>NC_084954.1:18036187-18669437 GCF_949316205.1 Platichthys flesus
TAAATATATGTGAATTACTTTGCAGACCATTTTTAAGTGCAGTAGTTCCCATTCCGAAACCATTTAAAATGAAAGGGATGTCGTCTGGCAACGCCTTCTTCACAACACATTAGTGACCATACCAAATAAAGTTGTTTTACCGTATTTGTATAAAAAAAACATGACAATATTTTGTCTGCGATATTCTATAATATGGGAGCTCAATTTGGTAACATCTTCTGTAAAATTAAAAAAATTAACCAAAGCCACGATGTTTGATACGTTGAAAAGTGGCTGATTGTATCTCCAGCGATATACTCCATGCTGTTCCTGACCATTTAGGGAGTAATGGCAGATGTGCACATGGCTCCAACAACTGCTCTGACCACACGAAACTAAATGCCCACGTGCTACTCTGACACTGCACCTCTTGTAAGCACAGGAGCTGACAGTGTCTAAATACGGTGTACTGATGACCTGCCCTTTGTCAAGTCCCCTCACCTTGTCCTGTTTCACTGGAGCTTCCCCTGCAGAGACCCTCATTGACGTAGACAATTATACTAAATGAAAAAGAATGGACTTCATGGACTTTGAAAAAGTAGTTGCTGGAGTAAAAAATAAGCTGGTGGCTAGCACAATATAACCAATCTTTTTTTGTTTGGGTTTTTTTGTGTGTTCATGAGCTCAGTCTTTGTGTCTTTTTTTGCAAGTCTTATGCTGACTTTGGAGGGTGTGTTCAGAACTGGAAAGCCTAGCACTTGTTCAAACTTCAAGGAAAACAGCGTTTCAATTTGTTTTTGTCCTCCTCTACTTCCCCTTGCTGCTCACCAGCAGCTGAGGAATGGCTTTAAGAGAAACGGAGGGGACGGAAACGAGAGCGGCAGCCTTAAAGCAAACACTTCACGTCACGGAACACCTGCATTGGACTTCTGGTTCCGTGGGAGAAAACGCAACTTTGGCGCATAGCTGCCCTGTTTGTTTGGTGCACTCGCCACAGACAACAATAGTCAAGAGTCTCTCTGGGAATGAAGAAACGTGGGTGGGTTTATTTAAGAATTTGGAAATCTGTTTATCTTACCTGCCAGTTATCCGGCTTCGGGTGGCTTTCGGCCAAGAAGTGGAGTCATTAGGTAAAAACCTTGTGTTGTCAGTTAGACAAAAGGTTGTGCTATGAATATCTTAATAGTTGTCATCATGAACATTCAAATGTCAAGGCCGATCGTGGCAAACAGAACATTAGTTTCCTGGGCATTTTATAAATATAGAAGTGTATTGTATTAATTAGTCAACTTTTAAGCTGTAGGTGAGATATTTTTTTATTTGCTTCCAATTTGCATAAAAAAATGTCTTGGATGTTCAGACTCTCAGCAGGAAAGCAAATAATCTTATTTACCAACACACATTAGTACTCCTCTCAGCAACTCTCCACATTTAAGCTCCAACAAGAAAAATGCTGTTTTGGAGAACCCATCTCTCAATTACTGGGATGGCTCCTGTTGTACTTTGTAAGATATCTTGCTGATGCACAGCACCCAAAAGCAGATGCTACATTACAAATAATTAAGGTATAACATCTTATTCTACCTAAATAAAAATGTGTTTCCTGTTAATCTGATTTAATCTGTCCTTTTTTAAGTAACATCATCCAAGAAGCAATGTGTATTTAGGGGAGGCAGAGCTACAATGAAGGAAATGATTCAGACCTTTAAATGGCTGATATGATTTACTTGCTTTTCTTATGAGATTTAGACAATCCATAACCTTCCCATAGAGACTTCGGCCAGTTAGGTTAACTGCGCTTAGCAACAAGTCTGTGAATAGGAAACAGCTAGCCTGGATTTGTCCAAAATTGACAAATCCGTAAATCAGCACTTCTAATTAGCTAATAAGCGCGCTTTCTATTTTTTGTCGATGGATATGAAAACAGAAGGTACAAACATTTTGTCTGTACATTTAGTGTTTCATTTTTTGGGGGGGTAGTTAAGTGTCTGTGTCCCTTCCGCAGTTGTGGTTTTATCATCACGAGCCGGACAACCTTGAACTCGTGTTAAACAACGAGCTGGTGAAAAGTCAGCAGAATGTCCAAAAGAGCTGATGTGAGACAACACCAGGAGATCCTACACATAAGTCACTGCGAGTGAGTGGGTGTGTTGATGAAGTTTCATGAGACAGACCAGTATCTGCTAATTAAAAAGCGGTGACATACACGGAGAAGACACCAACAAGAGTGAAATTATGATAATGTTAATTATAATAATAATGACCAAAAATGTAATATTATTAACATTAATATTGTTAAAGTATCATCATTTCATCAGTATGTGATCACCACCATTCTTTGCACACAAGGGTCACGTCTTCCTGTGCAGCATTGTGCGTGCAAGCACATCTTTTCCACCAAAAGTCACCGCGCTGAAACAGACAGGAACAAATTTGTTAGACAGCTGCATCAAGGAGCAGAATAGGTAATATGTGTGTGAATGTGTGTGTGTGCGTATTTACATGTGTACAACCTTTGTTCCGTTTCCTTCTCACCACATTTTACCCTCGCTGACCCTACATCCTGTTATAGATTCGGGCATTTTAGTGTTTTTTTCACACGCCGGTGCAAAAACAGACATTTATAACCACCTCCAGTGTTTGCCACCGGCGTCTCAGTTACTGGAAATCCTGGGATTGAGTGAACTTACTGTAATAGCACACCTGCCACAAACACACTGTGTCTCTCTCTCACACACACACACACATACAGGCATACAAAGAGCAACAGCAGGGTGAAAAACAAGTTTATGACAACATTTTGCCATCCGCAACCCGTTGGCCTTGGGCAGTACTGGTCTGCGGCCAAACCACATCTTCTTGACGTATGGTATGAAACTGTTCCTAGCCCCCCCCCACTTCACACAACCCCATGTTACTCACCACCATACTGGCTCTGTGATTGGAGGAATCAGGGAACAGACAGGTCCTCCTCAGGGTACCCACCTGTGGCATGTCAACCTTGAGGGGAGGGGCAGGACTTAACCTAACCCTGATGACTCAGGCATTACTGGTGTGGCCAGTGTCAAGATGAGACAGCTGTTGGCTTTGCTGGTTGCATCATTTGTGAATTTGTAGACACATCTATGGGTATATCTTCTTGAATGTTTGGATAAAACATGTACCCTACTTTTTAGTGGTGCGAAAAATATTTTACTCCATTTTCAGCTTTGTTTTTTTGGGTTATCTGTTTGTGTTTTGAAAGCGGATGTAATATTTAAGTGTGAGAAATGGCACAGGGGAAAAACCTTCAAGGAGAAAAGTTCCCTATGCCCAATGCGGAAAGGTTTGCTTTGTTGACCTCTCAGTGAAAGACCTTCACATGACCAAATGATACAATCCTCTGCAGACTCCACACAAGACTTGTGTTTGTGTGTGTTTTAGCACATTTTTCCAGGGATAAATAAATAGCTTAACCGGGGAAGGATTCGGCCCTGAAGGGTTGTCTTCACATTTTGACATCTCCCTTTACTCCTTGGTTTCAACGCAGAACACTTGCAGTGCCAAAAAAGGAAAAACATTTGTCAAAGTTTGATGGAAGATGTTCAAACTTTTATCTGCAGTGTCAAGAACTATTGAGGTGAATAAAAGCAATTAAAATATAAAAAATTCAGGCAAATAATTCCTTGATGAAGAGGAAACATTTTTTTTTGTTCCCTAAATCCGTTGAGGTTCTTTTTGTCAATGTGTATGCTACAAAATCCTGCTCAAGTTCTTGTTTTTTGTTTCTTTTTCCTCAGCCAAGCACCAAGGCTACCCAAACCAGGAGAAACAATCCATGGTCACAAGTTCTTCATCGGCTTTGGAGGAAAGGGGGCCAACCAGTGTATTCAGGCTGCCAGACTGGGGGCCAAAACTGCCATGGTCTGCAAGGTACCACAGCTGCAATCTTATGCTCCTGATGTGCTGTATCAGTTTGTGTTGGAGTGGTTGTTAATTTGCATCTTAGCTCAAATATGTGTGTCTGTAGAAAAAAAAGTATTTCTTGCTCGTCTAACCTTTGGCTTATTCGCTATCAGCTACAACAGTCAACCAACTAGTTAGCAACTCCTCAAAACCTTATAGCTTCATTCACACTTTTCATTTCACCACATCAACTCTTTGTGCCTCATTTCTTCTTGATCAATACCATACCGCATGCAAACGCCCACCCACGCTTGCGCGCTTTCAAACAAGGCTATTCCCATACCATACAACCCAGTGTCTCCAATCACTAAGCTTCGTGTGGCCTTTCAACCTGAGCACTAACGCACCGAAGCCCCACCTCTGTCAGAACAAAGAGGCCCGATCGATAACAACCCAGTGCGCAAGGAGCTCTCCGGGCATTGGGAGAACCCAAAAATAGACAACCCGGGCTTGTCAAAAACATCCAAGACAGATTGCCGCTCTTCAAAGAGAATGGGGCCAAGCAGCCAATACCAGTCCAACCAGCTATCACAGGCAGCTAGAAGTGCCCGCATTTTGGCACGTTTTTTGAAAAGCGTGGGTTCGATGTAGGCGCCTTTGGGCAAGGTGGGGACCCCTTCCACAACCCAAAGTAGCTACAGATGTGGACATCCCAGTGCGGATCAGGGGATGTGTGGAAGGAGGGAAAGAAAACGATAGCGAGGTGGGCATGAGGAGGCGTGAAGGCGGGGTTATCTTGTCTTCAAGGCTTGGCGCAGCTGGTCGTGTTTTTGCGCGTGTGTGCGTTTGTTGACTTTGTGTGTTAGTCTTTGCACATTTCGGCGGCGGCACCATGCCAGTATTCTGGCAGGGCACAGGAAATCCAACCCAACTGAGATTTGAGTATACCACTTTTCAAAAGTTGCCGCTAACCAAGTCTGACCCCGCTTGATACTCTCTTTGTTGTAATCGTTTTGCCTTCAATGTTTTCTAGGTTGGTAAAGACTTCTTTGGAGACAATTACATCCAGAATTTCAAGGACAATGGCGTACACACAGGTAAGATGGATTTCCTCTTTGCTTCAAATGCTAAATTGGTTCCCATTTCCATGTTGCAGGACGCAAGGTTTTTTTAGTCTGCATTTTGTTGATTCTTACTCAGCTACTTAAGGCTATTTGATAGACTGGAAAGTCTGTCTATTGTTGTTGTCACTGATTTTAACCAGTTGAATTAGTTTAAACTAAAGTTTTCAAAAGTTCAGTTTCACCAACTATTCCAGATATTTGTGGCCTCTGACATTATAGCCAAAAAACAGGGACCTGATCCAAAAGTACTCAACAGTGATTCTGTAATGACGTTTTGTTTTTAGGTATGTTTATTAAAGTTGGACTCAGCTACAACGTCATGACGTATGAGCAACAAACTTTTTTTGTGGGAAAGTCAAATATTGGAAGTTTTCAAACTGTTTCTTTCTTTTCATATTTCTTCTCCATCTCAGACTTTGTGGGGCAGACATCTGACGCAGCCACAGGAGCTGCCTCCATCATCGTAAATGATGCAGGTAAATGTTTTAAACAACATCTTACATTTAGGTCATTTAAATGGTTACATGGTGGGCACACTTAACCAAAGAGCATGTGTTGTAAGTTCACTATTTCTGGCTATTACACACACACACACATGCAGACGCGGTGTACAGAGTTCCACCATTAACTCACTGCTCAAGTGAGTGTAATCACCACACACACACATTCATGAGCATAAATGCTTAAGTGCACCAAACCATGCTGGGTAGCCACAGGTTCAATCAGCTACAGGCCAAGTCGTTCACACAGTGAGCAATTTCTGTCAAGTACATGACATATGATGGCGCATTGTGGGATTCTCAACACTTAAATAAATGTGTCTTTATCACCCTTAAAGGTAATATTGATATGATGTTTAATATGATGAATACAGTATACAGCATATATATTTATATATATTATATCCATAGAATCTCACATTGACTACATAGCTGTTTTTGTTTCTTTTTTCGACTCTTTTTTACCTGTCCATGGTCAGGTGAGAACGTCATTGTGATCGTGGCCGGTGCCAACTTGCTGCTGGGCAGTGAGGAGCTACAGGACGCTCTTCCAGCCGTCAGTCGTGCAAAAGTACTGGTGTGCCAGCTGGAGATCAGTCCACAGACTTCCTTATCTGCACTACGCATGGCTCAGGAAAACAAAGGTCAGTGAGTGTCTCTGTTATCTGTGTGCAGGTCTTTATGAGGCTATAAAGTTACTCTTATTAAATACAGAACAGGAAGAAACATTTGCATCCTAGGGACTGTGTTTAGTTTTTTTTAAAGGATCAGACACCCCTTTGTTTGACCATAGAACAAATATATATACAGTATATAGTTCAACTTTGTAATTTGAGGTGGAAAAATGCATGTGCCTCTTTTACGTCAAAATGGTTGGGTACATGCAGGTTTTTTAGACACTGGTGAACCTGCTAATAAAAAGCGACTGACTCCTTGAGTAGTTTTTCAGTTTTTATCCCCTCAGTGGAGAAAGTGCAGCGTCAGCAAGAGGAAATTGAAAAAACTCAAAGAATACCAAACCTGATTTATCTGATCTGCTCCACAAATCCCAAACAGCAGTCAATAATATAGTTTTCTATTATTGAGTATTGAAAGACTATTTGACTGTGATGGCAGATAAAAATCTAAATGTTTTAGGTTTTGGTGGTGAGGGAACTCCTTTTTTTTGACACTCTACTTGGGCTTGAAAAGGTTAACATTTGTTCTACAAGTGAGAACAGCCGTTGTGGTAAGTGTGGATTCACTGTGGCGCAATGGAGCCCAACTGTGACGCAGTAAGACAATGTGTCCAAAAAAATGATAAATATGCAGTTGAAACTTGTCCAACCACTTCTGCAATATGATCCACTTCTCTGTCGGCCATCTGTGTGCTCAGTACGCTCCAAACCCTCGTATAATTGCCAAAACTTATGACCGTAAAACACTGCATCTTGCTTAATCCTCATGCATGACACTGTTAAGCCCGCTCCTCTTTGACCAGTGGCGCTGTCACTCCTTGCCTCTCTCTCCACTGCACTTTGGTTGAGTTAATTGTGGTGAATTTAGTGCCGTAGAAGAAAAAACATACTTGTTGGGACCACTCTCGTTTGACCTGTAGCATTTGGTGACAAACGTCAGCCAGTGTTCCAAAAACTTACCAGCAGCAGGAGATGTTGCGGAGGATTCATCGCAAGCGGGTGGTTGTGTTGATGACATTTCCAACAAGATGTAAACATTTTAAAAATACTCGTAGAACACACAGACGAAGACGTCAAGACAGACATCTTCCAGAGTTCATGTCTGACCGCTCATGTGTGTTGCTGTATAACTGACATAACACTTTATGACTCTTCTTTACGCCTAATATCACAGATAAACCTTTGTGATAAAATATTGCTTAATGCCGATTGAGAAAAAGATAATCTGAATCTAGAATGTAATCTGTGGCCACAGTGGCGGCCGTTCAGGGTCGTTTACAATGCATCCCTTTAAATGAGGTTTATTGAACCTGCAAATACCTCAATACAATGTCTCACTTAATGCTATTCCCACTGATGAGGTGGACAAGTGTAATTTTGTCGCGCCCCTACCCCTCGTTTTCTACATGGAGCATCATATTGCGTACACGTTTCGAAAAGCCAATTGAGTCCTTGTTGTCCTGCGACAAACAAAGCTGTGTTTTTAATCACCACACTCTCCCTCTTTTATTGATAACTAGGATAGTGACCTAGTCATCTTCACCACCGTCCTATTATTAGAAGCCCTCTGCGTCATTGGAGACGTCTGGGGAGGTTCTTGCCCCTGTCATTTGGGCGATAAATGCTCGCTGCAGGCTGCCAGAGCGAAAAGAGTCGCAGCCATAGCCGTGTTGCAGATGGGACACCCAGATGGCCTCGCCGAGCACCACACTCTCTCCCTGAGCACCCCCCCCCCAACACCGTGTCGATCATACCACGGAATTAGGCTCGGTATGCGGCGCCAGGAGAGAAGCAGGGAAGGCGATGATGGTTGGCAAAGACACCACCCTTAACGCTGCTGCAGCAGAGCATTGCATAAGTGGAGTTCTCCGGAGAGAATGGGTGTTAATGGGTTTGTCGACAAGGATTTTAATGACGCGGGGGTGAAGCGCCGCTCAAATTACGCAAATGTCACCAACGAGCAACACGTACTGCGGGTGCCAGCTCTCAGAAGCACTTGACAAGATAACATATCCAGAAAGAGTTTATTCTTCTTGCTTGTAATTATTTCAGGAGAACACATTTGTAATTCATCACCACCTACCATTTAATAGAAGTTAATGGAATTAAATTAATTCTAATGAAATGGTAGGCATTGTGTAGCTCCACTCTTGATTTTCTTGTACCGTCTTTACCCCCGTTCTTCCTCCCCCTCTTCCTTGTCAAAGCAATATTATTTTTCTCACCAGATGCAATTAGAGCCTCTTAAAGCCCTTTCACGTACTCACTGATGACTCATTTCTTTTGTGTGCGTGTATGCATGTGTGTCTGTATGTGTGTGTCTGCATGTGTGTGTGTGGAAGCATGAGTGATCTCTGTCTAACTCTCCGTTTCTCCTCAGCCATTGTTTTCCATATACCATCCCTCCTAAATCCACCAAGGCAACACTCTGCCGTGTTTTTGTTCTTCCTTGACGGTCCTGGCTGTGACGGGGCGACCAGACTTTGAACTTCTGCTTGAAAAAGCCCAGAGTCATGACACACATGCTCAGCCAGACATGACTCAGTATGCACACATCCCAGTATTACCACATCTGTCCCAGCAACTACAAGTGTGTGTGTGTGTGTGTAGTGGGTTTGCGTGGTTTCACTAACACCTGGAGAGCAAAACAAAGCCACCCGACACCGACACATTAAACACGCCAGCTAATGTGACGTCTAGAGCAGCAGCTCCTTGCATCAGCAAGGCTGATTCCTTCATGCAGCTGTGTATTAAGGATTTCACACAAGCTGACTTCATGAGCACTGGCTCTCTCCGTTTGACACCAGTTACACGCTTGACACAAACACTGTGGTATCGGCCACAGATGGCAGCGAAGCCATAAAAACGTCAACTATCAGACTGTCCATGTGCGTGGCTACAAACGGTATTGTGATTATTGACAACAATGTGAGTAAGACAACAGCATGAGTAAACCATCCCACTGGTTCAGTGATACTTTCCCTGCATCATCTCTTCTACATGACACACAGTGCATGGCTGAGGCTTCACTTGCTGTTGGGATTAGTGGCTGACTGTCCCCATATGTCATGACAGTTTCTCCAATTAATAGCATAATGAAGCAGGGGGGTGACATGTCCACTTGTTGGGCTCATTTGCCTTCATGTTTGTTAAGCCTCTGTGACTCAGAAGAACAGTGGGAAAATGTGAGGAGGGGAAGGAGGAGAAGCTGCCACGTGTTCGTCCTCTGAGCTAAAGAGTAGCGTAAAACTGAAGAGTGGGAATTTTGGCGGTTTGAGGTTAAACCAGCTCATGTTCATATTTCAGAATTTAGAATTTTGTATTATGTCCCAAAAAATTAACTAGTTCATGCGCATTTTTCTTTAACCTATTGAAACCCATCGGGTCCCAGGGGGACGTTACAGAAAACGAGGAGCTAAGTTTATGAAAACATTTGTATAAGCTCTTGTAAATGCCCACAGCAACAATATTTTCCTTAACCAAACACAATTCAAACACAAAGCAACTAAATCAGCATGTCCACAATACACACAAACTATACATGTCCACAAAGCCAGTACAGACAATCCTTCTACTTCATGTAGACAACACAAGCCCTAGACTCCACAGATTCCAACAGCAGCTTTCTTATCTTTCTACGACCAAAACTCACTCAAGCAGCAGCCAAACAAGAGCAAAATATAAAGTTACGTCTTTACTCTGATGTTTTATCCCGATAAAGCTGCTAATCCAATGTCTCGGTGTCACTTTGAAACAGCTCCAGTGTGCATACCGCCACCTACTTTTGTTCTTCTTCTCTCGGTTCATAGACAGTCGCTACTATAACCTCTGTGCGCTTGCTCTCGCTTACTTGTTCTGTGCCGCGAGAATGAACAAAGCCTACAGACACGTTCAGAAGTTGCAAACTGATCGGTTCAGTTTCAATTTCCCCAAACTTATGAGCACGTTCAATGAAACTGGATATTTTACATTTCGATAGGCAAGCGCAGAAAAAATATGTTCAAGTTATTTTGGCAATGTTAATGATTAAAAACTCTGACAGGGTCCTCTATTTGAGATTATAAAAGTATTATGACACTTGCATAGCAGTCATCAGTTTGTTCAGACCCAGATATACACTTCTCTTCACATTTGAAATTCCAATAAAATGCATTTAATATACATTTTGTCCCTGGTCCTTCTAAGACTGCCTTACAATTGTTTATTTCCCTTGAATAAGTTAAGAGTGCCCTAAAGGACAAGGCCCCTGTATTTTTCTTATTGGTTTAACTAACAAGTTCCACAGAGAGCCCTTATCACTTTAAAGAGTGAGCCACACTGTTGGGTGATATATTCCTTCATTACGCTGAACACACACAGTTTAGTTTAACTTGTGTCAGTCCTACTGAAAATACTCATTAGAGCGCCAGAAGTGTATTAACGTGCTGCAGAAAATAGTCTGCGACAAAAAACAGCAACGAACCTTCTGTTTGACCAATGTTTCCTAAAAACTACAATACCCAATTATTGGAAGAAAGGACTGAGCTTTATTTATTATATATGTGAGGTTCACATTACATATCTAATTGTTCTGATTTGCATTCCATGATTTTAGATTTGTATTGCTTTAGGACTTTCCACGTGATGTTAAAAAATTATACTCACTGAGATATTGAACTTGAATTGTCAACCACAATTATTATTATTATGCACTTGAACCATGCTAAATGCCTAAACATAATATCAACACAGCTGCCAAGTAGCCAGTGAAGGTGTCTGAACTGGCGATGACTGAAATGTGATGCTAGTCACTGGTATTGCTGCCAAATGGCGTCTGGTGGATTTTGCCAGTATATTGCTTATGCAGACATGAAATATGTCACACTTAACATGAATACATTGTTTGCCTAATTACATTTTATTGTACTTAATGCAAAGACAGAATTTCAAAAGTAGATTCAAACAAAACATTGGGACGACAGGCTTCACTCAAGAAGGATAGGTAAGATGACATGTGGTCGCAGAACTGCTCTGTAGAACCTGTTATTTGCAGAAACTTAAAGTTAGTTTAGCTTTTTTTAATGCAATAAAATATTTTTTGTGCAGTTTATTAAAAAACAGTGTAGTATGGTTTTAAATACATATAATAATATAATGTACACTGTGAGCTCCACAGCTCATACAGGTGTGAGTGTAGGTATACTCTCAAAAGCAGTGAAACATTTGACACATAACAAGTGTCATCGTCTGCATAGTGAGCTAAACCCGAAACACTACTGTTGATAAAATCCATTCTTTCAGTGGCAAACAAGCATCCAGAGAAAGATGAGATGATGTTGAGCAGATACAGAAGGCTTAAGAAGGTCCATCATGTGAAGAATACAAGAGATGCTTCATTTTTTATACAAAACATTTGAGTGATGTCGCACTTGTGCTGGAAACAAAACCAATGGAAACTGAGGACCTATTCAGTTTACACAACAAGAGAGTGGTGATGGGGGGGGGGGGGGGGGGGGTCGGTATAAGAGGAATTGGAAAAAGCCCAGTGTCACTTTTCTATGACATGGCCCTGGCTCATGTGAGTATGCATATAGTACGTTGTGAGTGTGTGTGTGTGTTTGAAAAAAAGAGAGACATTATTTCCACTTTCCACTTCGCGAGCAGCACAGTATCCACCTCAAAGCGCCAGGTGGCCAAAGCCCTGCACAAACCCACGCAGCTGCTCTCTTATGAGCCCACGCAAACACACACACACACACACACACACAAACACTTTTGTACAACAGACTTTGATGTCACAGACGCCGAACATATATTTCCCTCACAGACGCACACACACACACTTTCACAAGGCTTTATTTTGTACACAGAGATATCAGAATTAATCGCTTTGTCGAGCTGGGCTTATCCACGCACAGACACAGAAATCATGGTATCAGATGCGTTAATACTCGGTGCTCATGAATATGCACGAGACGGGGATGTGCAACACGTACAGAGGATTACTTACGACCAACACTCTTTGCTTTCTCACCCTCTCTTGCGCTCCTTAACTCATACAGAGGAAGGGTCACAACTCAGTGCACACACACACAGACACACATGTACAGTATAGGGTTATGCACCGCGTGTTCTATTTGTTCCACACACACACACAGTCTTGTGGAACTGCAGGGGTTACATTGTAACAACTCCCGAAAGCTGCAGGATGGGAGGCTCTCTTTTTTTCCCAGGGAGTGCTAATGTAATCGTTTAAAAGGTGTCTTTTTATAGAAGCTTATGCACTTGAGCTTTGGCTGCGAGAGAAATCCCCAGCAGTAGCCCCAGTAGCCTCTTTTCCCATTTCAAGTTTAATTAAGGTATTGCCAGACCTCCACAGTGAAGCTTAGCAAATGGAAAAGAAACATCACATGTGTCCCTCAGGGACACTGTCATAACATTGTTGTCTTAAAAGCAGGCTGAAAACTTGAGCTGGGATTAATATTAAGTATATTTTGTATTATAATACATTATATTATAACTCATTATGCTAATGTTCCACCATTGTGCCCTGTAGATAAGAATACTGAAATTAGAGCTTGACAAATGTATCAGTTGGCCGATATGAGCCATTCACAGACATATCAGTGTCTGTTTGCTGATATGCGATGATAGTCAAACTTTTATTTACATAATAAACAATAGAGAAAAGATGCTAAATAGTGTTTACATATTACGCGGAAAAAAATATGTGTGTTTTCTCAATTCAAGTACTGAACTTTAGTAATATTTAAGGTTCTCTGCCTAACTATGTACGAAGTGTCTTGAGATAATGTATGTTGTGACTCTATACAAATAAATCAAAATTTAATTGAAAAGAAAAGATGACACAGTGCTGTATGAAATGGATAACAACTTGGTTTCTTGTTACAGTGAAGACAATATTCAACCCAGCACCGGCCATTTCTGACCTGGATCCTGATTTCTACAGAGTGTCTGATGTGTTTTGCTGTAATGAGTCTGAGGTAATGAATCACACACACACACAAACAAACACAACATTTTAAAACAAGAATCTTGAAAAGGATAAATATGCTCCTGTTGGCTACATACATGATTAAAGCCTAATTTATGCTTCTACGTCGAAGCTACGGCACATAGCCTAAACACAGGGCCGAGCATGTGTAGGTTTGTGTGAGTGGCACTGCAATTACACCACAACCACCTTACAGTTTCTGGTCCACTTATTTACAACTTCTTTGGCGTCTCTGTTTACTTCAGAACAATGTTGAGTGTTACTAAGTGGATCGGTTTGGAGTAGAAGCTGAAAGAAGCATAGGTTACTGCGTAGCTTCGAGGCAGAAGCATGAATTGGGCTTTATGATGATTGAACGAAAAAAGTGAAACCATAGGCATGGCAAAGATAAAGATACCACAGCTAAGGGCTTAGGTTGCCAGAGTGTAAACTTGACCAAATCCAACACAGAGCAGGACAGATCTGATCGATCAATTAAGGCCGGGGTACACACTGAGATTAAAGCCTGATTTTGACACGCTGTAGGAGACGCATTGTAGAGTCTGGTTTTCAGCATCGTTGTGTGTCTTGCGCTGTACACTTTTCTTAAAGAAATTGTACTTTCTTGATTCTTGTTGTTCTGGGTTTGTACCCTCATGGTTGAATGCACTTATTGTAAGTCTCTTTGGATAAAAGCTTCAGCTAAATTAAATGTAATATAATGTACAGGGTGATGCAAGGAGCGATCAGATCCTGACTTGTCCGAAATTTCGTTTGGCTCTCGTCATGCTCTCTTACGCAGTCACGAGTCGATTCCCCCGATATCAGCACATTTCTCACTGCAACTGCGCAAAATGACAAAACACAGAAGAAAGAAATGTAGTTTGTGGCAGGAAGTAATTGCAGAGCAAAACGTGGGAGATAAAGGGTTGTGACGGGACAGTGATCAAATGTACCTAGTGATCAATTTACAATATAGTAGCTTAAAATATAAACACCTCTTTTTCTGGAGTGTTTCTACCTTATTAGCATTGTTAGCAAACAAAACTTCAACTTCTTCTTTGACGTAAAGTGGGTCCGGAGATGGCGACACAACAGTGTGATCATTCAGGTCGTCTCAGACAATCGGACCGTACAGTGTCTGGGCTCTTGCTTAACATCTCAGATGATTTACTCGTACAGTGTGAGGTCAAATTTAACAACTACATTTTCATGTCACACAGAACAGCTTAACTCTTGATCATTAAATCGACAGCTGCTACAATTAAAATGTCCAATCACCTCTTAGTAACACTGGAGGACTAGTATGCAGCCAAGAATCAGGGAAAGGCAGAAATATCTTGTTTCTTCTGTGAAGGGAAAGGTTCAAAGGTTTGAGATGTTATGACACACACACACACACACACACACACACACACATACACACACACACAAACACCTTTTCCCAGTGACTAAATTCTTCTTCTGGGGTGATGGCCCCCGACAGCACATCAATAACCCCGCTCAAGCCTTTAGCCATTCATGTAAACTCTCTGACATGAAGAAGGGAACAAGTATCTCTCCACCCTTCTATGGTAAAAACCTGTGTCATGGCATCTTGCGTTTTGACTGTCAGGCGATGACAGATGAGCGACAGGGGGCAGGAGTAGATGGGAACCGTAGTGAAAACAACAGGGCAGATGTGCCGTTCAGCTGAGTCAGCCGCCCCCCTCGGGATAAAGTGGAGGTGAGTTCTCCTGCGTGCCTCTATTTGATGTGGTGATGCAGAGCGGAGAGACGCCATAGCCAGGTGTGGGGACATGAAAGGGAGAGTTGACGAAAGGGTAACGTGTCTCTTCAGAGACAGGGGCAGGTCATGGAGGTACAGTCATGTTACACTGTCAGTTATGCAGGCATTGAAAGAGCACCTAAATAACGTCCCACTACAAGAAGTTGAGCTAAAACAGAACTAAATCCATCAGCTAGCAACTTGCTCAATACTCTTTCACAGTTATTTAGTTAAATCAACTGTTAAGTCGTTGTGTTACTCACTGCAGACAAAATCGCTTTCAGAGAATCAAGTCAGATCATCCTTTGACATATGACTCCTGTGAAGTTTTCTGCATTGTTCATCATGTCAAATGTCTTTATTTGTGTGTGTGTGTTTGTGTGTGTTTGTGTATGTGTGTGTGTGTGTGTGTGTGTTTGTGTGTTTGTGTGTGTGTGTGTGTGTGTGTTTGCGTGTGTGTGTGTGTGTGTGTGTGAGAGGTGGGTCAATATCTTTTTGTCTTGTTTTTATTAAGCCATGATTTCAGTCAAATACTTGAACCGTAACAAAACAGAGTATTTTAAGCCTGTATTCTGCATTTGACTTCACATTTACTAAATAACCTGAAATTATTTCTAACATTAAAAGTTTTTACTTGTTTTCTACTTCATTCACATTGTAAATTGAAGTTTACTTATTACATTTATTAACACTATATATAATTCATTTGAGGATCTGTTGCATTATAATATTAATATATACTTTCTAATTTTTTTGTTTTGTTTTCTACTCTAAGGTAACTAACAGTCCATGTCACTGTATTTGTCAGTCACATCAGCTTATTTAAGGTCACCGAGTTAAACAATAACTCATTCATAATGCTTTATTATTTAGTTATTTGCAACACATGCCTTAAACCAATTAGAAATTTGATGTCAATTTTTTTTTAATTTAGAGCAAGTCCTCCAATTTGGATGCTTGTTATCAGTTTTGTTGTTGTTGCAATGTTCACTGAAACTGTTATTTGAGTTTGATTGTATTGTTTTCTACAGCTGTGAACATTTTGAATCATTTACTAATATTTTAATGGAATTTCATATTGTTTGTTAAGATGATTCTGCAAAAGACTTTGGAAAGCCAACCTAGGATTAAAGGCCACAGACCTGACAAATCAATGCAAAGACGATATAGAAATTTAAAAGGAAAAGAGTTAGACATCTTGATAGGGACAACAGGTAATGTCATACAATGTAAGTTGAGCTTCAGGTCTTAATAATGAGCAAAGCAAAACATTTTATACTTTAACTAAAAATAAACTGTGTGTGTGTGTGTTTGCGCCTTGTGTGTGAGTGTGTGTGTGCATGTGAGTGTGTGTGTGTGCATGTGTGTGTGTGTGTGTGTGATAAGAACATAATAATAATCTGAACAATTCGACTTTTTGATACTCTTGTACACAGAGGGAGGTAGATTGATTCTCTGCCCTGGTGTGAAGCTGATGACTAACAAAACGGCTCGTTTTCTCTTTTGGCTTCTGACAGCACTGAGGTGGCTGCGGGCTCTATCACCACGGATACACTCTGCGGTTTATTTTTGAACTGTCCAAGGTCATTGTTCGGTTTGACAGATCACAGAGGCAGGAGGGGATCGTATCCTCACACCCCTATATAATGTTAGCATCAGCCGCGTCCTGACCCTCTCCTGTGTGGTCATAGCTGGCACACACTCTGTACAGGTGTTTGTGTTTGTGTGTGGTCTTTCTGTGCCATGCTGAGGCTGAGGCGATTAGGAGGGTGGTACGGGGGCTCAGGGATGACAGAGTGCAGGCGGTCTTTGATCCTCGTACTGCACGAAGTGTGTTATAGAGAGCTGCATTATCTTTCATGTCCATCTCCCGTGCCAAAGTGGATCCACAGTTTTGTTGTCCACAGATGTGAAAGGATCATTGTAGACATACCTAATGTGTTTGCCTGTGTTGTGCTTGTGTGTTTTTGTCATAGTTGATGCCTTTCAACGAGTTGAGTTTAGATCTGGGATTGTGACAGAAAATTAAAGAGAAAGTTCTTAATGTGTTTCATTTATTTTAGGTCATCACAGGATTTATATCCATCCATTTATTTTGTATCTTCAAGTTTTATCATGTTTTGTGTTGGTGTAATTCAGTGCTAAAATAATTTTCATGTGTCATGCACAAAAAAATAATTCAGTATCCAGTTAAAACAAGATGCGGGACACAAAGAACAACCGATACATTTATTACATTACCTTAAGCAAAAATATATGTTCTACCACATATTAAGTCTGTGTGCGTTCGTATTTGTTACTCTCTATGTGTAGTATGTGTTATTAGTGGGGAGCAGTAGAGAAGAAACGATAAATGGTCAAATAGGTAAAAAAAATGTTTTTTGTGAACATTTTTTTTTCTTTCTTTCTTTCCCAATTTTCACAACAGTTTTGATTTTCAGAACTCCCAATTTCCGCCTCTAAAATCTCCCTGAGCTCATACAATAAAACAAAGACCTGAAACAACTCAATATCTCATGCAGCAATTGTGTCATCACAACAGTTGAAATTTCATTCATTAAATTTAAATATAGGTTGGATTTTAAAATACAATGGTCAAATAATAAAAAATATATATATTTGTTAATGATTATACAAACAAAACTAACATGTGTCATATAAAACAAAGAAAGTATTGTTACTGATGTAGACTATTTTTGAAAGGTTTTATTTTATTAATAGATAATTAATATCACAGTAAATCCATAATTCACACAAGAGTAAAGTATGAATGTATGTTATTGAAATATTCTACCTTTTATGTTCTGTCACTACAACAAATTGTGTTTCTATTCTAGACACATTATAATAATCTTAAATATTCATATTATTAATTTGACCTGTATCAATTCCAAAACAATAATCCACATTAATGCTGTGCTGCGGAAAAATGTAAAACAATGAGCCACATTTTACATAAATCTGACACTTAGTACATTGTAAGTGTTTCACTGGCAGCAAAGTTACACAAAATTATGTTGCAATATTGCTCACCAGGGAAATTATAAAATACAGAGAAATGCTTGCTAATCCCAGCTGCATTCATTCCGTGTTAAATTAATTAATTTACATGTATTCTTATGAATGAGTATTGAAGCTTATAATAATACATAGTTTCCATGTTCCTGGAGCTGAGCATGTTTGGGTTTTTTCCTTGGATTAACAGATTGGTGCATTGAATTATTCTTTGCCACCAAAAAAAATTATAATTCAACTTTAAATAGTGTAATATTAGTGAGTAATGTCGGTCAGTAAACACTGCTGTGAAAGTAAAAATATTTAAATATAGTTATTATTATATATACACATTCATGACATGATAGTCATTATTAATGTCAGCAAAATACAGACCAACTGTTATTTCTCTGAGAATATTCTCTAAAGCCTCAGTCATGCACGAAAATAAACTTTGCCGGCAATATCCTCTCGACTCCAGAAGAAAATACCACGTGGATCTTTATGGAAGGTGGGGCTAATTTACTGTGGAGAGTTCTGCTGTGGTTCTGAGTTTCCCTGAAGTTCCTCAAACATCAGCTGTTGAGTCCTGCTTTGTCACTGTTGAGTCATTTTGGAAACAGATGAAGAAGCCTGACTCATACCAGAGCTGTTGCTGCAGCAAGTAAGCTAGAGACCCGTATAGGCTCCTAATTAGAGATCACTGCACAATAAGTGGTCATGATTTACTAACTTTGTTAAGTTATAAAGAAAACAGGATTAGTTTTGATTTTATGAACAACAAAAAAATGCAGGTCCTTGTAGACAGTCCTTGGTACTGTGCCTTTGGGAATTTCCACCATTCAGTTCCTTATTTATCCACCCACACCAGTGCTGGTTTTTCTCTATCTTTAATTTTATTTCCGACCCTCTGATTAACTTGTTTCCCTGACCCAGAAAAGAAAAAAAGAAGCCACACTGGTTTAGAGAAAAAAGGCCAATAAATACATTCATCTTATTCTAAATGAGCTGAATGTTTAGATGAGGATTGTTTTGTGTGTATGATGTAATGACTCTTGCTGTTGTCTCTCGACAGGCTGAGCTGCTGACTGGTTCCTCTGTTACTAATGTGGAGGAAGCACATCGGGCCGGTAAGGAGCTGCTGAAACGAGGCTGCGGGTCGGTCATCATCACTTTGGGATCTCAAGGTTGTGTGGTGCTCAAGGCACAGGAGTGTACTCCAAAACATGTTCCGACGACTGAGATCACAGCAGTGGACACTACAGTAAGCATTACCCATATATTGTATGTGTTTTTATTTAACTTAAATATTTTCCAATTATTTGGTTTACTTTAAAATAAAATGGTGAGAAAAGCCAATCACAATTTTTCGGAGTACAAGACGACATCTTTGTCGTTTTGCCCGTTTTGGTCCCACAAACAAGGACATATGAGCAGTGATCCACAAATCCACATTTCAGAAATTAAAACTATAGAATGTCCAGCATGTCTACAAATAACAAGGTCAGTATGTTGGTTCAGACAAATATGCCGGCAGTTATTCAATTAGATTGCTATCAAGTCATGTCCAAAAATCTATAGGTTTAATCCTACTTACGTTGTGTTTTAGTTTTTATAGTTTTTGATGAACCCTTAACTTTTTATCTTGAGTCATCATCAGGTCAAAAGTTTTCTATTTCTCTAGTACGTTGGTGTTAAGCTTACGACGGTGAGTCATTTAGTCTAATAATCTATTCATAATTTCTCTAACCACAAATATCAAAACTGTCCCACCAGCCTCAGTTTTACATTTTGCTTATTTCCATATCGCAAATGGGATCAGCATGGCAGCATCGTCACCTTTCGTACAGCCTCAGGGAGCTGCTTGAATTTCTGTAAACACTTTAAATATCAACTAATGTTACAATTATTTAGTAATTTTTTTTTATTTAGTTAATTGTTTTTCTTTTATTCAAATTAAAATGTTTTTAATTTGCCTATGGCTACATTTGTAGCCATATTTTCAAATTGTTCATATATATATATATATATATTTTATTTCAACAACAGGTCAAAGCCGACTATATTCACTTTATGAGTAAACAACTACACAAGGAAAAAAGGAACATTTTTAAAATGGAATATTATGTAATCAAGCCCACTCCTCAGTGTATTATAAAAACAGCAGGGAATTTATTTTCAGCATTAACAGAGGAAAAAACTGTCACAGAAAATTCTCACAATCAACTGTTTCTATTGTTCCGTAACAAGGCTCTGTCACACAGAAGTTGTTGTTGGCCCAGTCATCACGGCCGAGTAAACTCCCGCCGCTTTGAGACCTGTAGTGGAGCCACAGCTCTGTCTGATGCTTAAGTGGAATGCTTTAAGAACACTGGCTATGCCGTGACCCCCGGCTGTTTCCCCTCCCTGACTCTAATCTTTTAGAGAAGCCAGCGTCACTTGACTCATTTCAAACCGGCCTCTGTGGTTTGGTTTCGTCACAGCAGCCCAGGTTGCACGATTGCGTTTCCTGTCTCTGAGGGTTTTGCGGGGCCTGCGCTCAACCGACCAAGTGCGTCATCATATGAAGGTGTTAATCACCTCTTTGTTGTTACCCAGTTTGATTAAAGCACCTTGATTGTTTGTGTAATGGATTCTTTCACTGAATAGTTCCCCGGGGGACTTTTATTGTGCTATAATTTCCAAATGCCTTGCCATGGTGCAGTGTAGTAAAAACGGGAGTGGAGCAGTTACAAACACGTAGTCTGCTCTTTTACATGACACCCACATCACAGATAGTGAAGGTGAGGTAAAGAGTGTTGAGTGTGTGTGTGTAATAGAGAGAAGAAACACTCATACCGAGGCGTTGTGGTGCGTTTTAGGATTCACTCAGAAAGAAGTGCCAAGCAGCAGCATCTCCTTGTTATCCCGGGCCACTTCAGCGTTTCAAGAACAAAGGGCATGCTTTCTTTAACGGTGTGTGACCTCCTTCTTTCGTCCCCCCCCCCACGTCCCCCACACTTTGAAGTGGACAGACATAACTTAGCGTTATTCGCTGTCTTCACTCTACCCCTGCTTCCCAAAAGCCCCCGGGAGAGCTTTACCCACCACCCCTGTCGCCCTCCCTCCTACCCCCTTCCTCTGCTGTGACTCACCTCTCAGGCCTGCATCAGTCAGCAGAAAGCTGTGGTCGGGCCTGCTGCATGTACCCACACACACACACACAAACACACACACACATTCTAACCCCCACCCCTTCTGTTTCTTTGATGGTCCCATAAATTGTGAGGCGTTTAACTCTTTTGGACATCATAATCCCTCTTCCAGTAAGGCCTTTTCTGTTGTTTTTTTTACTGGAGACAGAAAAAGAAAAACAGGTTGTTATCAAGATCATTATTCACTTCTCTAGTTCTAGTAACTCAGGCCTCTTAGTTATGATCACTCTACATCCTCTGTTATTTCTGCTTTGACTGTGTTGTCTTAGGTTATAAAGAAATTAAAAAATTAATTCCTTTCTGGCTGTCGCAGTAAGGACATGTTTATTTTTCAAAGACTTACTCAGCACCCAAATTGTTTTCCTTGCTGTTTCGCTGCGATTTCACTAGGATGCGATAGTGAGTCGAGGCCGAATTTTTCGCCTGTGATTCCTTATTATCATGAGTCACTCGCGGTTTCTCGCTATTTGAGCTCACACAAGCTACTATTCAGAACTATACGACTTTTTCTACATTTCTTATTTGGTTCCATCTCATCACTTGTCCCTGATGGACCTTCGGTAAGGGTGGCCATCATGGCTGCTAATCATATAGCTTTCCCCCCAACTGTAACTATATCATCATCTGCTCCTCCTGCGTCTGTCTGAATAACACATTTTTAAACAGCTGGAGCAATTTCGGTCTGAGCCAGGGTTGGGAATCTGGATGAATAACACTAAATCCACTCATCTACTGTGGGTCTCCCCCCCATCCCTTAAGCTTTTGTCTTAAATTGAGTACAGCCTTCCCTCGGTTAAGATCAGAGGCTTCGCTGTTTTTGTGTGGACAGTTAGATGAGGTTAGAGTACACACGTACACAAACACACTCTCACACACACACACACCGACACACCCACGCACACACACACACACACACACACACACATACACACACACATACACACACACACACACACACACACACACACACACACACACTTTTTGCCCGAGCAGGACTTGGGTGGCCTTGGTTTCCATTGCTCCGGGAGGTCCACTGTGTAGGGGGAAAGGTAGACAGTGCTCTCCAAACCAGACATTACAGCTGGATGGTCAAATTATTCCCAGCCCTCTCCTATGGCTGCAGACACGTAAGGACCAATTGCTCGATTCCTTCCTGGAAGCCCAAGGTAAGGGAATACCTCCTGAGCAATGCATTCCTCCACTCCTGCCAGCTCTGGGTCAGCATGACACAATGATAAAACAGCCACATCACCGTGTTTTAATGGGCCACACATTCTACAGCAGCAGCTGTTGAACAGCCCAGATGCTAGACCAGTCATCTGCCAGTGCAGAGTCATGTTGATCACTTTTATACACAAATGAAAATACTTCACTTGAATAGCACTTATCAGTACAACCAACAAATGCTCTACAGTTGCAAGTTCAAACAAACCAGCAGGTTGAGGTAACATACAAATAAACCACACAATAGGAAAACAAACAGAAAATGGTGTCTTAAAGGTCTCACCTCCTCTGGCAGGTTGTGCCAAAGTTAAGACAACCAAACAGCAATGAACCCCGTCTCCTATGATTTCAACCTACATATTGAAGTTGCAGTGCACTAGATCTCACACCTGCTAACAGGGTGATACAAACTCATAAATATAGGTAGGGACATAATGTGCCTAGTCTCAGTCCACCACTAGATTAGCTCTCATTAGAGCGGATAACTTCGCCAAGGCCAAACAGAGCCCGTAAATTCAGTCAGGCGGCACCAAATACACACTGTCAGTCCCCTAAGTATGCCTGATTTAGTTGTTAAGCAAGATCTATTAATTAATGAATCCCTGGAAAATTTGTAAAAATGTTCCATCTTCAAGTCAATCTGCTACTTCTCATGGGTGAACAAGGGGGTAAAAGAGGACTGGGTTAAAGATAGCAGAGCTCTAACTGGTCATATTGAAGATGGCGTTGATCTCTGAATCGTCCTTCCTCGTTGCTTCAGAGGAGTCGTCCCCAGCTGTTGGCCACCCTCACAGGAAGCTTCTGGACCTGGAGAACACTGTGAATCATCACTGCCCCTCACTTGGTCTTTGCTCTCCCCACGGGCTGCCTTTCATTGACAAAGGCTGGAGGCTTCAGGAGTTAACTGCACATCGCTCCATCTGTCAAACCAGGATGGGAGTCAAGATTGCAGGGGGCCTCTGGGTGTGATACACTCACAGGTTCTGGAGGCGCGAAGGGTTCTGTGGCCGCAGCAGTCAGTTGCATGACAGAAATGAAGTGTGAAGCTCTCTCTGAGATCTGCGTTTTCTATAGGTTTTGTGTTTTTTATTGGTCTTCGTTTGTTGTGCTCATCCCTCTGGTGTTTCTGCACGGCACTTTACAAAGATCACTTGTCAATCAACGTGCATGGGCGTTGCTGCTGTCTTTGTCCTTGGGTTTCCTGATGATGGACTTCTGAGTTGATGTATGCGCTCCTTTGTTTGTCTGTACAGTCATAGCAGTTATTGTTGCTTGCGTAAAATCTTCAGCTATTCTTCTTTTCATTTCAAACATACACAGGACTTGTGAAGCTGTGGCAGGCTTTTAAAAAAAAGGTCACTTCGCTGGAGCTCCGACATTGAAAGTGTACCGCCCACAATTGTGTTCTTAACATCAAATGGAAAGCTTTCAGGGGCTATAGGTTTGTCAGGGTGGTGATAAACTGACCCAAGTGGCCAAAGAAAACAACATACTGTAGTCATATTAGCAAAGCAAGAGAGTTTGGCGGCTCTCTGATCACGTGCTTGTGTCGTAGTGTCACACTACAAACACATCAAACCACACAGAGAACTTCTGAACTCATCCTCAGTTAATTTGGTGAGGCCCTCGCAGACACGTCTGCCATCCTAATTTCTAACTTCAGTCGGAGCACCGGCAGAAAACCGGCATACTAACGGCATGGAGGTCAAGATGCTGCGGACGGAGCGGACCAGCGAGAGCATCACAGCTCATCTGCGGCGAGCGCTTGTGTCACTTGATTGACGGGCCTTGAGATGTAACCTTCACCAAACTGTGTCGAGGGCAGCGGCAGCGGGACTGAAGGGGGTAGCGCTTGTCAGCCTCGTTGAGCTTCATTCACATGATCCAGTGGCGTCACATGCCAGTCTTAGAGACGGAGACATTGTGTGTAAGATGGAGAAAGGTTTCTCCAATGACCCATCCACTGAGGGGGGGAAATCTTCTGTTGTTAATTTGGAAGTATCCCACTTATTAGCTCCTCTTTTCTTTCTCTTTTGGGGTTGTTTGAACGATCATTCATGCATGGCACTGAGCCAATTTGCAACCAATTGGGCATCAGCCAGAGAAGAAGCCATACAATGTTTATTCTAGTTAAAGGAGCATATCCAGGATTTTTTGAACTTTTCTTCAAGTTCCAGTGTGACGGGTTTAGGAAGATCTGATGGCAGGAGTGAAAAATGATATTCATAGTGATGGCTTCAGTAGTGCAAAATCACCTGAAAGTATTGTTTTCTCGTAGACTTTGAGCCTTTTATATCTAAGTAGGGAGCAGGTCCTCTTCAACTGAGTCCACCATGTTGCACTGCCGTGTTTTGACAATGGCCCAGAATGGACAAACCAAACACTCTAGTGAGGTCCTTTCATATTTTTAAATCACACCCTTCGAAGGAGGAGATTACAGCGAGGAGTATTCTGTTGCTTGCAATATGCCACCTTGCCACTAAATCCTTCACACTGTTAAAGATTGTCTGACCAAAGAAGATAGGAGTGGAGCTCTGGTGCAGTTAGGTTTATCATTAAAAATGTTGAGGATGTTTGGCTTTAGAAGTTCTTATTTTCTCACTTTTAAGACAATGTTGCCTTTATAAGCTCTGCCAAAAAGGTCATGATCTTATCTTTTTATCCTTTTATGTGTAATTGATGTTTTACTGTAAACAGTTAGCAGAAAATACCTGTGTACTTGGTATATATATATATATATATATATACATATATAATCTCAATATGTATGCAATATGGTGATGAAGTGGCCAATCCGTCTTGGCAGAGGTATGCACTCATTGTTCTTGTAGTTCATTCCTGGGACTGCAGGATTATTAGCAGATGGGCTATGTGTGTTTGTGTGTTCACATACTGGAGACTGATGATTACTGAAACACACCTTCCTTTCTAAACCTAATTAACCTGATCTCATGTATTTAAAGATCCTTTACAGTTGATGTTATGGTTTTTCTGTAATTCTGAGATGAATTGTTGTTCTACTAAACATAAAACCAAATAATCTGAAAAGAATAATAACATAATTGTATAAATAAGAGTTATATATTTCAGACAAAATGTGTTTTGTTGAGTATTTATGAATATGTTGTCACACTTTAATTTAATTGCAGTGGCAGTTGAGTTTCACTTTTCCCATCCAGTTAAGAAAGCCTCCCCAACAACATATATCAGCAACATAATAAAACATTGGTAATTAAGAATCGTAGCCCTGAATACTAGTATAAGCTTGAAGGAACCGGTTTGGGTCCCACCCGATTTTGGTCTGACTAGACAAAGGTGGTTGTGTTTGCAGGGATTTGGTTCTGGATTAGCAGGTGATTCGAAACATAAAAGAAAAACGAAGAGGCAGGTTAATAATAATGATGTGGCCATGATTATACAGACGAAAATCTGGTTTCCACCACTGCATACAGTCGTTAATTCTGGCCTCTTCATGGTTCTGCGGTTGTTGATTCCCAAGCATCCAACCCCCCACTAGAGTGGTTTCATCGTTTCAGCAGCAACGTGTGAACCGGGGAGATGGGCCGGAGCCAAACCAGTGGGACGGCTTCACCAAAGCCTTATTTCCAAATGCCGGCTGTATTGTAGCCCTGCCCAGCTACCAGACAGGAGACATAAACACACAACGGCTTTAAACATTGGAAATCCACCGGGCCTGTGAAATGTCTCAGCCCTGATCTCACTCTTTCCAGTATCTCTTCCAGTCTGGGAGTCAAAGCAGGGGTGTACGCTGGGGTGGGGGTGGGGTCCAATAATGCCCTTTTTGATAAAGATAATAATATCTTAATTTATATAGGACTTCTCAAAATAAAGCTACAAAGTGCTTCACAAATAAAAACAAAAAAAAAAAATGACTATAAAAACAGATAAAAGAAGTAATATAAGACAAAAACAGAGAGCGTGTGACCTCCCATTACAAGAAGAATTAGATCAAATCAGGGAATGTGGTTTTTTCATCAGGATCGAAGTTTGCTTGATATAATTGTAGTTTTGACTGCTTGTGACATCCATGTGCTGTTTGAGCTGCGCCCTCCAGATGCCCTGTCTTACGTGGGCCCTGCTCTCTGTTCCCACTGCCCTGTCTGTTGCAGGGCACTGCCCTCTGCCAGGATGGGGTCAGGGGTTATTTATTTTTTTCGGCATATGCCCCTGAATCATCCTGCACAACTGACAACTCTCGCTCTGATAAAAGGGGTTACTTGAGGTTGAAGGGCGATGGGGGGGGGGGGGGGCTTACAAAGGTGCTCAGAGTGCACTGAACTCTTCCAAGAGCCAAAGTGATGAGTAATGGAGCGGGCTTGTGAGAACCAGTGTCGGGGGGCCATTTGTGGTTAAACATGAGCGTGTCGCCACATACCATTGTGCCTTTTCCCATCAGTGAAACCCTTCCCCCTCCCCACCAGCCTCACTTGGTGTACTGTCCCAGCCAAACCCCCCTCCAGGGCGTAGACGGCACATTCCATCTCTATCAATAGATGAGACTGGAAAAAGGGATGATTAATGTGTCCATAGAGATAAAGCCAAAACCAGAGCTGTTGGCAGTTATGGTGAAGTCACTGACGGGGTGTTTAAAGCATGCACGCGCCGCTCAGCTGACTCTGAAAAGCAATCAGCTATAACTGCCATTTTTTGACAATCAGTTGTTTTGTTTATATATATTTGATATAAGTATTTAAGTAATTAAATAGATAGAAATTAATTTAACACCAACACACTTGGTCCTTTCATAATGTCCATGTAAGAACATTAGGCTTTCTGAAATATCAAAGGATTCAGTGTTCCTGTTTTACCATGTTTAAGATGTTTTTTTTTTAAATAAGATTATTACATCTCATTAATGAATCTGAAGCATTATGACCTGATTTTGAAAATGGGTAATTTCGGTAATACTGAGACACATTGTTACACTGTGCAGATGTTCAGTAAACCAATCCTAATGGCTGAAGCGTCACTCATAGGACCTGGAGAAACAGCTGGCAAATGCCATAGCACCCCCTACTGTTCACAGCTCATAGAATTCCACACTGAAACCTCTCATCATGTCACTTTTGATCCCATTATATTCTAAAAACACGGAATGAAGCACTTCAAACAATTAAACAAAAGAATAAATTCTGTTCAACATGAAATTCAAAGCCCCTCAAATGAGCATGTCACTCACCAGATAGAATGACTGGTGTTACTGTGGTTCTGTTTGCAACACAGCGGGTTAATTAAAACCTTATAACATTATACTATTGTTTCTTCCCAGGGTGCTGGTGACAGCTTTATTGGAGCGCTGGCTTTTTTTATGGCTAATTATCCCACAATGCCTCTGGAGGAGATGGTCCACAGAGCCAATCAGGTGGCAGGAGTGAGCGTGCAGGCTGTCGGCACGCAGGCGTCTTACCCCTTCAAAAAGAACCTGCCAGCTGAGCTGTTCAAGTAACAGATCATGGGCAAGTAGACACCAGTTGGACCAAATCTGGAACGAGTGTCATTGAATAGTGAACATTGGTTAATAAAATTAGCTGCTGTAGACAAATCTGAATTTTATGACATGAATAATTAAGTAATTATGTGACAAATGTTCAATATAAAGGTCAACACAACCTTAATTTGACTGTCAATATCCCTTACATGAATAGTGCCCGACAATGTCAGAGATATGACAACACACAAATGTCGTTTTTTGCACAACTTTTTTTAATCTCAATCGTTTTTAACAGTTAAATAATTCACAAGAATCTCAACACTAAATATTCTACGGAACATGTGATTTAATTGATGCCAAATAAATCTAATTTTTTGTGGTTCAAGAACATTTCCTTGGTTTGAATATTTACTTTTTACAAAACTTGCCTGAATCATTATCATTGACATAACTGTAAAGATCTGCTGACAAGACTAAGTATTCTTGTGTAGAGGTGATGGAGACTTTGTTAAAGCTGGGCCTGTGTTTGCATCATGATGAACTGGTGCAGTAGGGAGGGTCGAGGCCTTCTTACAGATCCAAGGAGAAATCCTCTGCACTCATGTCAGCCAGCCAACCACACATTCTGACTTACAAACACCTTTTATCATCCAAGGCAAAAGAAAGAGTCTGTTTAAACCTCGAAGGTTTATGTTGTCCATTTATTTTTCTTCACCTTTAAACTGATCTGATCTTCCTCTTCTCAAAGAATAGGACATGCGTGTTCACTGGAAAGAGAAGAACAGCGGATTTAAATCATGTTGAGAAGAACGAGTGATGATCCACAGAAATTGAAGCTTGGGTTAGAAGGTGAATTGTACATGTCTGTTTTGTAAAGGGAGATTTACTGGTACGACTGTCAACACTCTTCTTAAACTTGTACAGTGTCTGTTCTAATCAGGCCTGTTTGGAATGGGATGTTTGCTTGACCTGTGGTAATGCTGGCTGGAACTTTGCCATGTGTCTCTCAGTTTAAAAGTTACCTGCTGTACTTGATACGCGACAAGTAAAGACCGGCTCCCAGACTCTGTTGTCATTGATGTTTTTGTGTACGCGCAGCTGTTGTGATCGACAACGTCACTTATTTTGATGAGTCCTAGCCACAACTGCTACAGACCCCGATTGTCTATTTAATTGAAGTTCATTAAAATTAAACGTATTACAAATTATTTAAATTTGATACTGCCCTTCCTTGGGCCCTAAACAATACACATTTCGGAAATAGTGGATAGATTATTACTATCAGAGCATGGCAAGGTCAGAAAAAAAAACACACACATACATTCATATATAACTTATGTATAATACCAATAATATCACCAGCAATAACAGATTTATATAGAAATTACACTATGGTAAATTGTCTATATTCATATTGCACTTTTCAAGTCATATTCATAGAAATACATCTATGTGGAGCTCTTTTCTTTGAGAAGGGCACAGCCACACTCAGGCATACGGAATGGGAGATCAAACCGCTGACCTTCTGGTAAGAGGAAGGCCTGCTCTAAACCCAGAGCAACCTGTAGTTCAAATTTTTTTAACTATGGTCACAGAGTAGCTATTATTTGTACAAAATCCCGATGATGAATAGTTCTCTAAGAACACGATATACAACCAAAGACCAAATATGATATGAATATCGGTTTCAACTAAATATAGCAAAAGCAGCAGACAACCTGACAGAAGGGAAATTTACCAAACGTAGTTCTCTTCTTTTACAAGTTAATGTCATTACTTTATTCCTTTATGTTTTTTTAATATAGTTATTGATGTTTTCCTTGGTAGTCGTTAATAATTAATAAAACAGTGTTGATACTGGTCAGACATAGATGCAGGTGCTGACACTGCCATAATAAAAGCATTTCCTTTGAGACAGATAAAGAGCTACTACAGTGTTTCAAATAGTATATTCTGTTACAGCTGAGGGGAGAATTCCATTTAAAGATGTTTACTTTGTCCAGAGAGACTAAAAATCAAAGGGCAATCAAATCAGGTAGAGACAAGATTCAGAAAGACGCATTATGTAGCTAAAACAACAAAAACAAGGGCAGTTTAAACAGAGCATAAACACAGAAAGCTGCATATTCATATATATATATATTACCGATGGGATCGTGCTTGCGCAGCACCATCTTGTCCCGGAGACGGTTCCTCTTGGTGTTGAAGAAGTAGCCTGTGCCCGCAGAGCTCATCATCTGCACCAGGACGGCCCTGACAGCACAGAACACAGTGTGTCAATGTGACCAGAGCTGCATCATACATGTGTTTATCACAATGATAACATTGAGTCACTAAAACTAGGTTGACATACTTACTTTGATTTAGCCTTGGCCACTGGAATATAAAGGAAAACAGAGCACATGTGAATATCCACGCGTTTACAGACGAATCACACCATTATCACCAATCTCTGCACCTTAGAGTCGCACGTGTCCATAACTCTCTTACTGTATATATTGTTGTTCTATTGTTGTTTATACAGACCACCAACCACACCAAGGCAATTTCCTGTATGTGCAAATATACATGGCAATAAAAAGAATTCTGATTCTGACATCTCAGCAGGTTAATGCTAGGATGGCTAGCCGCAAAGCTAACTAGTAAATACATAACAATGGAGACTTTGCGTAACAACATGACATAGTGTGAACATCTAACTGTGACAACGTAACAGACAGCGATTGTTAACTCACAAGTGAACACAGTCAAACCGCAGACATCGTGATGCTTAGTGTTCTGGGTGTATGATGGTGCTAGTACCGGGGAGTTAGCTGACAGCTAGCTTGGTTTAGACTAACTAGTTAGCTCGTTTTGGTTACATTTGAGACGAGCCTACATGTACACGTACCCGCCTTTTAAATATCTACACACAGACAGAAAAATACTCACAATTCGCTGTGGTTAGAAACATTTTTACAGACTCTAACCTGCTACAGACACACAGTGTAAAAATCACAGTGTTCCCCACTGTAAGTCACATTGAGGATGTACAACGTCCGGTTTACAAACACTTCCGGCTGCTCTTAAAGGTGCAGAGCACATTTCCAGTGCAGTGACCAAACATAGAAATGTCCATTATTCCAAATTGAGGAAGATTGTATAACACTATAGGTAAATTTAACTCTTTTCGTTTCTCTTAGAACAACAAGCCTTTTACCAGATTCTTCTACTCAGCTTATTTATACTTCTGCTATTGTTCATATTCAGACTTGATCCAGTGTTATTGTTTCTGGTTTCACCATGGTTTTTGGTCTTTTATTGTTTTATACCTTTTAGCTTACTTGTTAATTGCTACGATAACTTTACAGGTTTTAAGGTTTCGTGTGCTGCTGTATATAAGTATGTATTTTAAGCTCTTACTTAATTTGATCGTATTTTGTGAAGCAATTTGAGTGACTTTTTATGGATGAAAGGGGCTATATAAATGAAATACTTTATTATTATTATTATTATTAGTAGTAGTAGTAGTAGTAGTATTAGTATTATAAATATCTTTATTATTATTAATATTATTATTATTGTTTTTATTATTATTATTGTTAATGTTGCTATACTGCAAGTTTACTTCAACCAAGCTGGTTAAAGTCCAAAGGTCTGACCTTCAGGTTCTGATAACTGTTGATTGACCAGAAGGGATTGATAAAACCGACCTGAGCTCTCTTCCGTCTGTCCATCCATTATGTACACCTTTGAGGGTCGCGGGGGGTTGGAGGCAATCCCAGCTGACATTTTGGGAAAAAGCCGGATACACCCTGGATTTCATCAGTCCATCACAGGACTGACACATGAAAGAGGCCCCATCATGCTGCACCTTAGATCGAAGCTTACATGCAATAATTAAACTGATGAAAGTGGTTTATTGGCTGATAAAAAAGTAGACAAATATCAGGCAACTAATGACTGACATACTAAACACTCCTTGTGAACATAAAGGTGTTCAATGATTAGGCCTTTGAGTCACGTAAATATATAGACATGAAACAATATTTTTCCCATAGCAGGAAGACATTATCATTACATGAAGTTCCTCTGTGCCACTGAGAATATTGCAATTTGACAATTTTAATCAGAGTAATAAAGTTGCTGTGTTTCAGAATTTATTTAATTGGCATGACACTGGAGATCCCTCTGTGTCTAAAGACTGAACAGTGCTGGAAGTTAAAGAAGATCTTAGGAGGTGGTTCCCCTGGTACATTATTTATTAATTCGCTTTAGGAATCCACTGGTGTCCTTGGACTACGAGGGAAAACTAAGGATGGATGTCAGACTGTCTTCTCTTGGTTATCTGAGAAGAGGTTGTCTACTGTTGTTTAAAATAAAACATAGGGGACGTAGAGATATTTTTACTTTGGGAATGAATTAATCAGTCTTTAAAACACGATCTGCAGCCCTTTTTAGAGAGGAATACTAATGTGAATAGTGTGACAGGGCAGTGGAAAACCATTTTGTTTTATTCATCACAATCAATTTCTCAGAAAGGTCAGTACAAGGTCTTGTTGCTCATCCCCCAATGAAATTATTATTTTTCACAGATTAATTTTTCTGAACTGAAAACATCCTTCCACTATAAACAGGTGGCTGTGGAGGACAAGCGGGTCGTCCACTATCTAGAATGTTTGCATTTCGATCCATGACTCTGATCTGCATGCCTAAGTGTCCTTGGGCAAGACATTGAAAGAAGTGCCCGTCACCTGTCGGCAGTTTGTGTGAATTACCCAAAGCATAAGACCAGAGAGTGAGACAGAGTTTCCGTTCTTACTAAAGCTTTTGGGCATCATGGAAGAACTCTGCAATCCTCATGCAGAGTGCATTGAGTTCCTAATAGAGGAATTAGACTGGATACTGGAAAAAACTTTTTTTATTTTCAAGTCTTTTTACAGGTATTTTTATCTGATTGTGGTGATTCCTGTTTTTGTTATACCATGTCTATATCCAACCTCACCTGCCTCTTCTGGACAAGGAGGCTTTTAGATAATCGAATACGAATTTAGAATTTTTTTGGTGGTTGCCAGGAGAGCAGAAATGAGCATCCATTAAGACATTCTAACCAAGATGGAATTATCAGATCCACTTGTTGTGGATGAAACCATGTAATCATTCTCCTTCTGACATCTAGCAGACAGCCTTACATGGGGATTTGTCACTGCCAACCAACATCTGCTGCTGTTTTCCTCTGAAAGAATGATGCACGTATCTCTCACTGCTTGTTTTAAAGCGATTTTTCTTTTTCATTCAACTTATTTCACCCCAACTTTAGTTTAGGTTTCATTTTAACTGAAGTTATTCTATTTTTTGCGAAAAAAAGATGTGAGTAGTTGTTGCACATCATCTTGTCTCAGTGAAGCAGCTCAGATTTCATGAATGGGCTGGCAGAGAAAAGATGAAGGTTCCTCTGGAATGTCCTGAAACCTCAGTGAAAGCCTGTCTCTCGGGGCAGATGAATGGGTGGGACGCTAAGAATGGCACAGTGGAAGTCCCCTTCTTTAACTCCTCTGAATGTCACACAGCCTTTTGTGTGTTCACACTGAAACACTGGCATGAATAGATGCTTCAAAAATCACGTTATCATTTTGCATTTCTGCTTAGGAATGACAGGGGTTTCCACACATGGCCATGTTCAGAGCTACGTTAACATGATGTAAATAATAACCATTAGGTTTGTTAATATGATGAAAACAAGCACAGACATATTATTTAACAACTTTAACTGACAAGTCAACACCATTCAATTAATTTTTACTCTATTTCAAAGTTGGTATCATGGTAACAGAGCCAATAAATATTTCTGGAATGGGGCTTGCTGCTTGCTGTGATGTTCTCACATTATAATGGTTTAATATCTCAATATCTTTTGGCTCACTGTATTTATCTATTAAACTATTGAAATGAAGTAGTATACAAAATACCCAGAGCTTTATAAAGATTTTGTGTGCACTAGTACTTGTTTTTTGGTAGTTTTTTACCCTGCTGAGGGTCAAAGGCAGGCATTGTTAAAACTTGTTAAGCCCTATGAGGCAGATTGTGATTTGTGAATATGGGCGATACACATTTAATTAAACTTTTCTCCACTCACCGCAACTCAGTGTTTTATACAATTTTGCCAAACACTTTCTCAGCTGACATCCTATTCTGTGATCAGACTTTTCATTTAAGGTTAAGTCCCAGTTACAATGAAATACATTTTTACTGATTGCTATTGTAAAATTCCCTTTTATTAATTCACTTCCACTGAGTCATCCAGTCCTTTACATGTATTACTGAGGGACTCCTGTGAAGGGACTTTACTGTGTAGTTACTGCTGTGTCCTGCTGCACTTTAATGCTAATTTCACCATTAAAAGAACAGGGGGTGGCATGCCTTTGTAATCAGCGAGGGCCCTTCAACTATCTCCAACATCCAATGTATTTTGGTCTGCGTGGCGTCACACAGGAAGAACAATGCCTGAGGCGAGTGCGCTGAATAACAGCTTATTTTCTACCACAGCTTATCTTCATTAAATAAAGAGGAAAAACATGGAGATCCAGTATTCAAGCACTAGGTCCCACTAGTGTGTGGATTAGATGGAAAACCAAAAAGTAGTTGGTGGACATGCACTCATTAGCCCTAGATGGAGCTGTATTGGTAAAACCCTGTGGAGGATAAGCCACGCATTAAAGCGGAAATGAACATGAATGTTATTGGACGGGCCGAGGAGTGCTGTAACCAGGCAGGGAGCAGCTGTCAGGATATGTGTGGAGGAGCTTGCGTCACTGAGGGATAATTCTGAGAAGGAGGCTGAGACCACTAGCTTTAGCTCTCCTCCTCCTCCGCCACCACCAACCCACCCACTCAACCCTCTCCACAGCCACTCCTGACGTTTGCTACTCTTTTCTTCTCCCACTTCCCTGCACTCACACTCCCTCGCCCCGTCTCACCTACTCTTTCCTTTCATTTACAACCCAGTATTTCCCCCCCTCCTGCATCATGAATGCGCTCATTGAGATTTTACTCACTCAAGCTCAGGTTCCCAGCTCAATGTTGCTTACACAGAAATAACAGGTATACAGGGTTCAAGGACTACTGAGCTTTGAGATTTGGCAGTTTATTGTCAGGAGAACAACTGAGGGAGAACAAATTAAACTTTGAGCAGCGGTTCATTCATTTGAAAGTTATTACTGAAGAGCTGACGAGACAGACACAGAGGAGTCAAGGCCAGGAGCCGTGAGCTTGATGGATGTTTTTTGACCCTGCGGGGGAGATTTTTATGCTCGCTATCAACAATGGTACACCTGTAGTTTGCTCACTTTCTTTCTTTATACTTTCAAACAAGAATGGAAGAAGTCTCATTCTGTAAAACTTCACCCTGCTTCCCTGTGCTGTCCATCTGCTTTTTCAAATGATATAAAAATTATTAAATATGTAGCTTTTTATATATGATCTCCAAAGAAAATAATCAATTTGTTCTCATATGTCAATTCTCATCTTCAGTAAAGACAAATATTTTTTAATTTATGTGCATTTTATGACCTGAGTGTGCTCTTCCCAGAATACACTGCAACATGTTAGTTTCCCGCATTGTGGGTGGCTGTGGCTCAGGAGGTAGAGCGGATCGTCCACTTTCCAGAAGGTCAGTCAGCGTATAGAAGCACTGTGTGAATGGGGATTGTGAAATATAGCATTAAGCACTTTGAGTGTTTTTTAAGCCTGGAAACGTTTTTCCATGTACAATAGGAAAGTGGCTATAGTGGCCGATTCCCATATTTAGCAAAAAGAGAGCAACATAAGCCTCAGCAGGAGTTTTGTGGTGAAGTAAAACATTTAAAGTAGTATTCACATTAATGCAATAAGTGAAAAGAAACTACATGTGTGTGTCTTGCATGTGGTGCAATCTGACAGCTGTGCACCACAGACTGTACATAAAGATGGACACGTCTCCATTTCCTGTCACTATCCAGAAATGAATCCGGATTCACCCAAGACCTAATTTCAGCCAGAGTCTGAGCATTCTTAATTGTTGAATGGACTTCCAATAAACACTAGACCAATCATGAGTCAGCGTCAGCTGTCAATCATGAAGGTTCATCAGTGAAACATTTCATAATAGACATTTAATCAATATTAAACTGTTTGATGCCTGCAGCTTTAAAATAAACACCACTCTACCTGAAGTGCTGAGCCATGTAACTGCTGATGAGAAAATATAGATTGTGATCATTTGTATTTCAAATGGAGCATAATCAATAATGTGGTTTGAAATTGAATCGGCAGTCATACCACAGTCTAGTAAAGTGCACGTGTTATGAAGTCATTCAGCAGCATGTGCACAGCTCCACGGCACACCTGCACGCACACGCACACCACCTTCAACAAACAAGCCCAAACTCGTTCATTATTAGCTGTCACAACAACGGTTCGCTGTTCTTTTGACCTACCAACCGGATCGCAGTGGGTGATGCGATGACTCACACTCACACACATGGACTCAGAGGCCGCCACACACCGGTTTACAACTCCCCAGCTTGCGTCAGTACGGCTACCTTTTAATTATTTTATAGAGGGGGCGGAAGAAGTTACAAAACGTAATCTCATGGAGTCTTTCCAATCACGTCACCTCACCACGTCTGAATCTGTACCCACAACAACAAGTGATCTGTGCTTTGTTTCAATTATGTGATAGGGTGCAGGGAGGACAGGAGGGGACACCAAGCCTGCAGTTCAACATCAGAGACTTTTCCATCTGCCTTATAGAGGGGACACCAATGTTCACTATAACTCATTAATGTACAATTGGGGCATATGGAATGTTATAGTGGAAGGATATAGTGGATACATGTTGTAATGACTATTACTATCTTAAATAAATAATAGTAATAATAATATATAGAGCACTTTTCAAAACAAAGTACTGAGTGTGGCACAACAACAAAACACTGACTTGAAATACTGAATTAAGTTCATCCATTATAAATAGATAAGAGAATAAAATAGCCTGGTATCCCATGTACATGCAGGATTATTCCAACTTTATTTCCTTAGGCAATTCATCCCAGAGCCTTGGGGCCCTGGTGGTAAACGCTCTGTCGCCCCCTAGTTTCATAGACTTAAGGTGACAGATGTGACAGGAGACACTTGCACAAAAATTGAGATACCACAGAGGATTATTGAAAGATTAGTCATACGGCCCCTGCAAGGTGGTCTGAAGGTCAGGGGCAAGTTTAGGTCAAAACAGAGGCAACAGCACTCCTGATATCAGCAGTGAGAAGATTAACATGAACTGCTGCTCGGACACGACACAAGAAGAGATTTCTACCACATCGCCTGCTAAAAACCTAACATCCCACAGCCGGAGAAGATTTCATTTGTTCGCAGCAGGAGTCTCACCAGTCAGCAGATCTATGACGGTGAGTACCACAGACAGCTCCCTCTTCACTGGTGGTCCCGGGATCAGCCACCTCGGACAGCAGCCGTGACACATCTTAGTGCAGAGTGTTGTGATTGATTTAACTCTTCGGTTCACTAGAGCTTGTTGTGACTCAGGCTGTGAGTGAGATGAAGTTACATGAACTTGATCTTTCTCTGCAGGGGGCAGGAAGAAATCACAAGGGGGAAATGCTGATGTGGCTGCAGAAAAACAACTAGTGTGTTCAGGCTGTAGGGTTCTACCACTTGGATGTGAAGTGGGGAATTGAGAAAATCGGCTTTACAGGAGTTTTATAATATCATTGGATGAGGAAGGGGAAAGGTAAATGGAATGATTTCCAAACTCGAAGTGCTTTACAACACAAGTCACATTCACCCACTCACACACAGGCTTTATACAGGGATCAAAACGCTCACCCTCTGGTGAATGGCTGACCTGTTGTACCCACTAAACCACAGCTGCTCAACCAAGAAGAATATAGAGCCAAAACATTAGGATTCGTCCACCAATTTAATGGTGGTCATGGTAGGTTCAAAGGTGCCAGTCAACCAAAACTGCTTCAAAGGAATTTGTATACATTTTTGAGGAGTTGAAATGTTTGTTTGCTTTCTTTTAATTTAATACTATTCTAATATATGCATTCAAATTGTTTTCACTTTGGATTTTGGCCAGATTAAACAAACATGAGAGAATGTGTTGACAAGGTTTAGAGGTGTTGGCTGGCAGCAGTGTTGGATCTGAGATTTTTCTAAATCAGGGGCCACAATTTGCAAAGTGGGGACAATCATATGTTCAACAAAGGAAACAAAAATTATATTCTTAGCATTGTTAGAAGGGCACTTCAAGGCCACTTCAACGGCCAATTGGATTTCAGCTCGGGCCAGTGCCCCCCCTGGCACCGTGATAGATACGCCCCTGTTTGACTGGCAGATATCTTTTCTTACGGTAGCATAAGAGCACAAGAACTGCAAACAGGGAAGAAACAATATAAATGTGTGTCTTCTTTGTCTAATCTGTGCAGAAACCAAAATACCAAGGTACAAAAAAGAAAAGTTACCAGGGATTCCTTACCCGGAGTGGAAACTTCTCTGGAGATTCCGCCAGCTGCCTGACAACCACCCTTTCGAGGAAAAGTCACAGTTGAATATAATCACACATTTAATGCTCAAGATCGTTATTAGCACAAACGCTCTGCAAATGCTGACGTAAAAGCTCAACTGTGGACCTACAACTCAAATCTAAAATTTGTGGGTGGATAATTTTGTGGACTTTCATTATGCCTCAATGCCCACATGTGTACCTACAAGACAGGGCTTAACCAAAAGACAATCTCATATACCGACAAGAAAAACCACCACCCTGGGCGCCATGTCCTCACATTGACACATTCAGTTCAATACCAGTGAGGCTGATCCAGAAAAAGCTGCCTGATGGCATCACACACTGGTCTCTTCTCTCTGCAGAGCTTATGAGGCAACTTGTCTGTACATCTTAATCCAGCCGCTAAGATCTCTAGGAGACAAACATGGGAATTCTCTCCCAGGGTGGATGTTTGCTTTCACTTGCGACCCAGATTTGACTGTTCATGCTCAAGCTTTGCCATCAGAAGATGTAATCTGTTGTTTACGCGCCGCTACAAATCCCATTTTTGCTTTGTTCCTTTGTAAATCCGGTAAACAGTATTTGCATTTGAACATGTTTTATCGCTATCCCCAGTGCAATTTGTAGAACGTAGCATCTTCTCTTATTGTAATTATCATCTGAGACCAGATTCTTATGCAATGATTGTTATTTAAATCATAGGGAGCCGGTGCAGGCTTGAATAATAGAAGCAGGATGCTCTAAATTGTCTTTCCACTTGCGTAAATGGGGAGTGATTGTGTCAGTTATGATGTCACGCACTGATGTGCATCACGTCGCTATGGTTACACCAATCTTGTTATAGCAAAGCCCTCAGGTTGGATTTCCACACTTAGGAAAACGTGTGCATGGTGAGTTTATGGTCAGAAAAGCTGGTTCCCATTGATAAAAAAGAATTAAGTGCCTCCTTCTTTTTTATGCTTGTATAAATCATCAGGTTGCTAAACACTGAAGCACGTGTCTCTCTGACAAAAGCATCACTTTGAATCCTTTCAGAATCATGAATAAACCTTCTAACCTCTCCCAAACTAAACTCCCTCTTCACACCATTTCTGTGACTTTCTGCTCCTCTAAATTAAGCCCAGGTCTATATATAGGCCCCACTTGATGAGTCCACAATAGCCTGCTACTTTACACAGTCCCACTGATGACCACAGTGCTGTTAGGAGTAATGTTATAAAACAGGCAGCCAGTGTGTCCTCCTCCCATCTGTTCTCTCTCCTCTGTCTCTATTTCTCTGTGTTCCATGACGCAAAGCCTGAGTGGGAGTGGACAAACCTTCTGCTCCCTGAGAGGACTGAGTGGGCCGCTGCCATCCGCTGTACGCACACCAGAGATGGAGGCAGATATGGTGTAGAGGGGAGGGGGGTGGCGTTTTAACGGCAGTCGGTGGTAGGCCTGAAATAGGTGATGGGGGGGGGGGGGGGGGGGAAGGCAAATAATGGGGATGAATGGGGACAGGAAAGAGGAGTGTGAGTTGTACAGTGTTGTGGGAAGGGCTCATTGGAGGGAAGGGACACGTGGAGAAAAACAGAATAGGAGGGGATGAGAGCTAAGGACAGAGGAGCGGAAGCAGGAGGAGGACAGACGAGGAGGAAAAGGAGCGGTCGTAAAGGGAAATATCAGGATTCAGACTGACAAGCCTTTAATGACATCATTACGGGAAGTGATTCTTTGAATGAGGACTTTTCAAATAGACTGTTTCAAAAGAATGACACTGACTGTGGTGTTCAGTCAATGACATGTATATCATAACTTATGTTATGATGTGTTTGGAATAGTTTAGGTCCTATAGTCTTGACTACTATGCCCTTTACTGTTATGCATAATACTTTGATTCTGGTAACTCATATTACGTACATATTATTTCATTGTGTTTCTCCATATTGTAAGTCTAATAGTGATATTTCTGTCTATTAGTCCATTTTGGAAAAGGAATCATTAAAATGATAATGAAGTTTAGCCAACTGCGACAAATGGAATTTTTATGTTCCGCAAAGGACAAAATAATATTTTTCAATTATTTTCAGCTGGGCCAGTGTTATGGTTGTAAGGAATGATACGCCTGTCTTAGGTCCAATCATATATCTTTTGTGATTGACTTTTGCAAATATAGTGTCTGAGGATTGAGGATGTCGATAACTTGGATCAACTCGTTCTGCCTTATAGGGTTAGGGGGACCCCTAGCTGCATCACAACTTGACTGGCTGAAATGGAAACATTCAAAGTTACAGAAAAGTTACCTCCTCTCTGAGTAAGTAAGTAATAAATCTAAAACAAGCACAGCCTTTGTAATTTGATTACATTTTCGACCGTAAACACAGGAACATACAGTAGTATCACCTCATAACATAAATATGGTGTTAGAAAGAAGTTGCCTATTTTAAAATCCAGCAGATACCGAGCCACATGGTTGTCGCCGAATCGTGGCAGCAACTTCATTCACAGTTTAGCTCCGTTTTGTTCTCCACCAACTCCAAAGAAAACGATGTCTTCTAGCAGCTGATTGCTCACTGTGGCATCCCTTGCTGGAATGAAAGAGTTTCCTGTTACAGCTGGAAAAGATGATGATGAGAGGTAAAAGTAAAATACAATAAAGCTGTATTAACAGTGATCTGCGGCACTTAGAGTTAATCACAATGAACAACACATGCTGTCACCTTCCGTCATATTGTAAAAATACTGTTAGTGTCTTGTTTCCTAAATGGGGACTAAAAATAATGACTTGGATTGAGTAATTAATAAATGTACCTTTATCAGCATCTGTGGGTGAGTGCTACAAAGTGCATCAACACTGATAGATGATCTCCTCCCACATGTTGGAACTAGAGCGCCTCACTCCTACTTTTATGGCCTGTAATTGACCCCAGCCGGCTCGCTGACAAGAACAGAAACAAAATGTGCTGAAGGGACATTATCATGCAAAACAATACTGATGATGAATTGCCTCTTTTTCTTTCAATCTTTATAAAAGGTCTTGACGCTGGTTATTTATTGATGCTTATTGCACCACACACCAGTGGTTAGTTCACAAAAGTCCAGGATAGGAAACATTATTTATTATACATGTAATTTACTTGTAACCAAAAACCCTTTAGGCCTTACTATTGGTGGTCATTTTATTACTGTTATTATTGTTAAAAAACCGTATTATTTCACATGACTGCTTTTAGGATAGAGTTTTTTTGTGCTTATTTGAATACAACCGAGAAAAAAACACTGTAGTCATGCATGGCCGTCACAGTGACCTCAGTCTGTTTTTTGATCCGTCCCTCTCCCCCGGCCTTCTGCTGCTCATCTTTAGTAACTCGCCCCCCCCCCCCCCCCCCCCCCTCCTCCCTTCATGATCCAACCAGTGGCTATTTTACAGTCTGGCTAAATCGAGCTCTGAGGTAACAAGTGACACCTTCTGTTTCCAGGCTTCCGGTCGCTAGGCAACCTCAGCAATTATGGCGACTGCCAAGAGAGGGAAAGGGAGGAAGTGGCACCCCGAGGCCCCCCCGCCTCTGCTCATCTTGGCCGCGGATGGCCCAGCTCCATCCTTCATCTGAGTGTGGCGCACCCATACCAGGCCAGTGACGAGGGCAGCTGCAGCATGCTGTGTTTCCTACTGCTCTCATTAAATCAGCTCTCTCGCTCTCTCCTGCCTTATAAAGATACTGTTGTCTGGTGAGGACAAGTCTCTGATTGCACCACAAAACTCTGCTGCCCCCTGTTGGTTTCTACAAGTTAGGCTTATAACAAAGAGCCTGAGCTGAATGCAAAACCCCTGTGTAGTACTTTTCACTCCACTGCATTTACCTTCCAGCTGTAGATTTCATATGAAAACAAATGTTTATAAAATATTATATATAAGTTTAATTTCAAAAGTCCACATGCACTTCATGCATCGGCTGTTGTATGTTTAATAGGTTTGTTATGTGATTTGTGAAAAGAAAGGGAATCCTAAAAAGGGATGGCCATCTGTATTGGTTTGACAGACATTTATGTTATAGCTAAACTATCAGTTCAAAGGTTTAACAGTAGAAATGTATCTCTCTCCCTTTAATTAACATCTTATTGATTCATTATAAGCCTAGTGTACCACAAACAGTATCAGGTTTATTGCATGATTAATGATTCCACCTATGATACTTAGGGTAAACTTTGCTGTTAATGCTTCAGGAACAGAAGTTTAGCAGTGGGACAAACCTTTGCCTGAGGATCTAATTGCTAATGTCAGTAGGTACAGACCGGTGTCATAGAACTACAAGATCAGAAATATAGCCAGCAACAAGTAAAGTGTAAAGTTACATCTAATTCAAATATACAGACATCCCATGCCCCACCCCTCTATTCCCAGCTCCCCTGCAACTGTTAGGGTTCAGGTGGACGTCGCCCACTAGTGGCTGTGACATCTTTTTGTGGTTAAAAGGTTCATATTTAAATTGACATCTATTTAAAACACACACTCTCTTCATAGTTCATTAGAGGCTACTTAATACTCTGTAGAATATTTGTATACTTTATCTTCCCTTGTTGCTACGTCCCTGTTTGGCTGCTCAGATTGTTCCTGATGGGATGTGACAGAGAAGAATGAATAAAGGCTATGGGTTATTAGATCAGTGGGTCAGAGAGTTTTCACACAAATTTCACCTTTTCAGGCTAACTAACCGTAAATGTATTATAATATATGTCAGTTCCCTAAACCACCGTTTCAAACATATTACATCTGAAAGGGTTTAGTCCTCATTATTTTGTTTCAACATATACACACTGTCGATGTAAATTTTGCCTTCAATCTGTCAGATATTGTCTGTCAAGACATCTCCTTAGCCTTGTGCTTACGAGATGCTCACTTATTTGGTTTATATGAATTCAAATCTTTCAAAGGCCTCTATGATTATTTGTTCCTCTGCTGCAGAAAAAAACACTGCACTGGTTTTTATTTCTGTCAGGGACTGATATCCCCTTATCTTTCCGATTATACTGGGCTGCATGCACATGACCAACACAGGCTTATTAAAGCCTGCCTAGATTAGCCTTGATCAGACCCGGCTCAATTGTCTTAATGGAACGGCTTAAGCCTGAAGTGGAAGTTGAATCCTATTCAAGCTGGAACTTTTCACTTAAGACAGGAGTAGTTTATCCCCTTTGATGGAACTAACACCGTAGTCCACAGAATGTTTATGAGAAATGTAATGACAGAAGTCCTTATAAACAGACTGGTAATTCTGAGCTCTTCTTTCAATATATATCCCTTGTTTGTTAGGGATAGATGATTTTTCTTCTTTTATTTAATATTAAAAATATGACAATGAAAAACAATCCAGTAGAAGTAGAAGCCTTGCGTTAAAAGTCAAAGTATAAAAGTATTAACAGCAAAGTTACCTAAAGTATCAGGGATAGAATGACTCATTATGCATCCTGTCAGTGTTTTATTATTACCTCTGCCAAGAAAGTTTGAACAAATATTTTAACATGTCTGCTGTTCGCAGGATTAAGTAACTACCAAATCGATGCCAACCAGATCTAGTGGGACCTGGGAAGAACACATCACATTGTGGTGGTGGGGATGCAGATTAAAGGGCAGGTCCAATTTTTTAAAAAATATAAATAATTTAGGTTAACAAACCACTACTTTTTTTCTATTTATATGTCTACTATAAGAACTAGTTGATCATGTGAAGGAGTATTGGGCCTTGGCGAAGGTAAGTGATCTGGTGAGTGCCAGTGTAGTTGTTACTAATGCATTAGCAGCTACTGTGGTAACTTTGTACTGTTTGGTAGTATAATCTGCTGTATAGGAATGCACATATGGGAAACTAACTTAAACTGGCAGGCAAATGTAGTGGATTTGATATTTCCCCTTTGATATTTAATGGATTGAAAATTTTAGACTCAATGCACAAGCAATTCAAAGTATTGTACATGAGTAAACATATTAACTCCTGTATTAAGTTATTCCAAAACTGAAAAGAAATCCCTATTTGGTTTCTCATCAGGATGAAAGTTTCATTGAATAAATCTGTGTAATGCTTTTGTCTTTAATTGTTTATATTTCTGTTATTTGGTTAGTAAATGTTTAGGCGATCAGATACAATCTTTCATTATAAAATTATTTTAGAGACAAAACTTAGTTTGATATATTTCTTGACAAAACAAGGCTTCTCTCTGCTTTCAATGATAGGTCAACATTACAGGTCATCGTGACAGGTCACCATGACCCTGTGGTGAACACACACACACAGAATGATCCATCACTGTGTGGACATAGTCTGACAGTCATTGCACATAAATTTCACTTGTGAAAGTGACTGCAGGTCATAAATCAAGGCTGTGTTCCCAGAAAGAGATGCCATATTTTCCATTTGGAGTTTCACCACACTTTACAGCACATGAACAAACACGACTGAAGTAACTGTCAAATAAAGGCCAGCATCTTATGGAAAAGTTTGAACATGTCTATTTAAAGTTTACCCCTGGAGAGGAAGGTGTAATTGTGGACTCACGGCTGTGGTTCAAATCAGACCTGACGTTCAGGACTGTGGCCAAAGTATGTAATTGCTCAGTTTGGGTTTACTGTGTGAAACAGGGGAAACTGCTTGTTTCTCCTTCAGTGATGTCATGTGTCTCAGATCAACATGATTTAAAACACAAGACTGACTTTTGGTCAGAGCAGCTATCTTTAGCCACAGTGTCTATTAGCTGTTTATCCTGCAACTCACATCATTTCTCTTTTTTCCTCTGGAGTCATCAAAACTCTCAGTGAGTCAATTTGTGACACTGTGACTTCATACCTACATATGGCACAGGCATTTTTGCCATTCATGCAACTTTTTGTGTTAAAGCATAAAAATATATAAAAGCTTTCTATTTGTCCCAAAAATATAGGAACATCTCTTTATAAAACAGTATTTAAACTTACATTCACCACATTGCAAACACCTGGAAAGTTATTTTATTATCTTATTTATTTAAAATGTACACAACCTGCATATAAATGACAATTTGTGTGCCTAAAAGTGAGAAAAAGTATTTCTCTGCACATTCTAACTATAAAGGAGCATTTTTAAAGTATCAAGTGGAAAAAAAAAAAACAACCTTTAAACCGCTTTACCTTACAGTGCAGTATGTCTACATACACATATTGTGGGCTCATAATGTGTGTGGCTAATAAGTTTGGTGAAATGTCACTGCTTTTCTGTTTTCTGTGTTATACAGTACTTTAATGTAGGCTCTATTGCTAGAGCAATCTGTGCTATGTTGACCTGTAAGGATTGTCTATGTTTAATACGATAATTAAAAGGGTTCACTGAAAAATGATAATCCAATCATTATCTTCTCTATTTAGCTTACTGATATCATTTAGTTTTATGCCTAAATGTCCTCTACAGGAAGTTTTTTTATTTTTCTATTACGTTTGAAGAAGAGGTTATTTTTTGCTTTATTTGCATTGCATTTGGCTCCATTGCTGTTTACCCCTGAAACTCCAAAAGTATTTTTTGGACTCAAACACTTCACCCACCCCTCCATCAGCATAGTGAGTAGATGATGATTGAATTCCATTTTTCAGTGAACTGTCCCTTTAAAGTGGCTTTTTCAAGCATCAAGGAAGTACTAATTTCACCAACATCCATTGGTTTGTTTGTTTGATTGGCAACTGGAATATGGAAAAACTTCATAACGGATTTTCACGACACTCGGTGGAAAGAAACAACATGGTGCACGAAAGTACCCATTTAAGTTTGGTGGGGAACTTTTTTATTTTCTTCAATATTGCAAGATGGAAACACCTCATGGATCCATGTTTAGGGGACCGATATATTTTAGTTTGAGCAAATACTATGCAGATCCAAATAAAAATCTGTATGTAGTGGATTAAAATGTGGTTTCCTGAAGACTGTTTGGCCGTGGTGGATGTAAACGCTGCACAGAGTGCTGCTCTAGTGTTTTCATGAAATGCCCCAATATTAAAGTTGGTAGAGACAACCTTTGTAAAAGTCAGCTAAAGAATGCTAGTGACCTTTCATCCGGTGCAATTTACTGAATAAGATATCTCAACATCTACCAGATGGACTGGTGCTGAATGTTCAGACATTAATGGTTCACAGGCCAGTGAATCCTAATGACTTAAGTGATCCTATTACTTCTCTCATACTGTCATTATGTTGTTATTTGCATTTCTAAATGCTAGATCTCATCAGCTCTTGTAGGTTTCCATGGAGTTTAGGCCACACATTAATACCCTTCTTTGTAATCCTCTGTTTATCTAGCATTGCCACGAGCTAGAATTTATTATTATTAGATCTTTAAATATGATCAAATAACTTCGAAGTCATTATATCGGCTTTGAGTTTAGTGATAATAAGTCAGTGTGTTTGCACTGTCATTGTTAGTATGTTAGCTCACTGATATCAACACAGCTTCAGGCAGTGCTTAGCTTAAATACTGCCTCACTCAAATATCAACAGTGTGTCACCAGTTTTACAGTTGCTTATATTATATCTATTCAGTTTCAATGATGTTATTTTTTATTCAGTTAAAAAATCGTATCTGCATCAAATTCTAATGTGGGGAAGAGTCTTAAACAGACTGAAAGAGGTAAAATAAATTAAAATGGTAAAATCTGATAATGATACAAAATAAAATTTAATTTTCTAAAATATTATTATAACTATTGTAAGTTCATGCTGTAAAATAGGATATGATTATGCTTCACAGATGTTGAACTGGTTCTGAATATGATTTCCCTTCTCAACATGGGCAGCTATTTCCGATTATCCGATTCCTCCATTTATTCCTCCATTTATTCAGAAAAGAGCAAATCCTCTCATGTCTAAATTTGACAGCCATTCTTCCTGTAAAGTTGTGTTGCCACAGGCCAAGTGCACTGTTGTGCAAACCTGTGAAGCAATGCAAGAGAGAAGCAGGGAGTGAGGCAAGCATTGCGTAAGTCGGCCTGTGTTTTTAAAGCCGTACAGTGAAGAGAAAATAGCAGCCTGGGAGACTAAAAGTAGCCTCTCCACCACAGATGGTCCCCACGCTTTCCGCCAGTGGGTCAGTGGGTGAGGGAAGAGTGGAGGGGAGTGGGGGCGAGTGGAGAGGCTGTGGCCGTCCGCCGCTATCCAGGGGAGAGCGTGGGCGACGCAGGCAGCAGGGAAGAGAAAGACAAGGACTTCCAAGGCCAAGTGGGCCGAGGTTTCACAGTATACATGACTAAAAACAGACATGATGACGCTCAGAGGTCAGCCGACTGATTTGTCATCAGCTATTTCAGCAGAGTTTAAACAACTGACGAGGGAGAGGGAAAAAATGTTGACATCACGTCCGCACGCTCATATCACTTCTTGCCCCCACATTCTTCCGACTGTGCAGTCATCAAGTCAAACAGTGTTTCCTGGATATGAGATTAAACCTTATTTGGACAACACTGGGTCAAAGTGGCTGATGGGAGGTGTCACAGCATCACCTACAGGTGCTGTCTGGTCCTGCTGCTGCTGCTCAGAGGGCATGACCTCTCCTCTCCTCTCCTCTCCTCTCCTCTCCTCTCCTCTCCTCTCCTCTCCTCTCCTCTCCTCTCCTCTCCTCTCCTCTCCTCTCCTCTCCTCTCCTCTCCTCTCCTCTCCTACCCCTCCACTCCAGAAGCTACAGAAGGCCTGCCTGAGAGTGGTGCATGATTATTACAAGATGATGGACAATGCTCAGACTCTCACATGTGGAGAAACACAGTGCCGATCTCCATGTGTAATTTATAGGTAAAAAATCTAATTTGACCTATAAAAATAGGATTAAAAGTAGAAAGGTCTCCTCTCTGAATTCCACTTGCATTGATGAATAGCTGATGAAATAGTAATGAAGTTGATAATGAGCTCTTTCATCAGCATCTCTTATATCCACTGATACTAATGTTTTGTAAATGTTTGGTAAATGACGAAAAAGCTCAGATGAGGAAGAGAGCAACGCGACTTCTGGCCTTTACCACCACCCTGTGATGTCATGTCAGGATAAATGGGCCATGTGCTTGAGGTTTTTAGTGTCACAGAGGTATGAACAAACACCTCTCACACCCTCCTACACTCTACAAACATTTGTGAGCACGTACAACCGTCTCACGCTCCGCTCTGAGGGATCTGTGCACTGTCACTGAGCTGCCAGCAGAGAGCAAACAAGACCGTTGTTTGCTCACGAGTTGTGTTTGCTGTTGCAAACAACTGCAAACATGAACATCTAGGATATAATCCCTGAATTGAAATGTCAGTAACTCAAGTAGACGTTTGAGCTCCACTAATGCAACACTGCAATGTGCAGCGAGGGGTGTGTCGTCCGCTGTACCAACTGTACATGATCACATGGTGAGGTTCAACATCAAAACAACAGAGATGGTGTGTGTGTGTGTGTGTATGTGCTACTTGTTTGTTTTTGTTTTTTTAAACTCTCTAGGACCCTTTCTAGCATAGCATCTTGTCAGGACCAGTTAGGGGTAACAAGTGAATAGTGGTTGGGGTTAGTCATGAATTGGTCATAGTTGAGGGCAAATAGTTAAGCTGTCCACAATGCGACATTTCCTTCCTTATGGGGACAAAAAGCCAGTTCCCATAACATATCATTATTTTTTAAGGTGAAGAACTGCTTGAAGGTCAGGGTTAGGCTAAGGTTAAGTTAAGGTGTGTGTGTGTGTGTGTGTGTGTCTGTGTGTGTGTGTGTGTGTCTTAACTACAAATAAACAACATTATTTGGGTTTTGGGTTCATGGTTAAACTTGACTCAGTGAATAGCAATGTGCCAGAGAGGTTCTCACTTTATATGTAGTTTAGGAGAAGAACATTTTTACGTCGACAAAGTAGGAAGCGTTGGATGTTTGTTTGTTTACTATCAAGAAAGATTATGCAATACAAATGAATTCCACAATACAAGGAGGGATACAGTTTGGGCCAGGCAAGAATTCATAACATTTTCGCAGTGGATCCAGATCAGGGGGCGGACCTAGGGATTAATCAATGTTTTTGGGGGCATTTTAACTGTTTTTCCAAGGAATAATTCATGGCTGTTGATGAAGAAAAAGAATCAATCACATTGAGCAAACTGATATCTATGAGTGTGTGAAATTAGGTGCAGCTTGATTTAAGTACAAGGGAAATTCTCATTTGTAAAATTTTTGTAAATGTTATCATTTTGGACAGAAGAAAAGAGAAACTGTCACAAATCAATATTTGAAGTACATTTGATCTATGATCCTAAATTGAATACTTTTAAACAATGGATTGTTTTTAACACAATAAACCAAGATGATTAGCAGGTAACTTGAACTGCATCTCCACTCCTACACACCGGTACAATACTGTTCTATGGACTCGTGACCATCGTTGCAATCCGGGATCCTTTATCTCAAGTAATCCACTTATTCCTTGCCGCCAAAAGAATACAAATGCTGCCCTCGCGTGGCCAAAACTGTGAAGACAAGAGCCCAAAAAGGAATTTTGACAAGTGCTTCATATAAATGTACTGTGTACCTTTTCTTTTCTCTCTCTCTTCTGTGAGGCAGTTTACAGAAAACACACAAAAAAACGTTTAAAGGCTACACAGGACTTGAGTATTGCTGACTTGCTGGCTATATTCGGCAGCAAATTGGATTTGCAATGACCTTGACCTGGAGCCAAGTCACAGGTTCACTGGAAAGTTTACCAGGTCATTGACCCGGGCTTTTAAGTAAGAACGTCTCTCACACACAAGTAGGTGAGCAGCGAGCCTTTGAAAGCACAGCAGGGCGTTAATAATCATCCTCAGCAATGCCATGCAAAAATAAATAATAGTTACTTAGTGTAGAGTATTCAGTGTTTATCAATGTAATGTGTTTAATCCACCTTTGGACAAAAATGTTTCAGAGAATAAACACGATACAAGACTTTACATGTTTGCAGCATATACATGCATCGACAGTTTAGAGAAGACAGAGGTTGCAAAGAATGACATCATTGAAACTTGATGCCTCACTTATACCAATTACACCTGATGCTCTCTCTCTCTCTGTCTGTCTCTCTCTCTCTCTCTCTCTCTCTCTCTGTGGTTGTTGTTGGACATCAGAGTGAGAGAGAATAACAGAAATGGAAACGTTAGCTAATTTTCAGATATAGAAATGTAGAAATAATATGTCTGCCATACACAGGCAGACATATGGATGGATAGTTAGATGGATGACTTGGACTTTTATTCCGCCCCCACATCTCAAGGATGTGTTAAATTAACACATTATATTATATAATATTATATTGCATTACATTGCATATTGCAATTTGACACTGTTCTACTGTTTTAAACTCTCTAGGACCCTTTCTAGCATAGCATCTTGTCAGGACCAGTTAGGGGTAACAAGTGAATAGTGGTTGGGGTTAGTCATGAATTGGTCATAGTTGAGGGTGAGGATAAAGTTTTGGTTAAGCTGTCCACAATGCGACATTTCCTTCCTTATGGGGACAAAAAGCCAGTTCCCATAACATATCATTATTTTTTAAGGTGAAGAACTGCTTGAAGGTCAGGGTTAGGCTAAGGTTAAGTTAAGGTGTGTGTGTGTGTGTGTGTGTGTGTGTCTGTGTGTGTGTGTGTGTGTCTTAACTACAAATAAACAACATTATTTGGGTTTTGGGTTCATGGTTAAAGTTGACTCAGTGAATAGCAATGTGCCAGAGAGGTTCTCACTTTATATGTAGTTTAGGAGAAGAACATTTTTACGTCGACAAAGTAGGAAGCGTTGGATGTTTGTTTGTTTACTATCAAGAAAGATTATGCAATACAAATGAATTCCACAATACTAGGAGGGATACATATTGCAATTTGACACTGTTCTACTGTTTACATTTTGAATTTCACTTTTTACTTTACTTTTTATATCTTTTATCTTTCATATATTTTAATTCTATATATTGTTTTTTATTGTTTTTTTTATGCGTGTTGTATTTATTGTGTTTTTATGTTTATTGTATGCACCAATAACCAGGGCAAATTCCCGGAAGGTGTAAACCTACTTGTCAATAAATACCTTCTGATTCTGATTCTGATAGGAAAATAACTAAAAAGGACAAATTTATATAAAGGCCTGGGCTGATATTTATACAAATACACACCATTAAAGAAATCAATCTTTAATGGTCCAATCTAATATTTACTCTATATATCACTAGTTACTAGTAGATTGATCACAGCACACATATAAACAAAGCTGTTTGTGCCAGTGTATGTGAATGTATTATTATCATTATTATTACGACTATAATTATCAGAATTATTATGATAAGAGTTTTTATTACAGTAAGTAGTGAAAGATAAGCAGACATATGGACACAGCTGTGTATATATATGATAATGCAGAAGTAAAGCAGAAAGTAAACAGAGCAGATAATATAGCTTTTACTCTGTCACTCACCCCCCCAACGAGAGAGAGAGAGAGAGAGAGAGAGAGAGAGAGAGAGAGAGAGCGAAAATGACATCACTGCGCCCCGCAGCCAATCAGAGCACAGGACGCTCAGGCTGCGGGTGTCCGTGTGGCTGGCGTGTGCAGTCGGTTGTGTGTATGCGTGTGAGTGTGCGTGTGTGTGAGTGTCTGAATGCGAGCGGCTTCACATTATCACTATTATCATTATTGTGTTGTTATTTTGTTGTTGTATTTGTCATGAAGTGTCCGCTGCTGGTGAGTGGATGAAGCGGTGCGGCTGAGCGGTGAGTGGCAACGAGGAGGAACAAAAACACACTTGAGACTTTTTTCCACAACAAATGAAGTGGAGAATAAGACATTTTTTTTACGCAGAGCCGCCGACAACAACAACATCTGCGCGGCGGTTCCGCTGTATCATGCGTCTCCCTCCTGCTAACTCCGAGCTACAGGTCCGCAAGCCGCTCCGCGTCTCTTCAATTCCGTTGTTTGTTTGTGTGTCCGCTCGAAGTGAAGCGATAATCCCGTGTGCCTTCCTCCGAACGTGAGAAGTCGCTCATGTTGGCTCGACCGACGTGCAACCGACTCCCAGTGGTAGGAAAAACCCGAATAAACCATAAGCTAGTCAGAATTGAAACATGCTAAAGACGCTGACGAAGAAGCTGAGGAGACACTCGCTCAATGAGATTCATCCTTTCCAGCTGAAGGTACGTGTCCCCGAGTTCATCCTCATAATTCACACACTTTCCCTGTCTCTGTTTAAGCTGCTAGTTGTCTCCAGGTGCTTTGGAACAGAAGGTAGCTTCTCCCACTGCTTACTTACTGGCTTTACTTTTTGTCTTGTGACTCCATTAGTGGGCCAGCTCAAACACTGGGAGCTGCCAGTTTGTAACCTTGCATGAACAGGGTTACAGAAAGTTCATTGACACCCTCCCTCTTTCTCTTTCTCTTTCTCACGCACTCTTTTAAAAGACAGGACACGCGCACGGTGCACGCCCTCGGGCCTGTGTGCGTTCCCGTTTTAAAGCATGTGTTTGTTTGGACGTTTTTCTCCTCGAACCCCTTCATTACCATGTTAGAAGGAATTCCCTCTGCAGGACCCTGACAGATGTTTACGAGAAAAAGAGGAAAAAGAGATTCCACATTGCTGTACTAACATGTGACATGTCAACAAACTCTCCCACTATCACATGGACACACTACCTTGACTTACACACTTTGTCTTCTTTTCTCACTTTTTTCTTTAGTCTCTTTAACAAACACACTGTAACAAGTCAATGTCAACATGTGCCATCATTGTAATAACTACATATTGATAATCATATCTCATAAGTCAGGACGTAGATTTATTGCTGCACCAATATTTGGTTCCAACCCTATTTAAAAAGTTTTTCCTGGGGTAGTTTCCACCTTGTTAAGCCCTATTAGGCAAATTGTGATTTGTGACTATGGGCTATAAAGTTCGATTGATTGATACGCTGCAGCTCAGATGAGAAAGTACTTCTCGAGAAAAGAAACACCAGTAAACTAAAAGTGAAGTTTCAAAAAGCTAACATCTGAGTCACCTCACTGATGAGCTGTAATAGTCTCAACAACCACTTCTTTACGCCCCAGTTTTCCACAACAGCGTCCATGTGAGTGCTCATCAGTCGTTGCCGCCTGCCCAGTTTGCATAATGCCTCTCTTTTTTTGATGAGCAGAAGGGTGAATCCTATCCTGCACGGGTCACTAACTTGCTCCGTCCAAAACACTGTTGTGTGTCAATAAACTGCAACCAGTCGCATGGCAGCCATTTTGTGCCAAAGCGTTGTGGTTCAAAGGCCTGGACGCGGACACAAGGGGAAAGTGTGCCATCCCCATTGTCGGTCTTTGTTCGTGTTTGTTGCTTTGCTCTGTTGAAGGATTCTCTCTGCTGAAAGTGGTTCATGTGATTTGGAAATTGAACAGTGAGTCGTGGGTCTGGTGCCTACAGCCGACCCATAGCTCAAGAGCTCTTTAGGCTGCGTGTCACACTGATACAAAGGCTTGATACAAAGGTATTCCCTTGTAAACTATTCTAATTCTTGTTTCTGCATATTAAAATGTCAGCTATCACTTAAAGTGCTCAAAAGCTGGACTGATATGAACGTTTAAACCAGCATGAACAGTTGAGGTCAATGAGCAGACTGAAAACTCATTCTTGCTCATACTTTTTTTTAATGCTTATTTGATCCTACGAAAAGCAAGTGCAATGTCATGATTGACAGCTGGGGCTGACTCGAGAGTGAGTTGGGCAGGTGCATGTGAAACTGCTGCTCACAGACACTAGCACGAATTGGCAGCGCCCGTATCAGGGGGTAGTTTGGCTTCCTTTTTGTTCTCTAAGAGGAAATGGAGAAGTGTTGTTCATCTTATTATACAGCCAGTCGTTGAAGTAGTGCTGAACTCTTGCATTATGATTATTATTGTTTTAAAGCTATAGTGGGACGCTTGGTTCGGGGGACTCCACAACCCATATTGATACAGCGGATTGAAAACAACTTTTTAAATGTTCCTTTAATCTCTTATTCTATTTTCAAAGTTTTGGTGATCATTCATATAAATAACAATAGCACTGGACTCACAATACTTCCCAACAGGAATGTGAAAACATCAATGAAATAGAAGTCAGGCTGCTAAACTGTGACATCCCTTTTTCAAATAAATTGTCTCATCTGTCGGTTAAAACATGTTTATTTAATGTCTCCATTGACCTCTCAATGCCCAGCATTATCAAAACTCTTAAATAACGGTGAGTACAAGGTTATTACTACTGAGAAAGTGAATGTTTACAATTATAGGATACTATTTGTAATAAAGAAACTATGCATTCAAAAGGCATGTCTGAAAAAAATCTGAAACACAGCCAGATTAGAGCAGCCCACATTTCCTTTGTGGCTAATTATTGACATCCTTTCTTTTGATTAAAGTTGAATCGAGACGGATCAGTTTCTGGTCCTGTTTTGATTTAGTTTCAGAGTTTTGAGTTGGCGGGGTGCGGCAGTGGTCACTGGCTGACTGGGGGCTGAATGACAGGACAGTTGAGAAAGGACTAAAGGCCTCTTTGGCCCTGTTACGGTCGCTGTTACAGTTCCTTTCCCAGGGGCTTACACTAATCAAGATTACTTGCTCCTCTACAGGGAAGATTCACTGGAGTGTGAGTGAAAGTGAATCAACCACCTCTGACCCTGTGCTGTGTGTTTTTATGAGCCAAGGGGAACGGAGTGTGTCAGTGTCCGTGTCTGTGAGTGGAAGGACAGAGCAAAGCTGATATGTGTGTGTGAACTGGGTGGTGTGTGTGTGTGCGCTGTGACATTGCCATTGATCCAGCTTAGCAAGCTGCTCAGCGTTGCAAGGGACTGACAAGGATTTCATTCAACTGTTGTTGACACACAAACACACAACTCTTTGTCCGTCTTTGCATGTTTGCACAAAAGCAGTTTTTATTCCTCAGTTTCATGGAGTCTCACTTTCACTTTGCTCATGTGTCTCAGCTGTCTGAATAATATAATACAGTCTGTAATGATTCACCCTGAAAGAAGCTGACATAGTTCTATAATATAAACTGATAAATGATTGTCTAAAATTTGTTAACCATTATTAAACATGATAATACCATTTCTCAGTGAGGGGTCAGACCTACTGCAAGACACCTGAGCAAATGAGAAAAAAAGTTGGATAGAGGTTCCCAGGGAGTTTTTTTCTGACGACCTGCAGGCCTATCATGCTAGTGTCATTATTGCTATCATACCAAATCTTTACCTCAAACATAAGTGGAATATATTTGATGCAAAGCAGTAGTTGAGCCAAATGTAGCTGAATAAGTTGATGAAAAGCACAACCAGTGATTTGCTAAGAGATAGTATTTGAAGTGACTGCAGAAACTACTAGCTTTTCAAGCTATTCCAGACTCATGGCTAGTAAGCTAATGTGGAAGAATCACCGCTTGTCTTAATCTTAACAAATCTCCTTCAGCATGGTTTGTTTTCACGATGAATGTGATGCTTATGACTAATAATCCCATGTGGAAAGGTGTGACTGTGGCTACATCCACCCTTACACACTTAAGTCCTCAAACACATCACGTTTGTATTTTTAACACCTGCCACCCATAAGGATCATAAATAATACCAATGATTATCGCAGTATAATTTTTCAATTTAAAATACATTTGAATTTAGTTCGATATAATGCTTATGCAAGCACAGTGAGGAGGTGAAACACATACTTGTTGCTGTTCAGACAGTTTTGTTGTCATCAGTAAGCGACTTCCTTAAGAGAAGACAAACTGCTTCCTGTTAACACCGGCAGGGACTTGCCCAGTGTACATGAATGGTCACGTGATATGCGTTTTTCAGGTGTGTCAGTATAGACAGGGATTGATACTGATATGGACCAAAAGATGCTTGTGTGGATGGAGATTTTCTTAGCTTTAAAATGCAGTTTTATAACAAAAACCTGTTTGCATAGATGAAGGCTGTGGGCGGTTAGGATTGAACTTCTGAATGGGCTGTGTCTGTGATTCATGTAGCCTACATGTTTTGTACTTTTTGTCTTGTAGCATAAATATGTTGTTTGTACAACTTGTATCCATGTACTTGTGGATACATTTCCAGAAGTACTTTTTATGAGACATCAGCATAGATCTGCCAATATTACCCTACATTTTGTTTTCATACATTTCACTAATGCTGTAATGATCAAGCTTTGGAGCAGCAGAAAAAAAACAGATTTCTGTTTTGTACTTTGGACATCGAAGGCCAAACTGTGGAATCACCACATCCACAGCTTCGGTGTTTTATAGAGACTTTTTTTTCTTCTTTTTATCAGCACTGTACAACTGGGGTTGTGCTGCTCTTTATGTGAAACTGACACTTCTGGAGAGGGAGTATTGATGCTTTGCTGCAAGGATTATAATATGAGGCGGCCGATCCAGGTTGCAGTGGTGCAATCCAGGCTTAACCACAGCATTATACAAGTGCAGCAAATAGAACAAACCCAAGAAGGCAAGAAAGAAAGTAACAATTTTATCAGATTTTTATCCAAGGCATCAAACTAATTAAAGTTTCTCACAAAGACTAGCTCCTACACCAGTCTGTAAGTTTTAATGATAATACGCAGATGACACGTGAACTACTAGTGAACAAAACAAATTATGTGCAGCATTTTAGCTTGTGATTTGATTTACTTTTCACCATTAGTATTTTTTGTCACAGTCACATTTCACTGAAGCATTCATTTAGCACAATGTTTTAGGTGAGTATGATGGTGAAAATCTAATTTTTCTTTTCTCTTAGGGAAGCCCTTCCATCCTGTCCAACTCTAAACTGAATGTCAGTTAGACTGAGTCCTGTTTGTGTTGTAGCAGGATGAACCAAAAGCAATAACCATAGCAAATATGGTGCACAAAAAACAAATAAAAAAAAAAACATTTCTTGTTCTCTCTCTCTCTCTCACAGGCACTATTTGTAACAACCAGTTTACAACTTGAATAAGTAACTGATAGAACGCTGATGTCACGGCATCCCCCAACTGTGTAAAAATACCCCAATGCCTGACTTCCTGTCTGAAACAGAACTGGGAGCAAAATTTATTCAAATACTGGAACATATGACTTGTTTTTGCATTTTACACCTTGATAAGATCTGAATGTTTGGATCTTTTTACAACCTGTTGTTGTGCACTTGCTTTGCATACGTAGTAAATATCTTCGATGTTTTCACAGCTATTCAAATGGTGTTTAGTGTCACAGTGATAACACATATGTGTGTCAGTGAAGTAAGGAAGTCACTGAAAGTAGAGGGCTCAAGCACCACAAATTGTATGTGTTTTACATGCGTGTGTGTCTGAGCCATGCAATTATGACATCCTTTTGTGACACATGAACATGCACTTTGTTCTATGACATCAATCCACATCCTAGAAGTGAGCTGCATGTGCTACAGAACATGTCTGTTGTGTCCAGACCCATCCACAACGATCTCTGAGGAAGTCCCCGAGGGGACGGAAAGGCCGAATCGTTACTGTCAGCTTATATCTTCCTCATGTTTCACAGAGAGAATGATTGCTCTGTGGAGAGACATCAGACTTCCAGGCCATAAGAAGTTAATGCTGCCAATTCTGACTGGGCTCTATCTTACACCCGTGCCAAGCACGACGCAAGTGTTAGCTAGTTTCAGACAAACCCAGTTGTCACTTTTTTCTCTCTGAGGGATTTGGAGATGGCACTCTGATTGGTTTATTGCGTGTAACACCCAAAACAGTTGTGATTATTTAAGAGACTATGTACAACCGTTTTGAACCTAGCATGAGTGGATCTGGTTCAACCCTGTCTGCTTTATGTGCCACATGCTCAGATCATTAAAAACCTCCAACTCATTTTCTCGTCTCGTCTTGCACTGAATTTGTGTCTCTGCTGAGTACAATCTAGATACAAGGTTTATGAACCACCGGCGTCACTTCATTCCTCGTATCCTGCAGCAGGAGCTTTTAATAGTTTTTCAGTTGTTTCATGGATGCTGCCCAACAATAATTCACTGGAGTGTACAGTGCAAGGTCTGAGTCAGCCAAAATACATTTCCTTCTTCCCACAGTTATTCCTCTGTGTCATTTTCTCAAGGAGTTCATGAAGTGATGCATCGAAAGAGTCAAGGCCGTTCATTGAGAATCTGTCCCACAACTCGGGTTCAGCTGAAAAGCAAATACCACTTCATGTGATTCTTTTAAAATATGAAATATAAGTTGATAGGGAAAGTGTTGATGTATCCAACAGTGTGACAGTTGGTATTGAACAGGTGAAAAGGGGAGGATACAGCTACAGTATGTGGTGTAGACATCTGGTTTTTATTTCACCAAAATTATATATTGTTGAAGAGTGTGTGAAACTAGAGGTGGAATTCATAGTCAGTTTGAATCGAACACTGTCTGTCCGTGCTGGGCTTTTCAGGCCTTGGCTCCTCTCTCCCTCTTCTTTTTGGAAAGCGTCAGAAAGAAGAGATGTGTTTTTTTCTGTGCGTGCGCGTGTGTGTGCGTGTGCCTCTATGAGAAAGGGAGAACACTGTATGTTTGTGTGGCTGTGGGTGTGTGTACAAGCATACACACACGCACAAGGACAGATGGCAGCTGCTCAGCGAGGCCTCGCAGTAGTAATTACCGAGTGTGGGGCGCATTACTTAACTCTTAGCGATGGAGTCTGCAGGGTATCTGTATTGTTTCTATTGATGTAGACAGGGAATTGATTTTAGGTCGGTTTAGTTCGTGAGAGGAAAAAAAAAACAATCGTCTGCACTTAGTCAACGCTACAACTTTGTGTCTGAGCCTATCACACAGTTCATAGTTTGTTTTTACAAAGAACTAAGACATTGCACCTGACTCAAAATGAAGAATTTGTTCACCCTATTTACACTGCATCACTGCAACTTTTAGGTTTTCGCTTTTTGTTTTGAGTATTGAAATTCTTAGGTTCTGTAGACCGGATGTTGTAATACTTTATTCATTCAGTGAAACTGAAAACAGAATTCACAATTGATCCAAGTAAAATTTCTTCTTAGGAGCATTTGGGAGAGATGTTTTCCACAGTAGATTTTGTGAGGGACAGTCATATCTACATGGCGTATTTGACCTACATTATACCCTCAATCCTTTTCCAGATTTCTTATCATGGCAGTGGAGAGGGAGTGGAGAGTGATGACTCAGAGGGGGAGAACCAGGAACTGGCACAGATTGACAGAGGTATGTGTCCTCTGCCAAACTATTTACTTTCGTTTATAGAGAGATGATAATCTTCTCCATCATTACTGATTATCACAGATTATATGATTCAAGTCAACAGATAATGAGCTTGTAGATAAGAACATTTTAACTTGTGCACCCACCTCTCCTTCTTAAGCCATTTCCTGTTTATTGACTCCTCTAGAGAGACGGAGAAATTGTGCCCTGACCCCTTTGGCCACAAGCCAGCAGCACAACCAAGGTCCCCTCTCTCCAGCCCGGTTACGGCGCCTCCGCCTCCTTCTAGATGCCAATCTGGATCGCCACTCTTCAGAAGAAGAGCTGGAGCGAATCAGCTGCGTCGACAACAGGAAGTGGATGTCCTCTCTTCCCCAGCGCCACAGTGATCACCACAGCAGTGCCTCCAGCGATGAGGAGGTGCGGGACCTCTGCGGCTGTGGGTCCCCGGCTGCCTCTGCAAGGCCACTGGTCGAGCCAGGAGCTTGTCTGGCTGCCTCCTCCAGTCCCGTGCTCTTCAGCTCAAGCCCACCACGTAGTCTGAAGCCACCACCCATGCGCTTTCAGCTGCAGGTGGTTCAGCCTGTGGCACGGCCCATTATTTTGACCCACTTTGACCAGGCAGCACCTTACAGAAAATATCGGCACAGCTATGGTGGCGAAGCAGGGAGACCTAGTCTGGACCTGGAGAAAATGCAACAGGTTTGTGGTCCAAGTTATATTTACATGTCTCATAATTTTTTGTTTTTCTAGCACCACCTTCTTTCAATGACATTAAACTAATAGAAATCAAAATAATAACTATACATTAATTACGATAATCATTAAATGGTTTGTTTCGGTTCAACACATCAGGCTCAGAGCAGTGTGTAGGTGCTGCTACTCTACATCAGTAACATTATTAACTTAACAACATGACAATGTTGGAGAATCTGTTCAGGTGGTTTTCCCTGAAATTTCTACACTGTAAAATCCTAAGGCAAACTATTTGAAAATCTTTGTTATTCTCAATAGGACCTTTAGCCCGGAGAGCACCTTAATGAAGTAACACTGCACTTTGCTACTCCTCAGTGTGTTTGTAGAGAACTGCTGATTTTGTATTTTCTATTTTGATTCGCTACCTGGCAAGGTGGTGTGACGTCATCCTGTCAGCCAGATTTATTTTCTGTACCCAAATAATTGAAAGCATTTGTATGATGCCTTTTTAATGTTGAAAAAACATTTCACCAGGACTTGAGGTGAACTTTGTATTGATAACAATACAGTCTGCCTGCGTAGCAATATGTACTTTCCACTTAACAGCACCGAACAGCAGATAGGTCTTGTACTGCTCTCCTGAACAGCTCACACTGCGATATTAAGCCGAGGAGTAGGTCCAAAAATACAATGATGTCCCTGCAGACTACCCTCCACACACACACACTCACACACACACACACACACACTCACTCACACAAGCAAACAAAGTCTTCCCTTTCCATAGCCGGACGCTCGCCGCCACGGTGGTCTGGCTGGAGTGGGATGAAGGAGATGGAGGCACGGACGGCAGATGTCCGCCCTCGTTTCTCACAAAGGCTAGCGAGCGAGGGGAAACGATGGAGGGGTGGAGGCAGAAGGGGAGGATTAAACAAACAACAGAAAAACGTCAGCCGCTAATGAGTCATGGAGAAGCTGGTCCACTAATTATTAAAATCCAATAGACTTGTTGGCCCACACCGTGGATGGGAGAGGGTGTGTGTGCAGAGAGAGACACTGCAGGTTTTTAGGGGTCCATATGTCCATGGGGTTTTTAGAGGGAAAGAACAGATGATGAGAGACAGCGGGCAGCAACGAGAAGGGTGAAGAGAAAAAAGATGAAGAGAGTGTGTGCGTGTGTCAGTGCACATGCAAGATGGGGGGGGGGGGGTGTCATACGTCTATCATCCTGTCTTTTTGTGTCTGCTTGTGTTCATCCTCCTCTTTGTGAGTTTGTAGCTCCATGTGTGTGTGTGTGTGTGTGTGTGTGTGTGTGTGTGTGTGTAAGTATACGCACACTCAGTCAAGTGGAATGGGAGGTGCTGCAGGGAATACAATAGGGGGCCTACAAAGGTAGCTCGCAAACATAGCCTCAGTCTCCCTTTAACCCCTTAACTGGACAACTTCCAAAGCCTGCCTCAACTTACTCACCATGTGATTTATTTTACAGATGCTTTTTTGGGAGTTTAGACCGAAGAAGGGAAAAAAGAATGAGTAAAATAACATTTAAAAGGTCTTAAAACAAAGAGGAGTCTGTGTGATTTATGTAGAAAGTATAGGAGCCTTCCCCGACTGCAATCAACGAATTTATGCATTTCTTAATACTTGAACCTATATGAAAAGTTTGGTGTCCTAATTGTAGACTTATTCTTGATGTTCCACTAATAAATCAAATGTATTAAAAAACTAGTATAAAATACTTAGTAAAATGGAGAGTCCAGACCCCCTCAATGGACACCTCTGATCCAGGACCTTTAAGGCCGTCCTGCATCAGTGCGACCAGCATGAGCTGCCACCTTTTTATGTACATTTATCTATCTCATAGCTTTCTTAAAGGCAGGGTCAAAGGGTCAGCGGGTAGATATCTGTTAATCCATGATAATCCCTCACGCATGCTAATCCATGACCAATTGCTCAGACGTGGCTCTGCCATTGTTGGTTATCCTGATGGAACAACTGTGTGTGGAAGACATTGGTCTTCTGAGAAATGTGAGGGACCTTTGCTCCAAATAGTTCAACTTTTTAGAGCTAAAGAAATACACACATGTCGATTAACCGACCACATAAGCGTTTTAACATGTAGCCATTTGCTTCTTTACCTTGAATTCATTCCTCATTTCATTAGCAGATTTTATTTCCCCAGACATTTTTTTATTTCCAAATATTCATTTCATTGTAGCATGAAAATCAGCTGTTGGAGATGTAAAACTAAATCATTAAAAAACATGTTTCAAGTGTAAGCTCCAACATTTGTGCTTCCTGTAAATATCAAGACATAAACACATTGTTTACATTTCAGCTTTGAAGGATGAGCCAAAGGACCTTTTTTTTTATATATACCAAGATTCATAAATAAGTAACACAGGTCATTAAAACACTTCATATTACTTCTATCATAAAGTCAAACTAAAATAAAGACAAAATCTTATTCTACCTACAACAGAAACAGGAAGCCAAAATAATCTCCTAGTTCTCGAGTCACGACCTGATGTGATTGCCGTGTGTCTGCGTATGTGTGTGTGTGTAGTTAAAGAATAGAGGGGTGTGGGTTGGTGGTAAATAACAACAGAACAGATGAAATCAGAGCAGGACAAAGGCATCAATCAAGTTTCAAGATTCATCACTTGAGTCAAGTCAAACCTGAGTCATTTAATCACTTGCAGTGTTAAAAATGTACCTTTGCTGGCTCTTTTATTTTGAGCAGCTGAATTAAACACTAAGTGCACATTTCCGTTTTGAATTCGCACACAGCAGCTTGCGTCCAAACGGACTGTGGTCCCATTGATTATAAAAAAAGATAGGAGCCGGCAGGAGGTGAGCATGAGGGCAAGTGCACACCAGCTCTCTCTGACATCACAACAGCAGGAGTCTTATGTTTCCATTCTTTCCCTGCGCTCCCTTCCCCCTAAGAAGCTACCTCCCCGGCCCGAGACAATTCGATGATTGTGTGGTCCCTCCACCCCCACTGTGTTTTTGAGAACAGTGGAGCTGCGTGGACATGGAGCAGAGTGGGAGACAGGATATTGCATAAGCTTCGTTGACCGACTGTTTAGTTTAGTGAGACAGCTGGATTTGCCTCACTTCTTCCATCACCTCGATCCAACGTTAATTGACTACCGGTGTTAACTTTCAGGCTCATCATTCAGTCTGTCTTTTAATGTTCAAATAATGGTTGTAATAATAATAATCATGGGGTTTAGTTATGTGCTAAATCAACATTCTGCTGTTTGTTGAGCTGTATACGTTTCAGTCCCACTTGACACTTGACAGTGCGCCAATAAGACATAATAACCTGCACTTTATATGAAATTACACAAAACTAGAAAAAACATTTCATTTTTGAACACAGTTCACTCTAATACGACACAACAACCTGTACTTCACATCAAATTACATAAAAGGAGAAATAACTTCATATGAGATAAAAACCCACTATATGACACTTTCTACTTATTAATGCTGTAATTAGCAGTACTCATAATAATCAGACAAAACACTGATACCTCAGAGGATAATGTATTTATTACATAGTTCCACTTTCTTACAGGTCCATTTGTTGCTTATTAAAAAGAAAAACTGCCAGACATAGCTCCACATCTGGCTGCTTCTTCACATGTCCCTCGTAGCCTTGATGTTCTCTAAAGGACCGCTGAGTTTGTTGATTTAGTCTACATGACCTAATATTACATGCTTACTCAAGGATCAATTGCACAACCGCACCAGTTGTGCCTGTTATTATGAGACCATTTAATGCTATGTTAACCAACCCCAGTAGCTACAAAGCAGCATGAAGAACATATGATTTCTAGTTGTGGATTGTTACGTCTTAGTGCACTGTAAAATAAATTGTGACCCAAATGTCTAAATTACACAAGCAAGTATCTTTGACATAGTTTGGATGTCATTCATAAAGAGAAGCTGCTGCAGGAGTTGTACTCAGTGTTGAGAAAAAGGAAGTGAATTCCCCTCCATAGCTGTCACTGTACATTCTTGTTCTCCACAGAAAATGCTCCTGAAAAAGAATTGCGGAGGGAAAACGAGGACCATAAAGATTCGGGTGAGTTAGTTTTCCACTGTCGTGTTTTGTCTTGATGAATGTTAACAGTTTATGATACGTTTATAACCAAGTTGTGATGAATGGTTTCATACATGTGGTATTAATAGAACACACACACAAACACACACACATACACACACATACACACACACAGTCGTGTCTCCATATCTTCAGAGGACATAACATTGACTTACATTCTTATACTCAAAAAATAAATATATGTTGCCATTGTTTTATCATGCTGCATTATTTCACATGATAAATCACTCTAGATTTCCACAATTTTTAAATTAGAAACCCCTCAGTTTTTTTTATTAACTTTTTGTTTTAAAGGTGTTGTTAACATTTGCATGGTTTGTTTTATTTAATTGTTGTCGGGGAAGAGTCCATGGGACCCTTAAGAAATTTAATATTAGGCTGGAACTCCCATTTTACCACATTTGCTGTTGGTCCTTTTAAACCTTTACACAAAAATATTTTTTCTGATGAACTTAGTAACTTGTTCAAGTTTTTACAAAGGAATTAATACATATTTTTTAATACCCATGGTCCCCAGGTATACGTTCTCCACATAGCACTCATTAAGAGTGCTGCATTATAACTCGGACATAACCCTAAACCTAAACTTAGCCTACTTAAAACATGTCTTAGGGATAGGGGGGGTGGAAATTTGACGATTAACGTTATGGTAACTTGTTTTTGTCCCCTTGATGTGACTGTAAACAGATTTAGGTCCCTACAACATGTACACTTACGATAATATCTGGACCACACACAGACACACACACACACAAACACACACACACACACACACACACACACACACACACACACACACACACACACACACACACACACACACACACACAGCCTTTAGAGACAGTCCAGATCAGGTTGTCCATTACAGCAGTGATAAGGTTGCAAGGTTGCCCAATGCCCACCCTGGCCAGTCTTGTTGCCAGAACCTTGATGTCCATCCAAGTGCACGCTGGGACAGCATCTGGCAACGGTGTTTGCTTTCATGCCTCAAGGCAAGCCTGACATGTCTAAAAAATCTGACAGATTCCTTCTGCAAAGCTTAACACTGTTTACTGCACTGATACTGAAAATAAAGAAACAAGGAGGGAAAACGTGCTCTTTCCTTCCTCAGGTTCGTTTGATCTCTTGATCTCACTCAACAGCCTTTAATAGCTCAGCTTTGCACTCGCACATTAGTGGTCTTAGAAGTGCACATTTACTTGCCTTAATGCTGCAGCTTTGTAAACAGAAAGGTATTTTCCGAAGATTGTGTCACTCTAATGTTCCTGTAAAGTGGTTTTCCCAGACACCATGTCCAATAATCATCACCCAACTTAGCGCTGCCACTGCATAAGGGTTGATCTTGGCACAGAGCAGGCCGCTCCAGAAGGACGCACAGTGTGGTGAGAGAAGTGACGTTATTATCACGTTGTGTGGGCTAGTGTCAATGGAGCCTCATCACACACTTGTTTATGTTCACACACACACACACACACACGCATACATCAACCGCAGCAGCAGCATTCAGGCTGCTCCAAATCCTCCATGTAGGTACGCGTGATCAGTGCAAACATGTACATAAAATGATAATCGTTTAGTGTGTTTTCATGAGGAACAAGTGAGTGGAGTTGAGAGATGGAGCTGAGGAGGAGGAGGACAAGGAGGTGGAGTGTTGTGCGGTTCCCTTGTGGTGTATTTCTAGGGATGAAGTCATTTTCCATTTATAGCTTGGCTGGCTGCTATCGGTTTAGCTCCACTGATGCTGCTATTGCTCATTATCCTCAGTTCTCGCTGGTGTAGTTTGTAGTGTTATTGTCCCTGTCAGTGACGTCTGTGGGCATTGGGCACATTCCAGTTCATAGATTTTACTTGAAGCGAGTACACAGTGAGTGTTTGGATTGATGAGCCATTTGGAGGCTTGTGTTCCATGTGCCACTCCACACCCATTCCTCCTTCTCTGTTACAACTTTTTGTAAAAAAAATGCTGTTGCTGGTCTCCTTCTATCTCTTTTCCCCCTTTTATCTGCCAAACCTCCAGTTTCCTGGCCAGAATCCAGAGGCGACACTGGATCTGGATGGGGCCCCTGCTTTCAGACTGGATGCATGTATTCAAGCATGGGAGTTGTTAAGAAGGGTTGGGAAGGTCAACGATGGTGGCTGTGTTTTAAGGAGGAGGATGGTGGGGGGGAAGCAGTAGGAAGATATAGCTGTGGCTACTGCTGCTGCTACTGCCACTGCTGCTGATTCTGCTGCCGAGGCCTTCCACCCTCTGGAGGTTGGAGGTGAATGGGAGAGTGGTGAGAGCTTCTCAGGCTGTAGGAGGCGAGAGTGATGGCGTCTGGTTTCAGCCACCGCAAAGAATGGTCGGAGAGGAGGGCGAAGATTGATCGAGGTGAGAGAAATGGTGCAGGCAGATATGGAAAAAAAGGTGGAAGGGCAATAAGGAAAGCGGGCTGCATTCCATTTTGATGGAGATAGTCTACAAGGCTTGGAATATAACTGAAGGACAGTTGTGATCCTAGCATGAGAACAAACAGATGTTAAATTAGTACTTTAACATCTGCTGAAAGGCAGATGAAAACATTGTTCATAGGTGTATTTGTGTTACTTCTGGACTCAGCCAGGCTGTTATACCTAGCTTTCAGTCTTTGCTGAGCTTTGCTGGTGATAGCTCCATAATTACTGCACAGACATTAGAGTGTCAGCAAGTCTCTCATCCAACACTGCAAGATGGATTATGAGACGATGGGCACAGACATGTAAAAGCAACCCTTTTACAAGCAAACACATTTAGTTGGCAGTGGAAATGATGAGAAACTTTATACGACCGTCCTCACCACAAATATTACACCTAACACCACAGGGCCATAATGAAACAGGGTTAGGCTAGAATAAGCATTCTATGCACACTCTGCATTCATGTTATCCATATTTGCACACTCCCTCTGAGAGCTCACAGATATGGGTTAAACAATGACTCGCAGCAGTACCACCAGAAATCCTGGCAGGCAGTGTAGCCAGTAGTTCAAGCGAGATGACCATAAGACACAAGGACGAGGGAGAAGACTTTTGGAGTTGGCACGGAACTACAGGCACTGTAGTTTCAGTGTTACTGACATTACTTCACTTAGGCCTAGGCACAGCCGCCATTACATTATAACAACCTCCTCCACCGTTGCCATGTTTGTTGTTGTCAGGAACTCTCGACTCTGCGCTGCCCTCCAGTGGGTGGTCTTCTTAACAACCATATCAATGTACAGGATGTTGGTATGTTGTATTTGAGCAGTGACTGACATCATTTGAAATGGATGGATATCTTTTCACATGTAAAGGCAGCGTAAACAAACAAGTTACAACACAACTAAATATCAAGCCACACGTGGTAGGAGCCGATTTGAAAGGATTTTCCGATCAGGGACATAAAAAACCCTGTTTAGCAGATCCTGTTTACTGTATGAGTCCTTTGACTTAGCAGTAAGAACGATTAGAAACAAGGGCTCAGAAAGAGGCTCTCGTTCAGGGGATCCTGTGAACTCTTGGACTCCTGGACCTGTGTCTGGTAGGCCTGTTTCTTCAGACCAAATGATAAACAGGAAAAACTTAAAAACTACATGAAATCTCCAGAGAGAGATATTTTTAACCTGGTGTTTTAACTCCTGTTTTCCAGCTGCTGTTTCTGTCGTTTGGACAAACTTAGAGCTGTACACTCCAGGGAATCATACTTTGCGTGACCCTTTTGGGCCCTACATGTTTGTTGACTGCAGGGACTGCTAATATGGATAGGTAGCCATCCTGATGTACGACTCTCTCCCTGCAGTTGGACAGGCTCGAAGTTACCATATGGAGAACATCTTAACTGCACTATAACTTGTTTTTGGGCTGCGGTTTGTTTTTTCCCCCCACGTGTCAGTTTTTGCCTGTTTATATCAACATTGGTCGAAACAGTAGTGCTGGGAACAGTCGCTGTGTTGCTGTGGCTCGGCACTGAATCCCTGAAGATGTCGGCTGAAGTCATAGCAACACCTGTAGCCTCATATGCATGGTTAATGAGGCTCTTTTTTAATTTTTACATCACTTTTCCAGAGAGTGAATGGAATCAGTCAGTCTCAGTTGTCAAAAAGGCGTTTGGCTCTGAGAACCTACAGCTATCCATATATCCATGGGATCAGCTCATAATTGCAGTGACTCTGTCTCAGGGTCCTAATCTTTCTCAGTCCTCACAAACTACACTCCCCCTCAGCAGGCTCTGGAGAAAGTGCAGCCTCACTGCCAAATCTAACAAAGTAATTTCCTGTCGTTTCCTGTAGGGAGGAAAATGACCAGGGCTAATTTTAGACGGAGTAGAGTTTCTGCTAAGACGGCTCTGTCGGGCGGGGGGGGGGGAGGAGAGGCGTGAAGCACACCTGCAGTGTGAAGGAAAAAAAGCTTTCTCTTTCAAAGAAACAACAAATTCTGTTATTTTCCAGCAAGTGTCGGTCTGGTTTCCAATGAACTTCAACTATGGAAATCATGATTATTGTTTACAGCACATTGACAGTGGCGTTGGCCCTTGTCACTAAGAACTCTTCATCTGCATCTTCTATGTGTATGGCACCACTTATACATCATGAGATATTTGTATTTTTTTTGTTTTTTAATTTTTGTTAAAAAACAATGTCAGAAACAACATCAACACTTGTTTAACTGGCAGAAGAAACTCCTGAGAAAGTCTGGAACCTCTCAATCGGACATTTGGGTTCTCACATATACAGAATTCACATTTTAGTATGGATGTAGCCTTTTTCTAACTGAACAATATTTCCATAACTCAGGGACAGCAGGGAATTGAAACCTTTTACATCCAGTGAAGCTCAAAGGCTGGATTAACCTCAACACCCTCATCTGACAGATGCATGACTGACTCTCTCTCTCCTTCCGTCCTCAGAACCTGACAGGCACTCGTCCTCCGCCCAGGTACACCTACGACCCATCCATCTTCGCCTTTCGCTCCTTGAGCGCAGTGCCCCCCTGCAGTCCCCTGACCCCGTGCGAGGATCCTCCCTGCTCTTAAGGAAATTCATCCACTTGCAGATAATATCCCCCCCACTCCCACTTCTCTTCATTACCAGGCGGCTGCTTTCGTGTTGCTCCTGCAGCGAGACCAAGGAATGACTGTTTAATGACTGAACGACTGACCGCTAGTGACATTTGTTTGATGGTCGAACTATTGCACACTCAGGTAACGCCACCCTGTAAACGCTGTCACTTTGATCTTTTGTTCTCCGTGTGAAATCAGCAGGAAGAAGGAATGGAGAAAGAAAAAACAATTGGCATCGACACAAAGTTTCTAAGGATTCTTCAGGTATTGTGAATGTACGGCTGTTCCTGAAAAGATCCTTCGATTGGATGAAGAACAACCGAGAAACAAATTATGGACCAGATGTGGTACAGGGGCCCAAGGCCAACCATTGTGAGACTCGGCTGTAGTTTTTGGGTTGGATGAATTTCAAGGGAACTAATGCATGTTAAGACAATCAAACGGTTCCAGGGTCTCTTCCTTCGATGTGATTACCCGACATCTTGTAAGGCACTTGGTAACTTCATGTACTAAACATGGTGAGTCATCTGATATTGTGTTATTGTTGCAGTGAACATAGACAGTGGTCACATTCGTCTGTCTCAAAAAACAACTTCTTTGGATGTTTGAATATTGAATATGCAGGTCATGACGAGCTATAACAACCATGTATGACTGTAGCTGAATAGTAGACCTATTGACGATGTACGTTTCTTAATGAATGTCTCACTTTTTAGTCAAGCTCAGAGTTCAGTACTTATATCCTCTTTCCCTGCATGAATTCCACTGTTTTGCAGAAAGAGAGGTACACGGAAACAAGGAAGTATATGACAATAGTTTGCTGCACATTTGGCAAGTGTAACTGGTGCTGTGTTCTGCATAGCCTACTTGTAGTGTACCATGTTGTTCCAACCTAATATGTTACCTCAGTACTTTTCTAGGTAGAAGAGGATCACTGGTGTATCTGAAGACATCCCAGTGTTTTGTAAAAAATCTCTCAATGCCTTGAAACACTTTCCCGTCGTACTGTTTGTACGAGGTATTTCTCAGCTCTTGAATTCAGCTCAATTGTTAAAAAACACAACGTCACCACTGTAACCAAGTTTCGCCGAAGTGAATCTAACATTGTGACATTGTTTCTGTCCACTGTTGCACAAAATGAATCAATAAATGCCCTGTGGCCTCTTGTTCAGGTGACTTTTATTTGTGATAAAAGCACACGTGTCGCACAATAAAGTGAAAACCCGAATAAATAAGTGACAGCATATAGTGTAACTGCTTCATAATATAATTGAAAACACTTTGTTTGAGAACAATAAAGCTTTTCTTACAGCTCATGGTTTTGCCCTTTCTTAGAATTTATGTGTGATTACCTCCGCTGAGGAACATGTGTTTTCACCCCGTCCATTTGATTACTGGTTTGTTTGTTTGTCAGCAGAATTACTTGGAAGGATGGGACAAAGTCCAAGAGAGAACCCATTCAGCTCAAAACACTTAATTAAACCTTAAAATAGCAGCTTTAAAATATGTTTGATGGTTCAGTTACATGGAATAGGGAGAATGGTGTTTATACCATTTGTAACTTTGATGAGGGGACACCATCTCCTGTGAGAAGTGTAACAACAAGTTTAAGAGTAATTCTGAACTGTAGTTGAGCTGAATAGTCATTCAAAACCAGAGTTTATCTCAAGTGTTCAGCAGGGAAACTGTTTAAATACGAAGCATTCTAAACAGAGTTTGGTGTCTTTGTTAAAGAGTAATAGGCACCATTCATTTGTTTCAGTTCAGGGAGTGGGAGGACCCAGTCAACACAGATGCAGCTGTTGTTCTCTGGTCGTACAAAACAAATATAAATGCTTGGACACAGAGCTCAAGGGAATTAATCACCATGTGGGTCTATAGAGGGCGCTGTATCCAGTAATAGTAACATACTGTCACTTTAACGTTGAAAAAGGGCCGTTAGCCTTGGCAGAGGAATGGGGTCTCAGATCGCCCTTCTAGTTTCAAAACATCCTTATACAGGAAGCGAGTCGCACATCAGTCACTGAACCTTTAAATCCGAAACCCTTTATTTTTTATAGATTTAAAGGATTGTATAGAATAACTGTACAATATAAAATGTTAACTTTGTAAAACTTATTAAGGCAATAACACGAAAACTTCCCCAGTGTCAGAAAGATTCCTGTTCATGTGTTCGAGGCAGAGAGGACTCCATCTGTGATTACTAGGTCACAGCGAAGACCACAAGCCTCTTTGTGCCAGATCATATTCTGAGAAAGACTGTGTGAAAGAGAGCGAGAGAGAGCGAGAGAGCACTGGAAAGAGAGAAAGTCTGACGTCAAAACAAGTGTGAGTGTGAAGAAAGCCCAGCGAGGCAAGCATTTATGGCAGTGAATGCCAAAGACCATAAAAACAAGGGGAAGCAACTCACAGGTTATGTACAGACACTTTTTATTTTACATTTATATAACAAAAAAACACTTGAGAAGAACAGGAAAGAGGGTGGAAAGTATGGCAGGAAACCAAGAGCACAGCAACGAGTGGGATTTCACACAGAGGAATCCTGCTCGAGGCGAACACAGCGATGGCTGACTCGCTCCTGAAGACAATCGTGTTAAAAAGAGAACTTTGAGAAGGTTGGGCGATGAGTGTGTGTGAGTCGGTGTAGATGCAGACACACACACACACACACTCCACTTAGCTTGAGTCATTATCAGCTTGCGTTTCATCCTGTAAGCCATCCAAGTGTCCAGATGGTCAGAAAAGCTGCTTCAATGCTCTCCCTCTCTCTCTCTCTCTCTCTCCCTCCTACACACACTCCTTTAGAAAAAAAAAGAAGGTTATGCCAGCGATCAACTGAAGCCAAATAGAGGAGGGACCCAGTTCGGATGTCAGGTGGATTTAACTGCATGAAGAGCAGCCAAAGAGCAGGAGGCTGAACAGAGATCAGTTGCTGCTGCTATGTAACTTTACATTTTCTGATTGATTACACAGAATTCAAATGTTTTTGGATATTCAGGTGGCACCCTAATCTATCGTTGTCATCATGGTGGAAAGTGCCAAGAGGCCGACCGCCCAGTGCCTATACAAATGAGGGGGGAGCAAGAGGGGGCAGTTCCCCAAGCTTCCCAGTTCATTTTTAAGTGGAACGTTGGGATTTCTGTTCATCACAGTCTGCGAATGCAAATATCCTCAAGAGGTGAATAAAAGGTTCGGCAGAAGTTCCTCTGCAACTCCTACTTTCTTTCAGGCTTCTCTCTAAAGGTGAGCCAGGGGCTTTGTGTGCTTTGTGCTGCAGGTATTATCTACAGTATGAAAGCGGCTGGAGTGGACGCTGAAGAGCTCCCCCTCAGTAGCCGTACTTGTCGTTGAGGTGAGTGCGTCCGTCTCCAGTCTGATCTGTGAGGGAAGAAAAGAAAGTTTGAGCATTGAAAGGATCCGCACGCCAGAGTCTGACCGATATATCAATGAAGTTAGCCAATAGGAGCTTTTCAGACTTAAAGGAAAACATATTTTTTTTGCAGAAGAATGCGCATTTATGTTCATGTGCATTTATGAAGGAAACAAGTTTCACTTTATTAATCAAAGCTCTATATATATTAGTTTTTTCTCGTGTTTATTTATTCACTATATCTACTCATTGTATCCTCTCGACTTCATTGTAAATGAGTCCATCCCTCAATGAATTTCAAATATAAATAAATGTTAATAATAATAATAAAGTTTATAGTCTGATGACGACATCAAACATCCACATCGTAGAAATAACTGCAAATCCAATATATCGGAAAAACAAAAAAGTTTTACTCCCCAAAATCAGCCTCTCAAGCTGATTTAATAAATCCATACTGGTCAGGCTCCACCACACACACATTCTTGTACTTTGTGAAGACACTGTGAAGACACAAAATGCATTACCTCATCCCTTACCTAAAAACATTACATGTCATTTAGCTGACGCTTTTATCCAAAGCAACTTACATTTTTAGAACACTCATCATTTTATGAGGGGCCATCAAGGGGTTCAGTATCTTGCCAAGGACACTTAGGCATGCAGATGGGATAGAGTGGGATTCGAACCGGCAACCTTCTTGTTGCAGAGCACCCGCTCTATCCCCTAGGCCACACTCTTCCCCAGTTCAGCTGTATGCCTCCACCAACCAGTGCAGTTTCCATGTGAATATTTTCAGTTTTTTTCTAGATTCATATAATTTCACTGTGACCCAGTGAATGTTTGTGCCAAATGTGAAAGGACTCCTTCAAGGCATTGCAGAGACATCACCCTTACAAGGCAAACAATTTGCTTAGCGAGGTCACTGTGACCTTGACCTTTGACAACCGACATCTAATCCGTTCATTCTCGAGTCCAAGTGAATATTTGTATCAAATTTGAGGTATTTTTCTGAAGGCATTCTTGAGATATCACTTGAGATATTAATGCCGGAGCAGACGCATAAAAGAATCCTTTAAAAGACCGAAATGAAAGAACGTATGATCCCATGAAATGTCCCACACGGATCTCTTAACTGTTGCCTTGTTTACTAATCGGGTCACTGACATGACATGAGCACAATTAGTCGAGACCCTGAGTCCAGACTTTTCAAAGTGCGTTTTATACAAGCTTATATTATCATGGGGTCACTTTGATCTAATGCATTCCTCAGTGAACAATCAAAATGTTACAGCAGTTTCTGCTGCACACATGAACCATGACAACCTGTTTACTTCCTCTCGCAATATCCTTAAAAATACTCCCCCGCATTCCTGAACTCAGTGGTTCCAGTTTATCAGTGTCAACAAGTGCTTGTGCAGACGTTGTAGAAAGCTGTATCTTGAGAATGAGAACTATGCTATCTCCTGAGTAGCTGCTTTCATTCTGCATAGATCTGATACAAATTTAGATTCTAGAGAATTTCCAGGTTTTACAGTTCACTGTTGTAGAAATAACTTCTAATGAGTTATGTAGGTAACAGTTGCACTTGTTTCCTAAGAACAACATCAGTGGGTCAGCGCATCAGTCAGGATCAGACTGTTTACCTGAAGGAGGCATCCACACTGAATAATCCGGGTCATCGCATGGATACTCTCCTGAGAGCTGCACTGGAGGCTGTGGAGACAAACCATGAGGAGATTTAGTTCAGGTAAAACTTTATTGTTTGTTAAATGTGGACGTTGGTATTTGTGTGTGAGGACTCACTCGGCTGGGGCCCTTCCCCTTCTTTTTTTTCCTGGCTCCAGGGTCAGTGGCTGGGTCTCTGTCACCTTCTGCTATGGACTCTGGACACGTCAGTACAGAATAGTAAAGACAAACACCAAAGAACATACAACAGTCAATTTAACTTAACTTTAATGCTCCTTTATAATTGACATCTTTAGTTACTAGTTACATTTCAAATCTAGATTTTATACAGAAAAACATTTTCGATGTTTAAAAGTGCTACATGCTAAAAGTGATGTTTTGACTCAAGTCAAAATTTTAGTGTAGCATTGTTTTAGATTTTTGTACACCTACACAATCTGAGTAACCTATCAATACATAACAGCCACTCTAAAATTTACTCAAAAAAACCACGTCACCCACTTGGACTGGATTCCGGTGGGGACTTGCTGCTCTGCTCCACTGCTTCAGCACCGCCCCCTCCTCCCTTCTGTTTGTGGCTTTTCTCTGATATCAAATCATAGCAATAAACATATTAAAACAGTAACATGGGGATATGGGGATATGCACTGTTCTTTGAATGAACAAACAAATCCTGTTGAGACTTGGATGTTGCAGATGTGGGTCATTAGGATGAGATAATATATGACCAGAAATGCAAAAATATTGATACACTTTTTTTATGTAAACAAACCACAGCTTGTTTTTAAAATCAACAATCTGTATGTCTATGATAGAATACAATTATAACACTGTGCTGTTTGTATGTGTAACAGATCTGCTGCCACCCAGTGGCAATATGAGACAGCTTCTTACCTTTCAGCTCATTCGACTGAGCTGGTTTCTCTCTTTGCTCCCTCGAAGAAGAGCTCTCACGAGACATGGATGGACTGGACTCCTCAGACTCGTCATTAGATTCCGTGATACTTGTGCACTGTTCATTATCATTGTCCTCATTTTTCAATGCTCCCTCCACTTCTTCCTCTTCCTCCTCTTCTCCAGTGGGTGCAAGTTCCTTCATGTTGAAGAGCTCCAAAGGTAAGTTTGGTCGCTTAGGAGGCAACATCTAGAGACAGAACACAAACACTGAAATCAGAGAGGAAGAGGAAAGACTAACACATAGGGAAATGGAAGTGACAAAGGATTTAAGTGAGTTAGAAACATAACACCTACCCCGATGGTGCCAGTCTTCAGTTTGTATTTACTTCCTCCTTTCATGGCTCCAAACAGGGGTAAGGTCTTCTTGGGCTTCTCCAACTCTGAGCTGCCACTACCACACCAACACACATCACCATTACCCGTTAGTCTCCACATACTTTTTTCCTTCTACATTAACCCATAGATCAAATCTGCTATAGTATAGCAGGAGTTTATCAATGTACAAAATCGCTAAAATACATATGCAATTCACAGATTTCCGGTGTGAACCTGAACAACCCAGCAGACAGATGACTGTGGTTCTGTGTCTAACCTCGGCAGCAGTGATGGCATCTGAGCCGGCCGCGTGAGTTCGACCAGTTTGCGGAGTCGCTGGGCATCTTTGCGCAAGTCTGCTACGTGAACGTGAAGCTTCCTGCGCTCCACGGCGTCCATCGCTGCCTCAGTTCTCACGGCGGTCATAAAGGCATCTAGTGTGTCGCCCGTGGAAGAGCCAGAAGAGTCTAAGAGGACGGAAGAAAGGCACAATCAGGAGAGGAGAACATACATCTGTTGCACATGGCTGTTGCACATGGCGCAGAAGACTGGAAACACACTGGATTGTGACTCACCTCCTCTTCCAGCATTGAGCTTTTTCTGAGTGTCTTCCAGCTCCTTCTCCACCCCTGACAGTTTGACCACCTACATTACAATCAAACACACAGTATAGTGAACATTATTACATTATATAACAGGTGCAGATTATAACAGTGGTTGGTTCTAAACCCTGGTTCTATCACTTTCATTACCACTCCCCCAACCTACCACAGAGCACCTTCATTACTCATTTTAAGTTACCGCAGTTTTTATGTTGTTTGTAGCTACACTACAAAGTTTTGACAAAAGTATCCTTATCTCCATCCGTTTGTGTTACACATTCCTTTTTGTTGTATACATATATGACACTTTTTAATTTCCTGCTTGACTAAGACTCGCTGGCAGAAGAGATCTTGTATCTCAATGAGACTTTCCTGATTAAATAAATGATTAATAAGTTAAAATATTCTAACAACGAGGCGATTTATTCAGTTTTTTGTGGTAAATATATTTTATAAAGAATTAAAAGAGTGGACTGGGTTTGGTGTCTGGCTCATGTCATGGACCTGAATCAGAGTGTCAGGCAGATGGACAACCCAATAGCTGAATAGTCAGGACACAAACCACACTGCATATGCTCTGAGCAGCAGGTCACAAGTTTCACTCCCAGCTGACCAGACGTTTTACTGCATATAATTCCTCTTTGACGCCATTTCTTGTCTCTATCAAATAAAGGCTCCAAAGTATATTTGTAATGTTGGCAGATGTTTACCAATGATTCAAATGTCTCAGCCCGCTCCTCAATCTTTCCAGCCTTTTTCATTCGGTCTTGCCGCTTCTTCTCCACAGTGCCGGTTCGATCCAGGAAGGTGTCATCATCGCTGTCATAGTAGTCCTCATCTTCCCAGTTCTTCTTCTTGCGTTTGCGGGACACTGGAAATAAGAAATAAAACTTATCCTCACAACAACAAAAAATAACAGAACCTCTCCAGATGGTGGTTCACGATCCCCCTTTCAAACATTCCCAGTATGAGCTGAGCTCCCACCTGCTTCCTGCCGCAGCAGCCCTCTGGCCTCCAGCATGCGACACGCCTCCAGGCAGCACTGGATGGCTGCGTCTTTCTTCTTCCCCGTGACGGTCACCTCAGCAACCAGCTGTCGGCCCTTGGCGTCATCCACAGGCAGCCTGGCAATAAAGGAAAAGTCTACAAAAACTCTGCAACTCTACACCACCTCCCCATTCTTTATGTCCTTTCTGATGTCAGAGAAATGTCAGAAGTCTCTTACTTTATTCTGCACAGCCAGGAGCCGTGGTTTTTGTCTTCATACTCAAACTCCAGCTCCTCCCCTGGGACGCACAATGTCGAAAAAGAAGTTAAGAAACAAAGAAACACAAACCCTTTTCTTCTGCTTCTCATAAAACTAGATTTCTTCTCACCTTCCCGGTCATAGAAGCCCTGCAAAGCTTTCTTGGGATCTTTCAGATATGCAGCCTCCTGGTCTTCTTGGAATTCAGTTGAGAAGGGGTTTTCCTCATCCTCGTCTTCCTCTGGAACAACCTCCTCATCTGCAGGGTGGATTTACAGAGACAGATGGAGTGAAAGAAACGAAGAGAAGTGAAGGGTTAACTGGCGTCTTCAGTTACTCGCCCTGAGAGAAACTCTAACGCCGGCTCACTAAAGATGACCACGCAGCAGACACGGACCACACTGTGACGTTACTCACCAATTCCCCACGAACACCCTGAATCTTCCTTTGATGGTTTCCTCTTGGACTTGATGCTATCGCCTTCCCCTTCTTTCTCCTTCTCATCATCATCGTCGTCATCGTCCGAACCGTCTCCCAGCATCCTCTTCTCTAGCTCTTCTTTCTGTTTGCGGGCTTTTTCCCTCAGCTCTGTCACTGTTAGTTCAGACTCCTCTTCCTCATCAAACTCTGGACCCTGAAGAAGCAGAGCAAAGATGAAGACTTAAAGATAACTGTATAAGACAACATCTTCATCAACTATAGGGAGGTTTCTTTTTCAATTCTAAATAACTTTGTCCCCTAGAATGAATTTTCCAAAAAGCTGGAAACACTGAATACTTGGCACTTTTGCTTAATAAATGGCTGACATAAGTAATTATCTGTCAAATGATCTATTATTTAAACTTAATATGTCTTATCTGATTAACATTATTTGCCAACGTTCCTCTTGAAACAACCTCGCAAATAACCCTTATACTAATTTCCTAAACGTGGGACTCTACGATGTAGTCATAGTCAAGTTGATTTAAAATTAGAAAAGGGCCCTTATTTATGATTTATTACTTCTTTGGACAACTGGACATTGCCAGAGGCAAAGCTAAATTTTATAATAATATATTAGGAATTAAAGCAATTGTATTAAAATGTGTAATTATAAAGGAGGGCACATGAGTCTTTTCTTCACTTGACCAGGAGTCTAAACCTAGACAAGGAAATCAGGAACCCTATGCAGTCCACTCACAGCTTATCTAAAATGACCTTGTATGTTATAAGACTGTAAGAGATCCTAGGATTTCAAGAACAGCATTTAAGTGTTGGACAAAGTTTATTTTTCTGTTTTCCATTTGGGGATGGGAAATGTAAGACGGAAATAATATACCAGGGCTGAAGAGTAGCTCAGCAGCAGAGGTTGTCACAAAGGTTTCAAACACAGACTATGTATAAAAACATTGAAGGAGAAACTGATTTGCAGTGAGAAAATGTATGTAGCACAACATAAAGGACTAGATAAGGTGTGATGTGATCAGAAAATAATGATTATATCATTACAAACAGAAACCCAAAGGCTTTGATGAGACAAACTCAGTTTAGGTATTTTAAGTGTCCACGGCGAAGAAGAGTCAGATCACGGATCGATCAATATACATTCATCCTACTGATGTTTTCACTAGTGTGTAAACCTCTAAATTGTACAAATCGTGGTTTTCTATACCCTGGAATGGGCCCTTTATATCAAACTACTTTATATCTACATCAGGATTGGATCTTTTCTACGGAGGCCGCCATGGTTCATTTTTTACAGTAACCCAAACTGGGTCAGCTGCTACATTTAACTTCACCACTAGATGTCACTACATTCTACACACTGACCTTTAAACCTCCAGTTCAGTGAAAGCTGAGTATGTCATGTACCTCAGTATTTCCAGAGCAGGTGTATAATGGTTGACGCGTGTCTGGTCACAACGGGACTCACCTGCAGGATGAACAGTCTCGTGCTCCCACCGAACTTCAGCACGTGTCCCACCCGGAGCCTGACGTAGGTGTTCGGCGGGATCTTGTTCTTGTTCACCACGGTGCCGTGCGTGCTGCCCAGGTCGTGGACGTAGAAGCCCCTCTCCTCCCCGACACCGCCCCCCTCCCCGGCCTGAGCGCGGAACTGGATCACGGCGTGGTACCTGGAGATGGACGGGTGCTCCAGAGACACGTCGCACACCGGGAGGCGTCCCACCACGAAGAAGCTGCTGTGGGTCAGGTGCACCGTGTCCACTATGGTGCCGTTCTTGAGGATCTCGAGGGCATAGGGCATGTCCGCGGCGCTGCCTCCCCACGGTGGCTCCGTGTACAAGAGAGGGGGGAACTTCCCAGGTAGGGGCCCTCTGACAGGAAGCACCCTGGGTTTAGCTTGAGGTTTGTTTCTGACAGTGGACACGCTCTTGTCTTCTCCGCCATTTTCATCCTCCTCTTTACGCTTCTCCGCGGTTTCTTTTTCAATAGCAGGACTCGGTGAAGCGTTGCTTGTTATTTCTGCGACTTCAACTCTTTCTTCCACAGCTTTTGTTTCTGCAGCCGTTTGTTTGGACGAAGCCGCGACGTGACCGCGTTTGCTCGCGAGAGAAGGAGCCGCAAAAAGAGCGGGTTTCTTGAATTGCTCCTCGGCGTCCGGTTCGGTTTTAGTCGAGTCTCTCTCAGGTTTTCCTCCATTTTCTGATGTGGACTCAGTTTCCAACGTGGAGCTCATTTCTACATCTGTAGTTTCCACTCTCACGTCTAACGGCGGGGGGGCGGCCATGTTTATTTGGTGCGACTGTAAAAAAAGTCCGTCTCCTCTGTGCCTCCAAAAAAACTCAGAAAACCCGTCAATAAAGATAACAATCCTGGAGAGAATATATTGAAAAAGCGATTTAGACTATAACTGAATGTCAGATTGATATACAGAGTTTGATATCATCTAAGTCAAAATGAACGGGTTGTTATGGAACCAAAATTCACATTCAGGTTCTTACTCGAGCTTTTTCCTAGAAGGACAACAGGGATCTTTGTTTCCTGTGCAACATCCGTGAAGGAAACAAGCGCTGCAGCCAGAGGTCTCATCAACTGTGTGATGTGAGTTACAGCAGTGATCTCAACTTCAAGGTTTTACAGGTTAACAGGCCAAACACGAATGTGTGTTACTTGTAGTTAGGTAACTGGTTTGTTGTTGTTGGTCCATTACGAGTCAGAGTTACTACCTTTTCTGTTGTGAAGCGCATCCGCTACAAAACTCCATTCCCAAAATTGTATATTTAAAGTCGTCCCGCTGTTGGAGAAACACACATTCATGCTAAACTTCAAAATCAGCGCTGAAAACGTTTTTAAGTTTAAAGACTAATGTTTGCTCCCGAGTGAAGGTTGTGGTTTTAAACTCTAAAGTTACGAACATAAAACATTTCACTAATCTGAAGTCCATCAGTTATATGTTGTACCTCCTCAGTGTGCTGACATAACGCATAGGCATTCAAATCAATATATATTGAACTTGTGTTTTATTGCTATTGATGAAACCACATTGCGATAATCATTGTTATTTTTTTGACCCAGCCCTATTAAATCTTAATTATGTAAAAATAATTTTACAAAAAAAGGCTTAAGCTAATTAAACGATCAGAATCAATGCTACACTGAAAATACTGCATGTTGTCGGCTATCCGATGTTGTTTGTGCTGCCCCAGTAACTCGCACATCATCAATCTTTGTATGCACCCTCCTCATCGTCAGTTTCAATTGTAGTTACTCCATCTAACTCTTCACAGTTCCAGACTTGATGCTAGTTTGAATCCGGCGTCATTGATCTCTCATCATGATGCGCTACTGGGGGGAGATCCCTGGACCGGCGGGCGCACCTCCCAGCCGCAGCTCCTTTGACCTGCTCCAGCGCGAGTTCCGCTCAGTAGAGATGCAGGACCCTCCCCTGCACCAGCCCTCAGCCCAGCGACCGCGGCCCACCACGATGCTGGACATCCCCTCGGAGCCCTGCAGCCTCACCATCCACACAGTGCAGTTGTGTCAGCATGCTCGCAGACTCCGCAGCCTATTGACAGCGGCCCAGGGTCAGGGTCAGAGCTCAGCATCTAATGAAGGCAGCAGCAGGATGGAGGAGGCTGATACCAACCTTCCGCCACGTCCTCCCACCCCGCCTATCATGCCAGATGATCTGCTGCCTGTTGACAGCAAAGCACCATGGCAACCCTTCCAGCTTCGCCACAGTGACCCTGAAAGTGACTTTTATATGTAAGTTAATCTTATTGTGCTGCATAGATAAGAATGGATTAAATACCATATTGAGGTTTAGATATTGTAATTTATTTAAGAATTGACATTTGACAAATTTATCCCATCTCCTTTGTCTTCCAATCGTAAGGGGTAAAGGCGAACCTGTCACGGAACTGAGCTGGCCCTCCTGCAGGCAGCTCCTCTACCAATCAGTGGCCACTGTGCTGGCACACGCTGGCTTTGAGTCAGCTCAGGAGAGCGTGCTGGAGACTCTGACCGACCTGGTCCATGAGCATTACCTGCGCCTCACCCGCCTGCTGCGGGTGGCTGTGGACCGGGAAGCACGGCTTGGGGCGAGTCCCTTCCCAGACGTGGTGGAGCAGGTGTTCCATGAGGTGGGCATCGGCAGCGTGCTGGCCCTGCAGCGCTTCTGGCAAGTTAGGATCAAAGATTATCACAGCTACATGCTTCAGGTGAGGATTGAGATGGGTCTGTCAGGTTCATAGGATTGTGTTTTTTGATATTGTATATATATATAAATTTGTCAACTATACAAGATTTTGCCGTACTGTTAGACTGTTTGTCTATGCCTTTAATATCTCTGTTTGTACTGAGTTGTTATAGATGTTGCTTTATCAATGAGTGAATTGCATTTATCTCAGTTTGTCATGTATATAATTGCCCGCGTTAGTTTAAAAATATTTAAGTTGTTTCAAATTAGATTTTCAAGAATGTTCGTATTATATTATAAAAAAAAAAAAAAACTAACAACTTTTTGAAACCAACACTTTAGTAGCACTTAAATGGCACTTACTTACAGCACTTTGTAGTTTTGCTTTATTTGAAGAAATTGTATTTTCTTGATTCTTGTCGTCCTTGGTATGTACCCTCGGGTTTGAATGCACTTATTGTAAGTCGCTTTGGATAAAAGCGTCAGCTAAATGAAATGTAATGTAATGTAATATTATTATAACTACCAGTCAATATAGATCATGACATAAAATAATATCAATGATAAGGAATTGTATCCATATCACCCATTCCTTGATTGTTTGTTGCCCTTGATATGATTGATATCAGTATTTCATGAAGTTCATCAGTCAAAAACTCACTTGTTCAAACTGCTCCAAAATGAGGATTTGCTTGTTATCTGTCTCTGTATTTTGAAATTGGATAGACTGAACAGTCTTTAAAGCAATCTGCTTGTTGCATTGTGGTATTATTTTAGTTAGGACACTTCCTTATAATAATTCTCCTCAGAAGGGGTCACTCTTCTGACAAAGATGACATTTTATCCCAAGCTGCAAAATGTATTAATCAATCCATTAATAACTATATTTATTAATGGATGGCATAGTCATGTTTGGCATACTGCTAAACAATGTCTTTCACTTGAAAAATTCTATTGCTTCTACATAACTTGCTGCATCTTCTAAAAGAGCATAAAGCACTTTGTCTGACAGAGTAATAGTGCATAGTGTACAGTTATTGTCCTCAATGACTGGAAGTGTGAAAAGGAGAAAGTGAAGGAAGTGATGATGGCAACCAAATGAGCTTTGCTTTTATTATTTAGACTAAAGAAACATGTTAAGCTGTTCTTTAGAAAATATTATCATTTTCGAAGACTAAATAATCCAGGTTCTCACATCGTCTTACACCAGAAAAACAGGACTAATAAATAGTTTTTCCTCTCTCAGGTCAGTAAGGATCTGTCGGAGGAATACGAGCGTCTTGTGAACCCAGAGAAAGCCCTGGAGGATTCCAAGCCCCTGAGGATTAAGGACGAGCCCATGAGCGACATCTCCTTCCCAGTCAGTGAGGAGCCCGAAGCCGACCTGGCCTCTGGAGACCAGGCTCTGCCCATGGGGGTCCTCGGGGCCCGCGCTGAAAGGCTGGCTTCAGGACTGGATGCCGACCATTCTCCTCACACGTCGGGTGAGAGCTGCATTTACATTCATATCCTGCATTCATGAATACATTTTCTCCAGAGTCCACAGTCAGTGCTGGCACTCGGCTGTGACCACATAGAGCAGTCACAGCCGCTGCTTGTTGCATTGTGGTTGTATTTAAGTAAGGACACTTCCTATTACGATTTCTCCTCAGAAGGGGTTTTCAATAAGCTTGTTAACATGACCTAGTTTTCATCAGGTCACTCTTCTGACAAAGATGAAATTATATCCAAAGTTACTTGACTAAAATTTGTCTGTGTTTGTTTACTATTAAAGGACCCATTGTATTCCCATTTTACCACAGTTGAAATGGTTCCTTGGGGTCTTAATGAAGTCTGTAACATATTTTGGTCAAAATACCAGAAGGATCATTTAAAACAGCACCTTTTTACCCTGTCTAAAACATCCCTCCTCAGCTACCCCCCTCTCCCCCTCACCCTCCTTCACGAGATAGAAGCGCCCTGATTTTTTGCTATCTATTACCTCTGTAGAAATATTGCTACTGGAGACGAAGATACATCTTGCAACCATATTGTTTTGAACCAGAGTCAGGTGGGCCGCAGCCTGGCTGCGAGAGCCCCAGCGCCCCAGCGCAGCCCCGCAGTGAGAGCTTGAGCTGGCGCCGCAGCAGGACCCTTCCACACTGTTGAGTCAACGTTAAGAGGTGTCCCGGGGGTCTCCGCCTCGACGATCTGCATGTTTATGCCACTTAGATGTCTGGCGGGTAGCAGCAGCGAGCTAACGCTGGCTTGCAAACGGCGCAGACAGAGCCGGGCCGGTGGAGCACGGGGAGAGGGTGGAGCGCGTTAGCCGGGGAGCTTGGGAGCTGGGCCGTCTCTTCCAGGACCCGGTGAGATGATGATGGTGGGGGGTGGTCCAAGGCCATGTAGCGAGACTCCCTGCATGGGCATGGTTTGAAAATGACGTATTTTTCGGTTGTAATCCCATTCGACGCCATCGAGTGTATCGTTTATGATAGAGGAACCACAACAAATCGTGGGATATGTTTTTTTCCAGAGTTTTGGGGACGGTAGACATGCCAGATAGCCAAATTAACGTTCAGAAGCACTATAAAAGTGGAATTTGCATAATATGTCCCCTTTAAGACATGTTTCTGTCTGACATGTCTTCTGCTGACCGTTGAACTGAGTTTGAAAAGGTCTTTCTACCACAGTGACTATATCACTGCACCATAATTCTGTTTCTGAAAACAGCCAGTATGATCAAACTACTTTAAAAACACATTAAATATAACTAGAGTGGGACTCGGTTGAGCTCATTCCTCTGCCAAGGCCCAAAAGTCTCCATAAATTCAATCAAGCTGCACCAAATTACACAGACTCATAGATATCCGCCCCCTATGTGTATCACATTGTTTTCATCCAGATCCATTAATTATCCCCTGCTGTGAAACTGTCCCAAAATAGCCACATCTCACAAACTATGTGAGAAAGCACTCCTGGATCCGCTCATTTGTCTTGATCTGCAGCAGGAAAATGGTGTTTCTTAGTTACTTCTGTGCATGTTGGTTAATTCAACCCAAAAACAAAGTGACCGGGATAATGCTTATAGTATTTCCTCCTTGACAGAGGTATTAAAACAATTTGTGGATTACTGCCGGTTTCTCTACTGCTATAGAAACCACTAAATTCAGGTGTTTTATTTTTGCACTGTGAATTTTCGCTGAGCTATGTTGCTGGAGCAGCACTAAGCCACATATAGAGATTGATGATGTGTCATTAAAAATAATCTCATCCAAAAATAATCTTATTAATACTTCACACACTGGAAAACCAATAATTTAGAACATGTTGAGACATTTGGTAGATCTTTCACAGTGTCGCAATCTAATGTATGTTTGTTCACCAGAATCTGACACCTTTGAAAGAGGCCTCTTACAACCTGGAAGTTTTGACTTTCTATCAACACATAACGGACATATGGATGTTTTTATTTTTTTCTTCAATATTTACAATTCAAATTCAATTTTCTAAGTGGATCACATTGAGTGAGGGTGTTTTATCACCTCCAGCTCTTAGTGCAGACAAATTGGGCTGGTTCATTTCACACTTTGGTGCTATTCGTTTGAGTCTGAACACATTAACCCTTCTCTGGGGAAAAACTATTTGGGCCAAAACCTATGAGCTGTCTCAGTCCCAAATTAACTCATGGAGCTATTTCTTTATGTTGGGATTTTGATCTGATCCTGATCTGACCCAAATACCAGGTGTTCTCTGCAATTTTGGGTAAATGTCAGAATGACCAGAGGTCTCAGTGAGGCACCTTCTTTCTGTATTTACTTTCTTGCTCCAGTCCTAAAAGCATCAGAATAAAAATGAGGAGTCAATTTTGTATTAGAAAATCACCTTTGCTAAAACTGCGCTCTTCTCTTATAAGGTGGGGCCGGGGCCACCAACTCCCCCCTGTGGCCGCAGGTTAAAATGGAGCCGCAGGATGGCGAGGACGGCCACAGTTCGAGCCACCACCATCACCACGCTGTCCTGGGTGGGGATGTGTTTGAGGAGGGAGGCCCCATGTCCACCATGAGTGAATCGGGAGGAGCCATGGCCCCCTCGCCTGGTGGTGCGACCTCAGAAGCCAGCTACGCTTCGCACTCACCTGACTCCTTGATGGGCTCTTCACCCGTCTTTAACCAGAGGCCCAAGAAACGGTCGAAGAAGATGTGAAGTTTTGGATGAGACAGTGGACACGTTACTAAATTTGCTGCTGAGATCATGGCCTCTGGATAAACTGACTGAGACGTTCATGTCACGAACGAACTGAACTAATGGGAGTGGGGTGGGGGGGTGTAGTTTGTAGTTCCTCTCAAAAAGCTTAATATGTTGGCACTAAATATATCAATGTGGTTTATTGTCAAATGAAAATGATGTTTTTAATCTCTTGAATTCTCCTAATTTGACTTAATTGTTTAAAAAAAACACTCAAGAGATGAAAAAACAATCTTTCACTTAACCTAATAAATTATAGAACACGAAAAACAAGTGGTCTAGAAGTAAATCATTTAGTTAAACATCTTAATAATTCAGCAGAATGGTTTGTTTCCCAAGCTATTAACTCACTTTCTCCTAACAAACCAATTACTGTCTGCGCCATTCATTACGATACAAGACGCTCCCACCAAGACAAAACACAAAAGAATATTTTGTTTTCCTCATGTATTTCCATCCCCTTGTTTCCACTCTGCAGTTCTCTTTACACGCAGCTCGACACAGCAGAGTAATCCACACACCTACACACACACACACACACACACAAACACACACACCTGTCAACCTGAAGCGGCTCCGCAAAATTAGCATCTGTTTCGGTAATGAGGCAGAGCTGTGAATGCAGCACCAGAGGCAATTATGGTTTGATTGTCTGCATCATGACGGCGACATCAATCCAGCCTTAATGGCAAATTAATTACGGCATGCATACGTTTGTATTCTGAATGAGCGGCTCTGTCTGAATATGTGACTTTTTCTTTTCCTCTTTTCTTTTCACAACTGGGCAGGTATTGTTCTTCCTATGGGAAGTGCCGATGGGGTCAAATATTGATATTCAATTAGCTGCAGCGAAAGTTGATGCGCATTTTTATTTATTTCTTGTGGCCCGACTTAAAAAATGTGTCTGATCTGCAGTGCCGTGGGACCCAGGTGGGAGCTGGAGCAGCTGGAAAACATTATCAGTATTCCAGACTCGTAGCGAGAGAGGCTCCCCTCGTCCATGCTAATACCTGTGAGCTGTGTCGCCTGGTTCTAATGGGAGTCCTGAATTATTTTCTGCTCTGATATTCTGTTGGAAAAACTCCAGTGTGCAGCCGAAAAACAGCATCAACATTGACCTTGTCACTTCGAGTCTGTGTTGACTGCGCAAAATGGAATCTTTGCAAGATGTGGCTTCCAAAGCTGTGGCCCTCAGGAACAAAGGACTGGCTTGACCCTTTTAAATCCAAAGTTGTCTCAGAAAACTAACTGTGGCCAATGGTAACAAACAATGTTCTGAACTTTACAGTCTACGGCAGAGGCTCCAAAAAAATTCTCAGCATAGGACCTAAAGATAAAAAAATATATAGACAGGGCAGTCTCATATATGGATATATTATACAATACATCCCTAGGAATATTTTTTAAAATGTCTTAAGTTACCTAAAAGAACAACACAAGAGAAATGTCTTAAAGATTTCAGATTTTAGGACAGTCCCCTGGTAGTGGTCCACGGACCCCCATTTGAGAACCACTGGTTGATGGTTTCAGATAGACAAAATCTGGCTTTATTGAAGGCAATGTCAGTCATCAGTATGTCAGTCCACCAATTTGGTCCATGCTTACAGATATTTGAAGAATTGTAGAGTCTTTGTTCATCCTTTCAATTCCATTATCATCAGTTCAACATTGTACTTAATCCATTACTTTGGTTTAAGACTTAATTCCCGTAGAACCATGGGTCTGCCAACACAAAACAGCTGCTCGCCTGTGACACTTTTATTTTGAAAACTCAGAGCAAGCCTAACATGAATTGACCTGTGCACCAGCCGGCTTCTCTCATGCAGAGGAAACAGGAGCTTTCGACGTCTTCAAGAGTAGTTCTCTGATTAACTTAACATTATCTTAATTTACATGTTATGGTGTAATGCTCTGTGATTCAAGGAAATGGTGCTTCCCTGCTCTGTCACGATATTGACAATAATTAAACACCTTTAAAGATGTCCCTGTGCCTCTTGGAAAATGTGGCCCAAAACATGGCATCTCCTATTCAAACCATACCGGCAGAGTTTTTTTTAGTAGAAGATACATCTACACTCGCATTGGAGAAAATGTCAACTCCGACACAGAATGCAAAATGAAACAGGACAGTTTTTTGAGGGGCAGCTCAACCCATCCGACCAAAGAACACGGAATGAAAATAAAATGTGTTAAGTAAATTCTTCCAGTCTTAACATTGAAACACAACTGAGGCAGTTATGTGTTAAATAAAGTTATGAAGTTAGAAGTTTTAAGTGAAGTTAAAACCTGTTACTTTTATCAAAATAAAAGTAAATAACACTTTTTGTTGTAAATTGCCTGAGGAAGTTCACTGGCCAGTTTTGTGTAATTTGGACACGTAATCTGTTCGACAAGAATTTAATTGACCTTTAATCTGTAGCAGTCAGTGGGGGCCTGGGCAGTTTGCCTTCAGCGTTTTCAGCGAGTAGAACATGTCCTCTTCCACGTCCTCTGACAAATGACTGCAGTCATCTTCAAATGGGTCATACAACGGGCCAACATCGCCACCAGATCATTTAGATCATTTGATTTCACCATGTTGGATTGAGACCATTGAGACGCAGATAGAACACACTTACCTGTGATGGATGCTGATCTCTGTCATGGTAACAACATTAACTGAATCACTTCCTGTTAAGCAGTTTGTCTTCAAATTAAAAATAATTCCAGAGCTTTCATCTTTTGGAATTGGGTCTGAAGATTGTGTCTGAAATAGCCCGCAAGCAATCTATGAAAAAATCACATCAGATAAGTAAATCTTTGAAATTTACACGGAAACCACACTAGAAAAATTAAAGCAAATTTCAGTTTTATTTGATGAAAAACACTGACCATAAAGTATTCATTGCAGATAAACCAGGTAGGATGTACACTGTTTTCCAACTTCACTCTGCACAATAGACTGTTAAACCTAAAAAGCTCTGCACACAACGTCCAGCATGCAAACAACAAAGGTGACAGTATACTGTAGAAGTGTTTGAGGAGGACTCACTAAAGACCAGATCTAATTCTGAAGCTCTTGAGCATTATCACAGAACAAGAGAACGGACCATTCCAAAAAGGAAGGTTAACAACGGACACTGTATGTAATGAATCGCATAAAATCCTGATCTCCATCGTCCTCATCACAGTGCACCATGGGAACACAAGCTGTGGTCATGGGTCTATGTGATGCTGCTTGAATTTCTTTGTGAAAGTAAATCTACAGCCTGAAAAACAGAAACGTCCTAAGTGGTCACTAACCGCCTTGATTTAATGTGCTAACACGCAGTGTTATTATATTTGTGCTGTGGCAATGTGACCCCTCAGTTTGCCAACAGCTGCTCGGTTGCTTTGCGCGGCAGAGAAAAGGTGTAATTACAAAAATGTCAAGATGTTTTTTGAGCAGGGGTCTGCGAGCGGGGCCAAAACGTGCTGAGAGCCAAAGAAAAGACCCACCAAATGATTAATTACCTTCCTGTGTGCAAACTCATTAATTTGGAATGAAATTTAATCTCTCTGACTGTGTTGTGAGTTTGTGAGCGGAATGAGGAATATGTCTACTTTTTACTCCCGGAGCTGGGATGGTTCTTCAGGCTACTTATTTGTCTGTTGTTTGACAAATCACACTCATCCTAAAGTTAATGGCGTTGCAGGATTTCTCTGACTTCTATTTATTGCAATCACGTAAAGAGATACTGTACAACTGCGGTGGAGCCAAATAATGAATTATGATATGGGATGATGGTATCAAGAGAAAGATGAATTGCCAGACATACGGGATATGACAGGAACAAAGGGTCCCATGCTACACATTGCCACTGTTGCAGCCATTTCACTGCAGGCAACAGATGAGAGAATTGATTGCAAAGCATCAGAGTCTCAGTCTGAATCAATTGATGGATATTTTCTCTTGGGTGATCGGACTGAAAATGTAAAATGAAGCGAGGATTGAGGTTTCTTTTTTTTAGTTTGGAGAAAAATGGTTCAAAGGTATAATTCAAAGTAACAAATGAGAAATGAAGGTCTGATCAGAAAATGTGATTGGAATGTAAAACATGCTGAAAAATGAGGAGCCGAGAAAATCAACTTTGTCACATTGGTGATGCATGAATATTATACATTCCGGTTACTTTAGTCTTTTGCTTGAGCACAACATTGAGATACTTATACTATACTTAAGTATTTATATAGTATGCTACTTCATTGCCCTGCCTCACTATAATTCAAATGGGTTCTGTCATTTTAGGTAGTTCTTCACACTGTTGTAGAGCGTTCACTTCCCCAGTACATTTGGTTATAATTACTTATTTGATGCTTTAAATATGGGTTGAAACAGCTGAGACTGACTCTTGACGGGTCGAGCTTGTGCGTCGCCAGGACATCGATGGGTTTCAGATGTCTTATTCGTTATCAGTATTTCCACAAACGAGTGAGTTCCCTTCTAAACTTCTCAGGCGCCAATGATCTGAAGCTCTCCATTATTTCTCAGAATAGAGAAAAGTTCATTATTGAACATAAACGTGTAGCTCCTCAGAAGTCGGACTCTTGGATGGTTACGCAGCTTCAAAGACCCCATTTTAAATCTGCTTTCCAACTCTTTCTGTTTTGAAACAAAGTGTTGAAAAGACATTCACACCCACTTCAATCATGATTGATCAAGTGTAGAGGTGAATGTATGCAGGGTTTAAATTTGTCTCTCACCAGTTTTTTCCACTTCTTATGTAACTATTTCAGCCGCTTTCCATGTAAACAGCCATGGGCAACACACTGAATACCTTCTGGGAGAGACATCCCAACCCTCTCCACGATATCCAGCTTTTCACATGCACCCCCCCCCCCCCCCCCTTTGAGTTGATGAGTACTACACAGACATTTTAAATCTAGTTTCACCTTGACCTGCTACAACATTAAAATGATGCTTGACTTATAATTAACAATCTAATGATGCAAAACATTTTTGTTGTATAATAAGTACTTTTACTTTTACATTTAGCGGACATTACCTCTATAGGCTTATGTTAGAAACTGACCAGAAGTGGTAATGGTTGTTTGTCTCTATTTGTTGAAATCCGCCTTGACAATCCATCCAGGTTTCTCCCAACCTTTCGACCAATGACAGCTGCTCCCAACAGGATAAGCAGTACAGGTGATGGATAGATTAATACCTCTGTACTCAATTGACTATGTTACAGTGTTGTACTTGCACCTTTAATTAAATAGTGGATATTGCCTCCACTTCCTCTGTGACACATGGAATTCTGTAAATCTGAGGAAAAAGCAGTAGAAAGATATTTCTGCTAAACAAAATTCAATCTTCATTTTCAGAATTTATTCAATACATATTTTCAGCGCCCCTATATTCACATTATACAGATATGAGGGAAGAAAAGATTTGACAAGCCTCACGATTTGAGAACTACTGCTTTTGTGGATAAAAAAGCAGGAAGTCATAAGCACCACCCGTCTGAAATGCAAGTAAACAGAAGAACAAACCTCCATCGGATTTAACCAAGCCTGCTCTTTGTAGCATTTAGAGAGGACTTGTCTCTTTAAAACACATTGGCAGCAAACCACAGTATTTCTTATGCAGACAGGTCAACCCACACGCCTTGTTCGCCCCAGGTTAAGCTGCCCATGCAGACCTGGAACATGAGTCCCACCTCCTTCACATAAACTGCCAGAACATCACCCATAACCTCGGCTATATGTGTGTGAGTGGTAGAGCTCACCGGGGAGGCCGAGCTAAGTGTGGGTTGCCCGGGGGAAGAGGAAAAAACCTGTATCCATGTAGCCCTGTGTAATGTGCTTTCATATGATAGCTTTCATCTTCATAGAATAAAGTCGACTCTGGAAATGGAGTCACTCTACAGCAAATCCATTTTACTGGAAACAATATTGGTCTTTTGAAAATCTGGTGCTATATTGTGTCAACTCACCATCCCACCATCGGAGGGCAGCCTTGCGCCACATTCAAGCCGTGGCTGGACCGAGGCCTCCTCTCTGTCACGTCTGGCATTCTCCCGGCTTCCGAGCCCTCGGAGCGAGCTGAGGTTTAATGGCATCAGAATGCTGCAGAGAAAATGTTACCAAATGAATATATTTCCTCACACAATCAGCTCCCTGCTTGCTGCGTTGCATTCTACGTCCCCAAATGTATGGTTTGGGATGCATCTCAAATATAAACAAATCAAAGCTGTTATGTTACAGCAAATGACTGAGCACAATGAGTAGAATTTTTTCCTCCACAGACGAGTCACCTTTCAGGATATTCCCACAATCCGATGCCAGTTTTCTCATCCTGACATGTTTTTTTTGCCTTAAAATGACAAATCCCTAATTGCTTGTCAGTGAAGTCGGCCAGTTGTTGAGTAGGTGTTTTGTCACATCTGCCTTCGCAGCACCAGGTCCAGGGTAACCAATTAGAGTATTGGGTCTGAATATTGCTGCCAGCCAGTGGACAAAAATAGCACAGGCGTTTTGCTCAATCCATTGCACCACAATTGATATGACTGTGGGTAATGTATTCACATCAGGCGCTGAAAGCACTTTAGATGATGGTACTGATATCATGAAGAGGCCTTCAATCCCCTCCCGCACCATCATCTTCTGTACAATACAAGCTTTTAGTGTTCATATTCATTAAGTCGGCTTAAATATGAACGTGCCTGAAGCTGCCTGTGCATCGGTAACTGGGCTAAAATGATGCTGTGAGCTTTTATGGCAAAGGAGATAGAAGAAAGTGACACATTCATTTTTATTTGTTGTATTTGGCACGATTGATTTTGAGGGAGCATTAGGGCCATGTTTAAGGTATACGAAATTCTGAGATTTAGAAAAAAACGTTGTATCGCCAGAATAAAGTCGTGATATTACGAGTTAAACGTATTATTACAAGAAATAAGTCAGAATACCATGGGAATGAAGTCCAATTTTAGAAGTAAGTCATATTATTATGAGAAAAATCTTTGTAAAAATATAATTCTAATATTACAAAACTATTCAGAAATGGAATCACATACATTATTTATTCTAGTAAAAGTAAAAAAAAAATGATGTAATATTATAATACTCCTCTTGGAATATGAGATTTTTTTTTTTTTATTTTCCGAAGAAAGTTCATAATCTTATGAGGAAAAGAAGGGTTGATTTTATGACAATATGTGATTTGTGACTTTTTTATGACAAGCAGCCAGGAGAACCTGTGTTGGTCGTTAAATTTCAAAATCATCAACCAGTCTGATTGTGAAACTGATCACCAACTTAATTCTCGAAATCTCTGAATGAAGTTGTCTTTAACATGGCCCTAATACGCCGTCATGTCAAAGTGTTCAGATGTAACTGAGTGTTGACTCACAGAAAGTATTTTTGAAGCAAATCGCAGCCATCAGAAGTGGATTGTTTAATGGACCGGAAGTGCATGGGCTTAAACGGGGCCTGAACATGCCATTAGCAAAACACATGTGCAGGCTGAGTGCAATAATAAGGCATTCATCATTTCTAATAAAATATCAAAGTGTCGGTTGTACGTGCTGTGATGCTGCAATAAGATGCTTTCAAAGGCCTTGTGATGTTGATCTCAAACTACAGCTGTCCAGGAACAGACCTGAAAGAAAAAAAATAGGTCCCTGGTTCTTGTGTCACCTTTCGCCTTGACACCTGTTCTTGGAAAGCACAGGTTTAAAACCTGAGCCCCCATCGGTTTGTCACAGCGCGGTTGTGAAGCTGTGACACTGTGATTAGTCTTCAGTGTCAGTGTGCTGATACCATGGCTATGACACCATCCCCTCCCCCTGTGCTAACCGTCGGCAGTCCCTCAGAAACTGTCAAAATATTTTCAAGAACGTGCGAAACCTGAGAACAAGCGGTGACAGCTGCTGGAAAGATTTTTTCGATGAACATGTCACCATTCAATCACGATTGTTTTGTTTACCTGTTGGTATTCCCTCCAAAACTACTGAATTTAGCTGGCCGGAAAGGAACGCCTGGCCGAGAGTAGATTTGTTTACTCACTCGCGGTGATGTTGAAATGAGAATGATGCTGTGACCTTACCTTTCTGTAAAATCCTCTCAGAGACTCAGAGGGAAACAATCGGGTTTGATTCTAATCCAGTGGGCAGAAAGGAAGCAGAGGGCAGACGCTGTAGAGGAAAGTTTCTATGATACCTTCTTTCATATCATGTTTAACATGCTAAGTTTAGCTGTGTAGCTGCAAAGCAACACTCTTCCTCCTCATACTCCTGCTTCTTATTATGTGTCTCCCACTCAAATTAGTCATCAAATTACTTTCCAGACGCCGAGCTATATATCGCAGTCCCACCTCACAGATTGTCTGCAACATGGTTTATTTTCTTTATCACGTCTTTCCATGCCGTATGAGATGATTTCTAATACTGCTAAATATTGTTACACACACACACAGGAGGAAACAAGTATCAAGTATCTTGATCTAGTTTACCTTATCTATTGTTTCCTTTCATTGCCAAATCACAGTAAATGGAGACATATGATGCTCATATTAAGGTTTATAATTATAATATAACACACACATTTCATTATACTATCCACTGCTGCAGCTCCTCTTTTCAGCCTCTGTCTGAAACACAAGTTTTAGCTCCTGTCTTTTTAAGGCCATCCCGCCTTATGTAGCCCAGTCTGCTCCGATTGGCCAGCTAGCCCACTCTGTTCTGATTGGTCAACCCCTCCCAGCACAAGTAGGAAATATCAACATCTGCCCTTGCTTAACCTGACTTGAGGCACAGGCCAAACGAGCATGATGCAAATGTGAGGAACACAATTTCCTGGATGTATTGGCTGGACAACTGAAGAGGTGGTTCAGGAGCTTCTGTGTTTTTGTGTGAAGGAAACGAGCATTATCCCCCGCTCCAAAAAAAACAAACACACTAAATGACAGGCAAACATTGAAAAAATCGAAATATGTCTCCATTCAGTGCTGGTTTCACTGTTGCCTCATGTTGCTGGTGCAGAGACGTTTTTGTTCGCTGCACGACGAGTGTTCCAGGAAACATACGGTTGCAGCTGCCTGATATTCTGAGAAACACAGGTGAAACATCATATTTTGCACTGGAAGGAATAGTCTTTGAAATGAAAACTCCCTGAATAAATATTGTCTTGTTTTGTAAGTTTGCTGCATGATTATCGAACGATGGAACAGTGGGACGGAGCCTGACAATGCTAAGTGATTGGGGAATATGCTTATTTGCTGTTATGACTAGAAAGATAAGAAGATACAATTTTATTTCTGTACAATTAATTTTGTATGAGCCGTGTTGAGAAAAACTGAATCAGTTACCATTTAATTATTACATATTGAAAGTTGATGTTATATTCCTCTACATCACTTTCATTACCTTCCCCCCACACCTTCCGTATTCTGTAGTTAAGACAGTTAGAAATAGAAAACAAGACAGTTCATCAAGCTACTTATTTCGGAGGTACTTCCTGACTAACAGCAAGCACAACATGAGCTAGACACAGCACTTCAGGTGTCCCGCCCTCATGGTGCAGGGAGGTTCTTTAAAAACTCCAAACTCATTTATCAAAGCAGGTTTACTTGTGGCTAACATCAGCCACTAAGACACAACATTTAAATAAAGTGGAATTGTTAAATTTTTTATTTAAATACTTTATGTGATGCATAGCATATAACTGCAAAATTGTAAATCATTAACTTTTCTACATAAAAACTGTATTTAACTTTAAAAGTTCCTAATGTATGGTTGTTATTTTGTTTATCTTGTGTGTGTGTGTGTTTGTGTTTGTGTCACGGAGAATGTGATCCTGAAGACACCTAGGTCTGTAATACTGATAAAGTAGTGATGACCACAGAGTTCTCATTGGCCAACAAATCTATATGGTGTGATCCTGCACTGTTTGAAATCATCCAAGCTAAGGTTACTCCTGCTTGTCCCTTCATATTTACCATGCAGACATGAGTGTTGTTTATCTCCCAATCTTACTGTCATGAAATTTCCCAAAACAACATCCCAAAAGTTTGTTTCAAAACTGAATAAACTTTTCTCGTCTTTTAGTATCCAGTGACACAACAACACCTTTAAGGTTTCAAATAAGTCTGGTGAGATAAGGCAAGCCAGAAAATACAAGGAGAGGAGAATTATCTCTGTTCAGTTATCAGAGACTCTCAGAACAGAGAAGATGACCAGCAGCAAGAGCAGAATGAGAAGCTCTCCACTTTACTGCAGAGCCATTTGGGTACCATTTGGTCCTGACTGCAAAAAGGCCCAGAGAGACTATTTGTCTATGTCCTCTGAGATGGTCTCAGATAAGCTGTTTCATTGTACCTATTTAACCGCAGAATAATCTCTGTGTTATCACAGTAACTCACTCTGGACCAGTGGAGATTAGGAGACATGATTTTAGGATTCTGTCACCTGTAACTGCTCTTGTAATGACTGTGGTCGTATGTTATACTTGCTGAATGCAGACCTGCATCAACTTTGGAAAAAAGCTCAATTAACTCCACTCATCCTCTTAAAATGAAACGAATTGAAGCCATATGTTTCTGTGGAGCTCCTACTGTATGCTCTCTCCGCTTTAAAATGTGTGGCCTTCAAATGCCTTTGCTATACAAATGATTCAATTACTCCTCCTTTCAAATGTGCGAGTACAGATAACGTTTTGCTGCCAGAGAGGGAAGAGAAAATGAAATTAACCTCGGCCCTCTCCCTATAGCCTCGACACTCATATTGTGATTTTCTATTAAAACCCTATCTTTCCTTTAATGAATTCGCTCCTTCTACAAGAGAGGAGTCCATGTGTTTGCACAAACTAATTGTTGTTTGTGTTCAGGTAAACTCGCAAATGAGTGGCCCGGTGACAGTGCGGCATTAAAGATTTTAATATTTAGAGAATAAAACAGGTTTCTACACCAATCATAGGAGCCAGTGACATAGCAACAGTTGCTACATTTAAATGCTTTGGAGGATAAATAAACGTAGAAAATTATGAGCTACTGATGATGAAATATCCACTCAGAGAGCACTCTACATGGAACACCTGTACGCCTGCAGGCGGCATGGTGGTTCAGTGGTCGCCTAACAGCTAAAAGATTCCTGGTCCAAATCCCAGGGTCTTTCGTATGGCGTTTGCATGTTCTATCCAGTGTCCGTTTGGGTTTTCTCAATGTTTCTGTCCGGCAATCCTAAAACATGCAGATTGGGTTAGTTGGAGACTCTAGATTGTCTGTATGTCTGAATGTGAGTGTGAATGGTTGTTTGTCTCTATACATCAGCCCTGTAATGCGCTCCAGACCTGTCCAGGGTGTCCATCAATCCCCTGTTGTCTGCTGGGAATGACTCCCCGCGACCCTCAAAGGTCAAGTGTTACAGATACTGGATGGATGGATGTACACCTGACTATTTGTGAGATCAACCAATCAAGCTGCATCATGCAGGTTGGAAGGTCCCATTCCTGGAGTTATTGTTCTGACTTTAGTTTGTTCATGTGATATGCAAATAACATTGACACAGTCAACAAAAGGTGTTGTCTTAAAGCATTTACAGTGTTTAGATGACAACATGACACCACTTTTCCAGTATTTGCATAATAATGAAAAGCAAAGAAAAAACATCTGGTGTAAAAGGCACATGAATGATTTAAAAAGTATGCACGTATATATCGTGGTGAATATGGCTTTATTGACTGAAAATCTCAAAAGTGTAATTATTAGTAAATTGTAGTTTAAAAAGTTCAAAATAGAATTTTAAAGCTGATTTTAAAATTATGTTGATTCGTTTTAAGCGATGACATCAGCAACTGTTTGCAGACTTTCTGAATTGTTGTCCTGTCTTGCGAATTTTCCCAGTCCGGAAGTAATTTTTCCGATTGTTCTGAAAACACGTGAATCCACAAAAAGAGATCATATCAAACATGTGACGTGACTGTTGGTGCCAGATGAGCTGGTCTGATCACTTCTGAAACTGCCGATCCTCTCAGATTTTCATTCACAAGAGTCTCTTGTGTTTTCTACCGCGAATGATGTGGGAAATAAAACATCCAGAGAGCAGCGGTTCTGCAGGCAGCTTCGGAAACGTCTTGTTGATGAGAGAGGTCAGAGGAGAATGACCGGACTGGTTGGAGCTGACAGACAGGCTTCAGTACCAACTCTGTAATGCCATGCTGAGCAGAGAGGCATCTCAGAATGCACCACACATTGGACCTCAAGGTGAATGGGCCAGAACAGCAGACGAGCGTGTCAGCTTTCACTCCTGTCAGTCAAGAACGGAAATGTGAGGCTGCACAGTAACACACACTCACAAACGCTGGACAAATGGAGACTGTAAAAACGTAACCCCATCTGAATTTGGTATCAACGGCATGAATCTATGGACCCAAACTGCCTCGAATCAACACTATGCTGCTTGTGGTGTTGTGATAGTTTGTTCTTGGCACACTTTGGGCCATTTAATACCTAACAGTCATGGTTAGAATGCCTCAGCCGTCCATGTGCATCACTTGAGGGTATGATGTCTAATGTCCGAGTCAGCTTCTCAGGGAAAGAAGGAAAGACGACATCGTTTGAGAAGTTTCGGTGACACTTTTGTAAGTGTTTTAGATCCAGACAACATTTTGTCTAACTTCTATTAACAGCTATCTTTATTTGAATCCAGATGAATTAGATAGCTGATAGCTGATGCATTTTGGTCAATGTGTGAAGCCTCTTTTGCTCTCCACACAAACAGATTGTACATATTCATATGTTTATAGAGATTATCCCTCACCTGAATGTTTCAGACATTTTCCTGTTGTTCCTGTTGCGAACGTTTCCAGAGTTTAAGTCTGATAATGGTTAATATGTGCTGTGGAAGCACTATGTATAGGAGTGCTGAATGAGTGTCTGTGTGAATTGGTGTCTGGATGTAAAGCGCATTGAGTGGTGTTTAAAAACCAGACAAGCTCTATAAATGCTCGACGGACTTCAGTGTCCTCCCCAGCCACCAGCTGGGAATCCAACCGAGCACCTTGGGGATGTGGTATATGGTAGAACTGGAGATTGGCAGAGTGAATGAACCGCGGACAAATCTACAGAAATTATCTGATGCAATTATGTCGACATGGACCAGAATCTCAGAGGAATGTTTTCAAGCTCTTGTGGAATCCACGTTACGAAATAAGCTTTATGGAGCAAAAATAGGCTCTACCCGGTGTTTTTAATGAGTGTCTACTAAATTAAATTTGTGTCAATATACCCTCTCAGTTGTTAAATCAAAAATCAGTTGTGGACATACAGTAGGTTGAATCATGCATGATGAGATCATGGGTGTTTGGGGGTGAAACAGTCAAAGCATGGACTGATATCCCCTGATATATATATGAGCTCCCAGTTGGTCAGTAATTGAATCCCTCGAGCCTTCCCCCTCCTCCTTTAAATCTCCACAAACTGTCTGAGTGGGTATTCTAAGGATGAAGGCATGAATGATTAAAAATATTCAAGATGCAATATATTGAGTATGTTTTGAGCTGCTACACACCAAGCGAAATTCAATGGGCCAATTACTGAGTGTTAGAGGTGCTGATAGGCTAAGCCAATAAAGGAAACATGAATCTAAGCTAATGGCCTCCTGGCTCCACGTATAGGTGAGACTCATATTGTAACTTTCTTCGGCCACTTGGATGAAGTAGAGACAAGTTGTATGTTTACAAACAGTGACATCATTTCAAAGAACACCACTTATCAGGTTTGAAAAACAAAGTTCTTCAGCAGGAGTTACGTGTGTGTGTGTAGATACAAGACAAATCAAAGAGGCAAAGACAGATTTTCACCAAACATACTAAAATAATATGAGAGGGTATCTCCAGATGATTAACTTCTGGAGCTGATTGGTCAGTGTCAACAAAAAAGTCAAAAAATTAAATTATCCATGGTAAAATAATTCCTTTTACGGGTATCCCTGAATACCTATAGTGCTATAGACACAACCGAATGCCTATATAGATAACTATTCTTAAAGAACAAGCAGTAGATTGAACGGATGAATATAAATATATGTATATATACACACACATTTATATTCAGAAGAGGAGCAGGCTATGAACAGGTGGGTAAATGGTACTTGGCTACATAATTACTCGGCACTTAACTTATTAAACCACCATGAACATCTGCATGTGAAAGTCTGTGTGGTCCCACAATAGACATGGGCCACACAGACTCTACAAATGGATGGCCAATTACCACTCCGGTCGCAGTTTCTTAGGGATCCTTAAGAAGCCACAATTTTATTCCTTTTGTTATAAATTTCTATTCAGATATGGAGCCGTTTCTCTGGCTGTGAGGTACCATGGGTTGTTCCCGTAGAGCTGCTCTGACGAGAAGAAGAACTCGATAAACAAGATCAGATTGCACAGACAGACAGGGAATGAGCTGTTACTATGGCAACCCCACTACACCACCTCCCCCCCAGAATCAAGATCCCTCACTCTAGATGCAGGTGATACAGGGCGAGTCTGATCCAGCAAGAAAGTGACAGACAGACACTTGGGTAATCGAGAGTGGATGTCACGACCTCATGGTATCTATACTGTACCTTCCTATCCTGAGAAGTGTGGTGGCTTTCAAAAGAAGCATCAAATGGGGAGAAAAGTTGAGGAAGACGTACAAGTATATTTTATTCATTGAAAGGCAAATGATGTGCAGTCTAGGCAATGCTGTGCATGTTTGAATGCACTGCAACGTGGCGACAGCCATCTCAGATCTCTTTCGCCGCAAGTACATCCATACATTATATTTCCCTTCATCAGCTGCTGAAACTGAGACACTCAACATGCCTTCTTTGGATGTGAGATCAATTTTTTTGCCAATGCAATTTCAGTACTTATGACCCTGTGCCTCTTCACTTCATCATTGCGTGAACATTTTCCCCGTCTCATTCAATTTCACTCCAAAAAACCTCCCCTTATTGCCTGTCCTGTCACAAAACAGTCTTTCAAACATTATCGGAGACAGCTCAGAATCAATAAACGAGGTGTGCACCATGTTGATGTCACTGGTGCTGGCTGCAGACACAACTAAGTGTCAGTGATGCACTGATAGACATGGAGGCCCATATAGACGATGGGATTATGTGTCGTCTGTAATGAACAGCTGAATTAATTGTGTGGTCAGGCGCTTGCAAGCTTAGTATGTCTTGATTTATCGATGGTCATGGAAGTCAAACAGTGCTTGAATGTAAAAAAATATAGGCTTTTATTTGTCACAGCCTTGAAAGAATGCAAGAGAACATTTCCCAAAGCGGAAGGTATGTAGCTGCAGCATTTTGGGTAACACTGGTTAATCATACTCCTATTTAGGTCAAAGCACAGAATGGGGAATAGAATATACTTTCAATATTGCCCTGTGGAGGCGACGGGAAACATGCATCATGCTTTCTGTCGACATACTTGGGTTCTATTGAAACCAGGCATGTGCAATTGTGTGGCATTAAGAGCTGGAGCGAGCTCCCGCCTGCACGCCATAGTTTAGAGTGAATAGATGTGACGCTGAGGCCGTCTTTACACTGACGACCAACTGTGTAGCAGGGACGGATCATAAGTCAACCCCCCCCTCTCTTCTACAGGGCGCCATGGCCCTCCCTTAGTCCCTCCTCGCCTCTAGAAGAATGCACAAATGGGAATGAAAAGAACTGGAATAAAATAAATGCTGATCCTGGTGCCAGACCAGCTCTAATGCAGGATGTTTGATTGACGGGAAGGAAAAACACACGCACAAGCTGAAAGAGAGGAGTTTAGACTTTATCACATTTAATGCCCGGGGGATGCTTACCTGAGGAAACTGCTGCTTACTGAATATCAAAAGGTGCAATGTGAGAAAGCTGGGGGGAAGGCAAGGGAAAGCCATTTTAACTAAAGGTCCTTTGAAGCAAAAAATTAAATCTTTACATTAAAGGATATATAAATATATCCACTGAGTCTTCAGTGCAAGTAGGGGATGACTGTAAATATGTTGGTTTATTTAAACAAGAAGACCTTAATTTCAAACAGCGGTAGACAACATCGGGCTCCTTATTTCTGAAAATTCTATTATGTCGGCTGAAATTTGTCCCTGGTTGATTTTAGCAGCTGCAGTCAGCTAGCTATAGCATTGTGAGCTCATTCAAATGCTGAGCTTTTATTTATTGAATTTCAATATCGACCAAGTTAGTCCACTGGTTATATAGAAAGAATATAACTGTAACTAGTATACATTTTGAATAAATGGGTGAATTCAATGCTTTATTGTATGCATTTCTATGTTTTACTTGTACAAGAGAAAAATGCATTTAAGATTTTTATTACGATTTCCATTGGTGAATGTAACCATCTCTGAAAACCAGTCTTATTAGAAGGAGTGGGAACTTCCCAACATCCATCCTCTTGGTTTTTCTTGGAGGTAAAAAGTCTCAATTCAGTGGCTACATTCTTCAAAGGCTGCATTTGAAGATGTATTCCTTCACAGTGGTGTGACGCTGTCCAATTTTCAAGGCTCCCTCAAATGTGTCCTTCCTTTGCCAAGAAACGATGGATCCTTCGATCCCAACCTATCACAGGATTCAGTGGGTGTTAGTGATGAAGAGGTAATGGCCCCAGCAAGTGACGAGACGTCCGCTGATTGAGTGTTGAAAAAACCAAGGGCATTAATACTTTCCCGTTGTGTCACACTTCAGCTCTGTTGCGAGGCAGCAACAAGGGCGGGTCGAGCTGGTGCGATCACGGAAGGCCTCTGAAGGCAAGAATATCTCATTTTGGTTTCGCCTTTGTGTAAACTGGGGGGGCAGAATAGAAGCAGCCCCTGTATTGAGACACATATACAAGGCTGGAGGTAGCTAGTTAGCCAGATATGCTAACATTGGATCCACACATTAGAAGGGGCATGCACACAGTTTAATTCAACACTCAGATCTAGGCTCTTCAATGTTTTTGATTTAGGGCAAAAAAGGAACCGTCATTCAAACACTTTAAAGGGAGAGTTGAAATCGTACTTGGAATCCATGGTTGCATTAGCCCATAAGAACTGCACTCCAATTTGGAGCCCTTTCACTTGAATGAAAATTGCTCACACATCAGCCAAAAAACGTTTCTTAACTCCAGATTTACTTCTGTGTTGTAAATCAGAAGCCTGTGCTCGTCAATGGGAAATTGCAGTTTAGGGGGAGAACTTTAAACAACAGTTGAAGCAGTTTATAGTTGGTGAGATTCATTTTTCACCATCCAACTGCTAAAGGGGCTATTCCAGAACTGTATTATTAACTTCCATACAGTTGGGCGAGATTTCAATATGGAAATAAAAAAGGTAAGCAACAGATATCCTGATTGATAGTCTCTAGTGTGGGTCTAGCTGCAATACAAATGGATCCTAAACTTTATAAATAGGACTAATATATATATATGTCATAGGAGCCTTCCTTGTGGTATGTCTTTCAAAGAACACATTTCTTGGTTGCAAAAAAGGTTTGCATAAATTTGTAATCTCAAATCTAAACTGAGATCAGCTTGATTTAACAAATATCCTTGAGCCTTCACATGCTAAGTGCTATATAGTAAAACTGGTAAAATGTCCTTTTAAATGTGTGAGTTGTTGACTCATTTACCATATAGATGACCAAACTCTCCCTAAAGGGATTAATTGTTTCTCGCAGATGTATTGAGATGAGCAGCAACACTGAGGAAATTAACCGAGGAGCCAAAAACAGAGCAATCATTTGGCTGATTATTTAAACCCTTGGTTAATATTGTGAGTGTAGTTTCATGGTAATGAAAGAAAAAATAAACATTACCTGAACTTTGCTTTTTCTTTAATTATAAAAAAAAAAAAAAATGTTGTTTAAAATCAGGCAGCTATTGCATATTTTACTGTAACAAAGAGAAAATTACAAATAATGAAAAATCTGTCAATTTAATTTGCTGTTTTACATTGTTAATGTTTATTTCATAACCAGTATGCATTTATTCAAAACTAAGAGTCCTTAAACAGGCCAGCTAATGTATGTATGCAGCCCACTATGACTCAAGCTCGAAAGGATCATTCCTTTGCATCCAGATTCATATTTATACTGACGTTAAATATTTATCATCTTCAGGTGGGGAAACAATTTTGAAAACCTAATGCATCAAACTGTACAAAATTGCAGCCCACTTTTTTCCTCCTGACATTTGCAATAAAAATAATCACATCTTGGCATTTGGAAATGTGAATCTTAACTTCCCCTTTAGACCTACTGTGGGAGAACTGCTCTGTGAAGGCTTTTCTATCCTCTGTTGGCTCAGGCAGTCTGACACTGAATGTCTTAGCCACTAAACGGAAGCAGCCAATACTGCATGCACACAGAGTTCAGTGCTGAGGCCTCTGGAAACAACATTAACTTCCTCTGCTAGAGAAGAAGACCGGATTACCGGCTTGTAAACTTAATTTATATGTAATTTCCCAGTTGTCTCCAGGAACATATTAGCACCAGTATTTGTATTATCCCACTTTAAATTAAAATCAATAGGTCCTGCCCATATTGAATCTATAGATAAGGAATGTAAGGTTAAAGTCAATATAACTCACATCAAATAAGTCACAATATGAAAGGCCTTTTATACGCGATACAATGCTCAAAACAGAAAGATCACACACACACACACATTAAAAAAATTATAATTAAAAGTTGGTAAATAATAGAGACTTAATTTATTGGAATTGAAGTAAATTAAGAAAATTATTCATTATGAGCACTGATCATGTCAAATAACAAGCTGGCTAAACTCAAAATCCTAGTCTTCAGAGAAGGAACCGAGAAACAGACTGAGAGTTAGAGTGAATAACAAAAAGGTTTGAAAGGGAAGGTGGATGGAGGTGAGGAATACAGGCTGAAGCTGGTGAAAAACCTGGGCCGAGCAGGGATGAAGGCAGCGTTGTGACTGATCGGCATGAGCAGGGTGCTGGGCAGGAAAACATGCTGCCGTGAGATGATGCTGTGGCACAGAGAGACGAGGATTCGTTCAACTATCAAAAACACATGAGAATCAAAGCTCAGAGAGTGGCGTGAGAGCACGATTGAGCACGCTGGCTTAACCACCGGTCCTGTGCCAAATGGATGGAGAAGCAGGTTTGAATTGCTGCGAGTGAGATGCCCCCAAACACATACACTCACCTACTGTACATACACATAGGGAGATCAGTGGTGGTATTGAGCAGCTGGTTGTAAATTCTCACGCTCAGTCCGTTGTTTGTGATCAGAGACAATATATACCACAAAGGTCGGGCAAACTCTAAATTTAGGAGTGGCCAATTTGACCACAGAGAAATAACAGCTGGGTTGACTACCTACCACCATCCCCCCTTCCCCTTCTCCTGACTGTGAGTCTCTAGCCATCTTGCCTTTCACATATGAAGAGCCCAGCAGGAGATTGTTAGGATCACACATGTTCACAAAAGGAACATTTCTGGAACAATCAGACGAGGGGCGGCGTCTGGGTGAATAATCCAGGCGGCACGACATAAAGTATAAATTCTGCTGAGTTTTTTTTTTGGTCTACAGCATATCAACACCTTCAACCATCATCTGGCCTCATCATCAAAATCTCTTGAGTTTTGTGGTTTTTCCAAGTCTCTGACATCTATGGTTCCTCCTTTTTTCATCCTATGATATTTTTATTCTCTTAGTTTCTTCAGTTTTGCCTCCATGCAGGAAACGTCATTAACGTTCCTGCTTGTTCGCGATGAATCCTTGGGACAATATCCTGCTGTTCGATTACACAGGCTCATTTGGACATTATCCAGAGATGTTTACTAGGGGGCTGGCAGGACAAAATCTGAAGATTTTCCAGAAGTCTGTGACTTGGACTGTGTGTTCTCACATTCGGGCCCTCCAGAGAATGTAAGGAGATTATCCGGAGTTCAGTGCATTGCTGAAAGCAGGGGCCCATTCCCACAGGATGCAAAACAGGTTTTTTGCCAATGCGTGGTAGAAAATCGATTCTGAGAATGTAACTTGTTTTTGCTAGATGCCACTGGGTGGTCGCCCATGTTGCTCATATTTAAATCTACAAATATGACAAACGGAAGAGATTAAACCTAAATAGCCGGACTCAAAACGGCACAAGAAAAAGATATAGGTGCAATATTGAAATATCCACATTAAGTGCTTATGTTGTAAATGAGCAATTTACCCATTGAGCCTTCATGGTTTATTATCCTATTTGTACTTCTGACCACCTGATGAATGTGAGTCCAATGATCACACTCCTGTCTGCTTCCATCAGCGTGACAAACAATCTCCTGAGTGAACTCTGGCTCTCTAGCTGCCAACTGTTCCCTTGTGTTCATCAACTTGTCCTGATGTTTTATTGTTGACTGAAGGCGTGTTCTTTGAAAACAGCTGCCTCCTGCATCTGGATCCTACTTCACATGTAAAGACAGTGAATATTGGAGCTATGATTTCTCTATTTAAAGGAAAGAATAAAAACTATAAATGAAAAAACAAAAGAACAACAAAGTCAAACAGTAAAAAGGACAAAAAGGAGTATAAATAGGAATATGTTTGTGTTTATGAGAGAAGAAATAATGAACTGCTTTGTCAAAGATAATATCGTGGCTGGGCAATAAAACAATTACATAATATAGCATATTATGTTCGGGTAAAATAAAATATAGAAACAGTTATAATGTTTTCAGTTGGCATAAAATAATGGTGTACCCACGAGCAGACAATAAAACCTAGTAATGATGCATTAGACTCTCCAGTGTGTTTGAATTGAATTTAGCATAGCATAAACTGTGTGTATTTGAAACACAATGTCAAGAGGCGCCAATCCCACATTTTACCCTCCAGAAAAGGCTGCTCTTCATTTTGTTGAGTTTAGTTCATTTTTGTTTAAAACAATGGCCCTTGAAAATGCCTTGAGTATTCTTTTACCTTAGAGTTAAACAGATTCAATAGCTCCCTTGAGCAGATTCCTGACATCCTAACTCCAAGGAAAGAGTCCTTCAGAGAGCGGTGGAGGGGGGGACCACCCACGAGCCGTCATTATAGGTTATGTTCTGTTTTACAAATGCAGAAAAGATGCTGAACGATGGGCCGCACTATAAAAACCGCACTCAGCAGAGTTGTTTCTCCTCCCTGAAGCTGTGTTCCTGTATCATTTAGCAAGCTGCACTGAGATCTGCTTTTCTAAACTTAGAGAAGTGCGTGCTCTGCAGCTGAAGGCCCCGGCCTGACCTGAACCCTACATGTCCTTTTTTTTTTACATGGATTTAAAGCAGCGGTCCAAGTGCTACCGCATTTTCACTTACTGCCCACTGTTGTCTGGAGTCTCTCCCAGGAGCTCCAGCTTCGATTCTGCTCCTCTCTGCGACTTCAGTGACAGAGTTGTGATCCATGTGAGTGCAGCAGCAGCCAGACTCTTCATGAAAGACAGAGTGAGATGTGTCTAACAGTGAAGAGGAGCTGTAAATGCAGCTCCTCTTCACTGACATCGACCAATAACAAAAGGTGCAGCACACACGCAGTCTGCGAATCTGCGTTTGGTGTTTGAAGCGATCATTTTTAGGAAAGACAACAACCCACAGCCTGTATACCTCGGTTTGTATTTGCTGGAATTCACAGTGAAAAATTGTTGCTCAGCTCAAGTTTTTGCTCCATTTCTCTGTCTCGGATGCAGAGTTAACTTCTCACGACTTTTCTTTCAGCCTGTTAGTGCAGGGAATACTTTTAAGGACCAGCTGAAATAGTGAGGGCCTTGAAAAAGTATCCTATCAGGCTATTGTACTTTGTGTATACATGCTTTATTTTTTTCTGAATACAAAAAACATTCTCCAGAGGAAAGAAAATCTGAGGAAAGGCAGTAAAAGTGCAGACATCGCTTTTCTACTCTGTTTAAAAAGGTCAAGGCTATTTTCAGTAAAGTTGAAAGGATCAGGTGAGGCAAGTAAAATGAAGCCGGACCCTTTCAATTTGAGCCCAATTTCTGACTCAAATGAATTTCTGACTTGTCACAAACCTTGGCTCTCATGCAGCTGAAGCATAGTCACAAGTCTATTTCCCCCAAATCAGCACATTTGCCCTTATCGGTCTGCACAAAATGGCAAAACACAATATACTTGGAAATGTAGCTGGAAGCAGTTGCACATCAAGAAAGAGGGATATGAAAAGGTTTTTAATCAGAGTGTAGATAATGATCAGTTGACAATATAATACCCTCACAGGTTGCTTTCTTTATGATGGCTCATATGATCAAGGCGGCTGGTTTCTCCCTTGTTTGCATTGTTAACAAACAAACTTCAACTTCTTCTCCTTGACAGAATCACTGAGCAACCACATAGATACACGTTAAAAAATAAAAAAAAACATGCAGCATGCATCGAAAATGTTTTCAGAAAAACTGGTTACAAAATTAATCTCAAATATTCTGCAGGAACTGGGTAATGAACTCAGTAAGTGTTATCTGAAACACAGCAACGCGGGTAATGGAGTGTGTGTGTGGTATCTTTAAACATTTGTCAGTGAGTATTCCACAGGGCTTGAAAACTAACAGGCACTGACCACGCTAAGGTCAAAGCACTGAAGGAGATGGCCCCTCGCTCTCCTCGGTCACAGCTGGTGTGGCTCCACCGCCGTTCACACACCGATGATCATCCACTCCGGGTCATTGTGCGGAGCCACATCTCCCCCCTGGTCCAGCAGCCTGTCACGGCCGCAGCTGGTCACACCTTGTTGAGTCATGGCTCTGCGGTGTTGATAAGCGCGGCGGCGGCGGCGGAGGTGCTGACGAGGTGAGGTTTCACCGCTGAATTTCACATGGGCTCTAAATAAAGTGGTCGGTGTGATGTGTGCGATCATGTCACGCGAGCAGCAGATGCATAATTTACTGTGTTTTGTACGGTGGCCCTGAGAGCTAAAAACTCACTGCAACCTGAGAAAACACACATAAAAAAAAGGGACAGAACAAAACAAAAACAAAGAAACTATGAGAACATCGATACCAAACACACATGCAGCGACGGAAAGTAAAGTGAGACAACACAACCAAAAATAGAAACACAACAAAATATAGAAAACACTCCAGAGCTACCGAGGCTACAGCAGTGCTGCAGGTAACACAAAATGTTCTAGGCTAGAGGACGCTAAAAAGTGATGAGCGCGGCAGGTACATGCTTGCTGTTGCCATGGTGACTCATGGAGCGCCTGCAGTTGAATTTCTGTCAGTGGTGATGCCAGAAAAGAACATGACCTTTGATCGTTACTTTGCTATATACACGATGTAGAAGCCCAAACACTTTGCATTCTCCATTTCCGTAATAAACAATGTAGCATCTCTGCGTTACTTAACTGAGGTCAAGATCTACAGGGTCAAGTTGATAGGGAGCGCCCTCTCCTGGATCAAGAGACACACTGCTTCAGAAGGTCTGATGCCCCTCTACACTGTATATATACCCCGTTTGAACGAATGTTTGAATTTCCAAGAAAAACCTGCTTCCTCTGCTTTACTGTAAGATATGGATCAAGTCATTGATGTAAAGGTAGGTGCTCTCTCAGCTGGGTGTGGTATCAGCCTCCCTGCTCCCCTCCATCTTAATCTCGAAATTGATTTCATTACTGGTATAATTGGATGGCTCCGATGACTCTCTGAAGGAATTTATGACAGCTGCAGGGCCGGTGATGATGGCTGATAGTCCATCTTCCTGCAGGCTGTTGGAAGATAATTGTTTCCATGTAATGTTGGTTCATTTAGGAGAAGAAGCACTACCCTCCATGGAAATAGGAAAAGGTCAAGATAAGGAAGCAGGATAATTTATATAAAGTAAGTAGGTCCTTAAGCTTTGAGCACAGGCCAAGGACATTTCAGTAACAAAGAGATAGCAACAATGATAACTAACTTGAGAATGTGACGCTTTCCAAATCAAACAGTTACCATCTCTCCATAAAAAAAGATCGTGAACATCTTGAAAAACATCAGCAGAATTTATTTTTTTTTAATTTCATGCTGAGAGATTTACATTTCTTTTATTTTACATGATGAAAATCGTTTAACGTATATAATAGCATAATAACTGATGACAGTTATTATTTAATCATTGTTAAATCAGATGCTAAGGTAATTTTAAAACGTGCAGTACTGAGGTAAATGAAATATTGGAACAAATCTGGTGAAAATGTTTAATTGTGTTTTATTATTGTTGTTCCATTAGCACTGTTTTGCATTCTATGAGCAACTTTTTGTTTTAACTAGTAAGATTAGAAGTCACACTGAACTGTACAGCTGTTCAAACAGCAGCAAGATCGATGTACTTTAACCCTTAGGGGCGCCTTGGTGCCGTTTTGGGACTTTTTCAGTGTACATGTTTTGATAACTTGGCTGTGTTAATTCATATGGCATGACATTTTCTGACGATGTGTATTTTTTTTATTGCTTTTTCTGATCCCACTGCCATAAGAACATAAAATCAAACATTCCATATTTTTATTGCTTTAATTCTGAGGTCCGGAGAGCAAATTTATATGTTTCACTATTTAACATCATATTCACCCATTTTCACATTTTTGGCATTTATGTAAAACAGATACTATTTTCTGGTCTCATTGAGAATAGAAGTGTAACATTGAGATGCCAGCTGCCTTCATGAAGACCAGCTGTGTATGAATTTGTGTATACTTCCACATTCACACTTTCTATTCTCAGTAGATGAGTGTGTTCACACTGCAACATATAAGCGCAGTGTAAGTATACCCAGTGGTGCAGAGAGAGGGAGAAGCCTCTGACGTATTTTCAAATGTTATTTCTCCGTGGAGTCGAACCAGAGACGAACCAGAGACCTTTTCTGCCCATAGTCCAAGTTTCTGCCACTAGACCACCGCTCTCCTCATGCTATGGACGTTAACAGGATGCTGGTGAAAGGAGAACCCAGGCTGCAGCTGATGTCTTATGATGAAGGTTTTAATGTAGACTTGATGCATCAAGGAGACCAGAAGGTGAACATACGCTCACAGAGTAACATGAGCAATTAACATCCCCAAGACTGCAGATGTCTCCCACAGCATCACCCTCTACTTGCAGCACCCATTCCAACAGCACATCCATGACTGGCTGGAATTGCTGTCACTCTCCATGTTACATGTAGGTGTTCACATCCTATTGGATGTTACGTTTAATTCACGCAATACGCCACTGGGTATGCGGTTAACACTACATGGGATAGCATTGGACTGGACCATATGACCTGTGTATGTTGTTGAACTGTCTATTTGATAATTGGTAACATTCTGTATTAAAATGAGGTTAAGTGTAAGTTCAGTCAGGAAGACTCAACCTGCTTGTTGATCAGCTGATTCTGGGCGTTCCTGAATGGCCAATCGGATCTGCCACAGTCTCTTTCAGCCAGTGACTCACTGCTTCTTAACTATGGAAACAGTGAAAACACAGAGTTTCTCTGGTCTCAGCTGATCAGAGATCAGCGCCGCAGCTTATTGATAAGTGCAGAAGCAGCAGTTGGTTTCTACCGAGCTGCAGTATCTGTGTTCGCCTCCAGTCTTTTTGTTTTAATATTTCGTCAACTAAAATATATATTTTTAAGCTACTAGGCTGCAGCTATATATTTTATTTTTTTTAAAAACAGGGTACTTCTTATTTCATACATTTCCCACAAATATGGGGAGGACTCAAATAGCCCTACACAGTTCTGTGTTTAATTTATTTCAAAGTAGGCCGACACTCGTCTGTGTATTTTGTTTGTTTGTTATTTTGTTGCTTGTCTGTTTGAGAGGCCTGACTGCTATGTTCAAAGCAAACTTGAAAAAAAGAAAATATTAAGCCATGGTTTAACTGCACTATAGGCTGAGTTTACCTGAAATGTGCACTTTATAATTCTATTTTGTAGCGCCCTGTTTGGCAATGTTGTTTTTCAATAAAATAAAACATTTGCATAAAGCAAGCCAATCCACTTGTCCATGTTGATAGAGCATTAAAAAAAAAAAAAATATGATGGGGAAAAAATAAATGAAGGGACATTTAGAATAGATACAAATTTGCGATTAATCGCGATTAATTTTGAGTTAACTATGACATAAATGCGATTAATCGCGATTAAATATTTTAATCTATTGACAGCACTATTAGATACCAAAGAATAAAACATTCACATTACTGTGTGCAATTGTCAAATACACATTGTTAAATCGTGAATCAAGTCTCTAATGATTAAACTAGACCTTGTGTATTTTTAAAGGCACTTAATAAACTGTCTGGGGACTTGGCCAGTTGTGTGATTGACCCACAAATACACACACAAACACACACACCTGTGTGAATGAGTCACTGGGAACAGGGGCATTGCTCTAAATGTCTTTTATCTGAATAATATGTGAGAAGAAGGTCGAGGTTTTATTTTCCTTTTTGTTTAGAGCTGGACAGGTAAGACCTTTTAAAATGGGAGTTTTCTTTTTCTTTTATTTCTTTTTTGATTTAACAACCCCCAGGGATCTTTTCCCATTTGCCTCTACTGCTGTAATTTGTAAGACTAAATGATGAGTCCTGCGATAAATAAACTTTATTCACCATAACCTATCTGCTTTTGTCTTCCTTCTCTTACCCCCAGACTGGGTTGTAACAGCCCTATCAATCCATGCTTTATCGATTCCCTCCGATTTGAGGGTCACTCGGTTGCTTTGGCTTCCCACACTCGTTGAAGAAAAGAAACCTCATACTGTGGCGTAGCAGCCATGCAGCAAAGTGTACATATTCATTTGTTTCTTCAATTTTTTGTGATATGTATTGTTTAGGTGCTATTAAGTCAAAATCTGCCCCATCTTTTAATTTAGTGTAATTTTTGTTGTTTCATTGCAGACAAAAAAAATGGTTTGCGGATGTCTCCTATACTTGATTACTTAGTTTTTTCCCTCCCCTGTCTGTTTGTTGGTTAAAGTGTTTGCATTCCACAGTTTTTCCTCATCAGGCATATTTAATAAACTTGTATCACTATGGGGTGCAGCTCAATTTAAGGGGACATTGAATTTGTCTTATCTGCTGCTTACTGGTTGAAACTGAACAAATGGAACACACTCTAACCACTTTACAATGATACAGTATGGAAGTGATATCATATAGAAGTGAATAAACAAATGTATTAGTAATAGAGAGTTTCTGGTACCCATTCATGAAGCATAGACCCTTATGAACACAGCAGGTAGGGGAGGTTCACAGGGAGTCTAGAGATGCTGGTAGTGGCTGTGGAGTGGAGCAGGCATGACCCTGATGGGAACCTATGGACAAGTGTCCCTCTTGGACTTCCTCAGAATATCAATGATACTTAAAGAACAACATCCACTGATTAATTGGTTGGATGAACACAGGCTGAAAGATGAGACAACAATCCATTTCTTTTTGCATGTGTGGACTAAGTTCAACAGCGTGAAATTACTTGTAGTGCTAGACCAATTATCTGCATTGTAAACCTAAAACAAGGTGATGAGATCGAACTTGTGTCACACTGTTCACGTCATAGGGAGTGTCGTGGCTGTAGGGCAGCAACACAGGGTACAATCATAAAGGCACGCCTCAAGTCTCCATTACTTGGTTCCTGTCATTGAACAGAAAGGGATTGTTTATGAAAGTCACATCACTAGTAAACAGTGAACGTTAGGGAGCCAAGCGGAATGTGACGGAAGAGACCTTCCTCATTGAACTGTCACTAAATTCTCATTAGATTCGTTCACATTGTTAAAACGGTTTTGTTCCACGGCACTAAACACTAAAACACCAGACTCACAGCAGCTCGGAACTAAAAACAGGAGCTTTCATGTCGAAAAGATGACAGTACCATGTCTCAAAGTTTCCGCTGAGGTTGTTTTCCAAACCTGGAAAAAACCTGGAAAACAACCTCAGTGGACTATTCGACCACAGCAGAAAGTCATTTTCATGAGCTGAGGGACAATCTAAAAAGGGAAAATATGTCCAACTTATTGAAATAAACAATGTGCCTTTACATTACAGTTTTAAAAGCTTGTCCAACACAGTGGAACTTTTTTTTCCTTCTGATGTTATTATAAACCCCAGAGCTCTCACATATCACCTCTTCTTTTTCATAAGAGCTGGTGATTATACACAGCACGCTGTCCTTCTGTTACGCGGAATATCAACTCTCCTGACCTCAGAGATTGATATCACCTCTGTCTACAGTGTAGTTGGTTCAATTAAATGACTGAGTAATCACAATGTACAATTTGTTTCTTCATATTGCATATTGCATATCATAAATTGTATTAAATTCATCTTTGATATTTCCAATGGTGGTTTATTCTGTCGGATACAGATGGCTTACTTTAAAGAAACCTTTGTATTACCTTTAATCTGGCGTCTTCTGTCCAAACAACTTATTTATACCATCAGGAAAAAAAGAAACAAGAGATGTCTAGTTTTTTTCTTGAGTAACAGAAAAGTCTCGCAAAATGATAAACGACTTGCCCGACCACTCAAACGCATTAGAACACTTTTATTGCAGTTATATCAAGATTCAACATTTCTACAGCAACATTAATCGGCAGCTTTTGTCTGAGGCAGTTTATATCCATGTACCATTAGGAAAAAAGGAACAGGAGTTACATGTCATCCAAAATCTGGAAGGCAGACATGCAATAACTATTTTAAAGATCTATGGTGCATTTAAGAAAGATATGTTAAGTGCGATCTATTTTGGGAGTCAGGGTGCAGTAAGAAAAGGCAGGAATAATTTAAATCAAAAAATTACAGATACATTTGAAAGGGTATGGAGGCCTTTTCTTGCATACTATGACAATTTCACAACTTTTGTATTTTCTTCATAATCAGTCAAGGGTGTTCAAATGCTGTCCAAATATTCCTGCTACAACAGAGCAACATTAAGGCTCCCGACAGATATTGTACAAAACACTTCTGCGTTATATAAAATGACCAAAAAAAGATCTATTTTTAGAGGAGCAGCTCAGCTATAGTTCACATGATTATTGGGTTTTTGACAGAATTGAGGACAAGTCTATAATTAAGGGAGCTATTTTTTCCAAACTGTATCAGAGTACTTTTTAACCACCTGCTCGGAGGCTGTGTCTTGATTGTCATAAATTAAATTAGGGGAACAGAACAACAGAGAGGCTTATCATCAGTCTGAAAGACATTTATCCCACAGCGTTTCCATTATGTGAAGGCTGTGTGTCCCTGGTACGTATCAAGTGCTATATTCAAAACATGGCAGCGCTGATCGAGTGCTTTATCTCACACAACAGACTGAGAATGAAAATGGAATCTAACCAAACAAATAATCCACTTCAGCAGGGCTCTGTCACCCCTTTAAATCTGCCTAATATCATATTGCATGTCACTTTATACTTACAATTATATATATTGGATTACATATTAATATCATTAGGGGGAAGTGCTCATTAAAGTTGATATTAACACATTTATTGTGCATTAGCCAGCTTGCTGTGGGAGGAAGTTTGAAAAGGCTGTGAAAGAAGACGAGCAGTGGATTAAAATTCAGAATAAACGATTAGATCCTGAGGGTCTGAATCGGTCAGAATCTGACTGAGCTCACAATTAAGTGTCTTTGACTTTTCTTTTTCATGTCAGGGGTGATTTAAAAAAAGACTGTAAACAGCTGCTGCTGGGAGACTGTAGAGCACAGGTATTCAATTAAAATATGCAGAGGTCCAGATGGAGAAGGTTTCCTCAAGCAAAAGGTCCTGAACATTATCATGTTTAACTGATGTTGTGGTTCACTGCCATATAGAATGAAATAATAACATCTGTGTGTAGTCAACACCTGACTGTCTTAACGAAGGAATTAAGATGAAAAAAATAGTTTTATTTATAGTTATTGTCACTTTTCACATTAAACTGGAAGGACTATAATAAGTACACATTAAAAATATAAATGCAGGAAGCTTTTTCGAGAATCTACATCTTAGCATAGAGTGCTTGATTTTTGAAGTGTCAATTTCCTTTTCTTCTTTTTGTTAACTCACCAATAATATATACAAAATTTACACTTTAAAATTAGGATCACAATGTGAATCCTAGGTAAGGAGCTTGATGCAAGAGTTCAGCCGATACTGCAGCACCAGCAAGGATGTGGTGATCAGTCTGGTGCTTATACTGCAGGTCATTGACAAGATGTTTAGAGGATGAGGGACAGGTGAGTGGGCGAGAAGGTGGGGGGAGCAGTAACCAGAGGTGACGCCCAGTAAGTACAGACAGAGACACACACAAACACGCACACACATACACACACACATACACAATTCTCGATCAATTAAACAAAATTTTGACCTCTAACAGGTATTATCACAAATGTATTCCTTCTACATAAACATAATTAATTTAAAAGGATAATCCATTTTTTTAATTTTTTTATTTTGTTTTCACTTTTGACCACTAGAGAGAAGTCTGGCAAGTTTACTTGACAATTTCTTCAACTTACACAAAAGTGTCAGTGCAACTTTACTTTTTATTTCCCAGCTGTTATAGAAATTTAAACAAGTCAAGCCCCATTTTCAAGTTACATCTTTCTAGCAGTGCTTTAAATACAGTAATTGAAGCCCTGAATGTTAATGCTAACAATTCATACAGCTACCCCAACTTTGGGCGATGATGACCCTCTGTACAAAGGTTAGAACACTGCAACCCCTCGCACACATTATCAGGACAAGTCTGAACTGCACAAAGTATTACAATATGTTTAAGTATAGCAGTTTACTGAGGAAAAAGACAAGTAAGAGAGGAAGACAGTGTGGTTGGTCAGTGGCTCATCCTACAGCAAAAATAATGAGCCAAAACATGAGAAGAAAAGAGGCAGATGGCAGATTCACATGATGAAGAGCTGCTCAGATCCTCATGGAGCCGAACCGGACAGAGGGTTTAAGCAAACATTTCTTCAGCAGTGTTGGCACAGAAAACTTTGCGAACAACATTTGGTTTCCATCATAGAAAAATAACCCACAGGACTATTCATCTGCTGGACATTTAATATTGTGAAAGCAGTTAGTGCTGTTGCCTGACAGAAAGGTTTGTCAAGATCCACAGTCCAAAGACATGCAGATTGGGGGAAACCTATACAGGAGATTCTAAACTGGTCATAAGCCTGACTGTGAATGGTTGTTTGTCTCTGTATGTTGGTCCCTGTGATACGCTGACTATTGTTGAGATATCTATGTTTCTCTGTATCTTGTGATTATATTTTACGTATATCCTGTGAACAAATATTAGCTGTATAATCCATATAATCAATAATGCTACAACAGTTTCTTTTAATTAAAATGATTTTTAATTAATCTTTTTGACTCAGACGCAGGGTCAGGCCCAGAGCACGACCACAGAAAGAGCAGGTGTCAACCTGAATGTCAATCTGACCCAAAATATAATTCGGAGAAAAGTGTGTGATGGAAGTTCATCTTGAGATCTGAAATAATGAAAGCACGGATGCTCAGAAAAGAGAGAGGACGTGCCAGAACTAATACAATGAGGTGCTTCATGAAACATGGTGAGAAAAAGATATGAAATCCTCCTGAAATGTCTAATCTGCTGGGTCTCTCCACTGTAGCAAGCTCCCTGTTTGCCAAGGCCAAATGTATTTATTGCCAAGTAGGTTTACACCTACCTGGAATTTACATTGATATGATGCAATCAGTTAAAAATAACCAGGAGATTTGTGGTCTACGTGACATCTCTAAAAAATTAGATTATTTAAACTCTGTCCTCTGTCATTTACACACATTGAGCTAAACTTGCTATTAAGATTGAATTTAAGTAATAATAATCCCTCATTATAAAATACAGCTGAAGCCATGGTTCCCTCATAGTTAATCCCAGGGATAGGGTTTTTGTAAAGGCAAATGAGGTATCATTAACAAGGCAACAATGGTAGCACAAAGCCCAATGCACGGCTCGCTGAAACACAGACACCTCCTCTCCGAGGGAAAAAACCTCAACAACTCTAAACCGCCGCGTGGATTATGGATATCAGCTTTTCCTCTGAACTCCACCGGATCTCTAATGCAAGATTTCCTTTGGGAATTGCAAGCCGTTGTGTCTGTGGTTGTTGATGAGTAGTGTACAGCTGCTGGAATTGTGCCTTGCACAAAAAGGGCTGTCATAGTTAATACGGTGCCGCACGTCAGCAGGTTGGGGGCTTTGGGGGATAAGCCTTCGCAGAAGCATGTGTTTTTACCGTGCCTCTTTATCCTAATAGCTTGAACCCCCGGGGGGGGTGTGGGTATTGAAAGGGTTTCCCGGCAGCAGCTACAGCTCTGGGGAGGATGTCAGCCGTGACACCAATGGGTGAAGAATTTAGCGCTTAGAACAGGACAGACAGGCAGTTAACACCAGGTCAGGTACGGTGCCAGTGTAGTAAACAGTTTGAAATAAATGATCCCCAGGGTGTGATGGCGACAAAGTGTTGTATTCACAGGATGTGTGCAGCCACATACCAGTTATCACATATGACTAGATACATCAGTATTTATGGGCTAATCTTTTCTTATCACGCTCGCATTGTGTGACATGTCAGGGGCATGAGAGGCACACTCATCTGCATGCTGATTTTAATGTTAAAGCTGCACGAGGAGGCCTTGTACTGTCCTGTCTCCACGCAGCAGAGGTAACTGCCGGTCTGTGACGCATCTCATAGGACTCTCGGAGGACAACACAGAGCTCTAGTTGCTTTGTCTTTTTTTCTTATGGACGTTGGTAAAGATTGACAGGAAATAGGAAGAGAGAGAGAGAGAGAGAGAGAGAGAGAGAGAGATTAATGTTTTGCCACCTGCATTTTTTCTGGGCTCAGTTCTGTTAATGCCTTAACCATTATCAAAGCCTTTTTTTTGGTTTATTCAAGGACTCCATACGATTTCACATTGTCTCATAGGCTGTACATAAAGGTGGATGATATGAATGCTACCCAAGGGTGAAGCCAAATCACAGAGAACGCCCTCCTGGAGCTGGCTGCCGTATACGTCATAAGCTCCACCTCATCCAGTTATATTTAGTCAAGTGCGTGAATTCGTGGGCCTTCGATAACGTGGCCCCATCCCCGGACTTTAACTCTGAGTTGTCAATATTATTAGTCTGCGCTGCACGTAAGCAAGTCCATTCAATTCTATGTGAACAACTCTGATCACTGATGTGTTTGCAAATAGTATATTGCAGGTATAGAAGAATCTTCTCTAGACCCGTTTCAAGCGCTGGCAGCACATCAACCTGACCCCATTCATCTTAACTGGATCAGAATCAAATCTGAGATCACCTACAAACTCCTTGTCCTAGGTTACAAATCCCTCCATGGCCTCGCTCTGTAGTACATATCTGACCTGCATCGACATTAAACCCCGTCCAGGAATCTGAAATCCAGGAGTCTGCTCACCATCCCCAACACTAGATTGCTGACTTTTGGCGACAGATTTTGCAGCGTGGCAGCCCCCGCCCTCTGGAAGGCTCAGCCATCCGAGATCCGCAATGCCACATCCAGCTGGACATTCATAAAACTACCCAAAACTCATCTTTTTTTTAAATGCATATCAATCAAATCAAATTTTATTTGTATAGCGGATATTCACAAATTACAATTAATCCCATAGGGCTTTAACAGGGTGTGACATCCTCTGTCCTTAACCCTCAGCAAGAGTAAGGAATAACTACTAAAAACCCTGGGTAAAAATATGTAGAAACCTCAGAGAGAGCCACATGTGAGGGATCCCTCTCCCAGGACGAACAGAAGTGCAATAGATGCCACGTGTAGGAAAACATCATCAATACTCAAAGTCTCTAGCAGCATTTGATGAGGGTAGACATCCCGCAGGACAACCCCAACACGACATGCCAAGCAGTCCCGCTGCAATCATAGTCCATGTTCAGCAACCATCCAGACCAGACGCCACTCCAGTCCTCAGTCACCGTCCACCACCGCCCATCAGGACCCATCACGAGCCACCACCATGGTCCTGGTCCACCGCCCGTGCCCAATGCCCAATGCCAACGCGACACAGGGTCCGCCACCAGTACCACGATCAGCCAACATCCGCCACAATGGATCCAACACCGCGACCCCCGGTGCGCGATCCACAAACCGCAATCCATGGTGCGGCCACAGAGGCCCTGGATCTGCGGGTGATAAAGCAAAGGGATTCCGGGGAAGCGGGATAGGGATGGAGAAGAGGAAGGAGAAGCTGGAAAGAGAAGCTCCGTGTGTCATGTGTCATAAAATAGAACAAGTAACGTTCTGGCGCACTAATTAGCTCTAACTATAAGCTTTATCAAAAAAGAAGGTTTTGAGTCTACTCTTAAACGAACAGATGCCTCCCGAACTGAAAGTGGTAGATGATTCCACAGCCGAGGGGCTTGATGGCTAAAAGCTCTGGCTCCTACTCTACTTTTAGAGACTTTAGGGACGACAAGTAGGCCTGAATTCTGGGAGCGGAGTGCTCTAGTGGGTTTATAAGATACTTACAGCTCTTTAAGGTAAAAAGGCGCTATATTATTAAGGGCCTTGAAGGTGAGGAGGAGAATTTTAAATTCTATTCTAGATTTAACTGGAAGCCAGTGTAGCATTGCTAATACTGGAGAAATGTGCTCTCTTCTCTTTGTTCTCGTCAGGACACGTGCTGCGGCATTTTGGACAAGCTGTAGAGTCTTTAACGACTTACTGCTGGAGCCTGATAATGAATTACAATAGTCCAGTCTCGATGTAACAAAGGCGTGGACTAGTTTTCTGCATCTTTTTGTGAAAGGACATGTCTAATTTTTGAAATATTACGCAAGTGGAAAAAGGCGGTCCTAGAAATTTGTTTTAAGTGACTATTAAAGGATAAATCAGGATCGAAGATCACTCCCAAGTTCCTGACTGTTTCATTGGAAGCAAGGGCAATGTCGTCTAGCGCAGCTATATCATTAGATAATGCATCTCTAAGGTGTTTGGGGCCAAGTATTATAACCTCTGTTTTGTCTGAGTTTAATAAGAGAAAATTGTGGGTCATCCAGGTTTTTATGTCCTTGAGACATGTTCGTTTAGTTAATTGATTACTTTGTTCAGGTTTTATTGACAAATATAACTGGGTGTCATCCGCATAGCAGTGGAAATTTACAGAGTGTGTCCTGATAATGTTTCCCAGTGGAAGCATATATAATGAGAATAAAATTGGGCCGAGCACAGAGCGCTGTGGAACACCATGGTTAACTTTGGTGCGCACAGATGACTCATCATTAATTTGCACGAATTGGGAGCGATCAGAAATATGACCTGACTTAATGCAATCTGTCCAAAGTCACTTTCACTTCTGTGCAGGACCTTGTCTTCGTTGTTGTTGCCTTAAATATGTACTTATCTCTTATATGTAAAGCGTCCCTTCAAGGTGTTATACAAATTTAGGTAAATTTGACTATTATTATCTTGAAACCATTGGAAGAATCTCTTCAAATAAAGTTTCCTTGGAGACAAAATAAGTTGGATATTACGTGCTCCGTTTACCCCCCAAAATACAATATTGACTTGCGTTGTGCACACTCTACATCACGCATTTGCAAATCGTGAGTAGAAAGCTGAGTCCTTTACAACATGCTAAACATACAAAACTATATTTACATGGTTTTAGTTCAGTAAAAAGCACACAATCAGGAACAAATGAATGAATGATAGAAATAAAGACTAAATGATAAGAATTCAATAGGATTCTGAATGTACTCACAAAAAAACGCCTTTTATCCCAATCTGCCATGAGCTGGACAGCTGGAGGCTGCAGAGGCTAAATTTATTGCTTATGTCTGTATTTTCCTGCTTAGAAAGAGTCTCTTTTGCCCACTCCCCTCCCACACAAACACGCACGCACACACACACACACACACACTTATACACAAACCTTGAAGTGTGCATAATTCAGAAAAACATCCGCTACCGAACTTATAATAATTCAATAAACAACTTTCAAAGCTTTTCTTTAAGTGTGATATGTCGGGTAGATGATGATAGACAACGCACAGCGTCTGCTTTGACATTAAGGTCTGTCAACCGGCAGTACACTTAGATAGCATTAGAAGACAACTTTGTGTAATTACCTCCTCACCACTGTGCCAAGGATACGAATGATTTGCCAAAGTCAATATGATTATGGTGATGAAAACACATTTTGCCCGCAGCAGGAAGAATGGATCTGTGAAGAGTATACTATATTTCTCTTATTTTTCCATGCAGCGCAGGAGCCAACCCACAAAACAGAACGTCAATAAGAAATTTACGATACTTTAAATTGTGCTCCGAGAGCAACACAACTGTGAAGAAGTCCATGCATCACATGGAGCTAGAAAAACACGGCCTGAGGCTGGAAAACATATTAACCCATAATAGATCCCAAATAAAGAATGATAACCCGCTTAATGGTGCACACTTTCCTTTGGGTGAGCGGTGGCTGCAGTCTCAGACATCATTTTAAAACAGCCTTTGTCTTGTGAGTGAGAGCTATGTTGTTTACTGCTGGGTAAAACCAACTATTAAAAAGTTTATGTCATGGTCATGTCTGAGTGGTCGGGTCCTCCTTTTTTTTTCCTGCTGACAGGGAATAAATGGCCCTTTAATTTCTGTTTAGCTGACATTTTGTTGAAAATACAGAAACTTTTACCTAGTTTTACCCTCATGATCTTGGCAGGGGCAGATTCAAGGCATTTACACACTACACGCATATTTTGATTATAACTATTAATTTTTGTTATACCTCTGTACCATCAATGAAAGATTTCACATCAGAGACAGAATTTCTCTCTGTGGCTTTAATTTTTTCTTTTTTAGTCTTATTTGCGTTCATTCGCATTTGGGTTGATGAGTAAAGGCCCTGCGTGATTCTGGGAATAAAAGGAAATCCAAGGCTGAGAAAATTCCTGAATTATTATGTAAGGATGAAAAAAATATATAATTTTACCTTTTGTGAATACTGAATACCACACGTAGAACCTACGTAAATCAATAAAATCAGTCCCTCAATCACTTTGCAATCTTTTTATTATTATATTTTATATGTGTGGGAGATTCATTAAGCGTGAACTCTACAGTTGCTTTAATTACAAAAACAAATGATAATGCTGTACAAGCAAACATCTTTCTATCCCTGTCACGATCAAGTGTGAAGTCTACGTTGCATATACAGTATGTTAATATAGCTGCTTTCAAACATGCACTGAACCTCTTTCCAGACATTTTCCAAAGGGACTGTACGTGAGAACCCAAATGTCCGGGTCAGCTGCGCTAGGCATTTTCTGTAAACTTTCCATTTCTGCAAAGATGTCAACTTGGAAAGACAATGCGATTTTAGAGCATTTGGAGTAAAGGCCTGATTTATCACGTCATGTCCTGTCTCCTCCATTCTCTCACCATTTGCCACCTCCCAGACATTGCCGTTCATTGTGAATGCATCTGTATTGGATAATCTGCTTCTTTATTTTTACCAAAACATTTTCTGAAGTTCATGTCTGTAAAGGGCAAATAATAATTGCAATCGACAAAACACCCTGCAGTGTTTGTGGCAGCATTCAAGTGTGCATGTGGTGAATCTGATGAATTGATGGAAGGAAAATAAACAGATTTAAAGAAGAGCATGAATTATATAATGTTGCTGATATTGTAAAACAATGGTGCAGACTCAAAAACACAATAGTGTGGGCGGTGCATAGCTCAGCTGATAGAGCTGTCGCCCAATCGAATGCTGGGCCTCACCTGTAGTGGCCCGGGTTGGATTACTGTGACCCTCTTTTGCCAATGTCCCCCACTCTATGTCTGCCCCCTTTTTACAGCCTGCTCTCTGTCTTCTCAACAAAAAAAAATATACAAGGCGCCAAATAAGAAATAATTAAAAAATACCACCACTGATTACAGCTGGTAATATTAGATAACTGTTATGAAAACCCTGCAGCCCTTTGTGCCACTGCTCATTCCCTGTGTTCTGAATTACCACAATTTGATGTCTCCATAGTCCACAATGGATGAAAGAAAATGTCACCATTCTCTCTCAGTCCACCCCAGGTATAGTAAACTGTGATGCATCCTGCTTTATACGTTTATGTGTTTTACAAAAGGTGATGTGAAAATGGCTTCGGGCTCAGATAGATTTTCTGAAAATGGCTTCTGAAAGAGGGGACACATTTTCAGACGTACAAGTTGCACCGGGTTTTACCAACAGATCTGTGAGTGTCAGAAAAATGTGTCTCAACAGATTGATCTGTCTTCAAAGTCTTCACCAGTTGACAGGGATTGATCTTTGTGATTGTGTGGACTCCTTCTGTCGCCTTTATCTCCTAAAGCCCAACAAACTGTCCGAGCTTTGAACACCACCAGGCTGCCCTTGGACTGTCTATTGCCTCCGGTGAGGTTTTGAAAAAAGCCTTTTTCAACTTTTTCGTCGCCCACTGCATCATGAGTCTGTAGTCGCAGCTTTGGGGGAAATCGAAAGTGCCACCGCGTGATCCTGCAGATTTATTGAGAATGTGTAAAATGCTGCCATGTTGTCCACTACTGGGGTGAAAAATAAAACGGTGGAAGCGTCCTGGAGAAGATGAATCAGTTTTTGAAAACTGCTGATGTTGGTGATGGTGGTGGAGTAGATTCAGGACAAGACAAATGTGCTGAGGGTACACTGGGAATGATTAGTTACTCCAGAATGTGGATTATATGCCTTATTGGAGCCGTCCCTGTGGATGGTGTCTCAAATTAACTGCCTACTTAGGTTTTAACACTTTAATCCATTTTGTGAGTCCACTGACCAGTCACTCTTTAATAGATGCTAATTTTAAAGAACTTGTAATGTTCATTAAACAATAAAATTGTTGCCCAAGTGCAAAAGAAGAGAGCTTTTTGTTCAATCCTAAATCATAAATATGTCCTGAGGGTGGTGCCACAGCAGAGGCCACGTTTTTACAAAAATCTTAAAGGTTTGTTTCTTGAGTTGTGGTTTATACTTTATGGTTTATCCCCTTTTCAGCAGGCAGCAGGAAGCTGGGAAACCTACAAGCTCAGATATCTGACAAAGTTAGCATTTAGTGAAACATCTGTCACATCAAAACCAGTGGGTGACCTCGCTCTCTCACCTCGCTGTCTGTCAAATTAGAGCATGCATCCGGGTGTCGTGTTTACATCACCTCTGATCTGAGCTAGAGATGATAAAAATCTTATAGTGAAGAGACATTGACCCAGGAGTGAATAGCAATTGACTCCATTCCAATCGCAGACAAAAGCCAGATGTGAGTAGGTGTCAGTGGGTTTTCTGAATGATGGAAATTGGTCTGTGGTAGACACTGTGGAGCAGATAGAGTTAGAGAGAAAAATTGTCCATAGTGCCCTATATATAACCTGATATCTACATGCAAATTCTGCATGTGAATAAAGAGAATCTGTAGTCGAGGGACAAGCCTTCTTTTTTCTCATTCTAGTTTGACCAATCGCGTTTGAGCAGGTAACAAGTAAGTGTTGGGGCAGCGTATAGAGCTACTGCTGCCCCAATGGGGTAAGGCGTCAACCCGCAGAGGCCCCTGGTACGATTCCAAACCACAGCCATTAAAGCATATCCTCACTCACTATCTCTGTATCCACCCTTTCACAAGCTAATAGACTAAGTCCTATCCTTTTAAGGCGACCCCCCCCCCCATAAATACATATAAAATAAGTCATTGTGGAGAGTGGAAGAGTTGGAACGCATTAACCAAACTGAAACAGCTATCATCTTAATTTATCTGCATTCAGTTTTTGTAGGTGACAGCTACTGTTTGAAATGTTTGACTGATAAAAGAAACTAGTCTGTAAAAGTGTACAGCAAACGGAAGATGGAGTCTTGACCTGTTGCCCCGAAGGCTAATTCATTGTCAGCTGATATCCAATGGGATTTTGTTTGTATGGCCCATATTCACAAATTACAATTTGTCTCATGGGGCTTTACTAGATGCAACATCTTTTAGCCTTTATCATCAACAAGAGTAGAGGCAAACTAGGAAACAAACAGGGGTAAAAAATAAAGAAACCTCAGAGAGAGTCACATGTGAAGGATCCCTCTCCCAGGATGGACAGAAAGTGCAATAGACGCCCTGTGTTGCTGAACACATCAACAGAATAACAATGGTTTGTTTTTACGTTATAATTTCTATTATTGATTCTTATAATCAATGCATTACTACATTGTGTTTCAGACTAAATAGGGATAAAGTCACTCTTACCACTTGATCATTCATTCTTTAAATGCCTTGAATTCATAAGCTTCTGCTCGTGTCTGCACTTTTAAAGGTGTGATAGAGATCCATAGCAATATGTTCAGTGTCTTCTGAATGTGTAAACAGAACTGTTCACAAGAAGCGAATAGAGAAAAGTAAAAAACAAGATCAGCTGGGCCTATTTTGTCCTTTTAGTTGAGCTGCTTGGGAGGTTTCGCCTGTTGTTACTAAGCAACCAGAACTTTTTGTCCAATTACCTGTCAGCCTCGCTAACAAAACTAACTGGACTAAGAAAGGTCTCCACTGCTGTGGCACCAGTCACATGACCTGCAGTCAAGATTTTACACTCTGTTTGGACGCACTGGACAAACGTGCGCATCACAATGAGTACGTGCTGTGATTGCATCACTTTAGATTGTGTGTGCTCTCCATTGAAATGTTATCATGCAATAGATGCAATTTGAACATCGCCTTAAAGTCAGTGCTGTATTTGCAGCTTGTTCTGCTGACCCTATGTGACAGAAAAATGTATTAATGCAGGTAGTAATTATTTACATCATTAATTTGTATGAATTTAAATTTATTGAACAGAAGGTTCAAACACGACCCAACCGCAGGGGCACAGCACTTGATATGAACGAGCCTGCGAGGGTTCTCAAAAAGCCTCTGTCACTTTTAATCACTGACTTATTGTGCAGGCAAGGAGGACATGTGTGAGATTTTATGCACAGTCTGTTCCGATGATCATCCTCCCCATTGTCACTGTCCGTGGTGCTGAAATGACAGCATCATTATTGTGTCTTCGAGCCCATGGACTCGTTCCCCGCGGCCTGATGAAATGAGAGCCATAAGAAAGTGTAGACAGTGGCGGCAATGATTGCTTGGTTGGTTACTCTCTATCTCTCTCTCTCTCTCTCTATCTCTCTCTCATGCTCTGAAGTATGAACACCCACAGAAGCTTAAACTTCATCAACTGGAAATCAGAGACAAACACTTTGCATACACACAAAGATGATCTCACAGGATCTCTGAATCATAGGGATTTTTTTTTCCTTCTGGGTGTTATTTTGTAATATTTGAAATCACCATGCTGCAGTGTGACTTGCTCGCTGCAGCTGGTGGCAACACGGCCCTGACAGATTGCTCATCTGCAAATGCCATTTAGATGAAAACCAGATGTAAGATTCCCTCATTATTTCAGTTTCAAGATCATCAACATCCTTTGCTGGTAGAACACACTGCTCTGTCATTCCAATAATGCAAGGTCATGATCAAGGCTTGCCTTAGAAAAAGCATCTTAACTGCAACACCTAGTGGATGTGGGTGAAAATAATTGGTAGATTAATTAAAAAAAGTTGGTCAAAAACCTGACAGGGCGCCTGTAACCCCTTCTGCACACAATTCGGGTCCTATTCAACCCTTCAGACGGTCACGGGGGAAGGTTATGCTGATTTAAGGGAGATCTAAACAGATATCTGACCAAATAATCCTGTGGTGTGACCTGTTTTGTGTTTGTCATAATCTAAACGTTACTGACTGAATTGGAGCCACCCCATGCATCATATCCTGTCAGTGTGTCGTCCACATGAGCCCCATTTACAATAGGCTGACTTCACCTGGAACAATAAAATTGACCCTAAAGCAAAACATGGTAACAGTGGTATAATGTAATAAAGTGACATAAAGTTAAAATGAAGCTAGCGTAAGTTCAGTCAGGTAGACTTAACCTGTAGACGATCAGCTGATCAGGGGCGTTCCTAATGGAGGCCTTAACCTGGCTAGTGATCAGCTGATTGGGGGTGTGCATTATCATCCAATCAGGTCGGGCGCGGGCTCTGTCAGCCAGTCATTTAGCAGCTGTCAAACTTTAAAAGTCCCTTTCCTCTCTCCCTCAGCCTGCCGTCATTCAGCGTCTCACGAAACCCCTCCTCCACCCCATTCTCCTCCCGGCTCGAAGGACATTCACCTCATCCGGACCCCGACCTCAACGGATCGCGGATCAGCCAACGGATCAAGGATCATAGCAGCGCCCAATCATGGTGGCAGCTGATCGCGGACAAAGAATATTCAAAACTGCCTATCAAGATACGATTACTAGTGGCATTCATTGCACTTCTGTCCATCCTGGAAGAGGGATCCCTTGCATGCGTCTCTTCCTGAGGTTTGCCACACTAGCAAGTTCAATAGGATAACGAGCATTAGATTTGCCTTCCAAACTTACATTAGACGATAAACCACCACCAGTGTCTAGACCCCGGGGGATATTCCTGTTCGATGCTCTGCTACACCCCCTTCTAAATCCTGATGACATCTCACAGGGGTCTAAAATGCCAAAGACTGTTTAACATTCTCATTTCTGTGCGTGTAAAAAGAAAATAAATAAAATCTGTTAATTGGAAATCAAGTCTCTCCTGATTGAATTGTATTTGCTCTTTCACGTCTATATTTTTGCAGTGCTGCTTTTAAACATTTTTACCTGCGACATGTTAATGAGATCTATGGGATTCGCTTGAGTGACTACGACAGTAATTGCTTCCACACAGGTGAAGATCCTGTTGCTTTGCTTTTTTGTCCACGGGCAGACGTGAGCGGTGCCACCCACGTACACCTGAAGAAATCCAACGATCGTCATTAAAATGAGGAGAGGGCTCCAGTTTCTTACATCACTGCCTCCCACCCTCCCGCCGTCTCTCGCTCCACATCGCTTGCAACAGGTTAGTGTGAATACATCCATTAAATTGGATTCCTGGCCTGCAGGGAGTGGCAAGCGGAAAGACGTGTTAGAACCAGGAGAGAGGGATGATGTGCATTTTCGGGGTGAAGGGGAAAACAGTCCCTGTCGTAATGACATGGCTATTTGCTGTGCTTAAGCCCCAATTTCCACAGTCCAGGCCACTGATGTGTTTCAGACACAGTCAATTTGGGGGATGGCTGATCACAATGAAATGGCTGTGAGAGCTGTCCAGTGCCGGGTACAACATTTTCCCACTCGATTTTGTTTGCAAAGTACAAAACAATTATTTGCAGAAATGTATTTTGGAATATCTCGCTCCCTTATGTCCTCTGAGCTTTTTAACTAGTTTCATTATCATTCTGTCGCTGCATTCTCAACGTCAGTCTTTCTGCATATGCTTTTCCAACGAAGCAGCAGCTGAATGGAAACCTGCTCGATGGAGCAGTATGGCAGCATGCTGTTCTTCCCATGCCAATGTCACACTGGTCTGGAGTTTAGTCTGTGATTTGTCTTAACAGTCATATTATTCACCCCATGCTTCCCTGGACCTGAGCAGATGAGGTCCCTCCAGTCCATTAGCTCCCAATTAAAACAGATCATAGAATGGTTTGAATGCTCATTTAACAAGGGCTTTGGCAGGAGGCCATGAAGCTATTGGCTCCGTGAGGGAAAGAATACACTGCTGCAAGACGAATCTGCCTCATGCTTCCTTAATTGGACTCAAGCATTTAACAAATCCATCTGTTTCAGGAGGTTTATGCTGCTCTGATGTTTGGATTCCAGCTTCTTGGTCAAGTATCAAGCATATATTTATGTTTACATATCTGGATAACTTTGTTGCCAAGTCTTTATTAGCAGAAGAAAGAAAGACCCTTCAGTATCCTGCATGTAAACTATGGCATTCAATTACAGACCATGAAAAACTTTTTTTCCCTGCTTACAGAAACATCTTTTGTTAAAGGAATATTTGAAATTTTAGTAAATGCAATTATTTGATTGCATGTTGAGATTGAATGGATTACAATAAAAACGTGTTTGATTAATTTAACACAAAAACTTGGTAATCCGTTGAATTATTTCTTGGGCCACATCTGTACCAGCCTACCACATTTTTTTTGAAAACACATCAACACTGCTACGGATCGACCGGTGTCCGCACTACTCGGTTTTAGATTGAAAACTCATAGTGTAAATCTGGACGGGCAGAAATAGATGTTTGGAAATGCTGATGTAGACCCTCACAGCCGTTCACTGATTGGATCTTTGTGGTCATGATGTAGCCTTCACTGATTCGTCAGGCTCCGATCACATGACTGCTTTCCAGAAGAAAATAAACGGCTTTAGCCCCGGCTACCAGTGTAGAACACAACATGGATAATCAAATACAAGCATTGCTGACCCTGTTGTCTTTGCTTACAGTGTTACAATGCAGTTTACGTTTCAGGCTTGTTATTATGGGGAGGGATCAGAACTGATACAAAGCCAAAATGGCTGTGTGGAGGGAGATCGCTAGAAGGGATGTAGCCTTGGCCCGGGCCCAGAGACTTACTGGACTTGCCTGGCAAGTCCAATAAATACTCAGACACATTTACCCCTAGATCACCCTGTGTCATTTTTACACCTCCTTCTTTTCATTTAAACATACAACAAGGTAAAAATATATAATGCTTTGATAAGTGAGCTTTGGACATGTGGGCTTGTGGTTATTTTTAAAGTTGTGAACAAATAGCATAAGATGGTGGCTTAATATTAACTGTACACAAATGAGCGTGGAATCGATCTTCTCGTCTTACTATCAGCGAGAAGACAAGCAAGTGTATTTCCCAAAATATCAGAACTCCTTCAATGTTCTGTCCAGTTTTAATTTGAGCACCTTCCCAAGGCCCACAATGAGCTCAGTTTCTCCCCGAGACAAGTGATGGCAAGTCTGCTTGATGGACTGCCTGGACCTACCAGGCTCACACACAATGTCACACTATCGACTTTACACATCCTGATGCAATTTCACCTGGTCACCACCAAGCCTCGGGCCAGTATCCACTCTGCTATGTTTATATCGTATGGTACAGCTTGGCCCTTGCGGGATTTACAGGCACCGCGTGGCTGCAGATATCAGAGAAGTGCCGCGGCCCTGTTGGCTTGCACTCACACAGAGGTATGACGTGAGTCAGTGGGCAAGCTGTCATTTTTAAATCGTTCCCCCTCACTGGGATTCATGATGGACAATAACAGCTGGACGTTAAAATAAATGTAAATGCTGTTGTGTTTAAAGCACAGACCATATACAAAGATGAATGACCAGACTGACTCAATATCCACCTGGTGGTTGGTTTCAGCTTAGGTCATAAATTCCACTTCCTCCATGTTAGTGGATGGGATATGGGCCAAAGTAAAAAGTGTGACTGCCGCCAAATACCTTGATCGCTAGTCCTCAGATTCTGGATGGAATGTGGAAGATGGTGGTTTTTGAATCAAATATATTTTGGCTTTATCCCTGATAGTGGGATAAAGTGGAAATAAAATCTCCATCTTCAACCATTCTGTGGTTTACAGTTCATTCAGGTGGCTATTAGCAGTCAGAGATGATCCTGTTGGGAATACCATTACATGTTGAATGTGTTCTATTCATTATAATTCTGAATGGGTTATTCACTGGGTCACAAGTAATTATGGTTTAATCTTGTTTGGCACATTAATGTGTTATAAAATGTTAGCTGAACACTCAAAATGAAAAATGGTGGCATTTACTGAAAGGTTTGTAGTAAATCTGGTGCCAACATATCTAAAACAATGGTTCCCAAACAGGGTGGTTAGGACCACCCGGAGAGTCACAATATAAATGTGAGTGTCAACATAACTTTTAACCAAACATTTTCATGACTTTACAAATGATTAACACGGAGAACAAAGAAAAACAATTATAAGAGGGTGTGGTCACACAAACAAGCTTGGATCAATGCAATGAATAAATACCATGGTCAGGACCATATTGCAAATTAATCCTGTTTGGGTTTGGATTACAGGCCTTTGATGCATATCATACATCTCTTTCATATCCTGTCTCCTGTCTGTATCTGCACTGCTGCTATGTTATCTTTCTGTTTTGGATACATTATCAGGCAGGGGGGGTTGTTAAGTGTGTAAAAAAATCATACAAACAAACCAGTATAATCATTATATATCTTTTCAAATGCCTGCAAGCTGTGCTGTTTTCCACCAAATAAATGCAAAGAAAGGCCAGAGCCTTTCCTTCACACTTGTTTACCACAGTTTGGTCTTATTATAGCTAGAGAATACCGGCACAGACAAGTAGTGTATAATGTGAAAATTGCCGTAGAGTATAGTATCACAGTTTTATCATGGGAGGAGGTGATTACATCATTTGAGGTCTTTGTTTCATTATGATTTATGGAGAGCAGCTACAGAGGAATGATTGGGCAAAGGAATCTGCAGTGTCACTGCTCATCCTCTTGCTGCCCCGGTGGACGAGATGACAACAGAGTGAAATGGTGGCCAATTTAAAGGTTCACCGGTCAGGACATGTAATGTAAGAAGAAAAAAAACAACCCGTATTACAGAGTAAATCATCAAGCGAGGCTGCGAGAGAAAAAAGTGCATCCCATCACGGGTGGGTTGTCCTCTTTGACCAAATTAAACTCAGATGTTGGCGATGGACGCAGGAGGATGAGTGATCCTTTGATAAACATGAGCAAGCTGTCTGCAGTTTACTCACACCGGGCTGCAGCTGGTAGGGGTCCGGTGTCCTGCTCTTAAGCATCTCAGCAGGGCAGAGGTTTGTCCGCAAAGAAAATATGTGATGCGCCTGAGTCTTCTTCTTGGTGGAGAACTGTGATCCCAATAGGCAGAATTAAAGTTTCACAGCTATCTCATTTAACACTAGTGTAAAGTTGTTTTCTGCTTCCTTTCTGGAGCTGCCATTGTGTGATATGAAACCACTTATGTTTGTTTACATATGTAGCCATACCTTACTTACACTAAGATCAAGTCAGGTCAATTTTCATCTAAATAGCCCGAGGTAAGAAATTACAATTTTGCCCCAGGGGGCTTAAATGATGGCAGATTGATTAAGATTTTAAAGACAGCAGCCAGAACTAAAGCTGTAAACCTGGACAAGTAACAGATGCTGATGAGAGTTTAATGTCTTATCGGGGCAAACAGCTTGACTCGATGGCTGCTCCCGGGAGACTGCTTTAACAGGTGAGTCTGTGAGAGAACACAAGATGCTGAGGCTCAGGATGTGTATCATTTACCTGTGGGAAATACCAGCGCCCACTAAAGGGTATAATGGAGTTAATTACTGCAGCTTTATGGGGCAAAATGCATTGGAAGCCTCATAAATTGTCTAATGAATGCATGTTATTATGTTAGCATAATTAGCATGAACGAATAACAACATTAGAGTATTGGCAACGACTGTACTCCGCTTCCAATAATCTAACTACGGAGAGTGAACCTAATTCTAAATTATCTGAGAGCAAGTCTGTTGTTATGGATTTTTGTTGCTTTTTTTGCTCTCCAAAGCAAACACAGACAGAGAGAGAGAGAGAGATAGAGAGAGAGGGAAGGGGAGAGGGAGAGAGAGAGGAAATCAGCAGCAGGGTTTTTGGGAAATATAGTTGTTTTTTTTGGGAATCACTACAGAAGGTGCAGTGGAGAGAACGGTGACCTCACAGCACGAAGGTCCTTGGTTTGAAACCAGCTGCTGAGTGTGCTGAGTTCAGAGACAAGCTGTAAGGTTAAGTGGTAACTTAACCGCCCGTCACCGTGACTGTTAGGGCACTTTCACACCTTTTGTGAATTTCCTTTGGACCAAAGGACAAATTTATACACTGTTGCCAGGACCGTTTTTAACCAGTAAGACTAGTAAAGCTTATTTCAGTCACTGAACTGGACCAGTGGCTGTTAAACATTCAAAACATGCCAGTGGGCTGCATCGGTGGAATCACATCTCTTCAGAAACGGAGCAACGCCCTGAGACAGAAATTCACAACTGTGCAACACCAGCAGTCATTTCATCTTTTAACATGACAATCCCCACGTTACCAGGAAACTTGCGTGTTTGATTGACAAACACAGTGTGTTACCAGCTATTGTTGTTGTGAGTCGCAGAAAAAAGTTGAGCCAGTTTCACCTTTTGTCTTTCTTTTCTGGACGAGCCGGAGTGTTTGTTGAAGCCCTCACTCCCACCACAGCAGCTCTGCGGCCTCATTGAAATGGATGAGGGGGCTGCTGTGCACAGTGATGCTTACTGATGTGCTTTTGAATAGTAATAAGACTTGTTCAACCTAAAAAAAAAGAAAAGTAACAAAAGCAACTACATGGCCAGTGATTTCAATCTCCTGTGCAAAACCGGATTAAATGATTCAAATCATACAACTCATTTACATTTCCTCTATTGTTTGGTGTTTGTTACGATTTTGACGTAGAGTCTGGATGGATGAGCTCAGGAACACATAGTTATACCTCAGGTTTCAACAGTCCCCATAAGAAACCACATTCAAATTCAATAGACACCAGGAACAGATCCAATTATAGGGACAGGGGGCACTGGCCCAAGCTAAATTCTGATTAAAATCGCACCTGCCCTGTCAGTAGTTTAATAAAATACAGAGAGTCACAATACTAACAATTAATATTAGCTTTTGTCAAAGTATACAATTTACTTGAAGAAGGACCAATTTTTTAAATACATTGAATGATTCGGGGCTTTGGTCAAAGCTATTGAGCTACCAGTAAACTACGAATTACTGAATGTGCACCTTATGAATCATTAATTATCCATATTTATTTAGCATGCAATTGGCCACTCTATGTTAATAGTGGCCCCTTTAAGGACCCTGATTTAGAAAAATCATAGATGGATAATAGATTTGTTTTTTTATTTGGATCGGCACTAAATTGCACATAAAAATGATAAATCAATAAAGATGTCCTATCTTACAAAAGAAGGTTTGAAAAGAAGACCCACCACATCCCATCCACCAAGTTTCAACATCCGCTCAGTCGTCAATTGATCAGAAAGACAAACAATTGTGAACGATTAAAGCGTTCAATATGAAGCAGCGACAGACATTGACAAAAAAGCGATCTCTTCATCACAGTAAGAACTCATCCCTTCTCACTTGTTTTCTAGATGTCACGTTGGCTCATGTGCGATGATTCGTTGTTGCGACATACCAAACTGTAAAGGAGCCAAACCAGGGACAGGCATACTGCTGTCTACCACATTTTGAAATATAAAAGATTACAGGCCAAAGCCCAAGGCTGTAGCTCCGGCTTGCCTTTGAGTTAAGCCATGGAGGAGTGAATCATGGCTTTATCCTCTGCTGCAGAATATCAGCTGCCCTCATCAGTGGATGTCCTCAGTGGCCGCTCACAGACAGGCCAGCCCAGCTATCTTCTTTCCCTGGGCAGAGAGGGAGCATGCTGCAAAACGCTTAGCAGGAATTAGGGTGCGACTCGCAAACAGAGAAGCATGAGGCAGGGATATGAACACCAAATAAAACTTATGAAATTGGCCTACATGTCCGTTTTGCAAGTTACAGGCAATCTGCCTTTTCTGTGTTTCACTAATGGAGAGTGTATACAGAAAGCATGGGCGTATAACTAAGCTACAACCACGAAGGACTTGTACTATATTAAAAAACAGTGTGATCAATGAGATAGCATCCCCAGCTGAAAAAGGAAAGGTCAGATTGACGTGCTGTTCTCGCTCCCAGAGAGCAGCTGCCACCAGGGTCAACACATGTTATATATCCAGCGGGACTCAATTAAAAGACGCTCAACTCATTGCACGGGCTAGTGGGGATTTCTCGAAGGAGGCGCCGGCACTGCTCTCATTAATGCATTATCCAATAGTAATCCTCAGGTGCGCTGCGTCACCATTTGCCAAGATCACAGCAAATAAAGACCATCTGCTGTTTTTTTTATCCATCCTTGATTGAAAGGACAGCCCTCTAATGAAAGGATATTAAAATAAGTGTTCTCTGCCTACAGGGGTCCGTGTTAACATGTGAGTAAAACAGATAAGGATGAGGCAGAGGAGGGGATGGAAGCGTATTCCAGGTTTGGGTGCAGGAAGGAGATCAAACCCCAGGGTAATTACGTCTTCACTGACGATTCTAACTTATCGAAATTTCACAGGGCATGGATGTTGCCTCTCTGCTCCCTCCAAACTCTGCAGGGGAGCTCACCATGACTCCTTTGAGCTGGTTTTTCGTCTGTGTGTTTTCCAGCTTTTTCCCTCTCTGCACTGCACACAGCCATGCGTAGTGGGTTCTAGGGATGCTCATGCTGTACTTTCTTTCTGGACAGGAGGATCTTGCTTTAATGACAGTAACGTTTATCTCAGTCTTACATATAGAGAGTTGAAGAACATTTAAAAGGTGTATGCAGTAGACATGTTGGCATATGTAGCCCTGTATAAAATCATTAGGATACAGCGCATCAAATAGCATAACAAATGTTGTATTAAAAGAGAAAGTTCATGATAAGTAGATAAGTTCATATTATTAAAAATAGTAGTTAAAATAAGGTTAAATACAGGATAAAATGTAATAAATATAATATGTACAGTTAATAAGTTTAGCTATTTACAGTTAAAAAGTAAAGCAATAAATAGATGTGTGGTTAAAAGTCTCTGTGATTGAGAAGATGAGAAACTTGATTTGAGTGCTTTTAATGTGAAATCTAACTTTTTCTCTGTTGTGTGTCAGTCATTCAGTTTCTGTATTTCTCATTGGGTAGTAGCAAATTCCCAGCCAATCCAAGTCTGGTATGGGGAGGGACATTAAGTGTAGGATGAGGTTCAGCATGCTTTGAGCAGGTGAGTTAAAGAGAGAGAGATTGTCCAGAGTCCTGAGGAAAACGTGTAGTGCTGTGGGAAACATTTAAGAGGTGTCATCGAGGTCGACTACTTGTGGTCCTGTTATATTACTCTTCTATGTAACCTGCCAAAGGTAAATATAATGTGTATGCCTTACATTGTGAAGCTGTAACTTAATGTTGTAGTGAAAAAGACAGAACTGTAATGTAGTTAGCCACCCGCTAGCATAGCATCACATGTTTGGATAGCATAGCTTTAGCACTGTTGTAGTTTAAATGCTAAACACGGGCTAACGTTAAGTCAGTACGATTTAGCGTGATGATATTTTGACTCAAAGAGTTCATGTAATTAAAGGAGACGGACGTCTGTGAAGAGAGGGAGAGAGAAATTGAGATGGTTGCTGGTGGATGGACCCTGCTGTTTATTCTTCCCCGGATTTTCGTTGCTGTGTGCTGCCTGTGTTTGGATTGTGACTGCAATCACCCCTGTCTGTGACTGTCATTGCCCTATTGCTCCTCGTTTGGACCGTTGAGTAATGAACTGATGTGACAATGCACGTGTTTTTATTTTATGCACTTGACTGAGTGAAGTGGCCATAATAGTTTTCAGGCCTCATCGAACACGAGCATCACTACAGGCCTGCAACTGAGTTTTGAGTTTTATCATTTCTGGTCCGCATGTGACGTTTGTGAGTTAATTTAAAGTTGATTAGTGTTTTGTTTTGATTCAAAGACCTGTGAAAGGTAAAGATTTTATTTAACCCTTTTTCAGTGATTTAAAGAGTGAATTGAGAATTCGTAGGAACGGGTTAAACAATTTAAAGAGACCCTGTATTTTATTTTGTGCATTTGAGATCTGAGATCATATTCATTTTTTGTGTTTACGAACTCAGGCCCAGGAGATCTGGGTAACACATATTTACACAGATGACATGCAATCAACTTCATTATTCAGATACAGAACTAGGAGGAGAGGGATCGTTTCCCACAGGAATAATAGAAAACAATATCCACAAGTTGATGTCATGATATGTGTATGATATGATATATGTGTTATTGATAGATTAATTAAAAAAGTTGTATTTCAAGTTGTATTATTATAAAATGTATCACATATTTTGGTCTCCGCCATAGCTCCCCTTATGTGAAACCAAAGCATTTCGATCACCACCTAGTGGTTGGCTGCAGTATCACAGCCAACAGACACATACTTCCCCCTGTTAACAAATGGGACATGAACCAAGCTAAAAAAGCAACATGCGTTACGGTGTCATTTTGCTAAGATTGTTCCTATCATACTGACGGAGGCAGTCTCATTGAAAGAGGATTTCTGTGATCGGCATCACCAGTTGTCCTGCCCTGACTGCTGTTACCTAGCAGCACAGCTGCATTTGGATGATGAGAATGTATTCATGCCTCTTGGTTTTTTGAATATGTGTACAGCCTTGTTGCTTGCTGGTGCCATTAACCCTTTGCAAATTGGTTTGTTCTAGAAGAGCAATGAATCCTGGGATAGGTTGGCCTGAGAGGGAACCACCTGTCGGGACCTTCATATCTCTGAGATGAAAGGATGCAGTGGAAAGAGCCTTCATTATTGGACAGACTGGTCCCAACACTGGGAAACAAAGAAGCCTCCCAAAGGCCCAATAATGAGCCAGCTTTAGGCTCTTAAAGCTCCAAGATGGTTGTGTTGGTATTCAGGATATTCTAGCTTTTCTTGATGGTCGGAGGAAGTGGAGGCCTGTCGTCCATCTTTATTTACAGTCTATGACAAATACATACAGCCATGACATTAAAACCAGTATCTGTTTTTAATGTGGTGGCTGCTCTGTGTATATCGTCCAGGATGGAAAAGATCAACAAGTCACTATTGGTTAAGAATGAGCTACACTTTCACTGCACAGCCTCCAGAGCAGACGGTTTGTAATGGGATGTGGAAAAGGTCAGGCCTCTCTTACATGTGCAATGGGAACAGACCTTGATATTACAGCCCCCCTCAGATGGCCTGCCCGTGCCCTCTGATAGTATCAAGCCCATGCACCTGTGTGGCTCTCGGCATCCAACTAGCCATGAAGCAATGATGAGGTCCCTGTGTGCCCCGGCTGCTGTCGCAACCAATAAATCTTTGGTGAGAGTCAGGGGCTGGGATGTACTAATTGCTTTATTGATTTGTAGTTTTGCTCCACGACAGCACCTGATAAACACATCAGGGAGACAGGGGAGAAAGCATATGGGCCCTCAGCGCTTTAGCGTTCACCCTTATCATTTCTAAGGCAGGGACTATACGCTTTAGGGTGGTGACTGGCCTTGTGAGGGTTTTCTTTTTTGTCGCCTGAATGCACATCACCGGCTATACATTTTTACAAAGAGACAACAAGTCACAGTATCTGCTGATTTATTTCTCCAGGTGGCGCTGCGAGGCGGGGGGGGGGGGGGGGGGCAGTAGAGAACCTGTAAACAATATCACAGAGATGTTTGTCTTGAAGCCTCCCTGCACTCTCCTTGTCTTGTAACAATAGAGCCGAGATACAGCACTGTGATTTAATTAAAAAGGCTTCGGCATCATTTGTATGCCTTGTTTTAGTTACGCATGGCTGAATGTGTTAACAGAAAGGTAGGACAACTAAAGCGGAGTGGTCTGTCAGGCACGGCCTTTAACTTCATTATACCACAGTCTCTAATAGACTTCATTTTTAATGAGAACCAATGGAGATTAGTCACCGCCTTTAGGACAACAATCAAACAGCTGAAGAACAGCACCTGCTTAATATAAATTATGTCTAATGTCACTTAAAACTGGAGATCTTTGCACAGAAAGGTTTGTTATGCCTAATATAAACCAGGTGCATAAATCAGTCGTTTTGCTAGTTAGACTTGTGATTTTCCACTTTTACGTGACTTGTATTGACAGATAACAACAGAGGGGCTGCTCTGCTGAAACAAATGTAACAATTGTTAAAACCACCAAGTGTTTTAACGTATTTTTGTCCTTTGGAAACAGTTGCTTTAGTCAAGGAAACAACTAACTTTTAAAGTCTGTTGAAAGATATACATATATGTATGAGAAAGAGAGAGAGCGAGAAAGAGGGAGAGAGAGAGAGAGAGAACATATGATGTTTATGTATTATTTTTATCTAAAGCGAATTAAATCAGACATAATTGTACAAACACTGTCTGAATCTCAAGCCTGTGGACGGATGTGTCCCAGGGCAGACTGACATTTGAGAGCCGGTGTTGCTAGGAGACCAACTGTAGATTGTAGCCTATGAATGCATTTTCAGGTATTCTTTTTTTCCACCTTTTTCCCAAACATATACACAATTTGTTGAGTACACTTGATTCAAACCCACTCTTCTTTTATAACAGTCGACATACGGAATACTAATATTCCACTGTGAAACTTAAGGATAGTTAGGCTGTCATGTGGAGTTAATAGGTCCTTTTTACCTTTCATTCATAATTGATTTATTCATTATTTGAAAACCTGCTGAATCCCACGGAAGCGTATTGCATTCACTTGAATACAGTTTTTTAGGAGAATTTATCTCGGAATATCCGAGATAAATATCTCTTTTTTTTTTCAAGTGAATGCAATATGCTTCCGTAGGATCCCCATCAGCTCCCACACACACACACACGAGTTTGAGTTGGTGTTCATTATCTCTCTTTCATGGGTAGAGATGTAGTGGCAGTAAATTGCTTGAGTGGTAAAACTCCATGTCCTATTCAAGGGCGTTATTTCAGACACCTTCACTCTTTTTGTTTCAGGTCAATTTCCTCAGCCACCACAGGGCAGATGAGAAAAGATCTGGGGCCTGCAGACAAATTATTTGCGGTTATCAAGGTTAATCTGTAGTTTGGTTCACTTCTTACTGGGGTAAATCACGCTAACCTGCACCAGTTAGATTAAAAATTAAACCCTAGACGGATCACTGGAAAACCAGAGTCATCATTCTACAGGCTCCTGACAGGGACAAATAGTTTAATTTAAAGTGAGAAATAATAAATGTATATATGCCCACTCTTGTTTTAAAATAGAGCTTTAAATAACCACAGCAAGAGTTTATCAAATTAAACACATACATAGGCTGATGAATATCATCCCCATATTTGAAATCACCAAAGATTTGTGGATTCTAACAGTATTGATGGTTTATTCTCATTCCATTTTCTGCAGCTTAGAATATGATGAGATTGTGATGGATACAGATGAGTTAAAGTTAAACCTTTTATTATCTTTTCAATATATAATTAGGATTAAACAATCTCAATTGTTTTCTCTGCTCTGATCTCTGATTGTTTTCTTTTTCACTACATTGTTCAAATCCACTGCCTTGGTCCTATCACATCAGCAGCCTACATGTAACCCAGTAATTCTCATCATGAAAGAATCATTAACATACAGAGTCATGCAGTGACATGGTTAACTGCCCAAGTTGCCGTTGGAAACAGAAATATCTGCAGTTAGCAGGGTTTCATTTTCTGAAAAGTGAACAATTTGCATTAAACCCCTTTCTTGACCTATGGTCACCGTTTTTTCTTTGCAGCCTTCAATTGATCCTGATTTAGAGAAAAACTATAGAAAAGGCCCAGTGGTCAGGGGAGGTGGCAGAAGGTGAGTGGTTATGAATCTCCGGAGGCTGCAGCAACTGAAATTGTGCCTTGACGTTCGCCTTTCCTTCTTTCCTCTCCTCTCTCTTAATTTATACTGTCGTGAAAAAAAATTCTGCACTTTTCTATTTTATTTTAATAGCACCAGATCATGACATACATTATCACAAGCTACGTCACATATTAAGGTGGAGACCTGTACACTAGAGAGAGACCAGTTCTCACAATGAGGAAAAACTTTAGTGACGGAGGAGAGAAAAAAACACCCTAGTTCGAGGCCTGATGGACATGTAAAGGTTTATCCCAAACTGGATAACAAAGTAAGTAGGTTAGCCAACATTCAGCTGAAATGTACAGACATTATGAGATGGCTGTGATAGGTTATGACACACAATTAATTTTATCCAGTTTGATAGATAATTTTAAAGATTTACCATGGATCAAATAAATGTATCTGTCCTCAATTCATTGACCAGGATAGTTGGATTTATCCTCTGGGCACCATGGAACCAATCTTATATTTAGAAATAATTTAGTATAGTAATTTTCACTGTCAACACAGTCATAATTTCCACATCTTTGCACTCATGGGTGGGTTGACTTAAAATGAGCTGGGGGCAGGCTCATTGTTGCCACATCATTATTTTGACTTAATTGCAAAAAAAACAGCACGATTGTCCATCAAACACCTGATCTGAAGTCAGTGGGGCAGCAATTCACCCCTTATTTCAAGGCCAGATCATAGTGAAAGTGATACATGTGCACAAAATACATACACACACAGATGGAACCTACACAACAGTTTCCTCTGCAGAGGAATATTATTATTATTATTATCATATCACTACCTGTCAAATCTGACACAATAAGAGCAATTCAGATCCATAAAGGTTATTGTGCCCATGGCTTTAAAAGGAAATGAGATATGGTTCTCTGGTTTATTCTCTAACCCTAACCCCTACACCTAAATCACACGTACTATATGATTAAGAAGACAAAGTACCACCCTCTTGAACCCTACGTGCCTGGAGTAGTGACCTCCTGTTAAACTGTAGCTAAAGTGTATTGGGGCACACCCTGAATGCTCTCGAAGGGTGCTTACATCAGTAAAACAGAACATCTCCACTGTCTGTACAGTTTAATGGAGATACAGCTTGGTCAGTTGAGCATACCAGTCACATTTCAGTTGAGCTTTACTTTGTTATTGATTCATTGAGACAGTAGGTACCATGACCTTTTGGTTTGGCAAACATGACAAGGTTCTTTTAACAGTGAGATATTCAAAACCTGGATCTGAAAACTTAGAATGTAACTTTTTTCTCAACAAAGCCTGAGCTTCAGCAGCCAACTGTTGCAGAGATAACACACACTGCACTGAGCAAACACAGTGTTAGAATTATTTCAACTATTTAATTTCATCTTTCTTATTATTATTCGTGATATGCACAGTAAGGTCACATAGACAATGACTGGATTCAAGTATCAACTCTATGAGGTTGAAAGCGAAACATATTACATGGCTTTCTGTAATTCAGGGCCACAGCTTAGTTTATCCATGCACCGTAACTTATTCAGTGAAATATGAGTAGGTAACAAATGGATTTAAACAAGTGCTCGGCCATCATGAATATATGTTTAAACAACGAGGCCCTGAGATTGATGAAATTTACTTTTCACAGGTATGCAGCGTTGGCTTCCTGAGTTTTAATGGATTTTCATATTCCAAGCTGCCAAAACCATATTGCTGTCCATATACACACAACATGTAGATGTGATAGAATATGAATAAAAAGTAAAATAGTGCTGCCAGCGCTAGCTCAAAACTTCCTAGCACGAGAAGCCCATTGATGAAGAGAGGACGTCGTGACATTGCTTCTTCTGTCGCCGGACTTCCTGGTATTATCGTTTTGAAATCTGACCTTAATGCAGAACTTGTTATCCTGAGATCTTTATGAAGCAGGAACAATGTCAGGGAAAAGGCTGATGCAGTGGAGTGAGCCACATGATCATGTCCCATGTTTCTTATATACGCTCACTGCCTTCCAGAAGATTTGTTTGTTAAACACCCCCCCCCCCCCCCCCCCCAACACACACACTCACACGACCAACCAACACAAGCACTGCTAAAAGTTAAATATATTTATGGAGGCAGGGTATTCTCATGTTTCTCACAATACTAGAAGCCGTGTTTAACCTTTAGTTATACGCTTGTCAGTGTCCATCCGTTGGTTGATTTTTAAATCTTTCTTCATTCATTCAGTCAATCTAGACTCCTTTCGCTATCTCTCTCATGCTGACACACCAACACACACACAATTTCACACCTGTAACCCCAAACTGAATAAAAGTTAGCAGCTCTTACTATAATCAACAATGTTGCATCACTGTATAAACGTATACACTGCCTGGCAATGAATGTATCCCTCAGTTCTCAGTATCTTTTTCCTCACCAATGACCCAAACAGTGTAAAAGTAGAGTCAATATTTGACTAACAAGCGTCGGGTTTTCACAGACATAATTGGCCTTCTGGCACGTTAGCCACAACATCTCTAGGTGATAAGATAATACACTTCACTGTCCACTAACAGCAGAATAGCTAATGCAGCTTTAATCACAAACACTCCTCATGTTAGTAGTGATAATAACAGACACAATGTTCCTTTAATTTGCTCTAACATTTATGTGAGAGATTATCACCAAATCTTCCACTGCCATTAAAAAGGTCGATCACACTTCTTACCTTGATGCTGTAAATGTAAACCTCAGCTAAATGAGCTCATGTATCTCGACAGGTGAACAAACACACACACACACACACACAAACAAACACACACAGCATTTGTTTGTGCAAAAAAAGCAGACATCTCTCCCCTGCTCGACTTCCAATCGTCACTAGAGAAAGTGATAATGGAACTTGACAGATCACTGGATGCGTCTTTGGATTCTGATTCAAACTAAATCACCATGGATACACAAAGAGCGTTTCGGGCTGCCATCAAAGACAGAGGAGCGGATCACATGCCAGATTTGTGTTGAATCATCCATATTGATACAGTGCGAGCATGTCATGCCTGTTGCACTTGAAAAGAACTGGTTCCTATCTGCTTGCCGCACATTGCTGTGACTGTTCTGCCGCACGTTACATCGAGCGAGATAAGAAACAACTCCCACAGAAGTTTGGAGCTGCCATATCCACGTATCTTAGTCTGCAATTTTTTCCATCTGGGTTGTCGTCATTCTTTAAGTCGAACAGATGGTCATGCATGCCAGTGCAGCTGAAAGAAAGTAACTGCACAGCCACGAGTAAGAGGTATGATGGTAGCATAAAATGCCATATGGAACGAGGGAGTGGAGAACGTCCCTGAGCCGCAAAAGTAAATGAGAAAAAAATAAGCTAATTAATGAGGTAAATAAAGTCTCAGGTGACAGCGGCTAATGTAATTGTATTATGCTAATGAGGGTCTCTCTAGCTCTACATGAATATTGGCGATAATGTCTCACCGGATAAGATTTACGAATTGGAATGCAAAGTGATATTGACATCTCCTCCTCTTCGCTCCGAGAGCCTTGGAGACTTATACTCATCTGTATGGATTCCCTGTGCAGCTTTCCTCTAAATGGCAAATTACTGTAATGTGGTGGGATTTCAGAAGTTTCATTGTATCTGGTAATAGTGAAGCACGATCAATAGCGTGGGCCTAAGAGTGGTGATTTATGACAATAAAGTAGGATCATATTGAATTTCAGGGGAGTAAAGTGTATTAACTTTCACAGCTTTATGCAGGATCGTTTGATTCTGTTAAATCTGCACACATACGAATGATAAACGCAATCCATCTCTTAAACTTTTATAAAACATAAATGAGCTACAATTTGTTTATTTAGTGTACAAGTGTTTGTCGAATACCAATGACGAAATCTACTAGTTTTGACAAAATATCTGAAATGAATAGCAGTGCCATTACATTTATAAGTTTTTTCCCCTGCTCAGCAGTGCTCACATCAATTCCAGGCAAACTTCTATCTTATCTCTTCAAGATGTAGAAACGGAGATGGAAACAAATACTTTTTCCTCAGGTCAGTTAAATTTGTGACTGTTCAAATTCTGTGATTATTTTTTTTCTTAATTTGATTTAGGCCTGAGAACAAAAAACATGAACAACAAAACGACACAATCAAAATAAATTACTAAAAACAGTCAAAGGTTTCATAAAAATCATCACATAGTAAAGATTATAAAATCTCCAAGAGGAACACAAGACTTTAGTTTGAAGTTTGTGAATCATTCCATTCACAAGTTTCATTGTAACTGAGTCCAGTTCTCCCAATACTGGGGCTGGATCTTGTGCTGTATGTACTGGTTTTATAGATGAACAACATGACATGACTATCTCTACTCGTTTGTAATTGTACACATTTCTTAGCTTTTAGCCATATGTTTATAAAGTCAAGCATTAATGTGAGATTTTTGTATTGTTTCATCCATTATTTTAATTTGTATTGTTTAGCCTTCAACCATTTCAGCAGCATCCAGACAACAAAGTCACATTCAATTTGAAAAATAGCAGAGGCCCATTGGTGAATTGAAGTTACAGTGTAACCATAGCTCGTGAAGCCTCTCTCTATGTTGTTCTCTTCTGTTCAGTTTACTTTCCTCTGACATTTTCTGCACCACTGTACTCAATTTCATAAAAAAAAAAAAAAGTTTGCTAACAATGTATTAACAACCTATTAGCAAAGTCATTAGCTGGGCTCTGTCGCTAATGGGACAAAAAGTTGAGTTGAAAGATGCATCTGTCTTTTCCATATGCGAAGCCCTCCAATTGTGTCAAACACTTTTTTACTGTGATGTAGGGCAGCTCTCTGGCTCTCCATCCTCTCAAAGGTCAGTGCTGTCAAGACATCTTGCTATTGGTCACTGGTGCAGATGTTCTTGTCAGTGTTCATGAGAGTTGAACTCTGCGTCCAACATTTGTGTGAATCATTAGACTCCTCGAGTGGATTCATGATCTTTGAGGGTTCCTTTAACCCTCTGTAAACCATCACTTTGACCTAAGCAGACTAAGTTGACAGACGTCAGAATCCAAATGTAGGGCACATCTGTCATTCACTGCAGTGGCAAAAATATTTGTTAAATGTGCTTCGCCATTGAAAACAATTAAAAAAAGGTCAAGGTCTGCAGAAAATATTGAGGCTGAAGCTGAGAGGGAGTCATCACAGAAGAAAACTGTCCTTTGCCACAGATGCAGCTAAACACTGAAACACAAACAACAACAGGGACCAGAGGCCTGTACTAAAATGCAGGATTTTAGGTTCTCGGGGTAACTTCAGGTTTACTACAAGGTGTTCTTATGAAGCTCGTTCACATTGCATGGGGGTAAATCACCATGGTAACTTATGCAGAATGGTTAACCTGTTCCAGAGAAGGTTAAGTTGGAGAAAAAAGAGATCAACCCATACAAAAGTGCTGCCAACATCACTGTTCCTAAAGGATCCGTGGAGCAAGAAAAAAAGAAGACAGGATTCCAAGGGCTCGTTGCACAGACTGTTAGAGGGACTCTGAGGAGGACACGGGTCGTCAGAGACCGACAGAATCCTTTTACCCACTCTGATGAGTAGATATACATCCTCATCAGAGGGGATGGTAAACCTCTGTCAGCTGTTAGAGCTGAACATAACCAACCTGACAGTAACAGAGACTGTCTGCATGGATCTTGATACTTGTGTGAGTAACTGATATTGATGACATGGTGTGTTAGCGGCGGGATAACCAGATATAGTTTTATACTGTTATCCTAGCTATTTCCAATATAATTAATACTGCCCTGTTGCACAGTGCACATTCTAAAGGGAAGGATAAGGGAAATATAAAACAATGTCTGGTTGGTGTTGCTGGAGATGTTTCACATCTCTGTTTTTTTTTTTCTTCAGTTCAGTTCCGAAGGTCCTTTTAGTAAAGAACAGATTCATATCTTGTGGCCTTGAGTTACTTATCTCATTCACACGCGTTATTATGTCATGGTCATTTTTCCCCAAAAGTCAACAAGGGCTTTGTAACTTATACATTCACACAATCAGAGATTTTTTTCAATCTTTTGTGTTGTTTTCATTTTCAGTAAATGTGTCTGTGAGGTTCTGATAAAAACAAAAAGAGATATCTTGAAAACAAACGCTGCCATCTTGTGCTGAAGACATAATGTGGAGCCAGAGTCTGCGCAGCAGCTATTAGTGCATTGTCCCACCAATGCACACGCTTGACTACAGTTTATAAGTCAATCATGATATATCATCCCATCGTGTCTCAAGTGTCAAATTATTAATGAAAAACAAATTTACAAAAACGTACCAGTGTGATAAGAACTACCTAAAATACCCCAAAACTTCTTGAGAAAAATTATTGGACATGACCCAGTTGGTCCACATCCCAACAACTAACACGGAGGAGGGGTCTTTATGACCGATACTGCAGACAGCCACCAGACAGATTATTCTGTGGTGATGTGGTGGTATGCGTGAACATGTTGGTCTGGTCTGGGAATCCAGTCACCCCTGGACATCCCCTGATGTTGTTAGATAGTGCTACACTGAATGTTGTGTTTTACTGTGCGTTATTTGTTTTATATCAAACCAAGACTATAGCTGTGTGCAAAGAAACAGTCATTCATATCCCCGTATAACACTTTAAAAAGCTTTATCTGTCGAGCAAGTTCAGATAGGTCACAATGTGAATGTGTTTTTCACACGACTGTACTTACTGATGCTGATACAATCCTCCTTGTTTGTGATGGTCCACTTTTGATTTGGTCGTCACATGAGTCACATTTTCACCAGGACCTGATAAAGAAGGTACAGCTGTAGAATAAAAGCTGTTTCTATGTACAAACACATTTGAGTCTTTCCACGTATGTTTATCTTCTGTTTGTAGGAGTAACATCTTCGTCCCTGTACTTAGTTCTTGCACAAGGTTTTACGCGATAAAAATGCAAAGCTGAGCAAGTGGTGCTGCTCACAAATGCACACCATGAAGTGAACGAGTGCAAAACAGTGCATGTTAATCACGAAAGATTCACAATGCAGGCATATTTGCACATGCAAAATGCTTAGACTGAGAAAATGGCAACATAATGTCTGCAGCAGTCCTGCAGCAAATACAGTAGATGCACACTGGATGTTGATGAATCCCGGTTTCCTCCCAAACGCCAAATGCGTGCACAGAACTTTAATTAACATGAATTAACATAATGGAATTGCCTCGGAAACTCAGTAATCCTCTGGAACAAAGTGGCAGTAAAAAAAAGGGAAAACCGGGGGAACTTTAGCGATGCAGACCATAGACCATACTCAGAGGGGCTGCATGGGGACAAAAAACAATGCTGTGCTACTATGGCCTCGTGAAAACAAGAAGGAGATCACGGGGCAGTTTAACATCATTACATCCTCCCAGAGAACAGTGAAAGAAAGTTAAAAGAAATTGGTTCGAATTGACCCTGCTCTCTAAATGGTGCAGTGCAGCCAGCCCAGAGCTTGTTACGGTCTGAGGAAAGCACTGTGGTTATGTGCCCCCCCCAAACTGCATGCCTCATTGGGGGGATATCAGTTTCTGGCAGTGATCCAGACGAGGACAGTGGCATCACTTCTTGTGCTGAGGCTACACGACAGCTGAATGGTGCAAAGGAACAGACCCAACTAGATTGTGGGCTAACTACAACCAGTTCTCATTTTCCTCTTTTATACATGTAGGACATCTAATATTTCAAGGGAAACAACATCAGTCATTAATTTAAATGACATTTACAATAACTTCTACAGAAAACAACACTTAATCTGTGGTATAACAATTTAGTAGCACTTAAATGGCACTTACACTTTTTTTAAAGAAAATGTACTTTCTTGATTCTTGTTGTTCTGGGTTTGTACCCTCATGGTTGAATGCACTTATTGTAAGTCGCTTTGGATAAAATCGTCAGCTAAATGAAAAATGTAATGTAAATGAAAGACATACCAGAAAATTGCCGAACAATTTGAACTGGAAAGACATTTTTAATTCCATCAGAAATGAAGGCCAAAGATGACTTATAATAGACTTATATCAGTCAATGTATACATGTGTAAGTCGAAACCAGTATCTCCTTAGACTAATGCACAAGTATAATATACATCCTTGTGTTGGCATGCTGTGCCACTGCACTTATAACTCAAGTACATTTCATATAACTTTTTTTATATGTTGTTGCTATTTCATACTTTCACGTGTTCTCTTACCTCATTCTCTATCTGCTGCTGTAAACAAGTGAATTTCCCCTGTGTGGGATCAATACAGTTTACCCTATTTTATGGACAGAGATGGGCAAAAATACATCAAAATGTATTTTGATACAAATTACAAATGATCCCTCAAATAAATGTATTAAAATAAAATACAAAATACTGGTGCCAGAGAAACAATTTGGTATAGCAGAGCATTCAGGTTTGGGCTTTATAATGCACACACAGCTCTGGTGAACCCCACAAAAAGGAAGAACAGTCACAGAATGTCAGTGTAACTATGCAAAGCTATTAAAAGACAACAACTTGATTGATTATGTATATAATTATTTTTTTTTAATGAGACTTAACAGCCCATAAACTTTGGCTTTGTATCAACAAGAAAATATTCATCACACATGAATAGCATCACACATTAGGCCTATGTATACTATAAAAGCTAAATATAGAATTAAAACCAGTTGTACACAGGTAAAGAGGCTAAATAAAATACAGTACATCACGTTCTGCACTGAAAAATACATAATAATAAAAGGTAAATAGTAAATCAAATCAAAAGTGAACAGGTAACTTAACAAGTCAGAAGCCTACTTACATCTCTTTTACTGAACCTTGGCCAGTGGCATGGTAGCCTACTTATTTCTCTCTTACATTGGCCAGTGGCATGGCAGGCCACATAGTTCTATATTAAATGGTAAATGGTTTTGTATATATATAGCTCTTTTCTAGTCTTGATGACCACTCAAAGCGCTTTACAGTACAGTTTTACTTTCACCCATTCACACACAAATTCATACAGTGCATCTATTCGCAGCACTTAGTTATTGTATGGGGGGGGGGGGGGGGGGGGGCTATTCAGGGTTCAGCATCATGCCCTAGGACACTTCGGCATGTAGATGGGTCAGACTGGGGATGGAACTGCCGACCTTCAGGTTGGAGGACGACCACTCTACTCCTCAGCTATAGCCGCCCACATATTACAGTGTTAAGTGTCTCATACAGGTTCACACTGACATCTTTATGACATAATAATCCTTCCATTTTGTTTCTTGAGACCCAACCACTGAGTAGCCAATTGAGTTGCCTTTAAGAACAACTAACTTTTCAAATATTTCTGTTGTTAACCGCCTCCTGTGCGGATGGAATATTATTCCTGCAAACGAGAACAGCCTCTCAACCGGAGCTGAAGAGGGGAGGGTTGTGTTAAATCGAACAAAAAGGAGCTTGGTAAGTGGGTACTGGTAAAGAGAAAGCAAGACTTTTCTGGTGTCCTCCAGAAAAAGAAGGGTCTCTAGCTTCACTTTGCTGTGGTGTGTGATCTCCTGTCTTTCCTGGCCTTGAGTTTCTTCAGCTGAGAAAGCAAAGAAGTCACCTTCCCTCATCATGTTGGAGGTTGGAGGAAGCCATTTCACTCTCTGCCACCAGGCCAAGATCTTCAGCTGAGTGGAGCATAACAAAATTACTCCACTCTAAAGTATTTTGTTACAAATTACGTTAGATTTTTTATCGGCCCTATCAAATACAAGTTACAAAATACTCAAAAGTAATGAAATACGTATTTCAAATACAAGTAATAGAAATACTGCCAATCTCTTATTTTGGATATATACATCTTTTACATCATAGCTTTCTTGTACATTAGCAGACGTACATGGGTAAACCCACTGCAAAAGGCCATCGTTAATAAAGGAGTTTGCTTTACTGTTTTTTTCCTCCCGTTGCGTCATGTTCACCTTCACTAATGCACCGAGAAACCAAGGCCCTCTCTCGCCTCGCTTGTCCCGCCAAATTAGCACGTTCACCCTGATGTCACGTTTCCATCACTGCCAATTGATGGCAGAGTCCATTAAATCCTCTGTCTACTGCAGAGTCGTTTGGCTTGGGAGTGAATGCAGATTGAAGCCATTCACATTACAGACAAAAGCCTGATGTTAATGGATTTTTTTGACCAGTGGAAAAGTTTTTTTAAAGAACTTCTGATAATTTAATGAATTATCAAATTTCTGAGCAGCAGTGGAGCGACAAGGACAGCTAGAAGATGTTTAACAATATGACTGCTCACTTTTAATGAATATAAAAGGTCTTTACACACTGGGGGCAGTTTTTTCCAATATATTTTTATTCCTAATTGTTGTCATTTTGAGAACTTTCACTCCGAGGGCTGAGATTACACAGCAAATATAAAAATGTTATGTAGATGTTTAATTGTTAAGCTTTCACACTGGGTATAAAGGCATCTAATCACTGGACACTACCATGGTTCAGGCTATTCAACGACTTTCCTGAGACATATTGCCAGACACAGCTCTGGGTCAATAGGGGAATAGTTAACAAAACAACATCCTCCTGAAGTGCTCAAGGTTTTCTGAAAGGGTAAACGTTTGCTGCATTTTGCTTTTTTAGATTTTAAAAGCATGCAAAAAGAAAAAAGAAGAAAGCCGAGATGCTTTTGCCAACGTTTGAGTTTCCCGCTAAATCATAGAAGTCCTCATTTTGTAATACTAACCACTTCCAAATACTCCATCACGAAATTGGGTCAAAGACATTATTCCCCATTTCGGCAGCAGGACCTACTCCTCATCTTTGTAGAATCGCTTGTTCTTCGGTTTCGGGGTGTTGTCAGTAAAGGTGTAACAGCGGCTTGTTGTACTTGTGCTGTGCAGTGATACGTGGAGACACTGACTGACCACCGCTCAGTGTTTCGTGATGTGCAGCTACTCGTCAGTGGGAGCCAAGCTGTCAGACTCTCTCTGCTGGGAACAGAAGGAGGCCGGTGGAAATTTCAGAGTTAAGCACATTTAGGATTCCTTAAACGTCACTATGTGTACCTGTGTTGTGTCGGAGCGAGCAGCTCTGCTACCAGTGGCTCTCACGGTGTGTCTGAAGGGGAGTGTTTGTATATAGCCATGCCGTTGCATACGTCATGCATCTTCTATGAAAGCAGCAACAACTCTATTAATGACCTCTATGTGTGACGTTAAATATTCCCGCGTTTGATGATTACTGACATCAGCGCACAGGGGACAGAGATAATTTCAACACATTTTCACAAAAATAAAACTGCATTAAAGTAGAAATAACAGCCATGTTCCCCTCAATGCTCTATAGTTATGCTAAAGACTGTCCCAGATGTGTCAGTGTTTGATCTGGCTTGTTTACACCGCACGCACAATGTCTGCCAGAACACACATTATGACAACCCTCACAATGACTGCCATTAAAACAGAGAACATGTCTTTTTATACCAATTTATCACTTCAAGTTTGCATGGCAGCTTCACAGGCCTTGTTTTTTTCTTCTTTTTTTGTAAATATCTCAGTATTCTATCATCAAATTGAAATCTCTTTGGACCCCAAAAAATGAAATATACAATCAAACCAGCAACCCTTCAAAAAGTTACGTATGACTCGTTATAATTATTTGAATACTATCTATATTAGAGTTCATTGTAATTTTATTCTAGGAGATTGAATTAATTACACAATCTCACATTGAAACGTCCTCATTAAACGATAGATTAAAAACTTTCTCGTTGGCTCTGACCGCAGCTCTGTTGCTAGGCAGCAGCAATATGGGCGGGAGAACCTGCTGACGGCGATCTCAGAAATCCTCTTTAGACCAGACCGCCTTGGTTCGGTTCGGCCTTCACGGTCTCTGTAGCCCCTGAATTGAGACACAGCTAATGTGAACAAGCACCGACAGATAGCAGTAGCTGTTAAGAGTAAACATCGGGGGTTGGATCAGTGAGTTTATATTACAAACGGTAATAATGGATTGCAGCCTTGCATCATTTCCCATCGCACTTCAAAGCTATTTGAATCCTATATGGAAATAGCTTCATTCTGATGTCATTATGTTATAATAACTGTAAAACTCTTTCTAACCACGTTTTTAAAATCTGTCTAGGATATTCCTAAAAAAATAAAGAATTTGGTATTTAAATATTTGGCAGTTAAATGTTTTATTTTATAAGAGCAGGATGGCCAGCATCGTAAGAATAACCTTGTGTTGCCCATAGACTGCATGAAAATAAGGTGTCAGTGGGTCGGATTTGATCCCCATGGTTGGCAGGTGACAAGTGTGTGTGTATGTGTGTCTCTGTGTGGGTGTTTGTGTGTGTGTGTGTGTGGGGGGGTCATGTTTACCTCACTCCTGTTCAGAGCTGTATCTCACCTTGTAAACATTGGGAGCTCAGACTCTTCTAAAGGGAGAGACTCACATGCTCCGACATGAACGTGCACATCAAAGTGTTACTCCATTCTCTGCTCAGGACACCATTACTTCAATACATACGTTTGCAGAAAATAGTTTGCTGCTATATATTTACATCTAATGTTTGGAAAAATGTAATGTTTATATAACTTTGAATCAGACCTGGTGTTGTTTTCAAGTCAAAGGGAGGTCACTGGAAATATTGATGTGATTTTTTGTACTACTTTCTGTGTAAAGTTAGTTGATACATAAAACTATAATGAAGGCGTCCTTACTTTATTTTGAATGCCTACAACATTTGCACATGACTGTATATGAAGACATGCAACATTCCTATCCACAGTTATAGTTTCTTGATAAATACATCCATTATTCATGCCAGTTTAAATTGGGGCACAGAAGAAAGCTTTTCCTGTCTTGAAAGCTGAAGCCTTCCACGTTGCTCTTAACTAACTAGGTGCATTCCCTTCGGTCTTAAAGGAAGACTTTGGTGCGATAACAAAAAGCACAGAAGAGACACTTCTTCGGCAAAAGTTGGAACAATAAACTTTTTCCACAGAGAGATACAGGTTTTCATAAATGAGAGCACAATGGAAACGCTGCGAACACCTTCTGAAAAGACTCGCCTGTGGGATAAGAGAGGTGTGGGAGCAGGTTTTTTGTTTCCTCGTCTCTGACAGAAAGCTCACAACGACTACACTAACAAGTAGTGTTGTTTACAAAGCCTATGGAGGGGCCCTCAGAGCACAGGAAGGACAGTTTTGGCCTGTGAACGCACGGTCGACTGCAGAGCTTCTGATGTAGCATATCGAATACAGGCGAGGCCCAGGGGGACTGGATTCGGCATGCTGCCACTTTAGGCGCTTGTCCAAATGCCTGGCACGTGCTCAGTTTAGAGAGTTTAGAGGTGCTCCTCGTACGCTCGGCGAAGACACGCGGTGCCAAGAAAGGAGCTGCAGCAGCGATGAGAAAATAATAAGTACCGGCAACAACGCTCAGTGAAACTCAACCTATATATGTGATATGAAGCAGAGGAGAGGGGCCTCAGCTCTCAGCCATACATCACTAACGAAGCAGGGGCGAGGTTAAGGTTCCATCAATTACTCAGAGTGTTTGCTTTGAACCGGTAAGACTAACATCAAGTGCCTCCACTGCAGCTCTCATATTCAAAGTCTGAAATAAACCCACTCGGCCCACTTTGCTGATTGGATGTAGAGTTGTGTGAGCTAATTGTAAAAAAGCAGAAATGCGGCAAAAAAAAGTATAGAAACAATGAACAGAAACGAATACATATATATTGTCATTGAAGGAGTCTTGCAGAATATATCAATATGAAATCATTGAAAATCAACATTCCCATTTGGTGTACATCAACATACACTACATGTCCAAAACCAGATGCATTATGGGAGTTTTAGAGAGCCCTTTGGAACTGAGGTACAGTGTGTGTGTGTGTGTGTGTGTGTGTTGGTGTGTGTGTGTGTGTGTGTGTGTGAAAGTGGTTTGAATTGATTGCATATTGCATTTGATATTAAAACTGCATTGACATTTTTCTAGTGTTTTGAACCCGACTGACAGTGTCATTTTCATTCTGCAGCACTGGTTTCTTCTCACTCATGGTTTTATTTGCAGTCTTTTAGAGTCTGTCCCAGGGTTTGAATTTTACTTCTGCCTTTATTTTCCAATGCAAGCGGCTCATGCGAAAGAGAGGGACTGATAATAACGGCGGCCGAGACGTCTCAAGCAAGTGCATCAACACAAGTTGTCAACACAAGCCGCACAACGGAAGCACAACCACAACGGAAGAGATTCATTGATTTTCATTTCAAAGTCCTCTGTGATGAATCTGCTGCTCAAAGATAGACTGATCAATCAATGCAGATGTGGCAAACACAGCTGGAGATATGTGTGAGTTCAACAGCTACAGTATGTGAACATGATGACCTGCCATAAATCAGCCTTAATATCGCTGTCTCCTTTCTCTGCGACAACTTACGTTAAATTCATTTGGCTGACTAGAGTTAGTGAAATAATCTCCCCTCAATGCTAGCGTCACTGCACAGCTAGTTTCATAATATCCCAACGTTAGCTGGCAGAAGAACATAAATATCAAATTATTTGTAGATGTGTTTCCTTGTCAGCAGCAGTTGTCATTCACTTTTGTTGGGCTTGTGTTTTTGTTGTGTGGCTTTTATTATTGTTTTGTGCCTTTTGCATTCATGTTTGCCACTCATGCGCTTCTCTTGGCTGCCATAGAAAATCCTGTATAAAGTCTTTCTGTAGGTGCTCCGGCTTCCTCCCGCTGTCCAAAGACATGCAGATTGGGGCTAAATTACTGGAGTCTCTAATTTGCCTGTATGTGTGAAGGTGAGTGTGTGAATAGTGATTTGTTTCTATATGTCAGCCCTGCGATATGCTGGCGTCTTGCCCAGGGTGTTCCCCAGCTCTCGCCCAGTGTCAGCTGGGATTGGCTCCAGTCCCCTGCGACCCTCATAGGATAAGCAGTGAGGATGACAGATGAGTAGTTAAATGAAACATGAGTCAGGGATGGCTTCAACTCTTTTGTAGATTTAGTTGAAACTTCAACATTTGTCGTCGATAGCAGTTATTCTTTTGATAATTGCAATATCCATATCATATATACATTATGTATTTAAAGAAATAGAGAACTTCATATTTCCTTTTATATTATGTCTCCCATTGGCCCCTAAATCCCTTTTTCCCTCTATCAATATTGTCATATTAAAAAGTTATATAATACTGTATTTGATATATTCATTTAACTATTTACAGCCTATTTGAAATGAATCAACAGCAGGGGTTGGGGATCTGGATTGTGTTTTATGGAGCGGTTGAATACGGTTAATTTATTTCTCTGCTCATTTTCTGAATTCTCTTGTTTTCTCCTCCTTCTCCTGTTTTCACCCGATCCTTGAAGGCCAGCCCCTGAAATGGAAAAAAAGCCTGCATATTTTTATATTTCACTTCCAAATGCCAATACTGAGTTTGAAAACAAACTGCTATAATCCAATGTGGCTTCAGAAACGCCGAGGCGGTGCAGCTGGTGTCCTCACGGACCTCTTTGATCTCCCAAACTCTTGGGCTCACTTTCTTCAGCCATCCCTCCTCCTCTCTGAGTCACAGAGCAGATCCTTGTCTCTTTTCATTTCCCGCACTGTCTTCCTGCAGCTCTCCTCTCTGTGAGCCGACCCCTCTCTAAGGCTCATCTCCAAAGCCTCACATGTGCTCCTCTACTGTTCTTTCTGAGCCAGCAGGCCCAGGTCTTCACATGGGCCCTTTTATTCTCTGCGACCCGTCTGAGGAGGTGGACTTCTCCTTTGAGCTCCTCAAGGAGGTGCCCTTACTTTTGCCTGTTTTCCTGCTGCTTTATTTTCAACCTTCAGAGATTTGCTTACATTGATAACAGAGACTGGGTTTCTCTGAGCCCCTGCACATCTGCGCTGGATTTCTGTTTGGGTTGCTCCAGCTGATTTAGGACACAACTACCACCAACACCACCAACACCACCGTACTGCAGAGAGAGTCCCATCCTTCCATTGGATACAATATCAAAAAGAAAAGCTGTATTATTCACCTGTTCACTAATGTGAATCCATTGTAGTCCTATGAAATACATACATACAGACATATATACACACACACACACTCAAACCTATAAATACATTAATACAAATATACATATATATATGATCAAAAGGTTCCTATTCAATTTTAAAATGGTGCCACATCTTATGCAGAAATACAATGAAATCTTTTCCTCTCTGTTTGAGTCTCTCGTCAACACAATAAAAGAAAATTTTAGTAACAGATTTTTACAAATTCCTTCCAAACTGCAGATCTTCAAAAACTTTGGTTTCTTTGTGTTTGTGAATCAGAGTGTTTACTTCACACATGCCAACCATTGCTTCGTGTAATGAGCATGTGCCAGATACAACCATAATGGCGGATATGTTGGTTTCCCTACGTTTGGTCTGCACTTCTCGGTCTTATTAAAAGTTTGTAGTTAAATGTTGCATCCCTGCACCACATCACCGGCCTTGACCAATATAACCACAGTGTTGTTCCTTGCTAATTGACGGATTATTGATTTAGACGTCTTCGCCACCTACTGGCCGGCCCAGCATGCTGTAAACATCCATCAAACTAACAGTATTTGGTTGTTTAGTTTACTTTATTGACCTAATATTTAATTATTGACCTTATAATTTAAGGTATAACGTGTTTTTTCTCTTTTGTAAAAACCTGCATGGTTGTGAATTCAAGGTTTCTCAGTTTATAAACCATTATTAGACAGAAAGGGTGAGATCAGATATGTCATCATTACCTCTTTTATTCCTCAGTAGACACTGGTCATACATTAACACAGTAGCATCATCATCATCATCATAATCATCATCATCAGCAGCAGCAGCAGTACCTGAGTTTTCTTATTCATATGAAAGCATGTAATTTATAAAATATCCCTTGAGCAATGAGAAAGGGCATAGTGTTGTGTGAAGCCCTTGAATTACATATCCAGTCTAATTGTGCAATACAGAATATACATTTGCACATGTTGCCACCTCCAGCTCTAGCTGCTATAACCCTCTAACCTTCTAAAAGGGGAAAACAACGCCTACTCTGAGACAAACTTTCATAAGAATCAAGTTGTCAATTTGTAAATAATTGTGTCGGGAAAGACACAGATTAACATGAGTACAGACGCTTCATTAAATACAGACTAGCGCATTGAACTTGTCGATTCTAGAGATGTATAGGGACACAGTCCTATAAATAGCAATCAGGCTCAGAAGGTTTTATATTTAAATCCTTGTTCCTCTACCTGCAATATCATAGGATATATGAATCAAACAGGCTGTGGATGCCTTAACCTCACAATACTGAAGGAAACTCAAAGTGTCTGTGTCACCATCGGAGATGACTCGGTTTCCTTTGCTGCATGTCTCTAAAGCTGAATTCAGTGCTGTCAACAATAAATAAAAAAAAATTGAATAAAAAAATATCTTCAATAAAAGTCTTAGGTTTATAGACATTTAACAACATAAATTCAACAGCTTGCTAATCTTAAATGTATTTGGCTATAATCATCAAAGCAAGAAAATGCAATTTTCAGATATATGAAGAATGCAGCTGAAGATTGTCAGGATCTGACGTGTTCACTACAGCAGGACAATGTCAGGATCTAAAGGAGTGGCACTTGGGTCGAGCATACCAGAGGCAGCACATCAACATCGGCTCTCATTGCATGAAGCTCTTGAATCTTGTCGTCTGTCCAAGTTGACACCTCTTTTTCATCCTCAAATATTTGTATTCTTTTGGTTTTTGAATTATTTAACTCAGTTGTGTTGATAGAAACGTCATCAACATGTCCACTTGCTCACTGTGAATTTTTTCTGCTGCATTCTCACTAGGTTTCACTTGGCCTTTTACCAGTGGGCTGATGGGAAATGTTCATAAAAATCATCTGGAGCAAGTGACATTTGCTTTCCCACATACAGCCCCTTCAGAGTTCAGTGCATATCTGAAAGCAGCTATAGTCAGAGCCACAGAAATATTAAAGGAAATAGAAGGGTGCTCTGAGAGGTGCTACACTTATCTGGCTACACTTATGTTAAAGAAAGTGAAAAAAAATACTCCTTGATATGCCCCTTTATCTGGATCTACTCCAGTTGTAATGAGTTCCTGCCCAGGTCGTGCCCACACCTCCACAGTCTCCTGGAAATGGGCTCAGTAGTTTGAGAAATCCTGCTGAAGACAAACAAATAAACAGCATGGGCATAAAATCTCCTTGGTGGAGGTAAAAATATATGAATGTAGATATATTCACTAGTAAACATCAGTTGGAAATAATTAAAGGTGTGTTGTAGGAGGGTTTATGTCAGGTTTATGTTATGGGGCTAAATAGCTGGGATAAGTGATTTTAATAAAACAAAAAGAGAGAGAAACAAAACAGGCTCACAATTTTAGAAAAAACACTTGCGGCTGAAAGATCCCAACACACGGCACAAACTATTAAGAAAACTGTGAGATACACAGAACCAAACCAAACCGGGGAGACAGACAGAACTGGAGTAAGGGACCTTCTAAGCAAAATGGACGATTTTAACGCACCCAAAAATAGCACAGAATCGTGAGAGTTTTGAGGATGAAACCTCATTTACATGTAACTTCTCCCTAAAACCGAGATCAGGAAGAACTGCCTCCATGAGTATTTTTCAAAATAAATAGTTCTCGGCTGCATTTGCTTTGAACGTTTAAAACAATTAGCTCAAGTTCACCTGATCCCTCTGTTTCACACTGGCACAGTTTCTCTCATCAGACTTCAGCAGTTCCAGTGAAAAAAATTGGTGGAGTTTATCATAAATACACATCGACTCACAATCAGATGCTCTGCTTTACGACCAAACACAGATAATTGGAAAATTGGCCTCCTGGAGTGTAATCACTGTAAGCAGGCACCTGACAGACAGGCACATTAGCATTGTCTGCTTTTCTTAGCCACTGACGTCCCCAGTGCACCTGCCTTTAATCAAGTTCCTATTAAGACCGTTACTCTGATTAGCATCTGAGAGCACGCCAATTCAGTGTGTGTGCAAAGCCACGATCAGTGTGAGCCCTTTACAGAAAACACTTGTCACACTTTTTTTTTATTGAACACGCGGAAACAAGTGTGAGCTGCTCTTATAAATATGCCCTGCAGTGGTGGCAGAACCACGACAAATGTTTTGCATGTAGTTAGCATGTTTCGTAGCACACGGCTAATTAAGGTAATTAAGATAGAGGTTGTTTATCTGTGCAGCTCTGAGAGGCTGTGGTGCTCATTGTGCACTGGAAGGCTTCATCAGTACCGATGGGATTAGAAGGGTAGACGTAGCAACCCATGTAGACACAGAAACAAATGGTATTACACAAGTGAGTTTGTTCAACATAAAGTTCAAAAGTCATATCAAAGCTTTAGCTAACTTAATTCATTAGTTTGAAATATTACCCCCCCCCCCCCCCCCCACACACACACCCCCACACCAACCCTGTGGCCTCCTAATAAATGTTATCAGCCGTGTCAGCCGCCACTGACATGGACCAAACTAAACTGTCGAAATAAAGTTGTCAAAGAGATGGTTCCTGTCAAGTGTTCTGTTGTCCGATAACATTGGAAATAATATAGGTGAGTTAATTGATGCTTAAGAAATAGGGTAAAACATCATGATCGACTCATGATTGGCCGTGCATGTGTATCACTGGTGTCAAGCTGCTGCGGCTCCATCCCCCAATCACTAGCCCCCAGACACTGGCAGCAAATGTGCGAGATGGCATCATTCATATAGTGAATATTTTGGGTTCATTTCTGGATAGTGGGATGAGGTGGAGACCCACTGTTCATCTTGACATAGAACTTATGATGTGCCCAAAAATATGTCACTGCGCAATACGCCCCCTCCCCCCCTCTTTTCTGTGCTCAGATATTAAACATTTTATTTGCATACCAACAAAGACTCCACTTTCCACTCACGCCCTGCAGTGAGAGGGCTTTCAGCAGATTCAAGTTTAAGACGGATAAGCGAGAGCGAGCCTGACCTCGGCCGAACATGAAGCATCTCAAACGGTTACGTGCTCAGGTGCACGAGTGGCTTTGATGATTTCCTCAACAGCCTCTACGTCAGGCTGTGCTCTTCACACGGCCACTCCAATCAGTGCGCTTTCACTCTGAAGGACCAGTGGGACGGTCTCGCAGTTCCAGGCTCTGCTCTTAAAAAAATAAGAAAGAGAGAGAGCACATTACAGAGCACATGTTCCACGGTGACTAAGCAGTGATGGAAATCAGTGCCTGCCTTTGGGTGCCAACTGGGGGCTGCAGAAAACCCCTCCGCTGGCTGGTAAGTGCTCTTTCCATAGAAGGAGTGAGGATAGATCTCAGCTGCAGGGTGCTGATGTGCCTGAAGCCCTGCCGGTTTCAGCCATGAATATGAGCCACGTGGGACCTGGACGGTAATTGGTATGCAGGAGATGCATGAGCTGAACATTACAGGGAATAAGCTGGGCTGGTGTGAATGTGTGTGTGCGTGTGTATGTGTGTGTTTGTGTGGGTGAGGGGGTGATACAGAGCAGAGAACATTGCTCAATCATGCCCCACCAAATGTAGCGAGACAGCTACAGGGAGTCTCTTGGACTGTGAAAATCAAAGAATAAGAAAAATAGCAGAAAGTCTGAAAAGTTGAATAAACGAGGGGGGGCAGGGGAAGAGATCTACATCCGCTTTTCCACTGTGTAAAGATTTAAGGTGTGGGGGAAAAAATCGGCAAGGCCAGCTCCACACAGTTGAACATATCAACCTTTCAAGACAAATATTTGTGATGTCTTTGAGTAACGGGGTGATTTCAGTTTTCCACACAATTCCCAGCATACATCTTGAACTCAGATTTCTGCCTGTTTCTAAAGGCAAAGTAGCTCCACATAACTTATTAAATCCAAGACATGAGAGGGGAACTTATCTAAAGGTGCATTCGCACATGATGTGATGTGGATTCCAGTGTGACTTCATTAGAATTCAAATTCAAAAAGGAATAAATATCAGTGCGTACAGGTAAAAGTGAATACAGCTGGGGCAGCGCCGGCTAGTCTGTGATTTAACTTGAGCTGAAAATATTTAAATCTACTTTTAAATGTAGCTGAAAGGAAAACAAGCATTAACTCTGGTTGAGGCAAACTGTGACTTTTAACCCTTACGCTAGTGGTCAAATGTATTTTCTGATCCAAGGCGTATGAATATAATTACCTCGGCCATGGAGGTTATTTGCAATGTAATTGAAACTTGGTGGAAGGATGATGGGTTGGCCAAGACTGAACCCATTCAATTTTGGTTAAATGCAGACTATGCACCTTAGTGGTCCAATTTATTTTCTTATTCAAGGTGTACATAATTACTTTTTTTATCGCTGTTCGCCTGTTTGTTCTGTATCTGGTGATATGTATTCATACATAGCATGTTGGTTAATTTCAGAGTTCTGTTATGTAGTTGAAACAATCTTCAGTCCCAATCTTCAAAACTTTCCAAAATAATAGTTGTTATTCAGCTAGATATAAAGCATTCCTGCAACAAAACACACATTGTGCATTTACTTTGTAGTAAAAGTGCTAAAGAGGGACTTGTTTTATGAATGTCTGTGTCAATGCGATACATTAAAATAAAATAAATATTTTGATTAAGATCACTCCTGTTGACTATCCAAGGACTTAGACCACTTCAACTTGTCCGCAGACTGATAGCACACCACACCGCCCCCCACTGACTGTGACAGAGCAGCCGCCACTCGATTATTCCATTTTTATTAATATGGAACATATCGCGTGTCCTAATTGGACCAAATTTGACATTAAGCAGATAAAAATGAATGTTTGCCACATACAGACAGAAAAATGTCTGTGGAACAAGAAGGTAGATGGAGCTAAAGCTAATGCAGTTGAATACAGCAGTGCTGCGATACAACTGCTTTCATTTGGTCTCATGGATGTAAATGGGTGTGGTTATGATAAAAGAAACACGACTCACAATTCACAATACAAACCACAAACCACATCCTCCAAAATCACCACACAGATGTATCAACAATTCTGGGACACTATTTCACCACAAACCGAACATTATCATCTCATTGGAGGGACGGTATATTGCAGCATTGTTTTAGGTGTGCATAATAAACGGCAGTTGATTGTACATAGCATGATTGTGAATCCCGTTCGTCTTGTCGCCAGTTTCTGTCTCAGCTCTCTGGCTTCCTGTTGTTGACGATGTACCTTTAAATTTATAGCTGTAATTGGAGTTTGATCGCAGAGAGCAGTATAAGATGATTGCAGCCCCTAATTACCTCCATGTGTCGGAATGACCATGTTAATGAGCGCAGTAAAAAGTGAACGTGGCAAACAAATGTGGGACTACTGTCATCATACGACATAAAACTGAACATGCTGCTGCTCTCCAGGCACTGAAGCAACAGATGGCCCCTCGTATTTGTGAGTGGAAAGGGAAAGAAGTGGGAGGAAATGTGTGCAATTTGGGCACAATGCATAGTTATTCATCTTTCACTCTCACTGTTTTTTTTTTACATACGCTTCACAGGTAGTGATGGCTACCTGATGTAAGCTGGTCATGTGAATTGCGTGTGTCTGCCTCCTGGTTTGGTTATTTTTACTTTGTGCACACGGTGGCACAGAGCAAGGCATCCACCTGTCACCTTCACCTGTTCCGGTTTGGACAGCAGTGAAGGGACGGATCAAACTGAGCGGCTGAATGATGCACCTGGCCCACTGGTCTATGCAGAGACACATGTGCCCCAAATACCTACTGCAGACCAGTCCAGCGTCACATTATCCAGAGAGACTGTCCACGGCTCAGGATCCCTGTCAAACTTTTTTTTTTCTATTCCTCCCCCTGTTTCACTTTGACCCCCATTTCTCCCACTGCGACAATACTAAAACACACAAGTAACTGACAGTCATACAAGCACAGATTATTACCAACCGTCACACACATACAGACCGCAGTTCTAAAATCCAATGCAATTACAGCATCTGTCATAACGAGCTGGGAGTTGGTCCGAGAGCAGAGCAGGGCCTTCAGGAAGTGAGCTCTGTCCGAGATTTACAAACCACGGTTTTCTGAGCTGGGAGCCCACTCTTAGTCCAACATGTTATTAACCCCTGGTTTAAAAAAAGTTCTACTGGTGAGTTGGGCTTTCCTAACCTGCAGGCTCACTGAGCAGCACCACATTAACCGATGCTGGAAAAACCAACTGTGGCCTGAACAAAGCTCCTCACTAAGGATGTTATACGTTCTTTAATACTTTATAGGGTGTTATCGTCTATGTCCCTGTTTTTTAACCACTAAAATGATCCTCAGGTCCAGAGAGTTACATTTTGCCAAACAACTGGGCAAAGTGGGCGGCGGTGGACAGTGACTGAGGACTGGAGTGGTGTCTGGTCTGGATGGTGGATCGTGGTCCGGCCGGTTGCTGACCATGAACTGTGAGTGCAGCGAGACTGCTTGGCATGTCATGTTGGGGCTGTCCTTCGGGATGCTTACCCTCATCAAATGCTGCTAGAGACTTTAATCTTTAATCTTGAAGACTTTAATCTTGATGATGTTTTCCTGCACGTGGCATCTATTGCACTTCTGTCCGTCCTGGGAGAGGGATCCCTCACATGTGGCTCTCTCTGAGGTTTCTACGTATTTTTCCTAACTCTTGCTGAGGGTTAAGGACAGAGGATGTCACACCCTGTTAAAGCCCTAGGAGATGAATTGTAATTTGTGAATATGGGCTGTACAAATAAAATTTGATTGATTGATTTGATATTCAGAAAACGAACGGGATTTCAACTTCTGGAACCGAGCTGTTGAGCTCCGTATTCGATCCTGATCATGAAGATGCTGGTGGAGGTTAAGAGAAAAGCAAAAGCGATGAGTTCAATGCAACAAATGCACATATGTCCGTCATTCGGATTGGGGCTCCCTGTGTGCTTTCCATGAATTCCTGTCACGATTACCAGCTTTGTGTTCATCTAAACAGGCCCAGGTTTTGCACAGTAAAATTCCTCATCAGATAATGTACTATGATAAGATGCTCTGTTTCATTTTTTTAACATTTCAACGTCGGTGTGCTGTGATTTTCCGTGTCATAATGTCCCTTGACACAAAAAAAGGCTGATCCAAACAACAGTCATAATTATTACTTCTGTTTACTGTTTGATAAATAGATTATTCATTTATCAGGTCCTAGAGGAAACCCAAAATTTCTTTACTGGCTTTTTAAAGATTCCATTGACTCAAACAGTGTGTTCGACTGGGTGTTCGCCCTTCACTGAGCGAAATGATGCACAGTGTGCGCAGAGTCTGACATGGGAAGGCTGGTTTAACGTTTATCCAGGGAATTGTTTCTCTGGGTTCAACATGCACAAAACAACTGAAAGACAACTAGGGCCTTTTCTGTGCAACATAGAACATTCAATACTGTAATTATAGGAAAAACATACTGTATATTTAACATGTATGAAACATTGGATTGTTAAAAGATGCAAAATACAGAAAGAATAAAGTTAAGAAGACAAAAATACTAATACCACAAACTTTTATCCATCTGTATGTGGAACGCATACCTTGTGAATCGCTCATCTTATTAAATTCACACTTGGCAGGAAGCGCAGCGTCGTATTAGGTGAGATTTGGACAAGCGGTATGTTCAATGGGTATCAGTACAGTAGATAATTTAAACTTATATATGAACCACACATGTGAGCAGTAATAAAGCCGATTTCAGGAAGACCGGCCAAGCAAGCAGCCCAGGGACTGCACTAGTTTGTATATTAATCTCAAAATGTCCCAAAGTCAAAGAATTGAAAAAGAACATAAAGTAAATGAGGGTGGAAAAGCAAAGCCTGTTGCCTGCTGTCACAGAAGGATTTGACCAACTGGTTATATTGACATATAGAGTGCTGCTTTAATATAAGTAAATGAGAACATATTAAGGGTCCAGACAATGGAATGGCTCAGATTTTCTCCATGCATTCAACCGTTTTCTGGGACAAGTAGGTGTGTAACAGATGACATCAGCATCAGCGTTTTTTGTGTTTTAGCAGTAAGTGAAAAGAGAAATGGCTGACAGCACATTGTGCTAATCATTTTTCACACTTCACTGTTTCCTCACCAGGTCTCTGAAGTGTTTCCCTGTGACCCCGCAGTAAACCCCAGCTGATTTGGATGTTAACGATCAGCAGCAATTTTATTTATCATCTGACCACCCTCCTCCCATCCTCACTGACACCAGCCTGCAGCGGTACACGTGTGGCATTTCCGCCCGTAACCAATGGGGATGATTTGTCACCCGTGTGCAGGCCAGTAAAGCCTAATCTGCCGTATCTGACAGCTGACAACAGTGACTAAGTGCTCAAACATTTGGTATTGAGTGTTTTCCCCGGGGCGGCTGCCGCTGATGGTCTGACAAAGGTAACAATGTTGTCCTCCAGGGAGAGCAACCAAGGCCCGGGCCCTAACTCCAACCCACCCACTGCCTTCGGTCACACAGTGTGACTGGTGAGTCAGAGCGGGGCTCGCACAAAGTGGGCGTCACGTCAGTTGCCATGTTGCCCACTTGATCTTTTCAGGGCACTTAATTAGCAGTGTAGCAAAATCCCTGAAGGGGAATTCCGTTGATTGCATGTGTGTGTGTGTGTGTGTGTGTGTGTGTTTGCGACAGTGTTTGTGTGCTTCTGTCAAATACAGAGCAACGGAAGCCAATTTAAAGGGAAAACATGATGGAGATTCTATTCTTCCTCTTCAGCAGTTACAGTGATTTACATTTTAAATTCATACATTTTGCAATAAAGAGCACAATTGCCTGCAATAACCAGAAAAATCTGTGTGTATCAGGTCTCATATATTCATGTTGTCGGGACCTATATACATTTTAAGGTCAACATAAATTTGGGTTTAGGTAAGTAATAGAGTATAACTAAGGGTAGAGTAGGTCCCCAGGAAATTAATGGAAGCCTAATTCAAAGTATTGTGTGTGCAGGTGTGTGTGTGTGTGTGTGTGTGTGTGTATGTGATTGTGTGTGAGTGTGCAACCTTTTCATCTGAGATGACACTGCTCTCCCTGGCTAACACAAACAAGATTAGGGAGATAATCCTGAGTTAACAGGCCTTATATCTTTTATTAAAGGAGTATCCATGTCCACTGGGTTCATGTCTCATGAGACTGATCCATGCACACCCAAAATTTGAGTAGCCCATCTTATAATCGCATTGCTTTTCGGAAATTGGCTGGAGGTACGCTCCCCCTCCACGTATGGAAACTCATAACTGTGTGATTTTTAAGCAACCGAGTCATATTAGTCAGAATCAATGAATGACTAGTATCCAGTTCTCTCTGGTCATCACACTGTTGGAGGGAGAAAGAGGCTGGATGCTGTGATGCTGCTGATTGCATTGTAATTTAGAACGAATTGATTTTCCTCACCTTACGTTACACTCCATTGATTGACCACAATTGTGCTGCAGGTTCAAAGCAAATCAAAGTGGCTGGTTGGTAACCCGGAGTGAGCTCACACTGTTGATCCTTATTTTAACATGCCTTAACACCGCTATAGCTTGAGCACATGAAATGATCGTACTGAAGTCAGGAGCCAGCTCTCTCCAGATGACATTTCCAATTGGCATATGTCTGAGTGCATTTTTGCTTGAGGTAAAACAGATTGTAGTGTCTCATCTTATTCTCGACAGCTCAAATATGTTCCTTAATCTCAAAGAGCGGTTCTTCCAAAGAGGTGTGACGTGAAATTGCATCATTTTTACAAGGCTTAGCTAATGAAAAATAAATTGCCAACATACCTCACAAGTAAATATGGCTTCCACATTTGCTTGTCATCGTATCCAATCTTCATGACAAGTGGTTCACATTTGACCACCCAATCCACTACAGTCAGGAATAAATCTGCCCTTCATCTCCATCTGTCTTCAAACAGGGGGCTTCCTCCATCTTCATGGTCAGCCCTGGCCCAACCCATTTCTACTACATGCTGTGGTATAGCCCGTAGAGGACTTCATTGACAAGTGTGCTCATAACTCAGGCTGTGCTTCCCAGACCATCATCTGTTACCACTTCATCCATCTCGTCTACGGAGCCCCGCAGGTGACCTACAGATAAATCCCGTGTGAGGCCTTGCGAATGTCTCCAAGGACAAAATTAGATCGGTATGTACCTGTCACCCTCATGAAATATGGAATTGGCCAATACTTACTCGCACTGGGCTAAGCCAGCGGCTTATCTCATCCTAAAGTCTTAAACAGTTTTGTTAAGAAGCACCCCAGTCGATGAAAGAATTGTCCTCCTGGTTTCCAGTACTTTTCAGATAACATACCATACGTATATATTCTCCATCTCTATCAGCTGTGTTTGACATCAACATTGTTATTGCAGCATAAACAACACAGGCGGCTGGACAACAAATTATATCTGCATGTCAATCCATTCTCAGGAAAACATTCCCTCAAACGTTTGAATATGGTGGCAGGAAACTGTGGATATAAGGCAGCAAGCACACATCCCAGGTGTGCATAGCCACCGGCAGTCTCTGCTAGAGGCGAGTGGTGTTTCTTTACTTTAAAACTCTTCACACTGAGGCCTGCACGCTGGTTCGCTGCAGTCTGATCTTGCGTGCTGTTGTGCACACCGCGATCAGCAAACACTGCCGTGAGATGGGCTGCTTTTGATGCCTGTCTAGCCACATGTCTCCCTCCCTCTATCTCTCTCTCTCTCTCTCTCTCTGAGAGCTGCAGAGCTCAGGAGGAGTGACGAGGAAAAGGAGGCAAGCATTTCTGGTTGAAGTAAATGCATCTGTTCCTCCATCCCCATGTCAGGGAGGTCATTACCATTGCAAGCCAGTGAAGCAGCCACGCTTTGGGGAGAGGCCTCCCACCCTTTATCCACGTCCTTCTATCGGCTGGGATTTGGTGGACGCCTGTGATCCTCGAAGGAGCAGCTCAGCAGAGACCTTGGCTTGCTCTCATCCTGAAGACAGGAATTTAATGAGAGAATTTACAGTGCCTACGCATGACTGCCATTAGCACAGAGTAGAAAAAGTGTCACATAAACATCGGGTTAGAGTCCATTCACTGATGAGGAAAGATGGAAATTCCTCCGAGCCGCTATGAACCTGGAATAGATGGAACTGTTATAATATACACTTCCAGCACCGACCGATGATCCTGTGGGCTGCAACCGGAGGGCAAAACAACAAGAATGCATACATTAAAAACATTATATACATTTCCAACAGCTAACAACATCTAATTGTAATTTCTGCAGAAGTGTTTTTTAGTTACACATGCACAATTATTTACGATTGACAAAACATTTTTAGTATAAACAATTTACTGTGACTAGTCCACACATATTAAAATGGAAGATGCATTTTTCTTTCGGGAACCCAGTGGAGGACTCCAAAAATAAAGGAAATGCAAATACTATAAAGCTGCTGAAATTGGTGAGAAATATCCGGGCTGGGAGCTCTTTTTTTCAAAAGAAGGCAGCCGTAGTGTTTATTTTTCCTATACAATCGAATGCAGCCCAACTTTACAACTCAACTCCAGTCCCAGAGAAGGAAGTACTGAAGGTATTGAGCGGTTCTTGGTTGGATGCAACAAATCCCCACACATTCTCCTCTGACTCCAGTCACCCCAGTGTGTAAAGGCTTTAAAAGTGAATTGACTCTTCTTCTTTTTTACAGACTTATTTTTTTTAATGAAAGCACTTATTATAAGTTGCTGTTAACAGACCTTTATAAGTACTGCCAAACTGATGTTTCGATGCCCTTGCTTTGCACTGACCTTTGGCTGCATATTAATGACAGTGCTCTTTCATGTCTTTCTTTTCTTTATCCTTTATTTAAAACAAAAGAAGCAAGCGTGAGCTGAGACAAATTTAATTGCCGTATGTACCAGGGATGAATGCTCTGTTTTTTTTTTTCTCCCTCTCCGCATTGACAATGCTTTCCTAATAGAATTGTACAACAATTTCCAGAACGCAGGCGGTCACAGGGAATTGCTTTCCCCGGAACTGGTTTGGATTCCCTGAAATGTGTCCCCAACCAGGAATGAAGTGGCAAATTGATGTTCTTGGACAAAAACAAGCCATTAATGGAACTACTCACTCCTGAGACATCGACAGACACAACAGAGGAGGGCAATGAGTTATTATTCTCTCCTGGATGGTGGTAGCAGATGGATGTGGAAGTGAGTGCACCGGCACACTCGCAGGCCGAATGTGGGGCCAGTAGCTTGGAAAACGGGCTGGATGTAGATGGATCCACCAGGGTTGTTACCTAGAAAATAATGTGACTGTATGAAAGCAATAACAGCAAATTGCGATGATTCCTACTAAGGAAGATGCCAGTGGTGAAAATCCAAGCCAGCCTCATGCTTTGACGCTTTATGCTGTTCTCTCAGTCATCAATGCCAATCGCAGGATCATCAATGGCTATTTTAGAAATCGCTGACACCGGGTATGTGTTCCATTTTCCATGAGCCCTTTTCAGCAAAAGGTTTCCTGGAAAGAATGCGGTATGTCCAAAGCACTTAGATCACAGAAAATGTCTGTTTTTTTCCTGTCTCACCAAAGTGCACTGTGTTATGGCATCACTGCGAGAGGTGTGATGCTGTTGATGCGATCGAGGGGAAATCTGTGAAAAGCCGATGGGCTAGCTCTTCCACTGCTCCACTGCACAAGCCTTGGCCCCACAGTGTGTCTAATGCATGCTACAGGGAATTGCTCTTGACATCTGAACTAGGTTTAGAGCCATTAAGAGAGCTATGACCTTAGGAAAACGAAACGTCACTGGGGAATGCTAAGTGCTCCAAGAACAGCAGAGGTCACCAGAGGCGATATGGCCAAATGAAATTAGATGTAACGCTCAAAAGCACTTTGCTGTGTCTTAGCCAGTCTGTGGGCTTAACAATTTACCCTGACCTTGACTTTGATTTCCCCCCCAATGAAACTTCCAAAGCATGGTCTCTAAAACAAGAGAAAACAATCAATGCTTTCTTTCAGAGTTGTAAAAATCACACAATGCCAATATTGTGGTTGTATTGGAGTAACTTTGAAAAATATTTTATCACCAATAAAAGCGCCTGAGGAAACTAGGAAAGTTGATTGGTTACATAATGAAGAAGACCAGGGATGAGGACCTTGCAAAGCATGCTCACAAACTCTTAAGAAAACGTCAAACAAAAGACATTCACTTGTTAAGAACTAATATCTTTTGTGTTCAATTTCTTTTAGCCTGCTGCTTTGGAACCTTAGGCTGCAAAATTCAGGGGCAACACTGTCTACTTCTGTGATTCGGACCAATCAGTTGTTAGTCTTTCTACCAGTGGGTTGCTTGTTACTATTGCGGGGGAGTGCAACACCAATCCTCAAAAGAAAACCACACATTATATATTCATATGTACATTACTAGCTAAGTAACTTGACTTGATATTTTCAAAGTGAGCTGACTCTTCTCTGTCTGCTAGGCCGTCCGTCTGCCCTTCACCCTAGTCACTATAGTTTCCAGTTATATCTCTCATTTCCTGAAGCCACCCATCCGTGGGGCTTATCCTGTAGGATCTACTGAGTTCCTGTTGCCACTAGCCAGCTTCTCTTGTCACTCTTCATCTGCCCACCAGATATCCTCGGACCTTCCTCCCTGTCTCAGACACCTTGCTCCACGCTTCCTCGTGCTCGTCTGCTTCTGTATTCCTCATTATCACCCTGTGTTCCCACTGCCATTTGCCAGATTGCTATTACATTGACCTATTCTGTCAAGACCTGTTGTTCTTGTTCCTGCCTGCCTGTCTGCCACCATCTCTTCCAATGAAATCGCTGAATTTGATTGAGTATGTGGCACTGCACGGGATGGGACAGATATCTATGATATCAAGTAGAGCTATTTTATAGTTTGATGGTTTTAAAAAGACTCTTAAATGTAGTTGGTCTAGATTGTGTCTTGTGTAAAATTGCTAAATATGATTTTAAAAAGACAGTTAAGCCTGATTCCCTGGTTGTATGACTCAGCAATAGTGAGGATTTGTATTTATATAAATAGGTGAGGTGCCTTTTTATTGCTGAACAAGGTAATTCGATGGTGGTTGAGCCACTCATTAATGTATTGCATTATTAATATATTTACAGTAAGCCTGTGTCAGTGGCTGTGCCATTTGAAAATATGCTGCATTAAATTGCGACTAATGCAATCTCTATAAACCAATATCAGTACAATAATGCCAGTGTAAAATCCTCTTCTGACGTAGGCAGATGGGTTTGGCAGTTACTACTAATGCAAACAAAACATTCTATCATCTGCCGGAGCTACAAATAAAAAGCGTTTGACTGGTGAAACATAAGCCAAATCTTATTGAGAAGTAAATCGCAGGAAATGCAAAGTGTTGCTGCAGGAAGTAATAAAATAAGAAGGAGCCGCTCCAGTGATTTGTTTGATAAATATGAAGAGCTGCAGACGACAGGTTGCACACATTCAACAACCCAGTGAGAAAACCAACTCTTTTTGACTGTGCCCTTGCCCTGCTGATTGCAGAGTTGATGTGAAGTATTCAATCAGATCAGAATCTGTTTTTTAAAAAAAACAATTGCTGCCTGAGCTCTTTATGAAGAGGACAACAGTTCAGGATTAGATACCTATTTCAGTGAAGAATAAAATATCCCCATTTCATCCTCATGGAAATGAATGGCAGTGCCTTGCACAGCAATGGCAGATGTATAGTTCTCTGTGCTGGAAGAAACTGATAAAAAATTGACTTCAAAAACCAATATCAATGATCGACAAATACACAATTTAATTGACTTGTGGGTCTGTCGGTGCCAGTGAGAGTCTCGTCATGTTTACAGGGGAGGATTCATGCACCGAGAACACACTGATAAAATCATCTCTCTATCTGCTCCGATGAGCTTCTGAGATCATGGTTTGAGGACATGAGTCTGGCAGTAAAGTCAGGAGTTACTTGACCGGAGGGTTCAAAGACAGGATCACTCAGCTGCACTGTACGAGGAGGTGGAGAAGGATGAACGGGGCGGACATGTTGTTATCACGGGCATCGGACCATTAGTTCAACTCTTCGGCTGATGTTGCTGACACACTAAATAAAATCCGATTCATGTGCCCTCTGCTAAGTCGAGATCCCAACACCGAAATGTTGAACTGTGTAAAGCAAATCAACGTTTCTGGACAAGCTGCATTATTTATGGTTAATTGAGGTTGCTGTGTCAGTAGTGATGTAAAAGAAGCTGACCTGCTTCTGAACCGCTGGGCAGCAGCGGTTAGCACATGCTATTTGAATATTAAATTTGGAAGTAGATTCAGGCAGCTAATATTTGTTTAAGAGGCAAATCTTTGAAGTCATTCCAGTGACACAACAGGGAGCTGGAACACATGGCTCCTGCAACAAAGAGAGAAGTGGGGGACGGCAATATTTCTTCTGCTTTGTAAGCTGTTCACATCTGTACTTATTTCTTATCCTAGTTGGCTGAACTTGAAAGGAATCTTAAGTCAACATGAATTCGGCCGTTTATTTGCTCTCCTCCCGGGAGACGAGAGGAGAGGAGTGAACGAGTCGGATGGCTGCATTAACATTGCAAATGTCCCAGCGAGGATTCGCTCATGATCTGCATGCACGTCTCGCGCCACACTCTAAACACACAAACGTGTGAGGCTTAAATTGCATGGGGGACAGTCATGAATATTTGATCCGATCACCTTTTAAGATGCACGTAGACGTCACCTTTGACCTTGACTTTGTGTTGATGAGCAAGGCAGTGATTTACTTTCGCCTGCCGTGCCGCTGCCGTATGATGTGACTACGTACATTAGTTCACAGATCTTCTGGGGGGGCCAATAGATACACGGTGCTAACATAGCAAGGTCACATACACTGACCTCAGCCAGACAGAGTGCTGTTATTGCTCAGGCAGCTCATCATATAGTACTTCACATGACCTGATAGAAACAACCACAAAGAGAGTGGATTCATATTCTGCTTTATAATGCCGCCCTGCTTGGCTTCTCTCCCTCAGCTGGCTGCAAACCACTGCTGAGCGCACCCACTGGATGCTTCTGCTTTAGTCGACTGCAAATCCTCATTCAGTATTCATCAAAACTGTTTAGATTTTAGAAGCAGACTGCTCTGTACCTGCAGGATACATCCTCAGTAAAGTCTACCGTTCATTTTGTTTCACAGATAACTGCATTAAAAGTACAAGACACCATGTGAGCTTCACATTCATATTTCACACAGCATACAACTTTTGGCTGTAGCTTTGATCTAAACACACCTGGGGATGAGGAGACTTTCAAAAAAAAAAAAGTGTGGTTTCTGGTTTTGAAGGGAACCGTCACTGATCTCCAGCAGAAAAGCAGGGCACTCTAATACCATTTTGCGGCTAATGCAAGCGGGATGACTTTTAACCTTGAAATCTCACTATTGAGTTGTTTGTTTGGGGCATGTGTGAGATAAACATTTTTTCAAATGGAAAAGTGAAACGTTTCACACTATACAATTAGAATATTATATTTACAGATGATTTCAATTTTTTTTCCATTGGTTTATAACTGATAACATAAACTCTCCACATGAAAATCTGCTTCTTTACTTCAAATATTAATTTGGGGTGTTTTGAATATACTTCCAGCATTGACCCAATTTACTAAACTGTAAATATTGGATAAGCAGCAACACAATTTGAATCTCTTCCTTTGTTTCTGTTGTTGTAGTTTTGCTCAATTTACATTTGAAAAATGTAAATCAGTGTAAAGTCCTCTTCACCACTGAATTTGGTGGAAAATCAGGCAAACAATGGGACTAAAGGTTCCAGGTAATTTCAGTCCAAATGTGGCTGTTGTTGCACTTTTCCATCTCTGCTTACTTTGTGTGATTTATAAAGCCACACAACCGATCAACAAACACTAAAATGTTTATTTCAAGATTGATCCATGTTATTATTTCGCACATAAAAAAAGGTATATATATATATTAAACTATATATAATATTTCTATGTTTTTCTTACTATACCCAAGGTTTGTCAGCATAAACACTATCTCTAACAGAAGGTGATTCCAATTATTACACATTGCTTACTGTTATACCTGTTGATACCACTTAATTAACACCTCATTGTTAACAGCTGTATATTTGACAAAGCACATTGTGTTGAAGAAATATGTGCGTGTGTGTGTGTGTGTGTGTGACTTTCTGTAAATCATCCACATGCCTTGGATTCCTTTCTTTTTTCCGACACTGTGGTGTGACAACACAAACTGCAACTTAATCAGAACTCAAAGAAACAAACCCAAATACCAATTCTTCCTCTTATAGCCTCACAACTCAGCACAACGGCAGAGCGAGAAAAAACCCCAGCAACCTCCACAACCTCCATCTACAATCTCCATGCAGATGGCGAGGAGAGGAATAAAAGAATCCCTATTATCTTGCCGTCATCTTCTCGTGTGTTTGCCGTATTCCTTTCTTTGCTTATGCATGAAAACTGAACAGAAGGAATATTTCGGGAGGTGTCAGTTTTTCTATGACATTAGTTAGTACTATTATAGAACATGCTGAGTGGGAGCAAAACAACACTGAATAATTGATTGGCACTAAAAGACATGGGCATGGCTATGCATTATTCAAATTGATACTTATTACGGTCTCTGCTCTGCTTCGGTTAATACAAAAGGAGAAGGGGAGATTAGGAGAAGAAAAAAAAGAAGCTGCTTGTGTTTCAGTTTGTTGTTCAGCGATTTTGGTTAGGAGGATGGAGCTCCTGTTTCCGACGGGTTTTTTCTCTTTTCCTCCGCCTTCTTCCGTCCTTTGCAATGACAGAGCTGGATTCAATGACACCGAGAACTCCTGAGAGCTGAATGGATGGGTGCAGCACAGGCCTGGCATCTGCTGCTGTTTCAGGAATATATCCAGGATTTAAGTTAATAAATACGCACTGCATGACAAAGGGGCAAAACAAAACAATAGAACGGACATCAGGAAAAGACACACACTTAAAAGGGAGGATTTAAAAGCTACTTTTAACAAAAGGAATAAACATCTGTTATGTCCGGAGGCTTAACGTCAATGTCAAAGCATTTCATTTCTGTCCACAGGCTTTAATGTAATGATCTGCCTAATCTTCCCTTATTCTCATTTCCTTTCTTTTCCATCCTCTTATTATAATTATGCTTGTATCTTAGAGACGCACTGGTAATAACACTGTATTGTTGCTCTTGAGACATATTTTGCTTCGAAATCAGAGGTGAACGACGAAGTTAGTGGTCGTCAACAAAAGGCATCTGAGCAAATCTTGTGAACAAATTGAGGTGCTAGATTTCTGACAGGAGGGCAGATCCCAGTGCAGCTCACAGGCCCTTTATGGTCGAATGGCTGCATCTATTACCTCTATCCATCCTCAAGTGCTTTTCAACAATGCATTTTTTTAAGGGGGAGACATGAAAAAGGCTTGCAGAATACCGGGTGGCCACATACCCACGTCTCCGTTCTGAGGCATGTTTCCACTTGCCGCTGAGAGTGTGCGAGATGGATTAAAATTCATGCCGGTGCCAGATGAGTGAAGGCGCAGAGGGAAGAGAGAGGTCAGGGGTGTGACTTTAGATTTGTCTCTGTCTGGGGTTTTTCTGGCTCTCAGATGTCATAACATTGTGAGTGATGTCTTTTATTCCGCTCGCAACTTCTTCACGTCCCTCAAGATGTTGTTCTTTTTCGTCCCTGGAAAGAAGACAGCGGCGAAATCTGTACGATCCATGTCAGATGTGACACTTCTATCAACCGCTCCTCGTCCTATACACACTGATAACTCTCCATCACAGCTCCAATTTCACGATATTATGTGCGTAGGACTCATTTATTTTGGAGGCACACTTTGTTGGGGGCCGACACGGGCTGTCATATCATTAATCAGACAGACTTGGATAACAATATTATGCTAATCACAAATGTTCCAATCAAACATCATCTTCTGAATATGTTAAGACTCATAAACTGGAATTCCTCGCATGAACGGTAGAACCCCTCAACTCTCGTTCAGGGATTAATCGGTTAAACAAAGGATACAGATGATAACAACAGTCGTATTGATCTTGATCTCTGGTTTCACACTGATAAGACACTAACTGCATGGTGCTGTGAAGAAGTGAACCTCACAGGCAGGAAATTAATCCACTGTAGCCTGATTTAAAGGAATGATATGTCAGCGAGCAATAGTTTAAATAAAGGAACAACTGAATATACAGTATATATAACACACAGTATTTTGTTGATGCTCAGGTACTGGTAATGAGTCGGCTGAGTCCCGACTAGACCCTCCTTCCACAACAGAGCCCCCATCAGAATACAATAGGGGAAGCTTTCATGAAAAGGCTGTGAGGCAGTGGCTGTGTTTTTTCCCTGCAGAAATAATCTGCTGTCAAATATTTCAAATGGCTTTATTCATGTTTCTTCAGGTAGGTTGCAGGAAAGGAGTTGTACAAATGAGTCCATCAGCAGACTCTGGATTAAATTTACAGAAAGGAGTCTTTGACTTTGTGCTGGATTGACAGAAATTGCCACCACTGCGTGCAATGTATATACACATCATGACATATGGGTAGTGATACTGCCTGCAGCTTATATAAGATAAGATAAGATAAGATAAGATACATTTATTGATCCAAAACACATGCACAATCACACAACATGCAGAGTAGGGAAATTTGTCTTCTGCTTTTGTCCCATCTGGTGAACATCACAGGACACACAGAGCAGTGGGCAGCCATGTCGGGGAGCAGATGTTGGGGGAGTAAGGTGCCTTACAGATGCATAAACACAAGTATCAAGGTTATATGTTACATTCCTTGAGTGATTTTATTTGAGATAGGCTAATAAAGTGTGTGCTTTGAGATCAAGGCCATAGTCATGAAGTCCATAGTCATGAAGCGAACATTTTTATGTAATTTGATATTTAAAAAAAAAATGTAATACCTTATTGTTAGTCAAATGGGTGCCAAGCAATATTCACGTTTTAATGTGTCTATTTAAGCACCGCGAAATAGTGCTTTTTTATAATAGTGCTTTTTGCTTGTCAAAAATCAGAAGCATAACAGTTTTATTATTATTATTCATCTGCCAGTTTACAATTCAATTTATTGGGGGAACAATTTGATCATATATAAACATTGGGGGCGTGGACTATGTTTTGGGGAAATGTCTATTATTACTACCGCCCTGATTTATTTGTATTTATCATAGACTCTATTTAAACATGGACGACATGACACGCCCGCAAAAGTGAGGCCAAGGAGTCTCAATCTCCCCCTGTTGGCCGGCTGCAATATAGGTTGTAACCCCCACCACAAATTGAAAAGTCAAAGTACACATGAAACAGATGGTTTTGTGTCTGTCATTTTATCACACTGATATTTGATCAAGTGTTTATGTTTCTGGAGGGTTTCGTTTCATTCGATTATTTGATGCAGTTTGATGGGTGATAGCTGAGGCTAACTCACGATTGGATGAGCGCATGTATCAGCAGGACCTTGATACTAATGCTTTATCCCCAATTAACCAAATGTTTGCTCCATATGACGACTTACGCAGTATTTGTATCAGGAATATTTTGGTTATATGTTGTTGGAGGGAGTGGATAATCTATCTTTATTCATCGTCAATGTTATTTATTGACCACAGACTAGACCACATGTGTCAAACACAAGGCCCGCAGACCAGATGTGGCCCGCGGATGAATTATATATGGCCCGCATGTTCAAATCTATTTACTATTAGAGCTGGCCCGCCGGCAGTGTTTTGCAAGTTTTCAATACAAAATGAGTATTGAGAATTCCTTAGGGTCAGTGAACAGGTCGGGATGGGGCACGTGACAGTTCTAGACCAATGGCTGGGGGGTTGTGTGAGATAGAAGGCTCTCATTGGCTGATGAGTGGGCGGGTCAAGAGTGAATGACAAATCCCAAAATGCACTGCCCATGTGTCAGCTCCCAAAAAAATGGCTAAACGATGGGTGGAATTTGAAAACAGTAGTTTTCAAGACAGGTGGGAGCTGCGATGTGCAGTCAAAAGAGTGGATTGGTGGAGATTCCGAGAAAAGATGAAGGAGGAAAACGTCACAAGTGAGTTGACAGCTTATCACTGCATCATACACCAGGAGTTGTTGTGTGGCAAAGCCTTGAAAATGGAACATCTGATGAGCATCATAACATTAGCGGTTAACTTTATCAGTTAAAGGTTAAGATCACCGCCAGTTCAAGTCTTTTCTGGAGGAGTTAAGTTCAGAATATAGGGACTTGCCCAATCACACAGAGGTGCGATGGCTGAGCCAGGGAAAGGTGCTGGAAAGATTTTTCCTGTTGTGTGAGGAGATCTGTGAGTTTATGGAAAGCAAAGGGAAAGGCACAACAGAGCTCCGAAATAAAACGTTTGTGTGTGACATCACGAGCCACCTGAATGCGATTAACCTGCAGAATCAGGGGCGGGGCCGTGTCATCACTGTAGCGTACATGTCAGTGATGACAGGGCTTTTAAAACCAAGCTGCGGCTGTGGGAGACGCAGATATTGCAGATAGAGCCATAAGCAGTTAATAAACCTGATTTTATTACTTTTAAATGTATTAATGTATTATTTATTATTTAACGGCAATACTCTATAGGCCTTGTTAGTTCCAGATTCAATATTTGCACTAAGGTTCTTTCAATAAGTTTTCAATAAACATTGAATCCTTCTGGCCCTTGACTTGTAGCAATTTTTTAATTTTTGCCCACTGTGTATTTGAGTTTGACACCCCTGGACTAGACTATGTGGTTTTTATGTCCTGTTGCTGACAGAAGCTGAATAAAACTAAAATGTCAAATGATTTGGGTATGAAATGATCAATACATTCATTGACAGTAATGTTTGGAGCCAAATGGACAATAACAGCTCAGGATGTGCTTTGATATTTGGATATAAAGAGAAGAAGCAAAGCTTTCTAAAGCAGATATAAATCTTCCTGGGGTTACCTGGATACAAGATAAAAATAAAAATATTACATTTTGTATGAATGTTACTAGAAGCAATGAAGAATTTCCACACATATTCAGTCCCATTGATGAGTTAAACTACTGTAAAATTGAGATAAGACACTGGAGACTCATTATTCTCTTGTCTGTGGGCTGTGTCCCCGTTACATATAAAGCGTGAACTGTAAATTCATTTTTGCCATGAGCTTAAGCTTTTGAATGCCCCTGGATCATATTTCAGTCATTTGCAGCAGTCAACTCAGCAAAATCTCAAAACCACTTTTCCCAATCCACTGCATCGAGTAGCGTACAGCCCATATTGTGCTCCAGGTAAGTGAAGAGGCTTCCCGAGCATCACTAATCCTCCGATCAATCCAGTATGGGGATAGAGTGGAAAGGAGTGAAAGAGAGAGTGAGAGAGAGTGTTGGATGATGAGATGGAATATAGACGCGAGAGAAAGCATCTCAAAAATGTTGTAGGATTAACATTCATTAGTCTGCAGCTCTTCAATAGGAAACACCCCAGCTGCATTTTAAACAGATTCTTGCCAAAAGCCAACGCCGCCCCTCGTTGTAATAGAGGGATATACTTTCAATATTCTCCCCAATAGCTCTGGATTAGTCCCAGCAAAGGATGCTGTTGCCTCCCTGCAATTATCGTCTCATTACGCGGCATCTTCCATGACCTGTGCTGATGAACCAGATTAAGCAGCCTCACTCAGGTCAGCATTACCAGGTGCTTGTGCTTCTCTTATAATGATGCTGACCTTCCTGGGCTGGGGGTCACCCTGCCAGCTAAAACAGTGCCCATTCCTATGTAGACAGCGGCCTCCCTTCACGCAGAGTCACTGCACTGAGCGCGCTGCTCTTTGAATTAACATTTAGCCTCTTTATGGGCTTTAATCACCATTTGAGCCTTAGATCCCCACAATCTATGACCTGCCCTTCAGGAATCAAAGTTAATTACTTCCTTAAAATAATCAGCTCCACTGTCAAAACTTTCTCAAACTATTAATTCATATTGACAAAGCCCATCAGCTATCGTCTTTTCAATCTGTCTGCTTTCAAATGCAGAATACACATTGGCTAGTTACCAGTTGTAAACAAATCTGGTCGTAGTGGTCCTCTCTCAATTCCAATTCCATTCTCGTTCCTCATAATACTACTGGGACTGGGACTACTGTAAATTGAGGGGGAGACAGAGTTATGCCCGGATATCGAATATATCTACACCAGAAACCCCCAAATAATGCCCCCAGAGGCAACTTTATTGTCAGACGGTAACCAATGGGCTCCAAGATTGATCATTTACTGCTCATGGTGATAAACATAGGTAATTAAAGAGACAAGAATTCTCTGTAATACGTTGCAAGTCTCCAAGAGAGAAACTAAACAGCTAACAAGAGACCCAACAACTAGCATTAACGATCAAGACGCAGGAGCATCAAGACAAGTTAGTAGAACAATCTTTTATTCAGAATTTGGATCTGTGGCTTTGGAACTGCTGGTAGGCTGCCTACCGTGCCAAATCAAAACGCATATTCTAGTGCTTTACTTCGGTGCCCGAGCTCTGTACTGAAATAGCTGCCCTTCTAACAGGCAACATAAACATCACTGTATATGTCTCATTAGGATTACATTTAACTCTGCTGGCAAACCACACTCTACATGGATTCGGCGGCACATAACGTTAGCCTTCTGTTAGCTAGAAGCTACCTCTAACTCCGCTAAAGCTAAACGGTTCAGTGTGGCTGTATCTCAGGCAAAAGGATTTCAACACCAGGAAGTGCGGCAAATGTTTGAGAAGAGCTCTCTGTAAAGGGAGGAATATGCCATTCTGAATAAAGCAACTGGATACGCACAGGTTACATCTGAAAGTAGAAGCTCAGTGTTTGACTGTTTTCTTAAGAGTATTGCAATTACTTATATTTGTAAAGTATACAGAGCATATGCTAAATTTAAAGTTAATTTAAAGTTAAATTAAACTTTCAATTTGCCCTTGTAATGAAAAAGCTGTATATATAGATCTATATATATATAGAGATCTATATATAGTCTAAATATGATCACATAGTTGACACTAGTAAACAGCATTATGATTTGGTGGCTTATTAACCTAGTTGACACCTAGTACAGAATGTACAGCACATCACAGGTAAAACTGCCTTCACTGCTCTGAATCATCTAACACAAGACATTGCATGTCAGCAACGTATTTATTATCATCTCCCTGTGTTTACATCTTGTAAAAGTCCCCTGCAGAGCATCGCTGATGCCAGTCAACCAGCGAGACAACTTGAAACATGGTCAGTACTTTTATGAGGAGAAAAGGCCAATGACCTTCATGCCTGGTGGGGAAAGCCGAGTTGGTGAAGACCATCAAAGCATGTTTGCAGAAAAGCACGATTGCTGGTCAGTGTGTGTGTGTCGGGTTTCCGCCAGGTCTCGGCTAAAATGGTCCCTGATTGTGTTTCTCTACTATCTCTATGTCAAAAAAATCAATTCTGGCCTGTCACTCAAGGCGAGACCCATTTCTAGGGTGCCTCTTCCTTTGGCAGATCCTAATGTCAACATTTGGCTTGCATTCTGTTTGAGAGGCATGCAATTTTAAAGCTGGGCGTCAACATCTATCTACACACTGGCAACAAAAAAATAAATGTGAAACCTCTGCTTTCCAATTCTTTTGTCTCCATCTACTCGAATGGAAAAATAATTTTTGAGTCACTGCAGCTCATTCCTGCAGATTGCACCTCCTCCGCTTATTGTTTCTCTGTTGATTTGGGGCCATTCACATATTTTATAACTCATTAAGAGACTTGTTTTTGTAAAGCTTAAGTGTTTGAAGGGTACACAACTCATTTCTAAAGACCTGTTTGTTGCATAACTTCAAAATATAGAGACGAATGATTACAGCCTCTAAATGAATTCAAGCAGTATTACAGGGTACATCACTTCTCCTTATCAGTCTCTGTGGTATGATCTTCAACTGACATATTAGGAATTAACATTATTTTAGTCATAAAGGATTTGTTTAAGCAACCTTCCTCGAGTCATCTCTCCTCGTAGATTGAGGTTTGATGCATGAGATTTAACGCGTCAAAGGATTTGTTCAAGGCTCATCGTATTTGTAGAGCAATAAGCAGAAAGAGCCTTTCCAAAGGCGAGAACATTCAAAACACAAGATTTATAACATCTTATAGTGAAAACAATAACACAATAAGGTCAGAACATTCAAAATATAATCAAGAAATAGAAAAACTTGCAATGAAAGAAAATAGCTCCAGGCCACAGACACATATTCTATCAGCTGTTGAGTAGGTTTTAAGACCAGATTTAATGGCAGACATGGACTCAGCTGAACAGACGCTCAGTGGAAGGGTTGTTCCAGAGCCAGACAGCTGCACCACAAAGGCTCAGTCATGCTCTGATTTTAACCTGGAATAGTTTGAAGACCTCAAGTAGGAGGCGTGAGGGGTCAGTTGGGATCGTACGGTGCTTAGCTGACATCTGACAAAGCAGCCAGTGCAGAGAGAAGTATTAAATCATTTAGACAAGCTTTAATCACAAGGTGACAAGCATGAAGACACTCAGGGATCCAGACAGGCAGTATCTAAACACAGGCTAAACTCAGAAATGTAGCCATAGGATGTGGGCTACTTTAGTCATCGATGTGGCACTGCTGGCCTTTCTCTGGACCACTCAAAAGGAAAGCAAGTGTCCCATTGTGCCTTTTTTAGCTGATGTGTGATGCTCTCTCCAAGATTTGGGCCAGATGGTTTATTAAGTTATTGGCTCACATACAGCATTGCTCTGGAAAACAAAGACTGCCTATCATCCTTCACCCTTTTTTGTCTGAAAGTCTTTTTAACTAATTACCATTGAACTTGACACTTAAACTGTGACAGTCATTTACCAAAAATCTATTTTTGAAGCTAATATTTCAAGGTAAATAAAGCTGCATCGTGTCACTTTGAAACAATCTGGTAAAACTCCAGAGGCCAGAGAGCTGCTAGCAGTTTTGTAGGGATAACATCAACGTGGCTTCTTGCGGATTCCATGTGTGACACTGAAGATCCTAAAGTGACTTTGGCCTATAACAATTTAACACATTCAAGGAGGAGCAGAGGAGGTGCACTGCAGTGGTTTTAGGACTGATGCTTGACCCTAATATGTTTGCCGTGTGAAGGTAAGAATTTTGTCACATTACACAAGAGAGGACTTGTCTGAAATGCATAATGAAGAGTGTATCAGCACTTGGGCTAAATATTGTTTCAGCGGCTGTTACACACTGCCAAGATAAGTGTCTGTAGGAAACACTATTGTACATAAACACAATGGTGCTGTATTCCCGGGGATGGGAGGACTGTGTCAGTAATGACATAAAACAGCCAAAACACTTCCCGGTGTGACCTGAGTGATAAAGCCTCTTCAAAATGCCAGATTGCTCATTGTGCCCCCACCAATCCCCATCCTATAAGCGCTCAATATTAACCACCAGAGTGAGGGACTGTGTGCCTCCATAATCATGTAAAAAAAATGTTAAAGGTGCTTTGACAATGTGCCAACTTTCCTTTATTTTGTAGATATAACTATCTAAGTTTTTTTCTAAGCACCCCGTCGTGTTGTACTCCAGTAAAATGAAGGATCTGTTATACAGGGAACCTTCTGTTGGCTCACAGTACTAAGGCAGCATATGGTGTGACACTGAATATCAATCAATCAATCAATCAAATTCTATTTGTATAGCCCATATTCACAAATTACAATTCATCTCATAGGGCTTTAACAGGGTGTGACATCCTCTGTCCTTAACCCTCAGCAAGAGTAAGGAAAAACTACAAAAAAAACTTTTAACAGGGTAAAAATATGTAGAAATCTCAGAGAGAGCCACATGTGAGGGATCCCTCTCCCAGGACGGACAGAAGTGCAATAGATGCCACGTGCAGGACAACATCATCAAGATTAAAGTCTTCAAGATTAAAGATTAAAGTCTCTAGCAGCATTGAATGAGGGTAAGCATCCCGAAGGACAGCCCCAACATGACATGCCAAGCAGTCCCGCTGCAAGCATAGTCCATGCTCAGCAACCATCTAGACCACGATCCACCATCCAGACCAGACGCCACTCCAGTCCTCAGTCACCGTCCACCGCCGCCCACCAGGAGGACCCATCACAAGCCACCACCACGGTCCTGGTCCACCGCCCGTGCCCAATGCCAACGCGACTCAGGGTCCGTCACCAGCACCACAATCAGCCCACATGACTCAGAATCCGCCACACTGGATCCAACACCGCGACCCCCGGTGCGGGATTTTTTTGTCATAAAATAGAACAAGTAACGTTCTGGCGCACTAATTAGCTCTAACTATAAGCTTTATCAAAAAGGAAGGTTTTGAGACTACTTTTAAACGAACAGATGGTGACTGCCTCCTGAACTGAAAGTGGTAGATTATTCCACAGCCGAGGGGCTTGATGGCTAAAACTCTGGCTCCTACTCTACTTTTAGAGAATTTAGGGACGACAAGTAGGCTTGAATTCTGGGAGCGGAGTGCTCTAGTGGGTTTATAAGGTATTAACAGCTCTTTAAGGTATAAACGCGCTATATTATTAAGGGCCTTGAAGGTGAGGAGGAGAATTTTAAATTCTATTCTAGATTTAACTGGAAGCCAGTGTAGCGATGCTAATATTGGAGAAATGTGCTCTCTTCTCTTTGTTCTCGTCAGGACACGTGCTGCGGCATTTTGGCTGTAGAGTCTTAAATGACTTCCTGCTGGAGCCTGATAATAATGAATTACAATGGTCCAGTCTCGATGTAACAAAGGCGTGGACTAGTGCTTCTGCCCATTTTCGCGGAAAGGACATGTCTAATATTTGAAATATTACGCAAGTGGAAAAAAGCGGTCCTAGAAATTTGTTTTAAGTGACTATTAAACGATAAATCAGGATCGAAGATCACTCCCAAGTTCCTGACTGTTTCATTGGAAGCAAGGGCAATGTCGTCTAGCGCAGCTATATCATTAGATAATGCATCTCTAAGGTGTTTGGGGCCAAGTATTATAACCTCTGTTTTGTCTGAGTTTAATAAGAGAAAATTGCGGGTCATCCAGGTTTTTATGTCCTTGAGACATGTTCGAAGTTTAGTTAATTGATTACTTTGTTCAGGTTTTATTGACAAATATAACTGGGTGTCATCCGCATAGCAGTGGAAATTTACCGAGTGTGTCCTGATAATGTTTCCTAGCGGAAGCATATATAATGAGAATAAAATTGGGCCGAGCACAGAGCCCTGTGGAACACCATGATTAACTTTGGTGCGCACAGATGACTCATCATTAATTTGCACAAATTGGGAGCGATCAGAAAAATACGATTTAAACCAGTTAAGGGCGGTTCCATTAATGTTAATTAACTGTTTTAGTCTTTGTAATAAAATTTGATGGTCAATTGTGTCGAATGCTGCACTGAGATCTAACAGAACGAGGACAGACACAAGTCCCTGATCTGAGGCTATTAAAAGGTCATTAGTGACTTTTGCCAAGGCTGTCTCTGTACCGTGATTGGCTCTAAACCCCGATTGAAAGTCTTCATATATATTATTTTCCTGGAGAAACTCACACAGCTGATTGGCTACCACTTTTTCTAAGATTTTAGAAATGAAGGGGAGGTTAGATATTGGTATGTAATTGGCAAAAAAACTCTGGGTCTAGGGTGGGTTTTTTGAGTAGGGGTTTGATGACAGCTATTTTAAAAGACTGTGGTACATAACCTGATGATAATGACAGATTGATACTGTTAAGTAACGAACTATCAATTAGGGGCAGAATTTCTTTAAGTAATTTGGTAGGAATGGGATCTAAGATACAGGTTGTTGGTTTAGAACCTGAGATTCATTTTGTAAACTGATCACGGGTGATCAGAGAGATGCTGTCTAAGTGGTAGGGGTAGGATTCTCAGCCGTTTCTGAGATCTCTGTTGTTGGGAGTGTATTAGTGCCAATTGAGGGCAGGAGATGGTTGATTTTATTTCTAATAGTTTGAATTTTATCATTAAAAAAGGTCATAAAGATATTGCTATTTAGGGATCGAGGAATACTGGGTTCGGTGGAGGTGTGACTCTCTGTCAGCCTGGCTACAGTGCTGAAGAGAAACCTGGGGTTGTTTTTATTCTCTTCTATTAGTTTTGAATAGTAGGGGGCTCTTGCTTTGTGGAGAGCCTTTTTATATTCTTTAACACTATTCTTCCAGTCTATGAGGTTTTCAACATTGTTGCTGGAGCGCCACTTCCTTTCTAGTTTTCTTGATAATTGTTTTAACTAATTTGTCTTGGAATTATACCACGGAGCTAATTTACTATGTTTGACATTTTTCTTTTTTAGAGGCGCTATTGAGTCTAATGTTAATCGTAATGAGTCTGCAGAGCTATCGACGAGGTGGTCGATCTCAATGGAGCTCAGGGTTTTAAAGAATTTGTTGTTTATATCTACTGCTAATACGGGTTTAAATGTAATTGGGATTATTTCCTTAAATTTAGCTACAGCACTATCAGGTAGACATCTAGAAAATGAATTTTGTATTAGTGGCATATATTCAGTTATTGAAAAATCAAAGGTTATTAAATTATGGTCTGATAGAACTGGATTGCGCAGAAGTACTGTTAAATTTTCAATTGCGACACCGTACGATAATACAAGGTCAAGTGTGTGGTTACCACAATGAGTAGGTTTGTGCACACACTGACTGAAACCAATAGAGTCTAGTATTGAAATAAATGCTACGCTAAGGCAATCTTTATTATTATCAACATGAATATTAAAGTCACCAACAATAACAATCGGTCTTTAGGACTAAGTTTGATAAAAACTCAGGGAGTTCCTTTAAAAATTCAGTATAAGCCCTGGGAGCACGGTAAACTACGGCAAATATGATTGGCTGTGCGTGGTTCCTGGATTGGCGTGGAAGACCAAGAACCAGACATTCAAATGACTTGTAGCTGAGTTTAGGTTTAGGATTAATTGATAGACTGGAGTTAAAAATAGCAGCAACTCCACCTCCTCGCCCAATTTCTCTCGGAACCTGTGAATTGATATGACTGGGGGGAGAAGATTCATTTAGACTGACATAATCATCAGGATGCAGCCACGTCTCAGTGAGGGACAATACATCTATGTTGTAATCAGAGACTATTTCATTAACTAAAAGAGCCTTTTTTTCCAGTGATCTAATGTTTAAAAGACCACATTTAAAATTCTGGGTTTCCTGTATTGTTTCAGAGGTTGTTTTAATTTGTATTCAATTTTTGTGTGGAGTTCTCGCTCTGTTATTGTTTAATTTCAATAATTTAATCGGACGGTGAACAGACACAATCTCTATGGGGTTTTGTGACTGATCCAGAGGGAGCGCAGAGAAGTGTTTAGCACTGCAGCTCTGCTTCCTGGTCCCAACTATGGGTTGTCATGTTATAGACTTATTCCTAGATAAGAGAGCTGCTCCATCCCAAGTGGGATGAATGCCATCTCTCCTAACAAGACCAGGTTTTCTCAAAAAAGTTAGCCAATTATCTATAAAGCCCACGCCGTTTACAGGACACCACCTCGACAGCCAGCGGTTAAAAGACAACATGCGGCTAAACATGTCGTCACCTGTTGTATTAGGGAGCGGGCCAGAGAAAACTACTGTGTCCGACATCGTTTTAGCAAAAGCACACACCGACTCAACATTCAATTTAGTGACCTCCGACATACGAAGCCGGGAGTCGTTGCTGCCGACGTGAATTACGATTTTATTGTATTTACTTTTTTTTTAGTTTTAGCCATTAACTAGATTCGATGTCGCCGGCTCTGGCCCCTGGGATACAATTAACTATGGTCGCTGGTGTCGCTAACCTGACGTTTCTCAGAACCGAGTCGCCAATAATCAGAGTTTGTTTCTCAGCTGGTGCCTCGCTGAGTGGAGAGAATCTATTTGAAACGTGAGCTGGTGGCTCTTTAATCGTGGGCTTTCTAATTCTAGCACTATGCCCCCTCTGGAACGTCACCCATCTGCCCTGGGCTCCCGGCTGCACGGGACTAGTCTGGGGACTGCTCGTTAAGGCTAAGCTACGTGCTAAGCTAGCTCTGCGGCTAGCGGGAGGTGGCTAACTACAGCTAACGGTCCTGTCAATGCAATTATTTTCTGAAACAATTTTTTTTATTTTTTTTTTCAGACACTCACTGTTAGAGAATGGCCTCCATTTGCTCTCACAACAGCCTCAGTTCATTGTGGCATGGATTCCGCAAAAATATTTTCCTGTGAGATCCTGCTCCATGTTAACGATTGCATCAATTCAAAACAGCGCTGTCTTTATAGTATAGTAAAATAGTGTGAGCGGGTGCAAAATAATTAAACAACGCATGGATAGATCTTCGCCAAACTGTGAACCCCTACAGTAGAGAACTGCCTGCTTGTTACATAAATGTGCACAGTGAAAACAGTAACTAGAGAGATTATACTGAATCCAAGCTTCCTGCATAAGACAGTAACATCTTTATGGATACATTTAAGGTAATTTTTGTTTAAAGGTGATGGTACATCCTCCCATCCCCCCTATTGCATTTTGGGTTTGGGAGACATTGGGAGATGCTTGTGTCTTTAAGTAATATAGATGGCATTGCTATTAATGTGTTTGCTTAAGGTTCCCATGGCTCATTAAAAAGTCTTAAATTAAATTAGCTGAATGTTAAGTATCCATAAGCGTCACACAATTCCCAGTCTTGCAAATCGGCAGTCAGCTATGGAACTGCAGTGAGCCCTGTAATACCTGACAGTAATGTCTATCCACGTCCGTTGTAGTGTGGGAACCACTCAACAGCATACTCACAATACCACAGCAAATTCAAGACAGAAGCAGTGTGAAGCAGTTACACACAGTGATGTATCATTTATATTCCTTTAGGTTACTGTGTAGCTTTAGAGAAAACACCGTTATTACATGGGAGACAAAGATATCTGCCTGTTGCAGGCAGCGCACTTTTAGTTATCTCACAATCGAAGCTGGCTAGCCTTTATGGACACTAACGTTATCTTGGTACTTCAGATAGGTCGCCTGTGTTTATCCCTTCTGCCCACCGTGGTAAATCAGAACTTTCTTGTGTGGTTGAAAGGTGAATGGAAGGGATAGGTGAGCTCGTTTTGCGCAACATAATAGTCACGTGATCCAAAACAGGTTTTATGTCAATTAAGCTTTATTGGTAAAAAGGACTATAACGTTGTGCAACAAAGAAACTAATAAACAAACAAAATAATATTGTTATAATGATAGTAACAAATAAATTCAGCTTGAAAGGGGATAAATGATGTCCCATGTGCCACACATTCACACTCTGCATTTGTAAACTTAGAGAATGTATGGACAGCTGGAGGAGCTGTACATTGGTTCCTGTGTCCGTAACCACGTGGAATTTTTTCCATAAAACCATGTTGTTGGAATGGAAATACTCATTTTTTAAGTGTACGCATAGGCCAATCACTCTATTAGGTATACGTTAGCAGTGAAGCCAAAGCAGAAAAACTTCAGCATTGTTTTTTTATCGCTGGTCATATCATCATCGCCATATTCAACAACATTAACACATATTGCATGTTTTCCTAATATCTTGCAGCCCTATACTCCTTAGTACACTATGCCATTCAAAACATGATAAATTGGGATAAAGGGCCAAAGAAAAGCTTCCCACACCATTAACCCACCATTATAAGCAGCCCGCACTGTTAACAAAAAGGCAGGTTGGGTCCAGAGAATCTTTTCCACCAAGCAGACATTCACTTTTCCATTGTAAAGGACAACAATTTTTTTACTTAGATAGCATCTGTAATAGTTGCATTCTAAATTTTGGGTTTGTGTGAGGCCAGGTGTTGATGATATCATCAGCAAGAGAGACGGAGGTCATTTCAGAACGAATGAAAGTTATTATGTTAAAGTTATTATTCATGTGGCATCCATTGTTGTGCTTTAAGTCATGAAGTCAGAGGCGTTGATCATCTGTCACCTGTTCGAAGGTGCTTGAGGAGTTCGAGTTCACTTTCCAACGGTTTTAAAAATAGATGCTCTCTTACAATAGATGCTCTTTTAGGAGCAGTGAAGCTGTGTGTTTTCTTTGTTTTTGTCATCTGAAAAAGCGGCAGACGTCTTGACATTTGAGACTCCACTCACAGACACGTTATGAGGCTGTGTTTATGCCTCGCATTCTTGCAACCTCGGGTCTCAGCTCAGTAAGCTGACTGACAGCACAACAAGGTGAAGCAAGACTTTCACTCTCATGTCGCAGCCTCCGATGCACAAAACCTCTCCGACCTCTCCTGTGCGTCTCCCTGGTACCCAAACCAAAAATGAAACGCCATCAGTCATGTCTATGTGTTGTGATTACTCTGCCGCTGTTGCTGTTTCGGCCTTAGACTCAGTGCTGACGCAAATATTGTGCACGAATTTTACACCTCATAGCTGCAGATTAGTTACCGCGCATTAATTCTCATGGTGATTTCTAGATGATAATTACTTAGCGTATCAGGCTCAGAAAGGCATGCAAATGAGCAGAGTTCATTAGAGGTATTTTGTTACCCAATCAAGGCATTCTGCTCGGCTATGCCAATGACATGGAATTTGGATGCATTATCCTGCCTACTTTTAAACTGGTTTGGACTGGGACTAAATGATATAATAGGTATATAATGAGAAAAAAGAAGCCCACATCAGATGTAACACAAACATTGGGAAAGGGAGCAGAGTTGGTTCCCCAGTGGCAGAGTAAAGAGTGATGGATATAAAATACACTCTGTACGGACCTCATGATAAGATAGGAGCATCTTAAGCAACGTTCATATACATTAATATATCTGCTGAAGTATGGAAAATGACATCCGGCTGTATGCTTCACAGTTCATCTATCACTGAGCTGCATGATAACCTGTAACACTGGGAAACATTTTAGAAGATAAATGACTAGATAGAAAATATACACACCATTCAGCAACAACATTAAAAAACTGTTTGTGTGTTTTTGACTCAATCAAGACACAGAGCCATGGAAAAGGAGGTAAACAACAAAATAAATTGCATTGCTGATGCTTCAGCATGAACTCTTTGGAATCTGGGTACAGATACATATCAATCAGTCACAGCATTCTAACCAGCTACCTGTTTTTTGTATAAATATATATTTATATGTGTTTTAAAGTGCCTTTTTTCACATAGAATATTTTTTGCCATATCACAAGTCAGATTTCCATCCAATAATGCTGAACTCACATTTCCAGAAAAATGCCCACAAAAGAAAAATAACAATTGAAATGTATTTGCTTCTTCGAAATCAGTTCTCCAAAGGGGGTTGTGTTATCCACTGCAGAAGAGGATAACACACAATACAGAGAGCATCTGTCAAACCTCAAATGTTGGAATGAAATGCAGGAAATGTGTTAGAGATGTGAAATCCTCATCTCTGCTGAGAGGTTTAATGTTTTCTCTGTGTTTCTCTATGTTAGTGGCCATGGTACAATTATACATGTCATGTATGTGGTTATTAATTTACTGAGTGTGTTTCTGTCTTTGTCGCATTCTGTTATTGGTGACTGACGCAAAGATTTCCTGACATGTGCTTATACTGTGTTTTTGTAAATGCACTTAAACAGGTGGATGGAAACCCGTGTTTGTCAGAAAATGTGTCTCACTGTCACACCCACAGCTCGCTGGGACTCTTGAACCGAGTGGAGCCACTGTTAATGTTGTTGGTAACACCTAGTAATTTTCCCACTCTCACAAGTCAAAACGTCTGCTGCTGTGGAAAAGGAGGTTTTAGATGGAAGCTGTGGGACTCATGCATTAACCACCCATCAGAACAGATTTGGCAGACATGAGTTATTTAAGAAAAATCTGTTAGGTTTGTATGTTTTTGTTTTCCCCTGTCTACTCTATCCTCGATCGCCCCTATAGCACTACCCCGATTCAACCAATCAGTCGTTAGTCATCTAAAAGGCTCCTGTGCCAGGATAAGGGGGGGAGGCGTCTGTGATGGACCTCAACCCGGGACTTCTATATTGCATTTATTTTGTCTTTTAATGTTGATAAAACTAATGGCCTAGGTTGTTTTAAGGGTTTTCTGTCATTGCTTAATTTCGGTGGTGGTCAGTGATTTTTAAATGTTATATATCCCGTAAAATGCCTACAATACAATACACTTTAAGCACAGAACTTGATGATCTGTCTGTCACAGAATGGCGGCGGTTTGATGTTCGTAAATTTTACAATCAAACTCTCTTGTGAACCAGTGGCATTTATCAAGTTCGGAACAAACGATTCATGCCCCATCTTTACAGCAAGTTTTTAAAGTTCAGACTTCAGAGGGCATCACAGAACAAGTGAGGGGAGGTTTCATTTTTAGGAAAACAAAATTGAAATGCTCTTCGAGGTGGCCCAATGTGTCACAATCCATGTAATCTTACAAAATGAAAACTTAAAAACTGGTCATCCCTTCTACTTAGAGCAATCTCAACCTGCATGGTTCTCAGTAGAGCACATTCCTCCACCTAAGCCCAACAGTCTCTTAAAAATTAATAAAGATGCACCAATTTTCTCACACTCATAGTTATTTAAACATGCCTGATTCCTAAAGCATCCTTCCACCAAGTTTTGGCTGAATCCAACTATGCAGATGACATCATAACCTCTGTTGTAGTGGAGCTTGGCTTCAACGGAATGGAAATCATCGATCAAAACAGCAGGGCATGTAAGACAGTGGCGACAACTGATTCTCCAGTTCAGGCGGTTCAGCTTCACCAAACTTTAAAAGAGCAGGTTAAGATCTTGTTGTGCAGTGGTGCTGCAGCAGCAGGCCTCTGTGGACTGAGTCCATCCTCACCAAGTCTGGAGATGCTCTTTACTTGCAATTACTGCAGGTCATTTTTAGACAAGCTCTGAACTACACGAACAAATCTCTGTGAATGATTGATAATGTAAATCTGTCACCTGATTACCCACCCCACCTGTCATCACATTCACTGTATATGTAAGCAAACACATTTTATATGAACATACCCTAATTGCCTGTTAAATGCTCATGAGTTGAAGTGCACCTCAAGTGATTACTGCCTTGACGCAGTGAAAAACCCTCATTATGACTGTGATTTAGTGGTACTCGAAAAGAGAGATCCACTTAATAGCATGGTTTAATACTTTTTGGTTTTCTCAGATCGTGTTTTTATTTACAATTAATGAATTTAATACAGCCCCAATGCAGACAGCACGAAAACACAACTGAGCTATGGCATGTGGCTTTGCATCTTGCACAAAGCAATGTGTTGTAATAAACCAAATGTCTATTTTTTGATATATCGTGTTCATGGTCCATAAAAAACATTATCTCTAAAATCCCTGAAGGTGTGAGGCTGTATGTTCCTACGTATAAAAACCATTAAACCATTGAGTCAAGAAAAACGTTTGTAATTGTCTTTCCAGTTCGTAGAAGAAGGATTCTTTCCAAGTACTCCAAGTATTGCCCATGCTATTAGACCGTTACTAAACAAAACTGAACGGTATATTCCTTTGGACTCCACCCAACAGCAGCTTCATGATCCACAGCCATGTCCACAGAGGTCCCTCAAACTACCATTTTATTCTACTTTTGAGGAGCAAATACGTGGGGAAAAATCTTCATCTGGATAACTTAATATAAAAAACATGATGAGTGTTTTGTTATATTAACTTGAAAAAGAGTAGTAATAACAGACATAGATCTGACATGATGATTTAGCCCCTATAATAACAGTCAACCTTTGAAAATGGTCAATATTTGCATCCATCCATTAATAGTTTTTCAGGAATTTGTCATGTGGAAACACCAAATTATGAACTAATTCAAACTTTATGTTGTTTTTAGAGATGTCACCTGAATTTGTGCTTTGAGGACAAAATAAGGAAGCTGATTTGAAGATTATTCAGTTATTAGGTGTGACCCTGTGGAACAGATACATGTGAGAATTGAAGAATTTATGTATATACCACAACATTCTTTTATTCATGGTGGAATAAGTGTAAGACAAGATCCTTGAACACATATACAGCTCAAAAATCTATTCTTACAGGTAAATGCAGAAAGTGCAGAGAACGGTGTAAAATAAACACAACTGCTCCAACACCATCAGCAACAAAAAATATATATAGCTTTTCAGCTATTTAATCAATTCTTTATGAAAGAAAGCAGAAGGAACCAGGGGAGTGACGGTAGCTACGGTAAAGCGGCTGCCCTGCAGATCTGAGGGGATCGGTAAAATTATCCTTATTATTCTCTCCTGAATAAAATCTGTAAGCCGCTTGCTCTTTATAACAGAGAAAACCTGACTAACATTTTAATATGATGAGAAAGGTATTTTGTCGGCATGTGGCCACAGTACAAGTGGGATTTTATCGGTACCAAGGGAGTAGTTATCCCATGCAAAAGTATTATGTAGAGGAAATTAAACATAAGCAGTATGACAAAATGTGTTTTATTAAGATATAAATATTTTGAATTAATTGTAGTGTCGCTTGATTGACAAACAAATACATGAAACACAGTGTAACAGTTTCCCTTTATATAATATTGGGGTTTTGTGTCTCTCCCTTAAAGGAGGTTCCAATACGAATGTACATGGCCCATAGCCTCTAGTTAAAATAAATTGTTAACTGCCTCGTCTTCACTTGCTCACGCTATATCCAAAAATAAGAACTCCCTAAAACGACAGAAACTATTATTTGACATGAACTTTTTAGTTTGGTCTATTTCCCATCAACTAACATGGAGGAGGTGCAGTTTATGACCTACACTGCAGCCAGCAACCAGGTGGCTATCAAGGAGGTTTCATCTTTGGGGATGCAGTAATTGTCCCAAAATATCATACACAGTGTACACTTCAGCCATAAACTTAATGGTAGGCTACTTAAATGTGGAAATATTTTATACAATACAATGTTGTCTGAAAATATAATAACTTGAGATTACAGAATTACAAAATGATTTATCTGGCACACCTGTCTTCCTTTGAAAACACAATTATGAAAGATTAGACAAAGAAAGGAGTCTTCTACAATGCAATTCATTCATTTGTAAAGTCTCTCTTACAGAGAAAACAAAGTTACATTTTGACTAATGGCACAAATTGCAATAGAAATGCTGATGCAGAGACAGTAATATATTGCAAATATAAATTGGGGGCAATTTAGCCACACATTTTCTGTACACAGCTGATCCTCTGAGCAGAAAATCATGTTGTTAAAGTCAATACACTAACATTCCAATTTTTTCAAACAGAGCGGATTACATGGTTGATGTAAACACAAAGAAAGAAAAGAGCCGTCTGTAACTGACTGAGATCAAAACATGTCAGCTTTGGATTGATTTTAATAAAACGCCAACAACTATTATTTATTTTAACCTTGATTCAGCCACAGTCTGGGGTTAAAGTGAAGTGATTTACAGTACTACAACGCTAGCTAGCTAGACAAATAGCAGGGTTGCATGCTCAACATTTAGAATTACCTGCCACTTCAGAAAAACAACTCCATCAAGCTTACTCCCATTCTTCAGCCAGCGAGATGCTGACAATGAGTAGCCTACTATGATTACAAGTTAAGGCTCCTTTCTGCTCCCTGTTAGAAACACACATGGAAACTGAGCCCTCTGTCCCTATTCTGCGTCTTCCATATTTGCCTATGTCTTCAGAAAGCTTCGGCTATAAACAAAACTGGGCAGTACCACTGAAAATCATGAGGGGGCAGTGTACCAGATAGTTCAAGCAAGATGTCCACAGGCCACAAGCAAGAAAGTACAATGGAGTTGGCACATTATGCCATACTCTTGACTCTTCACCGCCTTCTAGTGCATTGCTTTACACCTGTGCCATTGTAAAGGACGCATGGGCAGCGGGGCTTAAATCATTTGAAACAGACACATCTCTTTTCATAAGCAACGGCAGCATAAATGAGCCTTAAATCAATGTCTTCACGCTCGAGTTCAGACAGAAGGCAGAAGTGTCAGTTTTCACGTGAGCAGTCGCTGTGACTCCTCATGCAGAAACAACACAGGGAAAGGACCCAAATGCTGATCTGATGGACACATTTTTTAATGAAGGAACAAGCAATGAGCTTACATGGAGGTGATGCAGGTCCATAACCAGAGAGGGCAGTGCAATCAAACAAACAACTCCACATGGAGCAGGCGACGGATCAGAGTCCAGATCAACAGTCCACAGTACAAAACACAAACATCAGGCTGAACTCGGAAATGATATGACAGTCAAAGAGTGGGCTGGTTTCCAAAAGTGGAAGCATGGTTCAAACACAAAGAGACTAAATAAAGCAAGACAGCCTGTGTACATTGGGGCAACAGGTATTCTGACCACTCTAGGACAGAACAAAGCAGAGTATTAATGGTGTCTCTAATCATAGGAACAGGGACAGAACTAATCAGATGCAGGTGAGGTTAGCTTTATCTCAATTCTGTACAGCGTCGGCCGAACTGAAATGAGTCTCACCATGGCATCACCAGCCTGTCCCTCCTTACAGCTGTCGCCTAGCAACAAAGTTTGTCACTGAAGCTCAATGAATCCGGGGATGAGTCGGGCCTGGAAGTGTCCACACGGTGCCTGGGGGTGGAAGGATACATTTGTCGGCTGCATTTGGAGGTGCCTTCGAATTTGGAAAGTGTAGTCGCTCTGCACGGCATGCTCAGTCTACAAATGTGGCCGGCAAAAATTGAGACACAGGTTAGGACTCAAGACAGCAGGAAGCAGGAAGAGAAATGACAGGAAGTTTTGTGACATAACAAAAAAAAACTGTCCAAAGTCCAATGAAGAATAAATCCAAGTAAAGGTTGATAGGAGGCACTTGCATGGCTTCTCACACCAGAAGTGCATTTCTCCCTGCTGGTCAACTCCTTTGCTCTTTTCTGTTAAACCACAGAGATGATCTTTACAATAATATCATGATCATGATTCTCTGCTGTCAGGGTGTGTGTGCTCATCATCTCTCTCTGTCTCTGGGGTCACAACTGACAAAATCAAAGAATAAATATGCAATTAAAACAAACAGCAGGGATACTGTCATTCATTAAATTATTATTCCTTGTCATTACTGAGTCCTCTTCAAACAGGTCTTTTTTGTGCAGGAAGTTGTGTCACATGTTCTCCAGTGTATATAGGAAAACGTTGTGTTCATCCTACCAGGTTTATCCGGACTGAAGTTGTTATAGTCAATATGTTTTCGTAAAATGAGACTGAACTTACTTCATTACTGTTCACGTGTTTATATATAAGTTTGGATGATTTACTGAGCTGCTGTTCATATTGTTATTTACAAGCGACACATTCTTCAGACCCAAGAACACAACTTTTGTAACATAAAACCTCTGCAATTCAAACGATTACGGCAACAAAACAGCTGACAAATTGCTAAAGAGGAAGTGATTCTATAAAAGTTGCTTTCATGACAGAGATCAGCAGCCGTAGATCTTTGTCACAGTCTGATATCATGACTTGGCAGCAATTTTGACCCGAGGTTTGACCCAGTTTCAGACATAGATGAAGAGTGTTCGACTTGGTCCCCAGGAGTAGAGCACTCTGACCCACCCCCACGGTCTGCTACAAAGTGCTATTTGCCTGTTTATTCACATTTTATTAATATTGGACCCACTGCACATCCATATTGCACCACATCTCATGCTAAGCAATACACATGACAAGCGTTAAGCAGTCAGCATGAACAGTTCTGGAGGTTTGCACTCCATATACAGACAGACAGACGTTTGTAGAATTATAATGGTTGATATAGTGGATGGACACATTTTAAAATTCAATCATGTGGGCCGGAAGGAGTCTGGGGAATTGAAACGCCAGGAGAGTAGCAGGCAAAAGGAGCTAGACAATCATCCACTGGCAAGAGGGAGATGAGAACTGGAAAAGGATTTTGGCTGAGAGTTGAGGGGTGAGGACGTGACCCTATTGAGCATCTTTAACCCCTGCCCATGATGGTGAGACAGAGCAGTGCTGTGATTTCCTGAAACACTCCACTCAGCCTCACACTCTCACACCTTGAAGCTGCCCAGCATTAACACACTGCCTCGGAGCAGCTGCACTGAAGTGGTCAAAGGCCCTGCTCCAAAGCACCACACACACTTCTGAGACTGAACTAATGGTCGTCCAGTCACAAACCTGCTCTTTGTTTTGAGCTTTTATGATACAAACTTGAACTTGATGTGACTCTGAGAGCAATGGCCGGGTCCACGCCTGAGACAGTCCATAACTCAGATCAAACCGAATAAACCGAGCCAATCAGACAATTGTATTTAGAGTTATTGGCAACAATAACGGCAACAAATGTGTATGAGATTGAAAGAGATTCTAAAAGATTGTTGTAAATTGAATCAGAGAAATGATTAAAACAGCAGTCACACAAAGTAATGGCTGAGGTCTTAAGATCTGTGGTTGTCATTTTATCATAAACAGATGACATTACAGCCACTCTATACACTCATGGTAAATGGATGTTCACAGTTTGAATTCTGATTACATTGATAAATTAGCTCTGGCTTGATTAACCTAAGAGTTAATACGATGGAGAACAAGGGTCACATTGAGGGAAAAGATATCTGAGATTTCCAGATATAGGTCGTAATATTATGAGAATAAAACTTACCTACCTACCTTACAGTCGACCACTACCAAACACTTCCTCCTCCACAAAGGGGCAGCTTCCGCACTGCTACAATTACCCTGGATCACATTCTCCCATCGGGATAGGGATGTGAGTCTGATAACACTCCATTGGGCTGTGATTATGGGGCGTGTTTCAACCGAACCAGAAAAAAAAATGCCACTGGTCTCAATTAGATAGACCTACAACCAATCAGAGCAACGTAGTATGTGACGTATGTTAAGCGACTCATTGTGAGTTATTTACTAACGCCGGGTTCACACCGGATGCCAAAGCGACTCCAGACCGAACTTCCAGACCTCAAATGTTGTGGGCGGGGCTAAGTTCGTCTGGCATCCAGGCTAACAGTCTCCACCAGTGACAAAATTATTCACTATTTTCGTTTAATTCTTTGACAAAGATGTCCAGACTTTCTCTGGAGCTGTGTTTTGCACATGAACAATGCAGCAGATTGTCTAAGCTGAGATGTTCACACAACATAGAAATCTCCTGAGGGTTCAGTATGCAGAGGCAGGACAAAACATTTCCTCTGCGGGGATCACATGTTTTTGTTAAAAGCAAATAGACACCAGCCTCAGCCTTTATCACCAAAAGCTCTTTTGTCATCTTTGTTTGTGTACATAACGCATTTTCATCCTGAGATGATTGTTGACTTTTTTCAGCTTTGGGTTTGTTGCATGATGAAAACGTCATCAGAACGCCACTCACTCATGGTGACTTCTGCAAAGGATTTCCTGTTGTGCTCTTGCTGTTGTCATTTAAAAATATTCAGAGGTTTTACAAGTGGGCTGGCAGGAGAAGCTCAGGAGAATATATCTGCAGCCTCTCAATGAAAGACATCTGCATTTTCGTATACAGCCCCTCCGGAGTGTCAGGGGGTTGCAGAGTGCAGTGCATGTCTGAGAGCAGCTGGGCTGTGATGCCAGCTCCAAACTCTCAGGTGCTGATGCCCGATGAAAACTGTGAGTCAGCTTCCACCATCTTACAAATGAAGTCCTCCCTCATGTCACCCTGTGACAAAATCATCTCATTTATCCAGAGTTATGGCTCTCATTATTGAGGAGAGTCACTTTTCCTGTTCATCTGCCCGACTGCTGACCGCAGGTTAATGACTAATAATAAATAATTATACTAATGATTACGCTTGGAGGGTTTAGCGTGACAGCCGTTCGCTCATAGAGAAAACCGCATCCAGGAGCGGTGGCGATGGGGGAGAACCGGAACGGCATTATCCTCCTTTATCTTCAGGTTCATCGAGGGTCCTTGAGCCAGTTGGATTATCCACACAATTGATTGGTGTGCTGTGGAGTGAGTGCAGCTTCACGGAAGTGTGTGTATGACAAGACAATTACCTTTCAGATGGCTGGGTGAATGAACAGTGTTTCTGAGGATGATCACAAAGGCATTGAGGCCATCTTCTTTTTCAAGGCCTCATTGATGAGTTTGAAAGAAAGTATGCTCAATGTGTGTGTGCGTGCGTGTGTGTGTGTGTGTGTGTTAGGGCCTCACACTTCCGCTGACAATTTTTCACCCTTGTGTAATTCACTTTTTCACATAACAAAGCTGACGTACGGAGGAAAGATGACAAATTGACAACCTGCAGAAAAATAAATGTTCATCCTTGAGTCTTAGACATTGTGAACACTACACATACTCACAACGTTAACACAACATTTCCATTTCCTAGCCCACAGATGACTTCATGAATCTGATGCCAATAGAATAATAAAGGGATGAATGAAGAGCAAAGACGAGGCCGACATCTGTAGTGTCAGTCAGGGCTGCCACTTGCTACACGCACACACATACACACGCACACACACACACACGCACGTACACACACACAGACACACACACACTGCTGTTGCTATTGACCATGAACACACACACACTGTTGATCAATGCAACAGAGTCTGGCACTCAGTCCATATTAACGCTCGACTCTGTCTCTGCTCTGGCTAATTTTCCAAAGATTGTCTCACCCACTGTTTCCAGCAGACGTGGACATATAGTGAGAACAATTACCAGACAACCACTCACTGTGGCAAAAAATATATTCTTAAAGGTCGATCCAGTGAGTAATTTAACTAGTTATTCAGAGAACAGTGTGGATAACAGCTAGTGTCTCTTAATCAAGGAGTACTGTATAGAAGTGCTTTATAGTTTAAAGTGGATCAAAGTTCGTCAGCTCTAGATTTGTCCACTTGTTGTAAGTGATTTATGTGAGATTTATGAGCAGTTTAAGAGGTTGGAGATTCCTTTCCCAATTGCAAAAACCAAAGATCACAAGTTCAAGGAGTTAAATAAAAAGTGTAATTTCCATGTCTTAACAATTGTCATGATGTCTGGCCAAGTAGCTTACCTATTGCAGTGATTTTGATGGGGTACACATCATTTAAAAAAGCACTACTACTACTATTAGTACTACTATTCCTGAAAAGAAGTAAGGAACCTGATGAACCAGCAAAGACTACGTTGTCCGTGACAGGAAAAAACAAATTGACAAGCGTTTGTGAGCGTCCACCTCATTGTTCCAAAACATCTGGACATCTGCCCGTCCAGATGAAAATGTCTTCCGGCAGCTTTCAAACTAAAACAGGGCCAGCATCATTTACAAACTTCTCCATTTTAACGCCTCTGAAACTACGGAGTAGTAAGGACAACCGGGATATCGGTAGCAGAGCTGGATGGACGTCTGGATGTAGCCTTAGATTTCGTCCAACTTTTTAGCGTCAATTTTTCAGGATGTTATTAGGAGCTGAATAATTCACTGAGGTCTTCTCTCCACACCAAAACGACCTTGTGATATAAAAGAGTAAAACACTGAATAAAACACTCAATAATGTTTCAATAAGTTGAGTGAATGCAGGAAATTTGGGAGCTAACGTGTTCAGCTTGTTTCTCTGATAACCCCATTCAAATCCTTAGTCATATTCAATTATACAGTTAAAACCAAGTGCATTTGAAACATTTGGCTTGAGGCTCGATAACAAATACACCAAGGAGCAAAAGGGATATGTTGCCATTGACAGACGAACAAAAGAAAGGGACAGCTACTTTGATCAAATTTAAAAAAGAGATTTACTTCCTTTATATAAAATGGTACTAACAGTTATAAAGTATTTTCCCTCTCGGGCTGTCTACAGCTAAAAGGAGCTTTAACTTACTATAGCCTATTTACTGTGGCCCCAGCAGCTTAAATGTTAATATCAGGTAGTCCCTGAATAAATAAAAAAGCTGACAATGATGTTATATCAACATTGATTTGCTTCCAAGTGAACACAGAAATGTCTGGTATGCTACAGCGATAAGGAGAGTGGGATTCCCACACCACGCATGTTGCTGTGGGAATTTTCTGCCATATTGTTCAGAGGGGACTTGAGTACATTATACAGCTGCCTGCATGTTCACATCTACCAGTGACTCATATCTTCAGCGGAGTGCCAAGCACCCACATGACAGGAGAAGCCACTGCATTTTTGGCTGTTGGTACAAAATCATATTTTCTTCCCAGCACTGAGCTCAGGTTCATTTCAGGTTGTCATGGAAAACACTGCTCCTGTTGACAGGTGCCTTTATATAATGAGTTTGACAAAACTGCAGAAATCCAATAATAATGTGGGCTGTAGAATCATTTTGAATAGTTCTTTAACTTCTTAAAATGGGAATAATTAGACTACAATGGAGCTCAGTTGAGCGCATAACTCCACCAAGGCCACAGATTGCATAAATCCATGAATTTTTCCCCTGGGACATTGGTGAAATGTCAAAAGTTCAAATGCCGATATTAGCAATGTTAATGAAAGGTATAGAAGGGGATAAGACACTTACTGGGTACATCCCCAGATCTGCACCAAAATGTATAGATACAGTTGGTAATCCTGGAACAGCTAGCAAGAGCGGTCTCTCTGGAAAATGGAACTGATACATCCCACCCCCTCCCATCAGTGCTGTAGGCAAAGCTAACTTTTAGTTTAAATAAACGGATTGGTCATGTTTATCACAAATCTATATTTAGTGATGGTCGTCGAAGACTTCAATGAATAAGTTCTTAACCTTGGGAGGCTGCTGGATTTCTTTCATGTGAGGATCCATCTTTCCAGGGTCCGAGCTGTTCTCTCGTGGCTAATCTGCATCCTGTGAGGAAGCGGGTCTGCAGGTGTAAATTCGATGTGATGACAGCGAGAAGCAGATGTTTGTTAACAAAAATGCCTGCTCTTCAAGAGCTTGGAATAGGTGCTGCTGCAGCATCAGTTACATCAGAAATGGTATCTCCACTTTGAAAGAAGAGCAAAGAGCAAACTGACGGCTTTAATTAAATGAAAAATATGTTTTTTGCTCTTCTCCCAAATGGCTTCGGGCAAACCGTGATAGACAGATGGTTCATCCAATCACCTGCCAAGTTGTTGTAAGAGCCTGCCCTTTTCCAAACTCTTTTCAATGAAGCCTTCCCTGAGGCTCTTGTGAAACCATCTGGTGTGTTAGGTTAGAAAGTTCCCTCCAGAGTATATGTACAAGGACAAAAAAGTTGAAATTTTTCAAATTGGAGTAAATATTCAAAGAAAATAACAAATTAGAATTCACCAAGGGTGTCTGTAGTTGTTTTAACTAATGCTGCAAAGGAATCGGTACAATGAAATAGCAGCTTATTCCATGATGCATTTCAAGTTTGCTGCGACATCCTGTCGACTATTTCTGACACCGTCTACCTCGGTGTCTGTGTGAAGGTGGTGTGACTCACAGCATGTTCACAGTGAGTATAATCCTGCCATCGGCTCCATTTTCCTCCCCCTCCTCCTCTGGCCTGTTGCCATTTTTCAATGTCCCCCCCACGCTTTGGTAAACAACAGCAACAACATCATCAAAACCTACATGAAGAAAAAAATGGCAAAAGATTTGGATTGAGCAATTAAATTAAATTATATTTGCATAGTACTGAGCTCCCTAGTGACAGATGGGGAAAAAAAATAACTAGTGGCCATGAAATAATGAGATAACTTGCTCATGGCCTCAATATACAAATCTGCTCTTTACTGACGAGTCAGAACGAACTGAACTGAAGAATATAAAGCCCTGTAGTGACATTTGGGCAATCATTCTCAACAAGTGTCCAAACACTGGTGTGCATCTCCTTAAAGGGAAGTATAAAAGTAAGCTGGTTGGATAACTAAATCCTATCCAGAAAAACCCAGTTCATCTAAATCTTCCCCTGTCCCAGATGGGGCATCTTCCCCAAATTAAAGTGTCATCACAGAACAAGTTGGCTTCTAGCAGTTTTGATTGGGTGAAACATTTTCACTCTCCATCCATCCAAGTTTCTTCTTAAGGTCGGTTCCAGGTCTTGTGAGTAAAGGCTGCTGCACATTATAGGGTAATCAGGCCGAATTGAGACCCGATTTTCCCCTTCTGACAATCGCCAGCGTTCTGGACTGGAGGTCAGTCTGTACTGATTGTCCAATAATAATAATCCTGAAAACGGAGGGGTTTACAAAATATTCTTAAAGCTACCAATTGAGTTGAAACCTCTCCGATATCGACTCGGCTCAGACAGGAACCCGAACAGCTGCGACTAAAAACAACCGTACATTTCCATCTCACCTACAGCTCACACTGAAGAATTTATAAGCAAATTCCGCCTTCTCAGTCATCACTGTGGTATCATGTGGTCGATTTTTGATCCCACGAGTGCTCTCCAGTTCAGAAGGTGGTGGTAATGCACCTAAAAGCTGTTTTGCTTTTAGAAAAAACTGATGAAGAAGAATATCACAAGTTTCTTTGAGACTCCAAGTCTCTGAAATCCTCACTGTAATATCGTTTCCTGCTAGGTTAGTGTGTAGTTTTTACGTTTTGGCCAAATCATCGAGTGTGTGGATTCTGAAGATTATAAGATTAAAAATCTTTTAAATCAGTTATTGTCTGTGATCTCCCACATTTCTAAAATCGGTAAAGATTTGAAAATCCTCTTGTGTGTACCAGGCTAAATGGGAAAATACTTGGCAACTGTGGAAAGAAAAATATCCCTTTTAAGAGGAAGAAACCACCAACAGAACCAGACTTGTGGGCGGCTATCTGCCTTGACTGGCGAAGAATACTGGGGAAGAGGAAGAAGAGAGGAGGATTAGGGAATGGAGGTGGAGAGGGAACATAGTGACCAGGAACAGAGTGCAATCACAGAGGCAACATAGTCTTTGTGGCTTTTCTTTTTAAGGCCTGAGGCAATTTAACAACAGTGATCACCTCCTCTAATAGCAATGTTCCATTACACTAATTTGCAGGGGCACCGTTGCTGCATCCTGGACTTAGTGCTGCACAAGACAAGTGATTGGTTTAAAGAGATACAAACAAACCGGAGCCTTTTTCCCTCATAGAAGGATAATGGGTGCAGCCAGACTCGAATATTTGACACAGCCCTTTGGAGACGTGTGTAGCTGTGCGAGAAAACTGAGAAAGAAAGAAAAAATTCTGATCCCACATCTTGTTAAGCACTGAGATAGCGTTTGACAGAGGTCAGCAAGGTGATTGGTCAGCCGAGGAACTTCCTAGTCCGCTATTGTGCTGCCACATAAGGAGATTATATCCATCTATCCATGTCCAGACTTACTTACTCTGTCATTTCAGTGGAGGATTATCCTCAGCTACTTAGGGAAAATGGGATTTCAGTGACTGTACACTTTAAGTTGTCGGAACATGCAAAATGTCAGTTTTGCTACAGTGTCTTAATGAATTCTGTGGCGATGAAAGGTCTAATGCAGACTCATGAAATGTATGCACATCCTCCTCTGATTTTGAGGAGGTGTTTTTTAAACCGTCAGCGAGGATGAGTCTTGTTTCTGGCAAACACCGACTCTGTTTCCTTGCAATCTCAAACCTTCCTTCCAGAAATGAGACACGTTTAAAAATGACATTTTGACATTTGGCACTTTAAACTGGCAACCTACGCCGTGCCTCCCTGATATGTTTATCCCCCACCTGCTTCACCGAGGAGGGAAAAAGAAAAGCATGTATAAGGATAATTCGCCCAGGGACTACATCTGTATTCATTTTCCTCTTACCCGGCGGTTCGCAATGCCCCCAACATCTGCTTTACCCAGCTCCCTATAGCCCGAGCCGTGTCTCCAACTAATTACAACATCTTGAGGAACTGCAGCCAGTGATGAGAAAAGCAGGTGTGCGAGCTGGAGGGCCCCGCTTACCAGGTTCTCCAGCACAACACAAGCAAATTAATTCACCTTGTAATTGGGCGACTAGCAGAGAACACATAGGAGGTTTGGCTAGAGAATAAGAGTCAATATAGAATTCGCCTGAGCATATATACCAAACCTTAGGATAGGAGGCTTAATCATTAATAGATGAAAAAAACTTGCCAGTTTTTCTCTTTTAAGGGATGTCAGTTTTCCAGGACAACATTTTTATTTTAACCTTCAGTTTTAATGATCAGTTGTTTTGTTTTTTCTGCATTTAATAACATTGAACAATGAATGTTACTAAAATAAAAATAAAAATACTGTATATCTAATACAATCTTATTTTATCTTGTATCTTTACTCATGTCTTATCTTGTATCTTATCAGCTTCCTCTATACATATAACAAATATCAGCCTCATGATTGGGTTCACTGGGTCAGATGCATTAGAATCCATCTTCTGGGTACTACATGGATAGGTGCACTAAATTTCATTGCACTCCTTCCAGTAGTTTATGACCCATTTTATGATGAAACACAAATGTCAAGCTAATAGTGACACTGTAGAAAAGTCAGAGGAGGTCACCGTAGTCATTGGGATTCTCTGGGAAGCAGGAATGTCTGTTGAAAATATTTTGACAATCAATAAAGAGATGATGAGATATTTAAGTCTAGACCAAAGTGGTTGGAGTGGCAGACTGCAGCATCCCTGGAGCCGGCAGCAAGAGGGACTGACACAGAAATGACATTCAACAAAAGTAAATCGAAGGATGGGCCGAATGTAAAAAAGATCCAGTCAGAATGACTCATCATTAAATCAGCCATAGACTGTATATCAAGATGGGTGATATGTTAGCTCCCAAAAGTGAAGCCAAAAATCGTGATCACCCCCTGGTGGCTGGCTGCAATACAGGTCAAAAACTCTGCCTCCTCCACGATAGTTAAATGGACATGGACCTCACTAGAAAGCCCTTATCACACTAATGCATTTACAAGGGTTTCTATTTTTTAAGTTAACCAATTATTTGATGCTATAGAATTGGGGTTATACATTATGATTGACAGTTGCATTACATTTATATTTTGTCAGTTAGAATGACTTGTTGGCTTAGCACATGTATGAGCAATCGCTATAGGCGTAAGATGGTAGCATTTATAGTGTGGATATTTTGGCTGCAAATCTGAACTGTGGAAAAACAAGGTGATGTGCTTAAAATATTCCCTCACTCGTTGATGGAAATATTATTATATCACACTGTAGGTGATTTGTTAACTCCATGTGTTTTTACCAAACATTTAAGACTTATCTCAAAATTTCTCCCCAAATAGAATTGGCCCAAGATATATATTTCTTTTTAAATCCCAAGTGCGGATGGATCCACTCTTGGTCCACCTGGTGTCTCTGAGTAGTCTTTTAGATAGAAATAGAAGTGAAAGCCGAGTTCTTCTGCTCCCCCCCTGAAACAGGACTCTGCTCGGTTTGCTTTTCAAACATTTATATATTTTGAGGCCGAGTTGTAGACTTATAACCTTCCTTTCTCTCCTTAAATACACACCAAAGACTTCTCATCTCTGCACCTCACACAAAGATTTGTGTTGTGATTTGTTTGTGCAGTCTCAGTGATAAAGCTCAAGGGTTCGACGAGGGTACAGATTGTGGCTGGATGGATGGGATCTAGGCCTCGAGGGCTCCTCTGACCAGCTTTAATGTCGTTGTGGGTGAAGGTAACTCAGAGCAAATGTCCATTTACTCTGCAGCTGCAGGTACCCTCAAGCCAGGTACACTGAGACATGGCTCACACTCTGCTAGATCAAGTCCATGGCCATAAAGTATCTTCATGTAGGGGGGAAATTTGAAATCTGAACAGCTGTGAAAGAGTAGGTTTGTTCTTGGAGCCAAATAAAAAGAATACATATTTCTAATTTGAGTAAAGATGTCTGTCCAAATATATCTCTTCCAACAAAAGCAAAAATGCTCCTGATGACTCATCAGAGGCAGGTTGTGGATTTCAAGTGCTACACAAGAGGAAAACAAATGTGGTTAAGGTCTAATTTTTTATTTAAACCTTATTACTCCTCCATCTGGTCAAGCAATATATTTAAGATCCCAGCAATTGTTGACATTAGGACTCATGGTGCCATTTCCCTACAGCATATGCTGCTGGCTTGACTTGGCCTTGGGCTCCTGTTCTTTTAAGCAATTCACCAGCTGATCTCTATTCACTATTCAACCTCTTCACCTGCACCTGTATTAAAGCATGTGCTGAAACATCATTTTCTTGAGAGAACATCCACTTACCTGATGTTCCTTTTGCTTTGGATGAACACTGCTCCTTAGTCTCCTTATATTTTTGAAGAACCTGCTTTTTGCCTGCCTGTCTGTCTGTCTTTGTTCTGCTCAGGATCACCTGCTCACCTCCTGTTGTCCTCCACGCTCAGCCCCTAGGCCACACTTCACCTGGACTCAGTAAGATCATTCCTTCAAACCCTGGATTTCCTTTGCCCCCCTAAGGCTCATGTATACTGCCTTTACATATAGGAAAGAAGATACATCTGTTTGGAATAGCCACCACTGCTGGAATACTTCCATGTGTCCTTTACATTGGCCTGGTTGTAAAGCAATACATCCAGAGGGCAGTGCAGAATCAAGTCGTCAATCAATTTTACAGATTCTATAATGTTAGATCAGTGTGGGTAATTTGGGTAATTGGTCCCCTTTGCTTTGTGTTTAAAGGTAGCGTCCACAATCAGCTTGCTAATGTCTCTGTTGTTTCCCTGATCTCTGGTAGTACTGCTTCGTTTTGCCTTTTTGGAGATGAACACTGAGTACAGACACAAGTCTTTAGTTGTTTGTTGTTTTCGTTCAGCAGTCTCTCCTGACTCATCGTTTTGTACAGCGCTTTTGGTAGTTTGTTTATCCAATCTTTGTTCCCTTTAACTCTGTGTCTGCCTTTGTGTACCATGCACATATCACAACAGCAAAGAGGAGCCTGAAGGTCTGCGACAGGGTTCACGATCACATCACAGGTTGACAAGTTTACTGCAGTGAGATCCGACAGCTAATGTAACCGAACCAAACAGGATGTGAGATAACGAAATGACAGCTTGACCTCAAACGACAGCAACTAAGAGATTTATACGATGATGATGGTGATGATGGTGATGTGAGACAGCGGAGGTTTGATATGTATCACTGATGGCAGATCCAGGGTCATTTTCCCACATTACATTAATGACGTGCCTATGATGAGTAATGCAGCTGTAGAAACAACTCTGAGCCATTTTAGTCTAACGGAAGACACTATGAGTTTCATTTGTTACAAGTGTTAGAATTATAAAAGGACAAATCATCTAACAGATGCATTCATTCTTTCACACGTGGAAACTGCTGTGTATCACATCACCTTGTGGCTATGCTGCACCCCCTTTCAGCAGGTTTGATTAAATTCTCCAAACCTTTATTTTACGTGTCTGTGTTTCTGTACAGTTCAATCATTTTCTATTGACAATACTGATTCCTGCCTTTTTTTTAAATCATGATTTGATAAAGAAAAATCCATCACCCTGATTCATGATGCTCATGATGATTGCAGTGACAGGACACTGAGCCCTGGCTGTTTATGGGGCACTGCAGTAAACCGTGCACTCTGATCACCCTCTGGAAGGGCGAGGGACACAATGACACTTTCCACAATACGGATGCAGCACCCGGTGTGAAAGGTGAAGAACAGTAATAAACATTAATATATTCCGGGCGGCTGAATCTACCCGTGAGGTGTATCACCGGTTGAATATTAGAATTGAAACACAGCTTACTCGGGTGTAACTGGGGTGCTCCTTTTTCTAGGTAGCACATGACAGATACAGTTCATGGTTACAAACCTGAGGGCCTGTCCAACGCCTTATAGCATGAATCAAATTAAATCTATAATGTCAGCACTTGTTCATACTTAAACAGCGTTTGCCTTCAATTACATTTTATATGGGGAGCTCATGGATTTAATAATTTAACACCCAGCCACTGTGTCTCCTGAAGAGTGTTGCACATTTCGGTGCGAGGCCGGTTAATACGTGCTTTTATCTCTTTTGTCTGCTGTGTCTGAGAATACAGAATTCATTTAAAGTTTTTTAATCACAGAAGGGTTTTGCCTCATCTCATCTGTCTGATATAGTTTAGAAATACAGGCCCGCTGTGTCCCTCAGATCCTCTGGCTCAATCTTTTTTCCCTCAAGTGATCTTACCAGAGATTTTATTTTTGTCCTTATAATTTTATTTCAATGTAGGATTCTTTGGTTTAAATGTAACATGCAGTGAGGTACTTGCATGAATTTTGCATTTATAAAGATAAACTTATAAAAATTATTAATCATATACCTCAAATATTTTTCTACAAACCAATATGTCTGTGTTATATTTTTTACATTTTATCATTTAGTTTTTGTTTCCGGCTGTAACTAATGCACACTTACGACTTTCACCAGTAATACTTCGTCATCATCTAAGTGGGTTTACCAAGTCTGGGCATTGATTTGTTTTTAGACAAATCAATGCCGATGGGCTGTATAGTGTTTGCTAACTATAAAGGGCTCAGGAGGGAGTTTGTCACCACGGGCCATTCCTTGCACTTAACTTATAATGATTTGATCCAGAATTTGAATAAAGCTTTAAGATTGCTTTGAAAATGTATTTTAAAAATGTTTCCATAAGAACAAACCAAAATCTACAACATCCAAGAAGTCAAAATTTGTTTTATAACAGGATTTTATTTATGCAAGAGAAGTCAGCTTCACTATGAACTGAAATTAGAGTTCATAGTTATTAAATAACAATGTGTCCCCGGGTCATTCTCTCATCCCGAAAATGGGACTTTGCTTTTCCCAAACGACAGTGACTATACTATTATTATCTCCCTGAGAAGAGATGAGCTGGGGCCAAATGGAGCAATGCTCCCGGTGAGAGAGAGGCTGTGAGGAGGTCAGGTGAAACGATTCAGTGGGGACATTAATGGCCGCTTTGTGCCTTGCCCTGACAAAGACAGTGATTATAATGAGTAGGCCCTCGAGCTGCTTGAATTCCCGGAGAAGTCTTAGATGTCACTTGGCCCAGGTCTCGAATGGATCAGAGGTGACAAACACAAAACATGATAAACGTCCTGCTCACCATTCACAGGAGGTGTAGAAGACATGCACTCGCTCCATGGTTGGTATCCAATACCTGTGTATAGGTTTTGTTGTACCCATCAAAACATAAAAATCACATGCAGATACAGTTCTGTGCAAGCCTATTGCCCCTGCGGAAAAATAGTTAAAGATGACAAAAAAATTATAATTACCACTGAATATACCATAACTGTGATTAAGTGAGAGAAAATTGTTAACTCTAGCAACCTAAAGCTTCTTAAATGCTTGCGCTTTAGGCGTCTGTTCGCTGGACCACATGCAAAAAAAAAAAAAAAGGAGAGGTGGTGGTCTAGTGGCAGAAACTTGGACTATGGGCAGAGAAGGTCTCTGGTTCGTCTCTGGTTCGACTCCACGGAGAGACAACAAAAGACGAACCTGGATTGATCTGTCCAAAAATCCAAGAGTCTCCCTACCCTGTCTAGTGCCCCTGAGCAAGGCACCTTACTCCCCCAACAACTGCTCCCCGAGCGCCGTACATGGTCGCTCACTGCTCTGTGTGTCCTGCACCAGATGGGTAAAAAGCAGAGATTAAATTTCCCTACCTGCATGAGTGTGCCTTTGCATGTCTGTGCATGTGTTTGGGATGAATAAATGGATCTTAATCTTAATCTTAATCGTCAAAGGGGAGGAATGATCTCCCTTCTATCAGCCTAACATCCACACTCCCCCAGAGGAGAAGATGTGGAAAGCTCTGGTGGACACATGGACCATGGCTCGGCTTGTAGGGACAGCAGCTGAGCTACCCACCTTCACATAACCTATAGGGGCCACATAGGTAGTTATAGCTGCTGCATGTTCAGGCTCCAGCCCATGTCCTCTTGGTCTTTGCGAGGGTGTGGCCTAACACATCGCAATGATCGTAGCAATGACATGAGGGGACTGATGTTATGCAGACCCTCAAAGCTTCCATGGATGAGGAAGGGAAAAAGGATAAAATGCTTTTAATTGTTTTAATCGTTGTACATTAGACACTTCAATTTAAGTTTTTAAATAAAAACAGTTTTTGTCACAAGTTCAGAGTTACTGCATTAGATAACACTATTGACCATTCTGTCTGTATGACACACAATTTGTTTTTCTAATGAAGGAGGCGAAATTTGCCCTGCCCCCATTGGTTAATACAGGTCATTTGAAGCAGACCTTTCTGTATTTTAGCTCAGTTTTTGGGCTCCACTCAAGGGCAATTCGAGGATTAGACTTAAAGGGGGGCTCCGCTTCTAGTATTCAACCCCCTTTATAATCAATCATATCACTGGATAATAATGCATGTATTTGACCTTTTAATTTAAAATAGTCATATTTTAAGTTTATTACTAGAGTGTAAAAAGACTAACAAAACAAAATATTTTGTAGAAAATGAATAATGTTCAGTTTGGTCCACTACGTTGCCTTCAGCAGCAATCCAATAAGTGTGGCAGCTACATTGTATTCAACTAGATCTCGTTAGCACAATCTCGTAATACATACAGCAAACAAACTGTGTTGTAAATGAATGTGGGACAAGGTTATGGAGAATCCATATAATAACAATATTTCAATACATTTTGCCATTCTGTGATCCTTGAGGAGTCCGCCACAATGAATGTTGCCGCCTCTGCATTATTTAACTGTGTGGTCTTGACCCGCATCTCTCTCTCTCTCTCTCTCTCTCTCGCTCTCTCTCTCTCTCTCTCTCCACTAAATACCAAACAGATAAACAGTTAATAATAAATTATACAAATTGATCCATGTCGTTATTTAAACTGAATAATCTGACCTAAATAACCCACCAGAAATAAATTTGCATTACAGTTATTCTGCAATAAAAATGTTAGTCAATGTTTTTCAGAAAATGAAACTGATGTGGTGTCCTGTCATTTTAGTTTGTTAATTTCAGTCTGTGTGTTTTCTATTTCCTGTTTTATTTTGTAGCCTTGCTCTCACTGTCTTGTTTCAGCTTCTCGGTGTCTCACTTCCTGTCTTTGATTGTACTCTCCAATCCTCATGTGTTTCACCTGGTGTAATTGCCTCGGCCTTCCTGCTCTGTATTTAAGCCTCTGTTTCCCTTTGTCTGGTGTCGGTTCGTACTCGTTGTTGTGCTAGTGGTTTCCACACGTGGCAGATAGGGTTTGTTTGTTTCAGCTGTCTCGACCAGCTTCTCCTGCTTCCTTGTTCTCCGTGCGCTTTTTCGCCAGAACTTACCTGCTTGTGTTTGTGTTTTGTTTTTGTCTTGTTTAAAGTCTTTTATTTACATTAAATACCTTTTTTTGTTAAAATCTCTGCATCCTGGGTCCATCTCCTCCCTCAAACCTTGACAGAACGAACCGACCAAACTATGGACCCAGCAGAGGTTCGTTTTTTTAGTTTTCTTTTCTCAAACCCTTTTGAGAGAACCCGCCTGGCTTTTGGTGGACCCCGCAGCCTTCAACAGAGGTCTGCAGTTGGTGGCGGAGGTCGGAGCAGTAACCCTGCATCTTTAAGGCCAGCTCGCAGGCGCCACCCTCCAGCCCCATCCGTTGTCCTGTACGCTGGAAGCGACTGGGTTTTTTGGGGACCCCGCAACCTCAAGGGGTTTCCTCTGGCTGATTGCGGACGTGAGAGAGGGGGGATCCACAGCCGAAGCCAATCCGTCAAGCAACATTCTCACTGGAACCAGCCACCTCCAGTCCCGACTGCTCCGGTCCCTTCTCCCGTGCCTGCTCCGCGCCGGAGGCTCTCGGCTGACGTCCTCTGTGTTTCGGCGTCGGAGATCCTCGCTGTGCCAGCTCCGCACCCAGCAACAGTCCCTGCTCCGGTGCCAGCTCCGTACCCAGCTCCAGTCCCTGCTCCGCGGCGAAGGTTCCCGTCTGATGTCTCTCTTTCTCCGACGTCAGTGGTCCTCGCAGCGGTGTCTGCTGCAGCACCGGCTCCAGTCCCAGCTCCACGCCGGAGGCTCCCAGCTGATGTCTCTCGTTCACCGACGTCAGTGGTCCTCACAGCGGCGTCTGCTCCAGCATCGGCTCCAATCCCTGCTCCGCGCCGTAGGCTCTCGGCTGACGTCCTCTGTGTTTCGGCGTCGGAGAGCCTCGCGGTGCCAGCTCCGCACCCAGCTCCTGTGCCTGCTCCGCACCGGAGGTTCTCGGCTGACGTCCTCTGTTTTTCGGCGTCGGTGATCCTCTCGGTGCCAGCTCTGCACCCTGCTCCGGTCCCAGCTCCAGTGCCTGCTCCGCGCCAGAGGCTATCGGCTGACGTCCTCTGTGTTTCGGCGTCGGAGATCCTTGCGGTGCCAGCTCTGCACCCAGCTCCGGTCCCTGCTCCCGTGCCTGCTCCGCGCCGGAGGCTCTCGGCTGACGTCCTCTGTGTTTCGGCGTCGGAGATCCTCGCTGTGCCAGCTCCGCTCCCAGCAACAGTCCCTGCTCCGCGGCGAAGGTTCCCGTCTGATGTCTCTCTTTCTCCGACGTCAGTGGTCCTCGCAGCGGCGTCTGCTCCAGCCCCCTGCTCCGCTCCGGAGGCTCTCCTCTGACGTCTCTTCTCTTCTCGCGTCTCACTTCCTGTCTTTGATTGTACTCTCCAATCCTCATGTGTTTCACCTGGTGTAATTGCCTCGGCCTTCCTGCTCTGTATTTAAGCCTCTGTTTCCCTTTGTCTGGTGTCGGTTCGTACTCGTTGTTGTGCTAGTGGTTTCCACACGTGGCAGATAGGGTTTGTTTGTTTCAGCTGTCTCGACCAGCTTCTCCTGCTTCCTTGTTCTCCGTGCGCTTTTTCGCCAGAACTTACCTGCTTGTGTTTGTGTTTTGTTTTTGTCTTGTTTAAAGTCTTTTATTTACATTAAATACCTTTTTTTTGTTAAAATCTCTGCATCCTGGGTCCATCTCCTCCCTCAAACCTTGACAACTGAATTTGTTTTACAACTGTTCATATGTAAGTTTGTATAATAATTTCACTAGCCCATGTTATTTTGCATACATTTTGTGTTGGCTATTTCATAGGTATGTTAAGCAACGAATATAAGGTTCCAGACCCAAGTTTAGAATTTATAATTCAGCTCAATGTAAAGCATTACAGCAAAAAAAGCTAACATTGTGCTTTCAGAAAAATGGCTACATATAAAGTATGAATGCTGTTGCCATGACGATGAGCAGTATCCATGACTTTCATTCATGTCTTTCTCAGTCGGATATGGTGAAATCAAAATGATTAAATAATGTAAATGATATGGCAGCTACCATGACCTGTGGTTTGCTGTAGACAATGACTTGTTCAACTTTATCCATTATTGAGTTATAAGGTCATAATTATCAGATCTAAAGCTTAATGGGTTTTTTATCAAGTTAAATATTACGTTAAACCATAGCCTGTCGAATTTATAGAATATTCATTCTAACATCTTTTTTGTATTCATCTATTGTCATATAGGCCTATTGTAGTCGTTGGCTTTCATGTTTTGATCATGGAAAGAGAAATTACACAAAGTGAAGGTTATTCACTGCCTGCTTTGAACCCAGGTACCTCCTTCATCTCGGAAACATTAGTAGCCAGGACAAGAGAAGAGTGTCTTACATATCTGTGGACACTATGTGGGTTATGCATGAATCATGCATTAATGTAATGAGTCTGTTTTTGCCCTTGTTGGTACTGCACAGCAGTATCTAAAAGCAGGCCACTTCATCGGCTCCATTGTTGCTCCTCGATGGCATGATGCGGCTTATTGTGTGGAAAATTGCCTGCGCTGTGGCTGAGGGGGATGTATTGTGGTGACGCATGCTCCTACAAAAGATTGAAAATGGGATTCAGCATTGTTGACAATGTCGAATGTTTGTACAGTGATGTGTGGCGTGCACGGGCCACTGTGCGCGTGGGAGCAACTTATCTGACAGATATCTGAGTGCTGCAGCCGAAAATGTCTGACATGAAATGTCCTCCCGAGTGGAGAAGTTGAGCAGGATTCTTGAGGAATAAATCCCAGCTCATACCTTCCTGGTAAACACAGTCAGGGGTGATTTCACTTCTGCTCCCAAAAGCTTTGCCTCTACACTTTGAGACATCTGTATGACTGCACGTATTCTGGGTGTCTTATATCCAAACTGACAAATCATGGTTATTCATGATAGCAGAAACAATAAAAATCCTGTTGCTAAGTATTAGTCACTGAGTTATATTTCACTCAAGGACTTTAATTTTGTTACTCGAGCTTCCCAAAGCTTATCAGTCACTTTTTTTCAACCTCAAAACAAGAGCAGTTATGTAAATTTGGAAAAAAATAACCATTAAAGTGTTTTCTTTGCCTTGGTGATTAGTGTAAGCAGGTTTCCTTATGCATGCAGGGAAATTAATCATCAGTCTCACTTTTCATTTCTCACCACTTCACAGGCTGTTGACAGTAATGATAGCTTAATATGTCAGCACTGACAGCCTGTCTGCACAGTCACACATAGGTGTTTATTTTGCTGGAATGATTGCATGGGAGACAATTTATCAGGTGAGATGTTGACGTCCTTGCAGTGTACAGTAGGTTTCATTCATCTACCGCTCAATTCTGGATTCATTCTGATAGTGATGACAACAATGGGAGGCAACTGTCAGTAAATAGAGCAGGATGTCCCCCAATCGGAAGGTTGGTGGTTGGATTTCTGGCTAGTCAAGTGTCAAAGTGTCCTTGGGGAAGACAGAGAAACCGTTCACACCCTGATAGCACAGTGTGTGAGGTGTAAATTGAAATTGCTTGCTGTAGAACAAACCAAGTTCTGAAGGTCTCTATCCTAGCAGGATGACAATACATTCGTACATAGTCGTTTATTATTAATTCAGTCAGTCAGTAAATTTGTGAATCCTGCTGTTTAACTATTGAACTGTTTTATGAAAAGGTGTCACTTTAAATCGTTTTATAATTTCTTATGGATAACTTCTAATTAAGCCAACAGTGAGAACAACTCTTGAGTTTGCAACTTTCTGGCTGTTGAATCAAGAATTGTCACTTCTTCGGCATGAAGACGGAGGTGTTTGACTTTCTAATAACTTTAGATTTTCAACAACCTGCTAGGCCAAAGTGTGATCTAATAATGCTGTATTTCCAGGGGCGGATTCAGTTGCAGGACAAGGGGGCACTGACCCCAGCTGGAGTCCGATTTTTCAGGAACTGTGCATAGATGATAGACATATAACTGCCCTTCTGTGTAAATTATGGCCCCTTTATATGCCCTGATTAAGAAAAAGAAAATTAAATCCACTGCTGTTTATTACTGATCTATAAATAATTAGTAAATTCAGAATCTTGTACAATTGAATACAGAACATACAGATTGGTTATTTTTTTTATCAGGACCGCAGCCACAGCCTAGTTTCTTTTGACTGATATGACTTGAGCACTTTTAGATAAAAGTCTTGCCTGGTGAAGTGGAAGGAATAAAAGAGGTCAGCTAGGTCTTATTTGAAAAATGGGAACAGAAACAGAGAAAGAATGAAAGAGACACTGGATGTAATTGTCCTGCAGTATTTTGCAGCAAGACCTGTAGAGATAGGAGATTAAAGTATCTCCAACTCTATAACAGTAAATGCCAGAATCCCTCCGGTAATAATTATATATATATATTTAACCTTAACTCATTCATGACAATAATTGCAATGGCAGTCTGTAAAGTTGCCTGTTTATTCATCATTGCCGTCCACACAATTTCATCACAGGTTTCAATCTCATTTATTTTTATAAAGCAATATCATTCAACCTGGCGGGCTGCCATCTTGTCTTATTTTGACCGACTACCTGTGTTTCCCTATGATTAAGAACACTTGTATTATTTAACTTTCATTTTCGACCAAATCAATATCCATTTTCATTTAGATTTGGGTGGCAGGGGGTCTGGGATGGAAACAAATCAAAATATGGAGGGACATTATTTTCTTTGGACATTATTTGTCCATCTCATTTCTTCTGTTCACCAACCAATAAATATATCATCTGTCAACACTCAGCAGATCACCACAAAAGGTTTGGTTTATTTTATTACTCTATCTACATGATACAGTGTTTGATGATCGCACTTCAATGCGACAATACTTGATATATAATGAGAGTCTTCCATTCAGCGATTGGTTACTCGTATTGGTCGTCTTTATCGAAGGATGCGAGAAATCAATTAGCAAGCCGACTTGTTGGTGAAACACTACAACTGAGATCTTACAGAGAAGAGCTTTGAAAAGATGCTGCAGAGCATTTTCACTAATCACTCGTCCTGTGATTGCCAGGTGGAAAATGCTCCTCAACCAGAAGAGCAAACAGATGTTCATTGGCATGAAAGACTGGCGCTGCAGTCTAATTGAAATGAGCTTTCACTTTGTTTAAATGAACTTAAATGCTACACGGCTCGCAGCTGAGAAAACATTATATTAAACCGGTGAAAAGAAACAACTGCAAATGCGAATAAATGTCTTGCTGTTGACTCGTTGCGTTTGTGTGTGTATTGATTTACAAGCACCCTCGGGTCTCTTTTCTTCCTCCTTGGATTTTCATTCGAGGCGATGGAAGGCGTCCGAGGCCTCCTCCTGCATTGCCGCTCACTCGCTGGTGTTTTTTCACAGCCTGCGGTGCTGCTTTAGCCACAGAGGCTTCAGGCACCTGGATGGTCAAATTGTCCCCATTGGAGGGAAAGGAGGAGGGGGAATGGGTTGGGGGGGGGGGGGGGGGGTGATGTGCAGGCAGGATATCTAGAGAGGTGTAGCGTTTCCCTCCAGCCGGAATAGCTTCGCCCAGCGGGGAGTTCTGATAGCCTGTCCAACATTAGTGACCTCATCTCCACCTCAAAGTAATGAAACGGTTGGATGTTGGATCCGCCCAGGGGAAAAAAGAAGGAGGAGGGACTCTTTTTTTTTAAGTGTGGGTAAACAACCTCCATCTGTGTTCTCCTGCTCAGCCTGTGAAGGTATACAGGATGGCCAAGTGATACCTGCTGTCTTCTCTGCTCTCGTCTTTTGACGACAGAAAACTCTCTGTCCACATACGTCTGTGGGTAAACACAGATGATGAAAGCAACATAAAAAATGGCATGCTTCCCTGTGCAGCTCCCCCTAATGTCATCCTTATTCCCTGCTGAGGTTACCCACATGTGCCACCTCCGGGTCTGCTCATGTTGCGTGAGACCCGCGTTAGATGCATGCTGGGTGTTCTTCCTTACAGTGAAGACACATGGCTGTTGGTTGCTTTCCTGCAGAAGCTTACAAAAGAGACATTGGGTTTCATTACTGTTGTTCGTTTTGGGTTAACCTTTGAAGCATGTCATCAATTGTCTTGTCAGTGCTGGTGGTTTTTCAAAGTTTGACCCTGTGGCGCCCCCTTAGACAGAATTTAGACAACTGCACTCCTACCTGAAATATACTGATATACTGAGTTGCCCATACGCCGGTCACTTACTGACTCAACTCTCTACATCGGACTCATACAGTGAAAGATACAGTATGTACGTTTAGCTACAGCATGTGTGACAAAATCAAAGGTCCACTTGCTATCATTATGGAGATGTCAACTGATCTCTGTTGAATTAATAAAGGCTCATTTTATCTTTTTTATTCACCCATAAATAATTTCTTGTTCTCTTTTCATTTATGTTACAGAAAATTGTCTGAGATATTAAATAAAAAAACGAACAATATGGTGATTATTTAACATGATCTTATCGCATCTTGTCTTTATTATACTGTATATATATTCTCATATATATATGCACTCAATATTTGTATGTGTGAGTTAGCTCTGACAATGGGAAACTGTGTTAGGACCATGTTGCAGTCCTCACACAGCCAGGATTGAGAGTAATAATAACAATCTTGTTTGAAAGCTGTATTCTTGGACAGGGCCTTTCATCAACACAGGTTCTGTCTTCGAGCGCAGCCTTCATGTCGGTCTTAACGACACATCAGTGTATTTTATGTGACTTTTGAGATGAGAAAATCTGATCAGACAGACGTATAAACACCTGCCAGTTGTACTCGAATCAGCCTCTGCGGTATAGTTCCTCTGCAGTGTGTGTCTCAGAGAAAACAGTTTCCAGCGATGGCCCACAAAGAAAGAGGCTCACAAAGTGAAACAATACACTGCATCGCGGCTGGCAACAAGGTACTCATTTATCTCCACTGTAATTTGAATCCTTCATTTGTTTCCTTCCTCTTCTGTCTGAAACAGCACTTTGTGTCTTTTGTTTTTCTGCTGATGAATCACATTTTCGTATTCCTTAAGCTACTGACTCCTCGTCCACTCGTATTAACTCGAAGGGATATTGTAGCAATTTGTTATCCATATAATTTTACTTTTATGTGTTTTATTGTTCCACTAAAGTTTTATGGTTTAATTATGAACTGATCCTGCAGGTCTCATTTGCAGCCCTGCCATCCCACCCCACAGTAAAGCGTAGATTGAATTGCTCAGAATGACCTTTAATGCATATAAGATTATCTAAGCATCAGTCTGAACACAAACATATTCAAACACACACTGTAAGACAAATATAAACAGGGATGCTATCTGAGGAAATGTGTCCTCCTACCCAGCAGTTTTTGAGAGAACCATCCAGGCTTAATATTATATTTTTTTTAAAACAGAATCAGCCTTTAAAAAATGTATTCTGGCAAAGCAGGGTCCACTGCTGCCTCAATAATTAATTACTTATTAGCCAGCGTTAAGAATGTTAATGCTTCTGAATAATTCAGAATTGGCAGAATAAGGGAATAACAAATACAAGGTCTGCCAGCACCCACCTTCTCCAACAAACAGTATTCATGTAAACCCACACCCTTGAGGCCTCCCCACACACTGAAGAACCCTTTGCCTCCACTCATGTGCTCCTGTCCAGTGTCTGACAGCACTGAACAAGGTCGGGTCAGTCAAGGCGAGCACCTCTGCAGGAGAGAGCCTTGAGAATATAAATGCACGTTCCATGTAGGGACTTTATGATTGGATGTAATTTGTACAGCCATGACTGGTCTATGGCAAAGAGGAATTGACAGGCAGGCTACAAGTTGAATCGTGTCAGGGGAACCATAAAGCAGAACACTGCAGACTCAAGACTGAGCGGGTTGAGACTAGCATTTATGTTACAAAACAAGATGATGGTTTGTCACCACTAGAGTGTCCATGAGGTGGGGTGATAAGGAGTATGGAGGACCACACATGACATAAGTAAAAATAAATAAATAAATAAATGTGTAAATAAATACAGAAATAAATAAATAAATAAAAATGGAAATAAATAAATAAATACAGAAATAAATAAATAAATATGTTAATACCAATAGAAATGTCAAAATAAATGTCTTAGATATATTTGCACATTTATTTATTCCCTGATACATTTCCTTTTCATTTGCAGTGTCCTTATGCTAATGAGAAAGGCCTATCCGCAGTCTCATGCAGGATTGGTCACAAGAGTGTAATGATCCAGCCCTACGTCTGCCTCTCAATGCTGACTGGTGTCCAGTAGCTGTTTGCAGCGTTGAGCCAGTTCACACTTAAAATTAACTAGTTCAAGTTCAGAGGGTTAGTTAAGGTTCTTTTTTATTGGGATGATTTAGCTGTCAGTAGTCCTGACTGTGAGCGTCACGTCTCGTGTTGTACTGAGCACAATGAGCGAGCCGAGAGGAGGAGGAGGAAACAGAAACTCCAGCTCGTTACAAACCACCTGCAGCTTCTGCTGTGATCATGAAGCCGCTGATCTCTGAGCAGATGTGACCAGAGAAACTCTGTGTTTTCACTGTTTCCACTGTTCCACAGAGTCACTAACCGGCTGTTTCACGGTGAAGAGCTCAAGTCTCAGTCACTGCCCGTGTCTCTGTGCGAGTGTGTGACGGAGCGCAGGGGCTGTGTGTGTGTGTGTGTGTGTAGCTCAGTTGACTAATCCTGCTCGAGACTGAGGTTAGGCCCGCCTTTCTCATTAGCATAAGGACACTGAAATGTGGAAATAAATAAATGTGGAAATAAATAAAAGTTGGAATAAAAGTGGAAATAAATAAATAAATGTGCAAATATATTTAAGACATTTATTTTGACATTTCTCTTGGTATTAACATATTTATTTATTTATTTCTGTATTTATTTATTTATTTCCATTTTTATTTATTCATTTATTTATTTATTTCTGTATTTATTTATACATTTATTTATTTATTTATTTTTACTTATGTCATGTATGGTCCTCCATAAAGGAGTGCAGGTGGAGATGGTGTCAAATGAAGAATTAGAGGAGTGGGGGTTGAGGTGCACAGTGTGAGGGGTCCAGGTTCTTGTTTAATCAAGTTTATATTGAAAGATTGCAGAAAAATATAACATCGATTTATTTCCCATTTCCATGTTACTTGTCATACCCTTAATGCGTAGAGGCCATCACTGAATGAAAATCTCTTGCCCAGTGCGTCAGCCACATCGACGTATGTGGATGACACGTCCCCACTTTATCTAACTATCCAGAAATATATCCAAAATATCCCAGTTACAAATTCTGCCATCTACTGATATCCTGGCGCTACAGACGTGCAACCAATTATGGGTCAGTCTCAGCTGTCAATCATGACGTTTCACCATGTTTTATAACATATATAATAATATACTATTTTTTATTAAACTGCATAACTGTCCAAAATAGGGTCTAATGATTCTCTAAATCCTTATTTTGGTTCACATTCCAATTATTGAGCAATTGTTTTTTTCTTTTTTCGATACAAAAATGTTTCCACACTTCTGGCATGAATGTGCCTGAGGCATCGACAGTTCCCTAGTTGTTATCCAACTTGGGTTAGTAGGCTACTAGTTGCAACAGCTGTCAATCAGGAACTGCAATGCGTTTGTCTGTCAAACAACACATTATTTATAATTATCGTGAAAATTTATTTGAGCAAAATACGCATGATAGAGTGACAGAAACGATTTTGAAAAAAAAAATCACTTTTTAGATTGGCTCATGTCCCATTCTCAACATTGTTGAGGTGGGTTTTATGACCAGCCACCAATCTTTGACTAAATACGAACATCAGCATGTTAAAACACTGTGGCAGTAGCCTATGCCAGGGGGCTCTCACCACAGCAGCTAGAGGCAAACCATTTGGTTTATAGCGTCATTTATTAAATCATCAACACCCATGAACAAACATAAATTAAAGAGTTAAACACATAATCTAAATCACTGCTTTTAATGACTCAAGTCTATTTGAGTTTACAGAACTCAGCTGTGTCTCCGGGATAACAATAAACCCAAACTCCAGCATAGAGAGGCTGAGTGAATGTGGTCTGGAGTCTGTGGAGGAGAGTCATGGTGTCAGAGACGCTGTAGAAGGACAGGACACCTGCACTGTGATCCAGGTACACTCCTACTCTGGAGGACCGAGGACCTGACACTGGAGTCATGATCCTGTTGTAATGAAAGATATATCTGGTTCTATAACAAGATAATGACCAAGATTTATCATTGCATCCAAATTCACATTCATTTGAGTTTCCTGATCTGCTGATATTGTTGTATGTGACTGCTACACCAACTCCTGCTATCCCCCCCACCTCCACCTCCACCTCCCAGTAACAACGTCCAGTCAGACTCTCTCTACTCAGGACCTGAGGCAAACATGTGAATCTGTCTGGGTGATAAGAATAAGACTGTTTTTTACTCATATGTGTTACTTTTCTGTTTCCTTCAGATAATAAGAGATATCTGTTTGCTGTGTTTGGATCCAGTGTGATTTCCTGCGAATATTTTAAAAAGTCAGCTCTGGTCTCTGGCCCTGGTTGTGGCAGTAAAACATCCACTTTAGACACAATCTGGAAAATCTCTGTCTCTGTCTTACTCAGAATGTCCTGTAGTCGACCTCTGATCTGTGAAACAGCTGCTGTCACGTCCTCAAAGTTCTTCAATGGAAGGATCCTGATGCTGGATGAGTGTGTAGATTCACTGAGTGGCGACAGTGAGGGGTAGTTGAGTAGAAACTGGTAGGGATCCTCTGTGTCTGAGAGCTGTTTCAGTTCATGGTCTTTCCTCTTCAGCGCAGTGATCTCCTGCTTCAGTCTCTCCTGAAGCTCTCTGAGTCGACTCACCTCAGTTTCCTGCTGGGATCTGATCTGCTGCTTCACATCAGAGCTTCTTGTCTCCAGCAGACGGATCAGCTCAGTGAAGATCTTCTCACTATCCACCACTGCTTTATCAGCATAGACATTGACGGCCTCCTCCTTCTGCTGAAGCAGCTTCACATCTTTCTCTGTGTGCTGGACTCTCTGCTGGATTGTTTGTCTCCTCAGCCCGAGCTCTCTCTGCCTCTCTGTCCTTTCTTCTGCAGCTGACACTGTGTCGTGGTCTTTATGTTCCTCCACAGAGCAGAGATAACAGATACACTGCTGATCAGTGCGGCAGAACATCTTCATCACCTCATCGTGACGAGAGCAGATGTTTTCCTGGAGCTTCTCCGAGGGCTCCACCAGCTTGTGCTTCTTCAATGGAGCTGACTGAAGATGACGCTGGAGGTGTTTCTCACAATAAGAGGCCAAACAAACCAAACAGGACTTGAGAGCTTTCAGTTTTCTCCCAGTGCAGATATCACAGGCCACATCTCCAGGTCCAGTATAGCAGTGATCAGCAGGAGCAGCTTGGAGTCCAGCCTTCTGCAGCTCCTCCAGTGAATCAGCTAACATGGTGTTTTTCACCAGGACAGGCCTCGGTTTGAATGTCTGTCTACACTGAGGGCAGCTGTAGCTTCCTCTTACCTCATTGTCCCAGTGGGTTTTAATACAGCACATACAGTAGCTGTGTCCACAGCCAGTAGTCACCGGATCCTTCAGTAGATCCAGACAGATCGTACAGCAGAATCTTTTTCTGTCCGGTTGATTTTCTTGCTCCGCCATTTCAGCTGGTGCCAGTGAAAGCAGGTTATCTTCCTCTGAACAGATCTCTGCAGATCCCTCTCTCCTTCACTCCCCGCAGTGACTCATCTCCCACAGGTCACAGCTTGTTGTTCACTGGTCCTTACACTTACACACCTGTGAAGTGATGAGACACAGAAGTATCCTGACTGGGAGGAGCTGGTTCTGAGGTTTTATCTGTGTTGTCACATCTCAAAGTGAATAGTAGCACAGGGAACTGTCACATTCAGCTCACAACAGCACAGGTTGTAAGATTCACATTCTTCAAAGTTTCCAGAAAAGTTAACAAATCTTTTCAATGAAATAAAATAACTACTTAGGCTTCACAAATGAAAAACACAGGTAAAATACATTAAAACACAAGTATGAAAGAGTAAAAGTATAAAAACACTACAGGGGACAGAAATGTAATCATGACCACCCTTTAAAAACTAGAATTAGATCAAATCTTGGTACGATAACAGAAGGTTTGAAGTTGGATTTAAAGGAAGCTTCTGACTCAGCCTTCTATTTTTCCTCAGGTTGTCTTATTTCTAAAACTCTGTCCCCCTCAGCGTTAAACTGAGCTGTAACAACAGCGTGTGCAGCCAAAGATGATACAGACTTACAGCAAAGAATCGATCCCAGTCGTCAGGAACCTAATCCTGAGTGTATTTACCGTTTGTTTTGTGGGTTAAACCTTGGACAAATTTTGGGTCAAGAAGTTTTGATCAAGTCTGGATTCAAACTGTACGACCCAAGACCGTCTGTCCGTGATGAGACGACCTGAAACACTGAGGCAACACGAAGAACCCGCTGTGAAGTTTCATCCTCATGAAAATCAACAGCACAATAAACGGAACGACCTCAAGTTCACAACATCACAATATTTCCAATATGGGGCATGTGTGTCTGGACTCAACTTAATGTCTTCACTCTGAAACTTCTCCAAACCATTATTTCTCCACTTCTTTAAATCTGTGTGACGAACTCTCTTCATCCACTGAGATCACAAACAAGATCTGGGTTTTGGAAAATCAGCGAGTGAAAGAAAACTTTGGTCATTTCTCTTTTCGATGAAGCTGTTTAAGTGCAGAAAAGCTGCAAAGACAGTGACTGAATGTGAACATGGAGGTTTGTGGAGTTTCAGGAGGAAAACTGCCTCAGTTATTCTCTCACAGGTGTTTCCCTTTGTCTCCAACAGCTTTCAATGAGATCCTGGAATGAAGACAAAAGAACAGACTGGATTTATTCTTTATTTCAACTTTAAGCTACATACATATATTAGATTTTAATGCTTTATACATATGTTTAAATCTATATACTTGTGAATAAGAAACGAGAGTGACGAGAGCTGCTGGGAAATCCCTCAGAGGGACTCGATTAGGACGCTCCTCAACGGAAATGCTAATTCAGATCAGGAAAAATCCAAAAGAACAGAAGACTAAGCAGCAGCAGATAAATATGTTGTATTAATTTTAACTTACAGCTTGACATAATTGAAACAGTATTTAAAATCGATTTAACACAGACCACTGTAAATCAAAAGTGTTTTTTCTACTCAACTGTACATGTACAATAAACACACACACACACACACACACACGGAGGGGATGTGCCCTGAAAACCACTCACTTTATTGGGGTTTCCAATAAAGTGAGTGTTGGGGACCAATCAGCTCTCACCTGTGCTTGGTCCTCTGTGGTTCAGGTGAGGGTGCTCTCCTAGCCCTGTGTTCACCATCTCATTTTACCAGCACAATTAGGCAACAGATTAGGGTAGCAGTCATGTCGTCCATCTTTATATACAGTCAGGGCCGGCCCTAGCAAATTTGGCGCTCTAGGCAAGCTTCACTCCTGGCGCCCCCCCCCCCAAGTAGTTACTCGGACACTACTCGGACACTACTCGGACACTCGGACACTGCTAGCATGTTCTGACAACACCAAGGAGGTACATACCTCGATTAATGCCTCATTAGAATACAGCATGAATGCAGCAGCAATAACAACACGGAGCCTTCAGTTCCTCATCCAGACTGCATCTTATTCAAATTAAACACAATTTCAAGTACAAGTATTTCTCTGAGTGAAACTGCATTTTAAGTGCATAAAACATACATTCAATTATTATGGTGTCTATTTCCTCCAAACATCTTAATATTTATTACCACTCATAAAGAAATATAAACATTTACAATATAGACCTATTGAACATAAGCTTATAACTGGTCTTTATAAGGCACAATAACAATACATGACTTAATTACAGAGTCTGTGTGTGTCGGAGCTGAACGACACACTGTTAAGTAAACTATATACTATCGCGACGCGCCTGCAAGACGACGCGCAGGTAAAATAAACACCTATACAGGCGAATGTAGCCCCGCCCACCTAGTGCGCGAGTGTCTCCCCTCACTGTCCAGCGGAGTTTCTAAGTTATTACCAGTATAAGTAGAAAATCAAAACAACATCAACACGTCTCAATTACACCCGTGGTGATCAACTGAAGCTTTGGGAGCTAACGTAGGTGTCTCTCACCCACTACTAACCTGTAGAATACAGGATGAATGCAGCAGCAGTAAAGACATGGAGCCAGGGCCGGCCCTAGCACATTTGGCGCTCTAGGCAAGCTTCACTCCTGGCGCCCCCCAACCCTAAACCCCAAAAAAAATATTTTTCAAAACGATTTCCACGAAAACTTAATATTAATTGATTTCTTTCTTCGTCGAAGTTGCTTGAAAACACACACTATAACCATAAGCCTCAATGTGCTAGCATGTTCCGACAACACCAAGGAGGTACGTACCTCGATTTTTGCATCATGTTACCCTAATGTTAGATACATTTTTTTTATGACAAAATATTGGTTGGAGATATAAGTAATGATAAGCTCCCAAAATTATAATATATCTGTAGAATACAGAATGAATGCAGCAGCAATAACAACACGGAGCCTTCAGTTCCACATCCAGACTGCATCTTATTCAAATTAAACACAATTTCAAGTACAAGCATTTCTCTGAGTGAGAATGCATTTTAAAGTGCATAAAACATACATTCAATTATTATGGTGTGTCTTTACTCCAAACATCTTAATATACATTATCATTCATAAAGAAATATAAACATTTACAATAAAGACCTATTGAACATTAGCTTATAACTGGTCTTTATAAGGCACAATAACAATACATGAATTACAGAGTCTGTGTGTGTCGGAGCTGAACTACAAACCGTAACGTAAACAATATACTATCGCGACCCGCCTGCAAGACGGCGTACAGGTAAAATAAACACCTATACAGGCGAATGTAGCCCCGCCCACCTAGTGCGCGAGTGTCTCTCCTCACTGCCCAGCGGAGTTTCTAAAGGCCAAATTATACTTGTGTTGCACGGACGCACGCATGCACGCAAGACACGCAACACGCCCCTTTCGAGCCCTCTGGCGGCTTGCGTGCGTCCGCCAATTTTTCTAACTATACGACAAAACGACGCGGGCCTCACGCAGCCCGCAAGGCTTGTGATTGGTCGGCTGACTACATCCCGTCCGGAGTCTAGTTTCCGGTTTCATGCCCCACAATACGCGGAAATCACGGAAGATTTAGAAGAACGAATATGGACCAAATAGAAGAGCACTTGGCAGAAGAGATCCGAAAGTATGACCACTTGTATAACCCGTCACTGACTGGCCGATTTGTCCGCCAGAGATAGGCTATGAGGAGCCGGAGTGGCGATGTAAATAAACATTCGACGAAGAAGAAGACGTCTCTTCTTTGTGTGTTTTGTTTTCGAAAAAAAAAGTTACTCCGCCTAGTGTTCTGGCGGTGAATTGCGTTGCAACACGCGCAACACGTTTAGGAAGCATAAACCAAAACGGATCCGTCGATGCAGCTGCGTGGCCTTCTGCGGTTGCAGTCGCAGGACTATAATTAGGCCTTAAGTTTTACCAGTCAACACGTCTCAATGACACCCGTGGTGATCAAGCGAGGCTTTAGGAGCTAACGTAGGAGACTCTCACCCACTACTAACCTGTAGAAGACAGGATGAATGCAGCAGCAGTAAAGACACGGAGCATTCACTTCCTCATCCAGACTGCACCTGGCATGTGGATGGAACCCCCAAAGAGACAGGACGGGGTGAAGCTGCTCCCGTGCCAAACTTTCCTCCTGAGCGCTGCTGTCATTTACTGATTTCTCTAATGAAACTACTTAAATTACTGTTAAAGTAATTAAATACAATATTTTGGGTCATACCACATATAGAAGGGGGCGCAAAAAACCCTGCCTAGCAAAAAAAGAATAATGTTTTTTTGGGGATTTTTTTTTTGCCCCTAGACTCTGCGTTTTGTGTGCCACTGCTCAGCTCACAGATTTGACATTATGATGAGACAATGCTGTATAGGCTCTCAGAATGTTATATAAAATTGAAAAAAATCATACTTCAAATTTAGCAATTGTTTGCACTTAAGCTGTCCCGGGTTTGGGTTAGTTCTCAGTTTTTTTTGCTAGGACAAATTGGCAGAGGCCAAATTGTCAACAAGGATGAGTGACAGCACCATTCCAGCTTTTTCATCAAAACCATGGCTATATCTCTTTATTTGTACATAAGGAAAATAATAAAAGAGCTGAAAGGGAACATGGCGAGGAAAAGGAAATGCATTGGGTGAATAGACAAAAGATTAAAAGTAGAAGTATAATGCTTAGTTTTATTTCAAATTACCGCTCTGTGTAAAGTACGTGCAGCTCGACCTGGGAACGATAACACAAGATTGATTCCCTGTAGAGCTGCGTTCATAGGTTTCAATTCTTATAGCTTGTGGTTGTTTGACATGCCGGGGGTCTCAGTTCTACCCTGACTGACATGGTAACATCCAAGAGTCCTCCCACAGCTCATCCCACACAACACTGCTCTTGCTCATCCCTCTCAGACACTGCAAACCTCCCCATGCAAAACAGAAGAAAGAAATACCAGCTGCTGACAGACAGACACACACAACTGGAAAAGAAGAGAATGCTTTACTGGGTTTGAGGACTCTTTGGAACTCTTGAGAGGTACAGTCAAATGTGAAACTGAGTTTCACTTGTGTCAAACATCTGTTTTATCTGTTCATGGAGGTGAAATGAATAAATAGCGCTTGTGCTTTGTGGAGAATTAAATGGGGGTAAAAATGAGGATGACAGAAGGCAGACACTAGGCTTAGCATCACAGTTGATGTTCAATTTTCTGATTTGATGTCGTAGAATTTTCTGATTAGTGAATAACAACTTAAGGAATGATTCATAAAATTATCAAGTAACCTCTTGAGACGGAGGAGGTTTTCTTTTCTCTTTTTCAACTTCTTCACTTGTGCCGTTTGGTTTTCCATAAAGATTATATTATTTGGAGATTGCAATTTAATGCAGATTCTAATCACATATCCTGTTGGCTGTGTGCACCATCTCATTTTACCAACACAATTTGGCAACAGATTAGGGCAGCAGTAATGTCGTCCATCTTTATATACAGTCCATTGTCTGCACCAAACGTTGACTAGCCTCTGTGTTTAGTTTTGCAGGAGAGTTTGCCCCTAGAGCCTGCGTTTTGTGTGCCACTGCTCAGCTCACAGATTTGACATTATGATGAGACAATGCTGTATAGGCTCTCAGAATGTTTAATAAAATTTTTTAAATTGTGCCGTTTGGTTTTCCATAAAGATTATATTATTTGGAGATTGCAATTTATTTCAAGGGAGCTTGAGTTATGGGACAATACACTTTAGCATTAACTCTTACGGACAGTGTCGGTGCTCGCCTTCACCTTCTTCTGTGAAAAACATATTTTACAACTTGTGAGACCCGGGAAAAGAAGGATGTTAAATACAACTGATGGCTCTATTTACAGCAAGTAATGTCTTATGGAGACTTTTGTAGTTAAACTTATTAAATGAGACGAAGTACAAAGAAAATGAGAACCAGATACTGCTCTCTGTGGCCGGTGTGGCCCAGGCGTTAAATCCTGCTGATCTACAAAATGTGAACGGCTGTGAGACACAACCTGGGGTTTGATCAATGCTGACGGGCCTTTCTCAGATGAGGGTGTATCATGTAATGGCTGAACATCCTTTGAGGTCCAAGACAGACGATGTGTCCTAAAATCTTAACAAAGATGTCCTTCCCTGGCCGAAAGCAGGAGTCACATGTGACGGCAGAAGTAAACATCACCAGTCTTTGCCTTACCATGGAAAATGCCTTATGATTGATATGATTTGGTGCTATATAAATGAAATTGAAGAAAAGTAATTACTAGATGAACAGAATTACAAAATGTTCACATTGACTCGTCTTTGCAACAGACTGCCTTTCAAGCTGACACTCCATTGTCTTGAATAAAAATGTGCTTCATCAAAGACAATACAGCCACACACGTAACTTCTGTTGAGAGCAGCTCAGACGTAATGTAGACTGAGAAATGTGATGATTAAACAAACATATCTTTCATGCAAATGTCTGTAATCCTTAGATAAGTAATGAAAATGTGCTTCTTTCATCAGTTTCGTCTCTAATCTTGATGGCTACGACTTACGACTCAATATTTTGTTACAGAAGCCCTGACAAAGCTAATTGTGGATTTATAATTATTTTGCTCGATGCAGCTTTTTTTGTGTGTCACATCTCTCCTCTCTCTTCATTTGCACACATGGATGCAGCCAACCGTCCATTATCTAGACCTCGTATCATATAAGGGTCGCAGGACTGTAGGATGAAGTACTTGGAGATAACCACGCAGATACAGGAAGAACATGCATACACAGAAAGGCAAACATGGATCCTAATCATCTGGCTGAAAGGAAACATGACCACTGTGCCACCCTTAGATTAGTTTATTAAACCATATTCTTCAGCATGTTCTCCTGATGAACCTAAGTGCATTTACTGGGTTTTAGCTTTATTTGGTCTCAACCATCCTTCTTAACTGCTTCACTATATGTCCTTAAACGTAACTTTGTTTTTCTACTATTTATTGTTGGGTACATTTTATGAGGTGAGATTATTATAGCTGCCCGTTGAAGCTAGAACTTATGAGACAGATGGAAATGAACCCAAGCAGTTACTTTACAACCTGAGCGACCAGACGTCTGAAGGATGCTAACACTGTCTGTAGAGCTGAGCTGCAGATTAACCTGATGATTCACACATTTCCTTGCACCTTGACTTGCTGAAGGGGCTACCGAACCAGTCCCATACATCTCACACTATGTTTTAAAGCACTGCTAATCTCACAGACAGTAGCTAAATGGACCTAAAAAAAATAATCCTACATGAGCTTTCAAGCTACAGTTATTGGCACCTGTTTGTTTAAATTGATTCTCAGTTTCCCTGCTGGCTCAGGTGTCTGACTGCCTGAGGCCTAGAGGCTGAAGGAGTGGGCTGTTTCTGCTCTATCTGCAGACACCTTTCTTCTTCACTATAGAATAGAATAGAATAGAAAGCTGTATGGTCATTGTACAACAGAAAATTTGTACAGCAGAATTAGAGCTGCTGCTTCTTCAAGTCTGACAGAAGACCCAATAAATGCATATTCAACCAATAAAAACAAAACTAGTAAACTGGTAAATACTTATTTTGTTATTGCACAGAATGGATATTGAACTTGAAATGATTTGAATATATGTCACTCTATCATAGTTATGAATTTGTAATATATTCCTTATTTGGTAGTTGGAGTTTAGAATTACATAAAAAAATTATTAGTATATGAAATAAAAAATAAAAAAGACAGTATGGGGGACAATGGAAACCTTTTGTCTTCCAGTGGAGCTTGTGATGCTGAGCTACTAAGTATCATACTGTGTAAGTAGATAGTAGTCCATATCACTCCCATGGTCTACCCAAGTACAGTTCATCTCTGTTCATCTCTGAAATGATAAGTGACTTTAATGTGGCCGATTACTTTAGGTTCACTAGATCCTAAGTGTACTCTCCATTTCAGTGAGTAAACAGGCAGCTCAGTTGCTGTTCAGATGCAAAGAACAGTTTTTAACCCGCTCACTCACGTGAATTTTTCTGTCAACACTTGTAAACGTCACAGCTGACTGCTGTTATCGTCTCATCTCATCTCATCTCATTTTCATCCGCTTATCCGGGGTCGGGTCGCGGGGGGAGCAGCTCAAGCAGGGGGCCCCAGACTTCCCTTTCCCGGGCCACATTGACCAACTCTGACGGGGGGATCCCGAGGCGTTCCCAGGCCAGTGGTGAGATATAATCTCTCCACCTAGTCCTGGGTCTTCCCCGAGGTCTCCTCCCCACTGGACATGCCTGAAACACCTCCCAAGGAAGGCGCCCAGTGGGCATCCTTACCAGATGCCCGAACCACCTCAGCTGACTCCTTTCTAAGTAAAGGAGCAGCGGCTCTAATCCGAGTTCCTCACGGATGGCTGAGCTTCTCACCCTATCCCTAAGGGAGACGCCAGCCACCCTTCTGAGAAAACTCATCTCGGCCGCTTGTACCCGTGATCTCGTCCTTTCGGTCATCACCCAGCCCTCATGACCATAGGTGAGGATAGGAACGAAGATCGACTGGTAGATCGAGAGCTTCGCCTTGCGGCTCAGCTCTCTTTTCGTTACAACGGTGCGGTAAAGCGAACGCAATACCGCCCCCGCTGCTCCGATTCTCTGGCCAATCTCACGCTCCATAGTACCCTCACTCGCGAACAAGACCCCAAGGTACTTGAACTCCTTCACTTGGGCTAAGGACTCATTTCCTACCCGGAGTAAGCAATCCATCGGTTTCCTGCTAAGAGTCATGGCCTCAGATTTAGCGGTGCTGATCCTCATCCCAGCCGCTTCACACTCGGCCGCCAGCCGATCCAGTGAGTGCTGAAGGTCACAGGCCGATGATCCAATGAGGACCACGTCATCTGCAAAAAGCAGTGACGAGATCCTCAGACCACCGAACTGCAATCCCTCCCCACCACGACTACGCCTCGATATCCTGTCCATGTATATCACAAACAGGATTGGTGACAAGGCGCAGCCCTGGCGGAGACCAGCATCCACTGAGAACGAAACTGACTGGCACCGAGGACGCGAACACAGCTCTCGCTTTGGGAGTACAGGGATTGGATGGCCCTGAGGATAGACCCCCTTACCCCATACTCCCGCAGCACCTCCCACAGTTTCTCCCGGGGGACCCGGTCATACGCCTTCTCCAGATCCACAAAACACATGTAGACCGGATGGGCATACTCCCAGGCCCCCTCCAGGATCCTTGCGAGAGTGAAAAGCTGGTCCGTAGTTCCACGTCCGGGGCGAAAACCGCATTGTTCCTCTTCAATCTGAGGTTCGACGATCGGCCGAACCCTCCTTTCCAGCACCTTGGAGTAGACTTTACCAGGGAGGCTGAGAGGTGTGATGCCCCGGTAATTGGCACACACTCTCTGGTCCCCCTTTTTGAACAGGGGAACCACCACCCCGGTTTGCCACTCCTTTGGCACTGTACCCGACTCCCACGCGATGTTGTGTAGGCGTGTCAACCATGACAGCCCCTCATCACCCAGAGCCTTTAGCATTTCTGGCCGGATCTCATCAATCCCTGGGGCCTTGCCACTGCGGAGATGTTTGACCACCTCAGTGACCTCCACCAGGGAAATTGACGATGAAACACCATCAACCTCGAGCTCTGCCTCCAACATAGAGGGCGTGTTATTCGGATTCAGGAGTTCCTCAAAGTGTTCCTTCCAACGTCCGACAACCTCCTCAGTTGAGGTCAACAGAGTCCCATCCTTACTGTACACAGCTTGGATGGTTCCCCGTTTCCCCCTCCTGAGGTGCCGGATAGTCTTCCAGAAACACTTTGGTGCCGACCGAAAGTCCTTCTCCATGGCCTCTCCGAACTTCTCCCACACCCGCTGCTTAGCCTCCGACACGGCAGCAGCTGCAGCCCTTCGGGCCTGTCGGTACCCTGCAACCGAGTCAGGAGTCCTCCAGGATATCATATCCCGGAAGGCCTCCTTCTTCAATCAGACGGCTTCCCTGACCACCGGTGTCCACCACGGTGTCCGAGGGTTACCGCCCCTTGAGGAGCCTAAGACCCTGAGGCCACAGCTAGCCACCGCAGCTTCAGCAATGGAGGCTTTGAACACCGCCCACTCCGGCTCAATGCCCCCAACCTCCACAGGAATGCCAGAAAAACTCCACCGGAGGTGTGAGTTGAAGATACCTAGGACGGGGGCCTCCTCCAGGCGTTCCCAGTTCACCCGCACTACTCGTTTGGGCTTACCAGGTCTATCCGGAAATTTCCCCCACTCCCTGATCCAACTCACAACCAGATGGTGGTCGGTTGACAGTTCCGCCCCTCTCTTTACCAGAGTGTCCAAAACATGCGGCCTCAGATCAGATGACACAATCACAAAATCGATCATTGATCTTCGGCCTAGGGTACTCTGGTACCAGGTACACTTATGAGCACCCTTATGTTCGAACATGGCGTTTGTTCTGGATAATCCATGGCTAGCACAGAAGTCCAATAACAAACGACCGCTCGGGTTCAGATCAGGGAGGCCGTTCCTCCCCACCACGCCTCTCCAGGTGTCTCCATCGTTGCCCACGTGGGCGTTGAAGTCACCCAGCAGAAGTACGGAGTCCCCTACTGGAGCCCCATACAGGACTCCATTCAGGGTCTCCAAGAAGCCCTCCGTCTGGGCCTAGCTCCAGACGGGGGCCCCGGGCTTCCTCCGGGCTGGGTGCCATCTCCTCTTGTGTCGATATTCATTGAGGGTTTTTGAACCATTCTTAGTCTGGCCCCTCACCTGAGACCACTCTGCCATGAGAGACCCTACCAGGAGCACAAGGCTCCAGACAACACAGCCCTCAGGTTCACAGGGACACGCAAACCTCTCCACCACGATAAGGTGACGGTTCAAGGAGAGGCTGCTGTTATCGTGTGACTCAGAAACCTGCTGTGCAGCCACAATACACAGATACGTGAAGCATGAAACACATCATAGACAGGGGTATTCTGTCAATTTGGTTATTTTACTAGTTTAAGATTGAACTATTACATAAAAAAATCAATATGGTGAAAAGGTAGGTAATCACTGTGTGTGTTATACTTTCCTTGGAAATGGAAATTGTACTGAGTCCAAGTTTGGGAAAGATAGTTTCTCTCGTTTTAGGTTGTTATCACAGATGTTTGTTCAAGAGTGAATCTTTTCAGTTAGGAATGCTGTAAAAACTTTATGAAACATCATTAGTTTGACATTCAAATTCGACTTGAACATTTACTGTAACATTTACACTATGCTTTTTACACCCAAATATCGTCCTTCTCTGGAGCAGCGTTCTTATGCACACATTGCACTCAAGCTCTCACCCAATGTTGAAATGTTGAGTTTTTTTTTACATTTGAAGAAGTGGTCACCAGTTACTTCAATTGTTTTGGAATTGGCTGCAATTCTATTTACTCCTGAAACCCTGGAATGGTACAGTTCACAGTGAAAAATGAAATGAAATATTGAAGTCTGAACCAAAATAAAGGTTTTACGAGAACTGTTATGCACCTATGTCAGACACCAGTCACTGATCATAAAACATCAACAGAACAAAACTCTGTGCTTCTATATGTATACGTTATGATAATATTTAATGCCCCAGACACAATAACTGTGAAGAGTGATTTGTTCTGATACTATTGTTACCCTTTTCCAAGGCAAGATCATTCGATTTTCTATTATTGTAGAAAAGTGGCCCAACAGCGGCTGTCATTCAGAATTCTCAACCTGGATCTGGCTGGAATTAGCTGCAAATGACGTTACGTGATATCCCCACTGTGGATAAGCACCTGCCCGTGCCTCCTCTTGAAGCGAACCACAATAAGGCCAAAAGGCGGTATTGAGATAAGGGCCTGCCTGCAGGTGATAAATGAAGTATCTGGTGTCTTTCTTTGTTCTTTATTTCCCTTGTTCCAGCTGCCAAAATCAAACAGAATCTGCTTCAAAATGTCCTCCAGTCAGTTGTTTGAAAAGGTGAGTGTTGCTGGACCTATCCACGCTGTCATGCAGGCTTTTTTTCCCTTTCTTTCCAGGAGAACAATAACAATGTGGCATTTTAGAAATGCTGCACATGTGACTGCCGCTCTCTCAGGAACACATGCATTGTCTCAGACTACTAAAGGCTCTGCTATCTGCTTATTTTTATCTGCTTATTTAAAGGCAACACAGGTGTCTCTGCTGGTACACACTGTATCTAGGGACAGAGATGGAGAAAAGGCATTGAAATAAACCAAGTGGTGTGGCACCCTGTGTTGTGACTCAGATGTTTCCAAAAGTAATTTTGCTTTTTGCAAAGATCTATTTTTAAAGCTGGGGAGAACACCCAGCCCAGCCCAGCCCCAAACAAACAAATCCATTAAAAGCCTGTGGTGAAGCAGAGTCCAGGGCTGTGGGAGTTTTGGCTGCCCCTGAAATATGACTGCTGGTATAAGTTTGACATGCTACAAACATTTTTCATAATAACATATGTACATATCAGATATTTTCCCTCATATCGCAATTTATCTTGTGGGATTGATGTGAGGTATTTTAGATTAGTTATTTATTTTTACAGAATAACAACAAGATGCTCATCCAACTACCAGCAGTGAGGGGTTGTAGATGATGAGCTCTTTAATTCAGTGGTGAGAACAAAAATGGGCTCATCTAGAATTGTAATTAATGTTTTGTGACACTTATTCTCAGACTTGTATGCTAGTGTAACTCCAAAAACTTCCCATGATGCTGTCTTAAATTGAATACTGTCAGCCTAAGACAGTCATCCGAAGCATCTGTGATCAGATAGCTGTCAAGATCTGGTTCCAAAATGCATAGAGTGACCAAATGGGATCAATGAGAGCAAGAGTAGAGGTGAAATGACCACAGCAGGGATCAACCAGGGATGTTAGATTAACAGTTTACTGACCTCAGAATCCAGCCATTGATGAAGCTCCTGTTATTTGGTCGCAAACTGTGTTAAAAAACATATAGGTACCACAATGTGGTTGTATGCCTTGAGACATCATGTTTAAGGGGCCAAACCATCACGTTTTGTGAAGCAATAATGACCTTAATCTTTGACCTTTTTACACCAAAATCAATTTATTAATGACTTCAAATAAACATTTGTTCAAAATAAAAAATATATGTAATCCTTCTGGGCTTTTTTGAGATATTGGGATCACAAGAATGGGACGGACAGACGGATGGACAATTTCTATTTACATATACATATGTACATATATGATCGGCCTTTAGCTGTGTGGAGGGTTAAAACAAATAAGTAGATGTTGACCAGAAAGTGAGTGAGTTTACTTGTCAACAGATCAATCTCAATGGATCTTGAGCAAGCTCAAGGTTTTCCTTGAAACAGGCCATGACTATGACTACTTTCTTGTATAAATGTAGTACTTTGTAGTCAAATAAATACCAGTACTATACAGTATGTTACCATGCATCTTTCACTCTTGCAAATATTTTGGAATAAAACCCTTTTTAAACATATGAATGGATTCCTTCAACAGAAATGCTGAAGTGCTTTTGTTTTTAAACTGGTAGGCCTCAGGAAACATTTGATTGTGACATTTCAACAAATGAGCATTGAAGCATTTTGTTGAAAGATAATTTTCACCGTCTATTTTCTGTGAACCGAATGCGATACGGGGAGAAAATTGATGAGACCTTGAATCTCTCTAAGAGCAGCAAGATACAAAGAAAAACATGAAATGATGAACTTAACAGTTTATACAAAATTTCTTCAAATTTGACATCTTTTGGTCACGTCGAAGAATAACTAAATGCCTACTGACAGCCTGTGGTTTTAAGAGATTAACAGGAGAGACAGAAATACAAGAAAGTCATGCATCACTTAGAAATGCCAAAGGCAATTCAATTCTGGTTTGATACAGAGGGCTGATGAATCCCTTTGCAGTGGACTGTGCTTTATAATAAGTGAGGCCTTTACAGGACTTAAGCACATAATGGAATCTGCACAAGATAATATAATTTAATGTTTCACTTATTGTCGCAGGCTTTATTTATTTAAATTCCATTGAAATCTTTTATGTTGTTAATTTGTGATTTCTCTCATACTGTTCTTTTGGTATCTAGGAGAACATGTCAGAGTGGATAGTAGCATGTGCATAATGACATGTGCAAAGCAAGACTTTCTCCCCTGTGAGAGCCGTGCGTGACCCACAGAGACGATGCGTTGTGACAGGCACCTCGGTCCTGCGCAGGCCTTGATAAAATATTTATGGTGGGGTCACCTTGAGAACGCTGCTGTCTGCCTGCACAAACCGAACTCCTAGCGGGATTACATTAACATCACTTTTTCATCATGCGGGTTCATGAACCACTACATGTCTTATTATGTGTGTGTGTGTGTGTGAACATATATATATATACATGCATGCGGTCCAAAAGTTTCCATTAGTTAAAAGGTCTCAGATATGGATTCTACTGTAGAATTGTACTTATAACAACCTAAGGGTTAACAGAGAGTGAGCAGTTGAATGTTGACTTAGTCTTTTGCTTAAAGTGTATTTAGCTTAAATCTCATTAGGGCCTCCACCAAGAAGGTTATGGATTTATCTGCATTTGTTTGTCTGTTTGTAAGTCAGCAGGAGAACACAAAAACGTATAAACCGATAAACAGGAAATTATGTTGAGGGGTGGAGCATGAGGCAAGAAAGAATATATTAAATTTTGGAACGGATCTAGATAAACAGTTTGACTTTTGTTAGTTTTTTTTTAAATACAACAGTGATTCCAACTCAGAGAAATACACTGTAAACAGATGCATCTCCACTTCTTCCTCAGAAATAAAAGTAAATATCTCTAATACAAATGCTGCCATCTTTCACATTTAGAGCCAAAGTCTGAACAGTAGCGATCTATGAATCGTAGCTGTTGCACTCAAGTGAGTCAGCTGTCAATCATGATGTTTCAACTCATTTATAGGATCAAATAACACATTTTTATGTTTTCAATTAAGGTGTAACATACATCAGTGTTACAATAACTACCCTAAATGAAGGGAATCCTCTTTGAGAAAAATCATTCAACATATGATTTGACTTTTTTTATTTTGATCATGTCCAATTCACTAACATGGAGAAAAAAGGATCAATTCTGCAGCCCGCCAACAAGGGGCGACCACACTTTGGCTTCATGTCATCCATGTTTATATACAGTCTATGCTTATGAAGTTAGCAAACTAACAGATATTTTAACATCTGCAGCACTTAATGTTATCGCTTGCTTTGTATAAATGCAGGTGCTCTGGCCTACTTGTGGTTAGCCTGAGCTGCTCTCTGCTGCTTTTTCAGTGGATTTTCACTAGAATTTTAAAAGGAATTCAGTTCATAAATCCTTCATTATGTTGTTTTTCTCTTTGAGGAACAGGATATGTTGGCTGATATCACTAGCAGAGATGCAGCATTACAGAAAGGCCAGATGCTTGTGAGTGGGAGAGGACATTTCAACCAGCTCCTTCAGGGCGGCTTGACCTTTTATCTCTTTTTGAAAATTATTAACCGTTGATATGTCTTTTTTAATGAAAAAAAAATAACAAATATATTCCGAGATTTTATTGACACGATCAACACTTATATAAGGTTCATTTTTGCATGCTTATTTTTCACAATATAATCCAGTTACAGTATAGAAGCAAAGAAGTATGGGAGACTTAATCAAAATGGACTGAACTATAGAACCCTGCTGACAGCCCCACTCACTTTAAAAGCCTTGCAATCAGGCTTTTGAACCTTTAATAACACTTCAAATATTTATCAGTGCCCCTGATGAAAGGCTTAGTCACTTTATTCTGGCTTCTTTCTAAAGTAAAAAATATTGCATCCTTGTATCCTACCCCTGTTAGTGAGTGGCCAACAGAGCAACCCCCCGTGAACCATAACAAATTAGCAGACACCACAGCAAATGCCAGGTTCATCGTGCTGTGTAACAAACCTAATAACAATTTCATTCCAGGGCCACTTTAACTCTAACAGTGGTGAAATGGCAGGAGTGCCTTTCCAGATTGAATCTGAGGTGATTTAATCAGTAATATTATACACTAGCTCTTTATTTTTCCTCCTCATTGCTATGTTCACAACTATTCACAATATTTGCATGCATCAGTCTAAAATATACTCGTTTTTCTTACTAAACCAACACAGCAAGTTAAATGTCCAAAATAAAAGCAAGAATGTGTGAAATGTACCAGTATATAAAATATTCGAAATTTGAATGTACTGCAGTTCACATTCAAGGTTGAGTTTGTGCCCTACTATTAACATTTACAGTTCATGGCCGTCTGAGTTGAAATCTCTGTTTCCGGTTGAAAGTTCTCGCTCCCGCTGCAGCCTCACCCTCTGCTTTTTTTGTCAGTGCACACAGAAAACATTGATGATGAACTGAAGAGACAAATTTCCCCGAAAAGTGTATTAATTGGAGTATTACTGCTTCCCTCACCTTTAATTCATTAACTGAAAATTCCACAAAAAAGCAATTCCTTTAAATCTGCATTATTAGATTTCTGTCCTCCTTTTGGCAGCATAACAAGCTGAAAACATGTTGCCTTTTTATTTTGTCACGGGAAAACAAAGCAACATCAACTTTCATTTAGGGTTGTGTTTTTCTCCACCCATTGAATGTAAATCCGTTAATAACTCTGCTTTTAGTGCTGTTTGGCTTTTCACTTGTTCCTGAGGGAAATATCTGGCTGTTTAGCTGCTGCTCCATTATTTTCACCAGCTTCTCGCAGATTTTGATGCTTGACAGGTTGGAGCTTTTCCCTGGAGACAACTGCCCAGAGTTTCACGGACTACAAGACATATGAATAATCCAAGAGAGACTAAAAACCTGGGTTCACACAAACCACTTTTATATTCTACATAGTCAGTCATTTGATACATGGGTCATTTAAAATATAGTGATTAGTGCTCGTGGTGTTTTTCATTGTGAGAGTCATAGAGCCTGCCTTGAAGTCAGTGGTGATTCTGACAGAACTTTGACACTGCACTAAGGCTGTGCATGTTACTCCGCAAAGATAAAATGTACAATTGATGATGAATATGTAAATATGGTATAAAATAGTCCAACTGAACTCGTTTTAAAGCTGAGTAATAATAACTTCACTTTTAAATGAGCTTAGCAGAAACCACAGCTGCAAGCATTCTGCGTTCCATCCTGACCATACAGCAAAATGCACAAATGCGGAGAGTTTAGTAAGCTCAATGGAAAGATAAAGACTCCTATATCACTGTGTCTCTCCACAAGTCACAGTACTGCATGACAAAAAAGCAGCCTCCGTTTTCAAGCCGTTGAAATGTGTGTGTGTGTGTGTGTGTGTGTGTTGGGGTTGGGGGAGATTTAAATTCGTGTGACTGCTGTCTGTATCTGAAATCTGATTATTTAGCTTCGCTTTCGTCTTCTATACACCTTTTGGATTTATCCAATTTTCAAAAGTCTTGAGCAGAAAATGACAGTCTGATGACACGTCTGTGAAGAGGTCTGATTGTGATAAAGTCAAAGCATCCCACCAGCTGGACTGTGGGTGTGTAGGTCGATACCCTGAATTAGTCGACTGTGGAGGCCTGCACAATGTTTAACAAGATTTTCAATTCAAGTTATTTCTCATGTCATACACCTATGTTCACCTTATTATTAATATGAATTGTCCAGAAGCCCAGTGCTAGTAGATTTAGTAGCTAGTAGTTTTTTTTGGTACTTTACAGTCACAAAACCATCATACCATCTGCTAGATATTACAGCTATTTAACTAAGTTACATGTGATTTTAATTTTGCCAATGCATGACGTACTGTGTTAAGGGATCTTAGATGTATAGTTTTTCTTGTAGTTTTGTATTGCACTCAATGTGTTTCCCAAGGTTTTGAATGAAAAAATGATGACGATGAGTAGGAAAACTAGGCACAATTTACTGCAGAGATTATCTTGACTCTCTGATTACTGTAGTGCAAGAACATTTTTCTCTCCATCTTCTGCTTCTTGCTGCAGAGTTGTGTCCAGACATAAACTACACTGGAGAAAAAAAAGACAATTGAGTTTGGGGAATAAAGTCATGGCTCGGCTTCATCTATGCGAGAGGCTGATAAAGGCTGACCAAGATCCCCAAAGTCAGAAATCCACCCGAATGTCCTCCTCACTCTCCTCTGTGTACTGCAAAGCATACGATGCACGACAAAGCTGAAAATGAGGTCTGACTAAAATGGGTCACACAGCTGACAAACTCAGGTTAGGAACTGGCTCAGTTTGTACAGTGTGTGCCCAGCATTCGCTTCACATCAGGGAAATTGCCCCTCACATGTTCCTGGAATAGGATTTGATGCCAGGGTTCAAAAGTGGACATTAAATAAATATTGCTCCAAGCACAAACTGTTTGATGAGGAGGAGAATACACCCACACAGAATACACACGCCTGTAAACAATGATGTAAATAGATACATTTCTGCTGCGTTTTACAGTTTTTAATACACACGCTCATCTTAAACAGTTCACTTTGTAACCTACTTGCACTATACACACATTTAAGCGGATCTGAAAGTGTATTTTCCCGCTACAAGTCTATATATCATCTTTTTTACATGCTTATATAAATTGTATATTGGGCTCTGGGCTCTGAGCGCTACCAGAACCCCATTAATGTTATGTTAGTAAGTCATGAGCACCATCTTTACCAATTGATTAAGCTTGAAGTTGTGCAGGTAGCACAGCAAAACAATGCACAAATCAGAAGCCCTATAAATAAAGCTTTAACTTTTACTGATAAAGATTAAATGCATCTTTTCTAGAAGTAAACCTTAAACTTTAGCATTAAAGATTAAGCGCAACATACCTTCCAATTGCTCGTAATATGTAATCAAGTAAAGTTTTTTTCGCATATCATAAAATGATCAATCAGAATGAGCTGGGCACTTCAAAGCACTTATCAATGAGGCAAAATGCCTAGAAATTGTACCCCTCTAAAACCAATAGTGAGACATTTCTATGATTTTTTGTCTCAATGATAAGTGTAGCACGTCAGGCATTGTCACTGTGTCAATATTGTTATATTTGGCTGCTATGTTTTCAGGTATTATAGTTATTTGCAAAAAGCACATGTAGATGTGATTTCCACTGTCACGGATATGGTGAGGACCCAAAAGCAGCACAGGCAGACTAAATACCAGTCGGTAATGACCTTTATTGTTCACTGCAGTTTTTAACAGTTCAAACAGTTGCAGGGTGAAAAGTCTTTGCTCATAGTGATCATCTGCAAGATCTGAGCAGGAGCGAGCCTGGTGTTGCTGACTGAAGGTAAAGTCAACAGCTGATGGGTTACCTAGCTGGCAGACAGGTCCAGTGTTCAGCTGTGTAGCCACAGAGCAGAGCAGGAGCGTAATCCAGAGGGAACAGGCGAAACTCGTGGTCGAAGACAGAAGGCTGAGGTAACATCCAGGGCAGAGACGAGGCAGGCAGGTCGGCAACAGGTGATCAGTCCGGGGAAAGAACGCTGGAAAGTCAGGCATGACACAAGAACAATCTGGCACTGAAGCAGAGACAGGAGCAGGCTTAAATGCAGCCAGGGCTGACACAGGTGTGGAGAGTTGCCCTGATGAGGAGGTGTGGCTGACTGGCAGAGTGGAGCAGAGACAGGTGAGTTGAAAAACACCAGCAGACAGGAGATGAGCAGACTGTGACATCCACGACACATCGATGCAATGCATCTCTTTTATTTTTCTTCCTACGTTGTTACATGTGTGTTACATTACAAATCCAACACACTGTATGAACTCCTCACTGTTTCTGCTGGGGCTTTGGACATGTTTACTTTTACATCAGTGTTGATTAAATTATAATATTGCAACTCAGTAAACAATGCTATTCTCACAGAATCTTCATCTTTCCAGAGGGAAATTCATCAATAATTCATGAGTTTCAAACTGATGCCACATATTCATATCTTCAGACATATTCTATTGGAGCAATGAAACATTCAGACAGCTGGCACCTCATTGGCTACTCACAAGTCATGTATCTGTTTTGTTGTCTGCATAATCAGTACACATGTGCACATAAAGTGTATGTGCATGTTTATGTCTATTTAGAGCAGTAATTGTTTCGTGTCATAGATGATGTTATTATTAACAGTGTTCGAGAAGATAGCACTTTACATCATTATATTCATGTGCTGTAAAACACCTGGGGAAGGTAATGTGTTGAATCCTGGGGGGGGGGGCAGGGTCAGTTTACCCAAATTACATCTTTAGTTGTTCAAGTTAGAGTTTTTGTACAGTTCCTGTTACATGTGTACGGAAACGGATTGCATTCACTTATTTTTTCATCAGTGCTTAGGGTTGTCCTCTCAGCCACAGACTGGGACGCTCAGCTAGCCACCTCGGTCACACTAACTCTGGTTCTCCTGTCTGCCTCTTAACAAAAGAACTGACTCTGGTCTCTGAGTATCATTACATTACATTACATTTCATTTAGCTGACGCTTTTATCCACAGCGACTTACAATAAGTGCATTCAACCCCGAGGGTACATACCAAGGACGACAAGAATCAAGAATGTACAATTTCTTCAAAATAAAGCAAGACTACAAAGTGCTATAAGTAACTGCCATTTAAGTGCTTACTAAATTGTTAGTTTCAAAAAGTTGTTAGTATTTTTTTTTTTTATTCAAGGTAAAGTCGGAAGAGGTGTGTTTTTAGTTTTAGGCGGGAGATATGTAAACTTTCTGATGTCCGGATTTCAATGGGGAGCTCATTCCACCATTTAGGAGCCAGGACGGCAAACAGTCCTGTTTTTGATGAGTGTCCTCGAGTATCGAAGTGTTAATGAGCTCTGTCTTGTTAGAACCAGAAATTCTGCAAAAATGCTTTGTATTTTTGCTTTGTATATTGTATTTGCAATTCCTTTTGTATAAAGCCTTTTTAAAACTACTTGTGACCCAGCTCCTGGCGGTCTGTATTTAGAGCCTAGCCACATCTCCCCCATGGCATTGGAGGAGGTATGCTCTTTCCATCGCTGTTTGTGAGAGTTTATATCTTTAACAGGTGAAATGATCTGGATGGATATATTCAAAATGGAACTAAAGTGGCCAATTAGCAGTGGAGGAGGTGATTGCTCTCCATGTGCCCTTCTAGTAAAGCTTTTGTAACGTGTGATATCAAAATAAATGTCATTAGAAACTGTTCAATGGCTGTGTTACCAAGACTGACATGAACAATGAGAAATGTCCAGTCACTTTCTGAAATGTAATCCAGCTGCTAATGCCCTTTTAGGTGCTGAACTGTGGTGAGTGGAAATCAATAGGCCCTGCAATAAACTATCCATGTCAGTCCATACCAATTCAACTCGCTCCATCCTGCTAAGGTTACATTTAGAATCTCTTTCTCTGGGTTCTCCACAGGTGACATTTTAGAGTAAAATAACTTCCCTGTCAGCTGTTATGATAAGAGGTATCAATTGCAGCCGTAGGCCCCTCAAAATGTCTTCATCTTAGGTTCTGCCTCACATAGTTGTCTATCTCTGTGTGTGTTATATTCGACAATATCCATTTTTTTCAGCATGAAGTAATGATATCACATAGCTGAACATTCATAAGTTTATTTATAGATTTCATATGAACTGAATGGGTTTCCCGTAGCCAATTATCTCAGCCCCTGCAGGATTATTGTGAAAGACTAAATGATTTTAAAATTGTGGTCTTTAGACAAGGGAGCATTTATCATATCCAAAAGATGCCTCACTTCAACACTTTGACTGTAATGGATGTTGTTCAATTGAGTTATTTCACAATATTGTCTATCTTTCCAGCTCCTCACCTGAGTGTGCTATGAGATTACTAACAAATGTAGGTGTCGTTGTTTCGCCTTCATTATCTGAGCAGCTGTAGCAGATAACCAGCTGTATGTTCTTTAAGACCCTCAGAGGGCATTTGATAGTTCTCAGTATGTCTGTATTTCAGAATTCCTGGATTTCTAAAGCGATGGGCGTCTCACTTCTGCTTCCCAGCAAAGGTTATTCCATTTTTTATGTGGCCGTGTCTGTAGGAGCAGTGATTCAGCAGAAATGCTGAAATAAAACGACATAAACTTACAACACCTTGAATCTGTGGACAAAATACTTCCCTCTGTGCTGCAATATAAAAGGTTAACCTTGATCATTTGAAATCTAGAAAAACCTTCCACAAGCCCTGTCACCACCAGAATCCCACCACACCCCTTGTTTTTATGAAGACGTCAACAGTCATCCAAGTAATCATTTACTAGTGAGTGTCTGCACACCTCCTGGCTGGAAGACAAGGGGTTCAGAAATGGAGTCATAAGAAGATAAAGAGCATACCTTTCCTGAGGTGACAGGATGGCCTATGAGGGGACGGAACCATCTATCATGTTCCACGTCCAAAATATTGGAACCTCAAGGAGATGTCATGGACAGAAACAGCAGCAGTCTGCTGTGCAGAATATCTGCAGAGGGCAGTTCGTCCACTGACACAGCTTTTTCTACCAAGACAGGGTCTCAGATAAGTTTTAATAATATAGTAAAATAGTATTTAAGGCTTCAAAAGGGGAATTCTTCTAATTACTTATACTTGAGACTTGATTTAAAATAGTGGCAAATGATTTAAGAAGTAACTTGGACACATCTTCGATGACTCATGCAAGACATGACTTGAACAAATCTCAACTGACTGTAGCTATTAGATAAGACTAGATCTTACATATGACTTGAACCTATCTTGAACTATGACTAAGAGTTCAGTTAGACAAATTGCTATAGACCCAACTTATCTTGAATGACTTGAGACCTTTACTCATCTAAGGGTGTTTTCACACCTACCGTGTTTAGTCCAGACCTTTGGGCATTTCAGTTTAGTCCGAACCACAATACCAGATGCGAAAGGGGCCTCAAGCCACGGTCCTGATCAAGGACCAAAATGTTGTCGGACAGAAAATTTGTCCGACCAAGAGCAGCCGTCTCGATACGGATCAAGCTACGGAGTGTCAGACAAATTGCAGTTAGTTGTGACAGCATTAAACAATAGAAGAAGAAACAGAAGCAGAGGTGGCTGACATGATTGCTTGTGGTCTTTGGCTCTGATGATATAATGTTGGGATGTTCATTTGTGGGGCGGTGTGGCCTAGTGGTTAGAGTGGTGGTTCTCCAACAAGAAGGTTACTGAACCCCTAAATGGCCCCTCATAAATGGTGAGTGTACTAATTGTAATTCGCTTTGGACAAAAGCATCAGCCAAATGACATGTAATGTAATGTAATTTTGCACGTTCAAATTAGTGTCAAATACTGTGGCTGAAGTTGGTGATAATGATAAAACAGTGGCAACACAATTTACCGGTTCATTTATTTTCTCCGTTCGAACAGAAAGACTGCTGCTATTCAGGTCAGATGCTCATCTACAAACAAATAAAGTATGTTAACACAGCCAACAAAAGGTGGGACGACACGACAAAGGTTTATCAAACAAAGGTCTTAAATCCGCTCCCTATATTGCAATGTGAAACCTTAACTAACCAGATCAAATGTAACAATGTTATAAACACTTGACTTAAACTTACCTCAGGTGACTTTAGGAACAACTTTGATAAAAACCATAACCATTATCATTGCATTTCATTTATCAAAGCGACTAACGGTCAGTGCATTCAAAGCGAGAATATCAATAATCACGTAAGTACAATTTACTTCCAAAAGGCCAAACTATAAGTGCTTTGTGTAAGTGCCACATAAGTGCAACTAAACTGAATATTATACATATCATACAACATATTTTTGTCATACAATATCTGGCTCAGATATCAAGTCAATGAATGAATCAATCCTGCCAGTCCAGCAACTGAAGCTGGCAGATGCTGCTCTGGATCTACACTCAAACCTAAATTATTAGTCAATTAAAGGTGCTCAAACTGTCAATGTATTAATTGATACCTAAATTACAGGACTGGATTATTGCCGGCATTCCCTCTGAAGTGATTGCATATCCTAATGCCTATGCTTAAAAAGAGATACACTAAACAGAGAACTGCACCATTCATAATTTATGCAAACACGATTTAACAGAGGAACATGATGTCCATAAAGCAGAGCGCATTTACTGTTAATTTACTTTTTGTTTATCCATCCAGTTGGTTTTGAAGCCATCGATACAAATTGCTCCATCTACATTTAGCAAGGAAAAGTTTCCTCCGGTTCCTCTAAATAAACTGCAGTTAAACTCAGTCAAGCATGCCTTTATGAGAACATGCATCACGCCTGAATTACTCTTGCTCTAAAGGCATTACTGTCGCCTGGAAACATGTTCAGTTTACATAGCTCAGTATTCATTTATATGTTAACAAAACTGTGCTTCTGAGCGGCCTTCACTTTTACAAGTAGCCTTCAGTATGAGTCACATTTCTTCTGTGACCTGCATCTAACTTTACCGTAACAAAGAGAGGCAGAGAAGACAAATATCTAATCTATGGCTAGTTATATCTATTTCCAAATATCCATAATCCATAATGCTTGTTCTTATGAGGGTTTTAAAAATGCTTCAGCCAATCCAAGCAAATAATGGGGGAGAGGCGGGGATACATCAGGTTGCCAGGCCATGACAGGGTCACATACAGAGACAAACATTCAAACTCACATTCACATCTAAAGTCAATTGACCCCCATGCCTTTGGACTGAGGAAGATAGCTAGAGGACCTGTACATACAAAATCCATACAAAAAAGCACCAGTGGTCCATCATCTTCAATCCTAGAACGTTCTTGCCTTCTTGCAGACCACAGCCCCATCGTGCCACCCTGTTTTCATTATACACTTTTTTTGAGGACGAAATAACCTTGTATCATCTATCTCGCCGGCTTCGCTCCATTGCTGCCAACTGTAGGTCAGTGCAATAGTGTTAAGTAATTACAGGGAATGTTTCTTGCATTTTTCGTAAAACACCACTGACACAACTTGTTATTAAAAACGATATCAGGTGACATAAAACAGCTGAGCTGGCTCATGTTTTTTCACATAAAAAATGTCCAGGCTCATTGGTTAAAAGATGCATTATGCATGTCATTAGCTTCTCTAATGTCTTTGAAGTCAAGTATAAGGCCCTTAACTCTGCTTTCACAACTCACCCTTCAGTGGCTGTGTTAACTCATCTTTTAAGAAGCACTCAAAAAGCCTGCTTATGAGTTTTACTCATTTCTCCGTCATGACAAATACAACAATGCAGTAAAGCAGCACTACGCAAAGCCACAATAAGATTTTTGTTTTAATATGATGCATAAAAGTCAGATTTAGGCTAATTTCCTCTGTGAGCTTGGAGTCGAAGAGAGGAGCTGGCACTTTGTCTTACTGCACATGTTGACCCGACGAATTACAGGGCAATTATATAGAATGAACTGTGACTTTCATTGACCTCTGTTAGAGACCGATGAGATGCAACACACTCAGCAGATCTGTGGCCCAGCGTGGAGCGGCCTGTCTTTGACAACCTCAGTAAAGTCACAGTTTATTATAGCAGAGGGCCAGATGGAGCATTTCGGCACCTAGCACAGTTACTGCTGGACCCCCGCAGATGTGTTCTGATTGGATTTTGACCATTTAGAATAGGGGGACATTATCCTGAATATGAACTGACTGGAACTGTTCAAACGTCTAATGCAGCTCTGTGTGGCTTGGGGACATATTGATCACAATCAAATGACAGTCACACAGGCGACATTCCCTCAGGCTTTGAGCTTCCAGCTAATTAGTGCGGCGCTACCCTGCACAGCACCTGTTGACAGCTTTTTAAAAATAGCTTCATCATGAAAGAGCCAGGGCAAGTCAGTTCATTCCAGACATAACCCCCTGTGCAGTGAGCAGGTGAGAGAGTTTCCTGTGTCAGGAAATCACATACAGAGCTTTCAGAAAGTTTCAGAACCATTCCCTCGCCGTACAATTTGCTATGTGCTTGTTTAAATTTAAATTCATCATATAAAGACTGTTTATAAAGATACGACATACAATATGACAGCTCGCCAAAATTGGAGCTACAGCATCTTGATCAACCCCTGGTGGTTGGCTGCAGTATGGGTCATAAATGTCACCTCCTCCATGTAAGTGGATTAGACATGGACCGAACTAAAAAGTCAAATATATTTGACTATACTGCTATTTTATGTAGTATGTATAACTCAATTGTATGTTCAAATGTTCATGTTTCAGGTAGGTTTGCAATTAGTTATGTAATATAAAGACAGGGTGTAACATCATGGTTGACAGCTGAGACTGACTCACGATTTGTCGAGCATGTGCATCGGTGGGACTTTGATAACCCAGCCTCACACCACGATCAGCCCCTGCAAAAACAGTCTCTGTCAAAAATGAAAGATGACAGTGCCCTTTTTTCGGATATTTTTGGAGGAAGTGGAGACAGCCTTTTTTTTATGCAGTCAATGGGAGGAAATAGACGCCTGTCTATTTCCTTAATGACCAAGGAGCTATTAGCAAATGCATTAAAAATCAAATACAGATGAGTGTCCATAGTGATAACTGTCTCACACAAACTCCAGGCGATTATAAACTGTTGCAAAGCATTGTAGATATAATTCTGTGCAATAGTTATATATATATATTTTTTCTAAAACTTTTCTTAAAATCCTAGTTTTTTTGTAAACATCCAAATGAAATAACTAACAATTGATCCTTCAAATCGCATTTTGATTATTGGGCAAAATGTGTTGTGTATTTGTAGAAGGCACAAACAATGAAAGTGAACTTAACCCAGAGTTTTACTGTATTTTGTTAAAGCAGGTATTTCATTTTAAATATCTACTATACTCCACCACACCTTATTTCAGAGCTTTCAAACTCACTATAAAGTTCCCCATGCAACTGACATAATCAACAGTTGGACCAAGTTTTCAATTTAATGATGCAGGACAGAAACGCAGAGCAACCAAAAGAGTTTTGTGAAGTCATTTGGTACCAAAACCTATTACATCCTGCTGATGCTCAGAATAATGAAGACCATGAAACGTACAAGGGATATTAACCATCTTGTCCTATGTTCTCTATGGGGAATTTATCAGTGGGATGTAAAGCTGTGTAAAACCAGTGCAGGTTTTCTGAGGCTCAGACTGTGCTTCATTAGGACGTCTCTTTGGACTACCGGGCCTGCCAAAGCAAAAGTGTTAATAAAGAAGAACAAGCTGTTGCATGGCTGTGCTGCTGCTTTGTTTTGTGTTGATGTGGTGCTGATCTGCAAGTTGCTGCTGAATAAGTTTGGAAGGCGTCTTTAATTTAGTTGTCATTTTCTTTATTGCAGTCCCTGAAGGGTTTCATGGGTCTTAAGCATAACGGCCCAACCGTTTCCTGCTCTGTCACCGCTTCCTTCTGCATGTGTTCAGTAGAACAGCACTACAGATTTTACACCTGCTTTTACCCAGGCTTTCAGTGTCTGATGAAATTTCCCCTGCTGCACTGATCATTCAGCTGTGATAAATCAGATGTAGCTCTCTGTGCCTACAATATGCTGCACCACAACAACAGAAGGGCCTCAAAATAGCCTTCATGCGGTATTGCATGAGAACAAACCAACTTATATTTTATTCTCCATTTATCTTTTATCTTGCCAGTAAAAAACTGGAAATAAAAATGCGGACAAGCACGAGGATGAGATAGACATCATGTCCTCAAAGTACCAAACATCATAATGTCTAACCAGCGTTTTGATTCTGTGCAATTTATATTGAAATATTAGATGTATCACCATCTGTGTTTGGTGTGTGCCAACATCTCATTGAATGCTATCTGTCCTTGTCTTTTTCTATGTCACCTTAAATATGTCCTTCTCATTCAAATATGAAAAGCCTTGAAAGGCACTTTACAAATGTAAGTTATCAGAATTGTAATTATTCATGATTATTATTATTTCGTATTATTAAATCAAAGAAAGTGTAATGTTCAGTTTTCACAGTGAACTGTAGGGATTATAAATGAGTATTCCAATAATAAATAAATGCTCCTTTTATCATGTCAAGTAAAAAAAATGAATAAATGACTTGCTGTCTATCCAGATGATTAACCGGGTGCTGCTTGTTCAAAGGTTGACGGTCAACAAAGTTAATCTTGGATTGTGGAAAAATGAACATGTAAGAGTCTATTTGCCGTAACCGACTGGTTGATCTCGAAAGCCTTAAGTGTCGATCCCCCTAGTGCTTGGGACACACTGGCAAACTGACATCAGCTGTTTCCTTGAATAAAAGCTGGAGTGCTTTTATTTTTAACGTGTAAAGGAAGTGTTGCAAGTATGTATGATGTTGACATTTATATATAGATATATATCCCCAGATTAATATTGCTCTTGGTTAACAGCTGAAGAGACAGCGCAAAATGATCTTTCACCAGAGTTTTAATGTTTATGCAAAACTGACCATCTAATATTGGGCATTGGGCAGATAGTGTAAATATGAATAGTTTTTATTAAACTGATATTAATGTGAATAGTGATCATTGAATAGATAAAGTTGCACAAATGACTTTGTTTGTGTTTGTGTGTGCTCGTAATTTGATCAGATTGTGACAGAATTAGCAAAAATAGTAGATATCATCCCCTTCAGTGGATTTACAGGGCTTGAAAGGGTTGGTTGCCACTGCTCTATGGAGTAACTTTTCTCTCACTAACTCACTGTTGATTCTCCCCCGTCTTGTGTGTACGGTTGGAGTCACATGAGATGTACAAAGCACACAATTGGTCTGTGGGTTTCCTGGGATACGTAACCAGTGCCGTAAAGGCTGGAAAAGCAGCGGTGATAAAATAGATACTCATTTACAATTCCCAAAGATTTATGGGATATAGGTCTGGGTCTGAACCTGGCCCACGGTCTGCCTACTGGTAAACCCTGCTGTAGAGCAATGAGGAGATCAGTAAGCTTCCTCAAATAAATACATCACACATATATATAATTTTTTGTTTGTCTGAGGTTTGACTGGCACTCTTGTAATTAGTTAATCTTGCACTGTCTGGAGAATTTGCTCCACCCACTGTTTATCTAAAAATATTTATCATAATATTTACAGAACAGTAGTGGGTGTAAATGAGCCTTCATTTGCATTCTGTTTTGCCAGTTTTAAATTGGGTTTTAAATGATAAATCATGTTGTTGGAAAGTATGGAAATAATGCAACTTGCTCACCAAACCTGTAAGTGATGTGTGACTTTGCTGTAACAACTTGGACCTGTGCCTGTATAATATGGAAAAGATGCAGCGTTTCAAACACTGCTTCAGGTGTTTATGAACAGTGTCTCGCTTTACAGGAACTCACACTTGACCTAAAAACTGAAGGTGAAATAAAATTTGTTGCAACTGAAACCAAGTTGTTAAACATTGATCAGGATGGCCCTTTATATAGCACACAACTTATTAATGAGCTGACACCGTTGAAATCCTACAGGGAGCTCCTCAAGGAGACTCGAGAACGAAGATGTTAGTACTGACATGTTAAAACGCAGCAGCAACAACCAGCGCTGGTTGTTGCTGCTGCGTTTTAACATGTCGCCTTGTCTGGGTTCATATTTTAGTTTAGAGATGAAAATACTCACAATCACTACAGGCTACAATATTAAATACTTTCTTAACAATGTACAGGAGATACACTGCCAAAGAGGGCTCAGTGGGACACCTGCATACATGTTAGAAAAGGCTGAATGCTGCCAAACCTCCACAGCATTGGCACTGATCTCTCACCTGCATTAGTTATGACTAATGCTGGAGACGGAATTGGGCAATTGTACTTCTACGTGCTTTAGAGAAAGTGCATGAAGCCAAAGTGGCATAGAAACCACATTTGTCTTGGCTTTCAGACCTTGGATTATGCGCTCAGAGAGAGAGAGAGGTGATGGGAAGAGGTCTAGTGAGATCTGGGCTCTCACTGTAGGGGAGGAAGGATTGAGGAAGGAGTGAGTTCTCATTTCCATGGATGATTTGTCTGTTAATGGGTTCCTGGGAGCTGATGGTGACAGCAGCTCAAGGTCATTTCGGACGTGCTGAAGATTTGGCTCCGAGATCGTTCAGGGTATCCCCACGATGGAAAATAAAGACTTGTTTTAGTCCTAAACCCACATTTGTGCTCCGGAATGGAGAGGTCAATGATGTATTGGTGCGGGAAAAACAACATAAAGCATGTCATACAACACCGCGGTCAGGCTATTGTGCACACAAGTACAAACCAGGGAGTCCTCAGCTTTCTCTCCCCACTTTGTTTCCCATAGATTTATACTCACTAATCAAAACAAATCAGGATGGCATCCTTCACGCCGACAGCCCAGCGCACTCAGGAGAGTTGAGTCATTTGATCTGGATGGTTGGCCGTCCCTCGCCTCCGCCTGTTGCTTGTAGCAAGGGGCTCGCAAATCTCATTGTATTAACACAGGCTTGGCTAAGAGAGGGGATTTAGGCCTCAGAGCAGAATCCACCATCGACTCTGAGGATGAGAATTATATACAATGTTCAGGCTTAGAAGAGCCCTCGGAGACATTATGGTCTGCAGGGAGGAGACAGTGTCCGGAACTATGAGTGGACATTTATCAGCTGTTCGACCAATGTATTATTTTAGTAAATGTCTGAGAAACCAGGAGGTGGTGCAGGAAAAGGCAGGAAATATTTTGAGGAGACAAGGAAACACAACCTCTTCATGGCTTTCTCAAGCATTTAGTAAAAAAATCTGGAGTTGTTCACTTCAGTGTTTTATTGTCCCACCAGGAGAAATGGAATGTGCCCATACATACATTACAACAATAACACATTATACAAACAATTAAATCAAATAAAAAAAACACAACTGTTCAAGGTGTTTTTGTGTTGGCGCAACAAGTTTTTTTTTTTATCCGGATAAAAGCCAAAATATCCCAGACATGAAGCGGCCATTTTGCGTGTCTGGAGGCAGAGCTTGAATAATGTTGATGAGTCGGCCTCAGCTGTCAATCATAATGTTTTCGACTTGAGTTTATAGCATCACTAGGATAAATAGAAAACACTGGGTCTTCTTGTGTTTAAATACAAGTCAGCGATGGATCTGTAAATCATGTTTCTGAGCTAAATGCTAATGTCAATATGTTGACATGCTCACAATGACTAAACTAATTTGCTGATGTAATCTGGTATAAAGTTTACTGTGTTCATAGTCTTAGTCTAACGTTTGTTAATTAGTACAGAACCCAGCACAGTGGAGGATGATGGGAATGTTAAAGGTAGCATCCGGAGGCTGTATCACTGTGTCAGTTTATATGATTGCCAGGCTGAGCCGTCAGTGTGATGAACAAAACACAAATAAATTAATTATTTTGTGTCAGTCCGTTGTTTAAGGCAAGCGGCAACTCGTAGTACACTGACATGATGACTCTGCTATATTCACCCCCTTTGAATGCATGCATTTCTTATCAAGGGCTAATTTGTTATAGGTTAAATAAGAGTTCGGGGGCTGAATAGCTGTCTTTAATTAGTTCATGGTCTGTGGATACTGTAAGTAATTAAAATGACAGAGTGTAATTCACCCTTAAAGGTTATCTTAAGATGTACATCCAAATTTTATTAATTAGCAGCCAGCCATGTTCTCAGAGCATCGGCTGAGCACCTTTATTTAACTTCACCGTGTTCCTACACACTACCCCGTTCACAATTACGCGCCGTGATTCAATTGTCGACCGTATCTGTTCATCTTCACTTCCTGGTCGCTAATCCACCCAGACTTTGGTGAACATGCAAAGCTGCTAATGCTGTAGCTTTGCTGTGGCCCGCTTTTTAATTAGCAGAGTAGCTCTGTGAGCGTTCCGCACAGCTGAGCACTTGGAAGATATGATTTCAATGAATTAATGATGACTGGATGCTAAAAATGTCAAATGGACGACATCAAAGCAAACACACGGATATTGATCTTGTGTCAAGATCTGAAAATGCTGACAGAAGGCGGTGACATTCAGATGATGCACATCAGTATGAAGGGTGGAGGAGAAAAAAAAAACAGTCTGAAGACATCAAAGTGAAAAGACCTTTAAAGCTAATTAATTTGTCCTTCTGACGGATTAATGCTTAGGTGGTTTCCTGCTCTGATTATTTTTTTGTTTCATCAAACAGCATTTTTATGGCCTGATTCACTCCAGTTTAAAATCCCCATTGTGTCCCAACCAAAGTACGACATATGCAAATATTAACCGGAAATAAATCTTAGTTTGAAGAAGATAATTAAATATTTGTTTTTAGTCTTGAACCTATGCACTGCCGACAACAAATAAGATAACATACTACACAGTCATTGTGGTGATCAAGATGCCACGTTTGAGGTCAGAAGGAAGTAATTAGTCTTTTTACAGTCAAGCTCTGCTCAAACTCTTAGAAGTCTTATTTCAGATTCTAGTGATGATCCCTGAAGATCTTGAAGTTTCTGAAGACTGAAAACATGTTACACCGAATCAAAGGGTGAGAACATCAGATATAAGAATAAGAGATACAGTTTTTATTCGTGTGATGTTAATATCAAATCAAAACCTGGAATTAAAGACATACTTCACTTAAAACTACTAGCCATTGATCATCACTGCAATCCTGTGATAGGATACACACATTCTGGATCCCGGGCCGGACGATTGAACTGCACATTCGCTTTCTGGATTCCATGTGCAGTTATACAATTTATAGCAATTTAACTGAATTGTGTTTAATTACACACTTTGGAGCAGAAATTTAATTAATAGAAAATTATATTATCACCTCTTTCTGTTAAACACTGCAATGGTAATTCCCTCATTTGTAAGATTTTTTATATTTGTGATTTGTCTTTTACTGTTGGAAAAGATAATGCTTCAGCTCAGAATCATAGCTCTTCAAAGACAGAACAATTCCTAGAATGACAGAGCACAGTGTTTTGCACACTCTCATTACATGTGCGTACTAGTGCAGGCTTTTTGCATCTAATCGGATGCATCTGATTTCTTTTCATCTCTTTTGAAAGTATTTTAATTAGAAATTTCAAAAGCAAAACTTTGCTGACACAAATGAAGGTCAAGATCCTTTTCAATGTTTCAAGCTGAAAGCATAAAAGGTCCGAACATAATGCTAGTATCAAGGTGAACAGATTACGAGCCCAGCTTCCTGGTTTGATCCACCTGGTCATTTCATGACATTCATAGGTTGAACATCAAAGTAAACCTCCTTAAGGAGCCTTCTGCATGAGTTGTGATGGCTGGGACATGACTCTGGTTCCCCCAACAGCAGCAGGCTCACTGCGCGTTATCAAGTATCATAGATCATATTGTGCACATATGGTGCAATATCTTAAATAAAGTCATGTTTCTTCAAATACCCACAAGTTAGACAAGGAAAAACGCAACAAGGCAAGTAGTATTATGTTGTTGGAGTTCTAGTTGGTTACTGTATAATTGAAAATACCGCTAGTACAAAATATAAAGAAGCTGGTAGACTTTGGGCCATGCTACTGTAACAGGAATCACAATTTTATTTATTCCACAAAAGATTTATTTCAGTCTCGAGGCTTGGACAAGGTTGTTTAGTTGGAGACATAGTTGCTTTTAACAACACCTAAACATCATGGCTACCTAGTTCATCCTGCGATTCGTTGGTATGTCGACTGTGTATGAACTCAGACTTAAATGCAGTAAGTTTCCAGTAATACCCACATTAACAGTATGGCTGTATAAGGGCAGATACTCACCAGATTGTTGATTTAGGGGCCTCACATTCCAAAAAAGGGTAAATACTCCTCCAGTGTCATGTTTTTTGTTTACAAAATGCAAATCCGGAAGATTGATACAGATTGAGTCCTGAGGTTGTGCCCTCTAGTGGAATACTCCAGTAACCTGTGTACTACATGCATAAAAGAATACAATTGGATTCCTAACTAACTATCGCACACCAGCTTTTGATTAGTAATAAGACATCAATATTTTGGAAACCTCTGACAAAGACAGTAACTTCCTCTGTAGACACAGAGGTTAGGATGTGAATATACCACCATTGACTGTTTCTTAAAAACTAAAATCCAAAATGAACAGCTGAATTATCTTATTTACAACCCTTAATACACTTTGCAACAGAGAACTTTAATAACACAACAAAATTATTGTTGAAAGATTTAATACAAGTGAAAAGTTAAAGTCAGCATTTTAGCATGGTCATGCTCAAAATGAAAACATGCTGATTTTGCAATAATGAATAAGTTGTATTGAAACTTTAACCTGATGGTGGCTCTGAAAAAAGGGGTCAACAGAAAGCGGAGAGTTGTTCATTGTTTTTTCAAAACATATTAGATTATAGTATTAAATTATAAGAGGTATTTAGTTCGACTGAGATATACATTATTTGCACCAAGGTTGAAACATGCAGAGCCACGGTTAAATATTTTAATTCAGCCGTTGAATTTCTATCAATTTCAAATCACTACTATCCACCACTCTCAGATATTAATATACAAACCTGTGCATAGATACAATAGAATGATAAAATAATCCCACAGATGATAATGTCTGCTATTCTGCAGACATGTCTTGCTCACGCAGACAGCGCATCAGAAAGAAGCATGATGAATAGATTCAACAAAAACACATGAGCCCCGGATCACGTCTCCTTTATGATTTGTCTTCCATGGCTTGTTTTTAACTGTGCGGAAAAAAGGGCCTGAGAGCTCTGCACACTTTGTAATCACATTTCTGATTTGAGACGAGCAGCCAAACCCGGCAGATGGCACAGGTATTCCACCGCTGGGCAAGTTTACTCTGGCTTCCGTCCTTGCTGGCAGAGAGGGCGAGAGTTGGAGAAATTTGAAAATAACCACCCGGAGTAAAAGAGTTGGGCAGAGGATGTGATAGATGGAGGATCTTAAAATTGAGAAAACTCTATAAAAGTGGGAGAGGGGAAGGACGGAAGGGCTGATCAAAGCAGAAAGTGTCCCGGCTAAATTCGACCGCCCATCTTCTGTTGTTCAAGACTCTTAAAAATGTAGTAGATACTGTCAGGGCACAGCCACAACAAAAGAAATGATTTGCTGTTAGATTTAGATGAACGCCTGATGCAAAGTGCACACTTCAAGGTTGCAGGCTGGCATTCATCATGCGCTGTCTTAGCAGAGGAGAGTATTTAACAGAGGGCCAAGTATCGTCAGTTTGTGTTTCCACCTTCCTCTTGACATCTGTTTCATTAGATAACACCCACTTCCTTGATTTATGGCAACCAATCAATATTAAAAATAACCGTGCAACCATAATTCTCATAGGGCTAGCAGGTGAACTATTGCTGGTGAGCAGTTGTCCAAACTAATGATCTTGGTTGCATACATGCAAAATGTTTTAAAAAAAAATGCATCCAAAATCAATCCTCGACTCTCACACTGTCGAATCACTGTCTGCCTCTCGCAAGCATTTTTTTCTCTGACGATGGTGTTAACTTAATCTCAAGCATGTGATACTAACACATAGAACAATACCCGGGGGATTTCTGCTTCGTAAGCATAAATGCTGTGAGGCTGTTGACGGTCACAAGCTTAATTGGTAGATGGAAATCATATTGTGGTTTTCTTGTTTTATGAACCCATAAAATATCTTTCTAATGCAAGCTCCATTCACCCATTCACACACACAATCATACTGCACCGATCACACTCTGCCAACACAGCCAACTTAGGGTTTAGTATCTTTGCCATAAGTCATCTGGACTGGAGGAGCTGAGGTTCAAACCACCAGCCTTCCGGTTAGCGGACGACCTTCTATACCTACCTGCAAGTCTAACATTATTTTGGTCATTAAATTGACTTGAGACGTTTAAGCTTTCATAATTTCCGTTATTACAAATGGCCGATAGTAATTCCAAATCTTCCAGTCAATACTCATCAGGATTATGAATAAAAATAACAATAACTTAGCCTATTTTGCAACTCTTCTTAGTCAAAGAGAACATTGCAGATATGCAGGATATCAAACTTACTTGAACAAATGTCGGCACTATTGCCATGAATATGTTTGCGATTATCACAATTGTCATTATGAATAGTTCAAATGGGATCCTTGCCACTGACCCCGCCCCCAACGACACAGTCTAGTTCATGCAGAGCAGAGATATTCTCTTGCAGGGACGGTTTTCCGCAATTACTGTTTTGTGCACTCAAATATCACATGCCTGTTCCTGGTTTTAGTGTTCGCTAGTTCTAAAACTAATCACCAAATCTGACAGAGCGGGTTAAACAAGTGGGAGAAAACACAGCTAATGAGCTACGATAGCTTCCTCTGCCTGTCCCCTCAAAGTTTAGCAGCATCCAAATGGTTTGACCTTAGTCAGTGGAATTAATTCACATATTAAAGTTGCAAAACGTCGCTTGTTGCTGATTGTCTTCAATCTCAGAAGCAAATCCCTGCAATGTATGTGAACCCGAATTGACTTTGCCACTATTGTCAATGTGATAATTCTCTAATACATTTATTCATTTCCTGCAGACACTCAAAAGCCACATCAGTTTTATTATCCCCTCACTGAGATACAGTATTTTAATTAATGAGCTTTATAGTTGTTATTGGCAGCAGGATTATTTCCCTTTGGACAGAGAGACTCTCACTGTTTTCCCTTGTTTCCAGTTTTTACTTTGTGTTCACCATCACCTGGCTATAGCCCAATATTTAAAAGACAGCAATGAGAATGGTATCGATCGCCTCGTCTCACTCTCGGTGAGTAACTGAATAAAAATATTTCAAAACTTTTAACCTTGCCCGTTAATGACGGGAGAGAACCACTGTAGGTAAAATAATTCCTAATGGCAATGCCAAACTCTGAAGGTGACACATGGCTGTTGATTAATGACACAGTCTCCGAAGATACAGTTCCCTGCCAGAGGAATGTCTGCGAGCTTCTAAAAAATGACCAAATGTTTCTCTCAGTCGTGATTCCCCTCAGCAGAGGACAGCAGGGGGTCTAAGAAATCGGCTTGGCCAAGCAAAGAAGGTTATTGGGGAGCCAACATAATAGCAAAGGCCAGTCTATTTAGTTATGCAGGGGATTTTCAGTGAACAGCTCTCTTGGGAGAGATGACTTTCCACTGTGTATGAAACACACTGCCAAGCCCTGCAACACACAATGCACTGCAGAGATGTGATATGTATAATAATGGAAGCAAATCAAGCCTGGACTATTTATTACATACATTCCTCTCTGCCATGAAATCACTACAGGGGCACTGTAAACGGGAAGCCCTCTTGGCTCCAAGGTCAGCAGTGTCAGTACAAAGTGAAAAAAGGGATTCAGAGTAAAAATCCACTTTTTTAGCATCTAGTTATGAGCTCGCATAACTCTGCATCTCTTTGAAGAACAAAGTTTATTTTGTTGTGGATATGAGATGAAGGTCCCTCAGATCATTCATTCGCTTTCACCGGTTGATTTCACTTAATGGAATTATCTCTATAGGTTTTCCTCTCCTTGCTCGAACGCCTCCCATATTCAATACACGCATCTATTTGGGCATGTAATGACATAAAGTTATTACGGCTAGCAAATAAGCTCAGAAACGTAATGAGAGTGAAAATTATCTGAATTTGTGTTGTGATTCGCTAAATTGATTTAATCAACATGACAAAAAAATAAATAGACAGGAGCGCGGCACTGTATTTACATAGAGACGAGTCACATTGTGGCACTATCCTAGATGGGGCAGCACAGGTGAAATGTGTTTCATTTATTTGTCTGTAATCTGATCTCATGGGGTCATTAAGGTTGCCAGCACATAATTTATATTATCTTCAAGATGAATGAAATGCCAGAAAGTAATTCTGAGCATAATGGGAAGCTGAGGCAGGGCAATCTGCCAACTTAAAACACGGCCACAGTTTGACAATTCCTCGTTTTCTAACTTACAGAGAATTAAAAGCCGGGCGCCGCTCTTTGGTCACGTAAAGGAGTGATGTCTGCCACTGTATGTGTTAAAATCAATTTGTGGTCAATGCTTTTCCATCATTCAGGCCAGGTGAAGAGGGCATTCTGATTTGCTTATCTCAAAATTCCATTTGTTGGACTTTGCAAGTCATTATATTTGCATATTATAGAACCCAATTAACAGTTTTGTATTAAGATTTGATTGGGAGAATAGTTTGTGAAGATAGTATTTTATATAGGTACATCAGACACAGGTTTCTTTAGAATAACGGTGTGTTTTTATTTTCATTTCTAGTCTTGAAACGTCACCAAGATTAGAAAAGAACCCTCATTCCAGGTAAATACTTCTGTGGATGGCTGTTTGAACTTTTCTCAGGGGACTGGCCAGAGTAAGTCCGCTCTCAGTCGAACCTTCACGTTAACGCAGATCCTACTGATCTTCAGAGAGGGCAGTAGGATCTTCAGAGTTAAATGCAGGTCTGAAAGCAACATTAATATGTAAGCACTAGGCCTATTGTGTCACATTTAGCTAGAATGACCCAAATACAGGCAATGTGAGTTGATATGAGGAAAGAAAAACAGGCTCATGGTTTCCAGTAGCAGACAAACAGCACAGAAATATGAGATAAATGCATAAATTGGAACAGAGCTGAACAATGAGGAAAAATCCCTGAAGATAAGCTCAGACGAAGTGACACAGACAAAGGGAAACACAGAGACTATATCCAGAAGGGAAGCAGCCGACTAATTGTACACAGATGAAATGCATGAGCAAAGGTACAGACGATCACAAGTTGGTAAACAGGACAAAGACAGGACGTTCAGAAAGAGAGACACACTAGAGACCAGCTGGTGGTCCACAACAAAGGAGGGAGATGTATCAGCTTCTTCGTTTTGCTGACGTTGAGATGGAGGTTGTTGTCTTGGCACCAGGATGTCAGGGCTCTATACTCCTCTCTGTAGGCCTTCTCATCGTCACCGGTGATCAGGCCTATGACAGTGGTGTCATCAGCAAACTTGACGATGGTGTTGGAGCTGTGGCTGGCCACGCAGTAATGCGTGAACAGGGAGTACAGGAGAGGACTGAGCATGCAGCCCTGGGGGGCACCGGTGTTGAGAGTGAGGGTGGAGGATGTTGTGCTGCCGATCCGCATCACCTGTGGTCTGCCCGTCAGAAAGTTCAGTATCCACCCACGGAGGGCTATGTTGAGCCCAAGGTCTCTGAGCTTGGTGACAAGCTTCAGGGGGACGATGGTGTTGAATGCTGAACTGTAGTCGATGAAAAGCCTTCTCACATATGTGTCCCTCTGGTCCAGGTGGGAGAGGGCAGTGTGGAGGGTGAGGGAGATGGCATCTGCAGTTGACCTATTAGGCCTGTAGACGAACTGAAGAGGGTCCAGAGAGTCAGGGAGGGAGGAGGTGATGAATGGTTGGACCAGCTGCTCAAAGCACTTCATGATGATGGAAGTGAGTGCTACTGGGCGATAGTCGTTCAGGCAGAACGACTACCGCCTAAAGACTAGTTTTCTTGTGAACAGGGACAATGATGGTCTTCTTGAAGCATGCAGGGACTACAGACTGGAGCAGTGACAGGTTGAAGATGTCTGTGAACACATCTGCCAGCTGATCTGCACACACCTTGAGAGCTCGGCCGGGGATCCCATCAGGTCCAGGTGCCTTGCGGGTGTTGATCCGGTTAAGAGATTTCCTTACGTCTGACCTACATATGACGTGTGGGCAGCGGTCCTCCTGGGCCTCTTCGATCTCCACAGATGCTCTGGGAGAGATGCAGACACTATATCAGCACTTCTGGTCTTAGCTTTGTAGTCTGTGATGGTTCTCAGTCCGGCCCACATGTTGTTAGTATTGGAGCCCTTGTAATGGGACTCCATTACGGCGGTGGTCTAGTGGCAGAAACTTGGACTATGGGCAGAGAAGGTCTCTGGTTCGACTCCACGGAGAGACAACAAAAGACGAACCTGGATTGATCTGTCCAAAAATCCAAGAGTCTCCCTACCCTGTCTAGTGCCCCTGAGCAAGGCACCTTACTCCCCCAATATCTGCTCCCCGAGCGCCGTACATGGTCGCTCACTGCTCTGTGTGTCCTGCACCAGATGGGTAAAAAGCAGAGATTAAATTTCCCTACCTGCATGAGTGTGCCTTTGCATGTCTGTGCATGTGTTTGGGACGAATAAATGGATCTTAATCTTAATCTTAATCTTTGTCCCTGTAGAGTGAGTCTCTTAGCACTGCTAATAGCACTCCGGAGTGCGTACCTGGATTTCCTGTATTACTCCAGATCCCCTGAGATGTAGGCAGCAGTCCGTGCTTTGAGTTTAGGATGGACGTCACCATTAATCCAGGGCTTCTGGTTTTGAAATGTTCGTACAGAAATCCTGGGTATGACGTCATCTATGCATTTGCTGATATAGCAGATGACCGGGTCTGTGTACGTGTTGATGTCCTCATCCTGGAACACGCACCCCTCCGTCGTGCTGAAGCAGTCCTGTAGACCCGAGCCTGATAGGTCGGTCCACCGATGAATGGTCTGAGTCACCGGTCTGTCACGCTTGAGTTTCTGCCTATAGGAAGGCAGCAGAATAACTGAAACGTGATCCGATTTGCCGAATTGGCAGTGATTGTGGGTGTTTGTCTTAGATGTTCATGGTGTGTTGCATGTTGTCACAAAAAACATAATCAACACAAAATAAATTGCAACATGAAGCACTGGTGTCTAGGAAAGCAGGCTTTAGTAACTGGGATCACTGGCCAGGTGCTCCGAGTTAAGGAAGTGCAGTTAGTTTGAAACACGACTCCGAAATGTGTCTCAAAACCACGGATAAGTGTCGGTCATGTCACGTTCATCCTCACAACATGGATTATTTGCTGGAAAGATGTCACATCATCCATATGTTACTATCCAGATTACAACTGATAATACAAAGTGTCACACAATTATCAAAGTATCGTACATCATTGACATTTTGGCATTATTAATCATGCATCATACAGAGGGCAAATATGATAATTATCATACATCTGGCTACATAGACACACATGCTAACACAGGCAGGACCAAACTTCTGGGTCCATCACACCCCACTCCCCATATCGAACTCTGTCCCCAACAACCGATATATATCCTTGATGTGCATTTTTACTGTATTTGTCTATATTTACTTCTATATATATATTACGTAAATAACTAACCATGGGGGGGGGAAACACCTCTGAGCTTAAGTCCCCTACAGACTTCCGTTCCCTCTCCTGCCTCAGCAGCTGGAACCTTGAAGCTGTTTTTAGAGGAAAGATGGAGGTCAGAAAAATGGGACCAAGCACAGGGAAAAAAAACAGAAATAAACATTACTGGCCAAGGGATATACCACTGTATTGTTTAGGCTCTTCATGTGACAAATGTTTAGTCTGTAGGACTAAAGAAACAGAGCCAATCGAACCTGCCTCTGATTGGCAGACTGCAAGGTAACATCGTAAACGCATGTGGTAAATAAACACCTGTAACTTAAAAACAATACCTACTTTGACAAATGTATAGTGTAGATACATGAAAAGAGGTAATGATTAATATGGTGTGTGCTAAAAAATCACATCCACCATGTCAGGGTTGTTCTTTTCGGGCGGTTTGAAGTATGATCAGGCACGGAGGAAGAGTACGTCAGAGAGGAAATTTACAATTGTACATGGGAACAATGGTTGTGCATGTACAGTATGTTTGTGTGTGTGTGTAGGTACCTGCATATGCACACCAACTTCACACAGACAGAAGTGATGCAACACCTGCGAAACCTTTTTCCAGACTTCTTCAAACAAGCCAATGTAGGTTTTCTTTTTCCTAATGCACAATTCAAGGGTATTTGATTCCCCCCCACACACCCCCCCCCTCCACTTCCCATGAATGACTCAAACTCTGATGATACGCAATGAAACGTCTGCAGTGTTATTCGTGTGCAGCGCCTGACAATGTGAAACACCTCAGTACTGTTTCCTGTGAGTTCCCGTCTTTCACCTGATTTGATATTATCATCTGAATTGTTTGTTTAATGTTGTTTTAGAGATTTAATATCACCTGAAACCGCATTGCCTCATAATTCCACATGGGGATCTACTGTATGTGATTACTTGTTTCTTAAGATAGATCAACATCAATCTCAACTCTTTGCAATTGGAGTAGGGTCCCAGTAAGCCGGGCTTATTGGAAACCAAGTAAACAGCGAGCTAATAAAATATTACACGGCTGCAACCCTGAGGGGTCTAAGGGGATAAGGGGAAGCAATTATTACTAATTAAAGAAACAAAAAAAATACACCTGCAATTAGTATATTGTGGGTCAGATAAATAATACACACTTGGCTCGCCATCCATGACACCTGTTGCATAAATAGATCCCATCTTTAATGCATGAAAACTAGTACCCTATACGGGTAAATGTCATTTTGAATATCTCAATACCCACACGTTAACAATGTGGGGGGCCCAGAGGCGGGGATGGCCAACAGAAAAAGGAAGAACCCAACGAGGAAGACAAGGCATCCTGAACTGCCACTGAACGAGTGGGTGATGGTTCAGCCACCAACATCTCTAAAGCTGACTATAGGTTGTCCATCAACATTGTCTCACCAATGAGAGACTTGCAAGATTGAGGATTTTAAGGTTTGTTGCATACTGGAACTAAGGATGTGCCAGGATGAGTGTGGCTCAGGAAGTATGGCATGTCATCCACTAAATGGAAGGTCAGCAGTTCGATCCCAGGTTTCTCATTAAATGTGCCTAACTGACCCCAAATTACCCCTGTGTGTGAGTGGTCATTAATACTAGTTATGTGCGTTATGAATGCAGACCAATGATCATGTGCAGCATACATGTAGGTGTGCAGGTATCACAATGCATATACCTCATCATATGGACCTGGTATTGAAAGTAGGACGAGCATATAGCACCATAAGCATAAGACTTTTTGATATAGTTTGATGCATAATCTTCCAAACGTCCTTCCAGGCTGCATGAGGAGATTCTTATTGGAGTTAAAGGATACTCACTTATCACAGATTTGGACTATGGTTAATGGTATTCAAGGACATACTGCTACACCCACATATACCACCACTCATCTAAGCCTATTCTGCACGCACTGAAACCTCCTCCAGTGTCCAAACCTCCGTCTTCACCTGCTCGACCCTGGAGACATCAGTCTGTGCATCAGAATCAAGAGAGACATGTTTTGACATAGAATCCATCAAGTCGCATTAAAATTCAAGCCCTCTATGATGATTTCCAGATCAGACTTTAGTTAATCATCTGAGAGTCAAAGTGTGTCAGGGTGGGGTTAATCACACCTATGTCTGAGACTTGCATTTCAAAAATCACTGGTCAGCCTTACACGAGTCTGCGACATTCAAAGACCTCTTTGAGAAAGAGATGAAGGATTTGATCCCAATTAATTCACCTCCTTTTTAGTTTTTGGGCTTTGCAACCCAAAAATACTCTGAATAAATGCACTTGATATTTGATCTTTCTGCCCCCCCCCCCCATCTTGGTCCTTTGCCGATGTTCATAGCCTTATTCTCACTCAAACCAATTATTCCTCAGTATTGCCACAGCTGATGATAATGGAGTGAACTGATGCTTTAAGGATCACCAGTCTCAGTGGCTTCTTTTCTATCAGGTGAAGTTTCACATTTGATTTTGCTGTCAGGCGGACTTTTGGTGGAAGAATTAGTGCAGCCATATTCGACTCACTGTCGGAGGCTCTCTGCTGGATTCGCCTTAATAATGACTGCTTGCCTTTCATGCTGCAATTGCCCAGTGATTCCTTCTCAATAGATTTCCCATCAGATTCCTCCGGCAAGTCTAAGCCAATTAAGAAAGACTTTTTAGCATCTAGGTACACTTTTATGTGCTGAAAAATCGGTGGCCCAACTCCTAAAATCCTTGGTGTCTGCCCTCACTCCTGCTGGAGACCCGAAACTGTATCCGGGAAATATACCAGTCCATGCTAACCCCCTCATTATGCCAGCTTCAGTTCTTGGAACAGTTGAATTTTGCCATGACAATAATCCCTTGAAGCTGCTCCTTTATCTCTTGTTTATTAGACACAGCCCACTCTGTTCATTCGGCAGTGATGAAATATCGTTAGATGAAGGCTAACGCTCACATCTGATGATTGGTCTTTTCTTCTGGATAACTACAATGGCATCTCTTTCAAAATGTTTAAAGCGTGGAACCATGTAAAAAGCGCAAAGGCAATGTTTTGCTCAATTATCCACAGCCCATCGGAGACCCATGTTGTGCATAGTGCCATAGCTATTCATTTCCCGGAATGAAAACCTCTGCAGGGAATACGAAATGATGATAGAGTAACTAAAGGTAGCGTTCCTATCCGGAATATTTTGTCTTCATGTCTGGGCAGTGGGAGTTTGTGGAGATGAATTGTCCCTCTTTATATGCTATGGTTGGGATTCCTTTACATTCTGATAATTATCTTACTTTTGTTATGTATTAAAATAAATTACATTTTTTTATAAAATGATTTAAGCTGTGAGCTGACTGTTTAACTGGAAAACTCCCCGAGGATAATTTCTGCTCTCACTCCATTGTGCCACTGATATGAATCTACCTTCAGAGACATTATATCTGTAAGTGAATATCAGGCTTGTAAAACTGCCTTCTATATCTCGGTTTAAAAATAAATCCACGTCTGTGTTGCAAGTTCTCTCTGCTCCCTCACACCCTTGTGACTCACAACAACCCGACCCTGAGATTACCTCGTCCCCAATGTCTCCATTTGATTTGTCCCCCGTAGACCTCATGAAACTGAATAAAAGCCAAGAAAGTCTACTGGCAGGATGAAGCTTGTTATTTCCAACTCACACAGAGAACTAGAGGAGGTTTTCTGGATCTCAATCGACCTAAGGAACAAAGCATTTAAAATTTCTAAGTCCCTCTAAGAGTGTATTGAACCTTCTTTTGTGTGTAGCACTTTTAGCCCCTCAAAACCCACTCGCCAGGAACAGGAGTGAAATGTCATCGGTCATGTGAGGCTTTTTTTTTGTTGTATTCAGACTGTACTTAGTTTTTTGTCATAGCCCAGACAATGACAAATGGCTTCCAACTGCCGCTGCTGATAAAGGATAAACACCTTCCTGTGCAGGAATTTGTTCATGATGATGCTGAAAGTCTGTGCAGCAATACACACACATACATCTACTTCACCACAATCAATGATTGTGTTGTTTTTAAACTAAGGCACATTAGTATTCCTGAACGCGGATTACCGGAAGGCAAAACAGCCATGGAAAACATTGTGCCTTTAAATGTTGCCTCTCAAGCATGTAAAAGCATGTGTGTGACTGAAATACATTTGTAAGAAAATAAACTTAGCCACTCACCACATCTCTGCCTGGGTGAGAGTTGTCCCAGTCTTTGCCAGAAAAGCTTAGAACAGATTCAAAGAACATAATGGCTGAATCAAACTAAGAATATTGTTTTATATAGACTATCAAACTGATTTTTGGACGAGGTTCAACTGGATAGTCAAGGAGACAGAAATGTTTACGTAAGAAGGAAGAAGATGGTTTGGTTCAGACCTGAACCTGAAGTTGTCATAGATGTGGTAATACCATGATTATATGAAAATCTTGATCCATTTTTCCAGTCAAATAGAAAGACAATCACTTACAGACAACACACTGACATCAAGATGCACAGCCGTCTACAGATCAGTAAATGTAAAGTACAGACGGAAGCAGAACAGGTGATCCCAACAGGATGTGTATGTCATACAAAATGTTTTGTGAGCTCCATAAATTGCAATGTGAAACCAAAGCTAACCTGATGAAATGTAAACAATGTAACAAAGACAAGAGCTTTGGTTTGGACCTTGGTCCAGACTTTAAGGTGTGAAAAGTAGAATTAAGCTCTGTGAGAGTTTAGACAGGAAGACCGCCTTCATGCACAGTTTCCATTTTCTCTAGGCTCCAGCTGCTCATTCTCTAATTTCAGTGAATCACAAGCTGACAGACTCCCATTGAGCCAAACACCTGCAAGTTTAAAATGTGCTCTTTGCCTCCGGTTGAACATTACCTCCATCACTGAGTGACCAACCTCAACTCTGAGCACCAGGTTTACTCCTCTGTTCACAATACAATGTATTTAATTATAAACATACAAATATAATTGTCATTTGTTTCTTTATCAGTCTCTCCTGATTTTGATGATCTGTGGACACAAACAGGATCATGATCTCACCCCCCCCCTGCATGAGGGGCATTGCTCAGCGCCCTTAATGATTCTGCTCCTTTGCTCTTTTATGATCACTCACATGTACAACTGATCTTTATAAAAACCTCCTGAATTCATATGTATCCTCCTGGCTAAACAGGGTAATGCTTCTTTTCTCAACAATGAAGTTAACACACTGCGTTGCATCATAATCTGCTGGAAAAACGACTCTCCTGTCTGCAGTACAGTCTTTATTTGACATAGCGGGAACCTGACACGCATTTGGAAAAGTATTGACAGTCTTAAACTAGATTAAGTTGGTTAGAGCTATAAATGTTGGTTTTGATTTCGGTCAATATTCCAGCCCTACTTAGCTTTAAGAATATAAGTCAGTCGACTGAGTGGTTTCGCTGTCTCCAAAGTGTGTTGTTGCCACCTAAACCCCTACCTCCTCCATTCTAGTGGATGTTACATGGACATTCTATTATATCTTAACAGTCTATTATATCTTACTCATGATTCAAACATCTTAATTCAGTAGGCAGTCTTTAGAAATATCCACCAAGGGACTCATCTTTGATAAGCCTCTTTACTTTACTCAGCCTTGTATTTCAATTTTAGTGCTTGATTTAAAATCACTGCCCTATCCTTCTTCACCGACCGTCTCACTTCTTACACACACACTCGCTATTTGAGGCCGACTGTTGCTTTCAGTCCCCAAGGTGGGAGCCAGAGAATAGAAGGGTCTTTGCTGTATGGCTTCTCAGCTCCTCCCCTTAGGAAAAAAATTAACTCTGTTAACTTCAAAAATCTCATTATCTTTTTTGTATCAATGCCTTGATTGCATTGAAACTATTGTCATATTTATTTATCGATCATTGCATGGTTCTGATGTCTTTGTCTATGTACTTTGAAAACTTTCTTTAGAAAAGTGCTGTATAATGAAAAAATGAAAGAGCAGTTTGTGTCGGACTATATTTGACTCAGAGAAAGGGATTGAAGGTGATACATTCTTTGAAAGTTTCTCACCTTGATATGACTATGCCTTGAAAATACAGGCAGAGGATATTCAGGACATGGTTATGGTAATCAATACTTCTTAAACAAGGGATAAACGTGGCATATACATCTTGGTATTGATTGGGTTTTTGTTTATTTCTATTTTCTAATTCAAGATTAGTTAATACAATGTGACCAAAAGAAGCAAAAGGTTATCAGATAAAATCCATCAATACATGAAAGTATAAATTTGAAAAAAAGTTACATACACACAATATTACCATCTTTGATTTGTAACAGATATGTTCGTGCTCATTTGATTAAAAAATAAGCATGGGGAAAACTCGACTGGTAAGGAAATATAGACAAATTTGTAGAGCAGCTTTCACATCAACATCATTAAGTGCCACACATAGAGAAATTAAGACCATTTAATTAGAATTAACAATAAATAGTTGCAACAGAAATACATTGTAAAACATGAGAAGGACAATAAAAATACATGGTTTCAACCACTGCAATGCATGAGGTGAGACTAAGGCCAGTTCAAACAAAATGGGTTTTCAGCTCTTTTGAAGGCTTCAACAGATTCTGCAGAACCTAAGTCAATAGGGGGGATATTGTCCAATTGTTAAAAAGGCACCGTTTGGTTTTAAAAAAGCACATAGGGGGGAAAGACATATAGCCTTATTTGGTGCACATAACCCCACACACTTCAAACCAAGAGGAGAAAACACAATGGAAAGCCTCGGAAGGGCAATGTATACGTTATTGTTATAACTAATTATTTGTTAGTCTAGATAAACTGTGTCTCTCATGTTACTATTTGCTAAAGTCAATGCATTATCAGATTATGTGACCAGTTAGCCCTCGTGGGAGGGCTGCGACAACCTTCTTGCAGTAGCATTTACTTGTAATTTCCAAAGGCAGGTGAAAAGTAGATCGCTGCATGGCGCGAGGCAGCCTTGGCGCAGCGCGGCGCTTCAGCCTCCGGTGTGACCCGCAAAAAGGTTTAACAAGGGGGTGGATGGGAGCCAGCTGTTATTTAAGGCTTGGCGCTGCGCTTACGCCACGCTTCGGCATCGCTTACGCATCCGGTGTGAACCTGGCGTCACATGTAATATCTGTCTCCTACTTGCTTGGGGTGTTAACTTGTTAGCTGGTGTGCTATTGTTCTAAGTTGAGTGTAGTGAATGTCCAAATAATGAGTAAGTTCAGGGCCTGTTTTCAGGACATAAAATTACAAATGCTGTGACGACTCTGCTTCTGTGGTGATAGTTTCCTCTCGGTCATCTTATCAACTAATGTTCGACTGGCGGCACAGAATGTAACAAGTATTTACAACACTGAATTATAAATCCCACCTGTAGGAGAAGACCAGCTATAGCCCAAAGCAAATCTTTGTTATTATGAAAAATGAAAGTACGGGTTAATGATTTGGTATGAAGGTCTAAGAGCATGGTGTGAGCAATTAGAAAGATAAATAGAAGAGGAGTTCACATAATAGAGGGAGCTTTTCCATTTGGTTGTAAGGGAAGTGAAATTTTTATAATTTTTTTTACACTCCATTGTTACTATTTAACTAGTGATATACATGTTTGCATTCAGTTATGTTTAAATAAGATATCACACTCTATACAGTCCCAGTACCTGCAAACTGACATGTGAGTACATTTTAAAGAACCACAGACGCCATATGCAGTTTCATTTTTCACTTTATGAAAATAAAGCTATAGCATGCACCTTCTCCAGCTGATGCAACACTGGAAAATGTCAAACTTCAGTCTACTGCTTTTTTCCCCATGCACTTGACAGAAATATATATTTTTTTACAATGCCACTTAACACGCTGCTTGCCATTCCTTGAAACTGAATGCATTTATGGCTGCCTATGCTTCCTTAAGTCAGGGCCCATGTGCAGTGTTATCACCCTGCTGCATTAGGTTGTAGTAGTAGTATTTTCTGATGATGATGACGAATGATGCAAATTAAGACAAAATGACAAAGAAACATAATTGGCAATTAATAAAGAGTGTACCATTTTTCCTGCTTGTCCATCCACAGCTTGTCCCCTCTCTGAAGCTATTTTAACAAATTCTTCAGGTTAGTCTGATATATTTTTCCTTCTCAGCATGAGACACATTTCAATCCAAGACTCTGATGTTAGATTTATGACTGCTGAGTGTTTGGTAATATTGTCTGCTTTTCAATTGTCATCAAATTCTATAAAAAGGATCAAAACAAACATTGTGTAAAGAATGCCTTGTAGAGTTAATAATGAAGGAAGAGAAAAAAAAGCTATATCATTAACAATATGTCATACTTCAACACAAAAATGTTATTAATCTCACTTAAACCTAAAACTAGAGTAGTGGGCTGAGCTGGTTTCAGGTCATAGATAAATGAAAGATATCTTTGTTGGTCGGCTCATCATAGTTAAGGTGGTGCCTGTAATAAATAACCATTACCCTCACATAAGGGACCTGGTAACATGAACAAACAACCCCACTGCTGTCCTCACATTGACATTTGAATATTGACAAATCCTGATTGGTGCACGTAACCCATCATCACCATGATGATGAAAGATTAATCCTAATTAATCAAGTCTCTTATGTAGTGCTAGTGTAACTCTCTAGTACCTAAAGTTACATTATTACATCATGATTTATTTTCAGACAAAATTCCTAATATATAATATATAAAGAAATTTGTACAGGAACACATGCACAAATGGTTGAAATCTATACCGTTCTCATGGCTATGTTGTGTGCAGCATTAATATCATATGAAGTAACCAAACCAGCTCTTGCTTTGGCAGAAATGTGTGCATCACCCCCAAGAGGTGATCTGGCATTTATTCTTAAATGTTTAGAATTGAAGAAAATTTAAAAAAACAAACCAGCCATACACCTACAAATACAACAGGAACGTAGTAGCATATCCGTTGGAATTCTTGGCGAGGATAATGGGAATTGCAACAAATCATAACACCCATTGCTCAGCTTTCAGGGATCACCTTTCAGGTCAAGTGTCGGCTGCAGTTTGCCAGCTTGGTGCAGGTACTTCCCACCCACCTTTGAATGGCACCAGCTAACAGATCCCGCTGTTGTGTGTGCAGAGATAACACGGCGAGGAATGACAATGCCCAGGGACACGCCTGTCAACTTCACGAACATCAAAAGGTCCTGACACCCGTCTCTGGCTCTTTAAGCTTGACAGAAGGCAACCCTGTGTGAAGGGAGGAGGCTGAGATTTCAACCTGGGCTGAAAAATCGCAGGTGAATTATGATTTTCTTATTAAAACAGAGGGCAACTACAACCAATTACTACCTTCTTATGATTGATCATGTAGAATGCACCTCACCTCTAAACGGCCACACTTTAGGAGGTTGAAAGTGAGCTCACACATTTAAGTAAATGTGACTTTTTGATGGGAATGTGATGTGATGTTTGGTGGGAGCAGCGAGTGGGTGTTTGTGCACTCGCAGTCTGCCAGCCCTTTAAAGGAAACACACTGCATGTCATTGTTTTTGTATTTGACAAAAGGCTCTTGAGGAACAGAAGTACTTCAGCAGCTTGTCAGCTTCACCTGTGTTGCACAAACCACCCCTGCCGCGACAGATAGAACACATTGAATTGAAGCCGATGCTTCTCCTAGCACAGCCCCAGGAAACAGAGATCCCGTCTCTTATGGTGGCGTGTGGATGATTAGCAGCTTTTCATAAAAACAGCCAGATCTGGTTCTATTAAGGCAATCATCTCCAATGTGAAAACAATGGGTCAATTAAAAAAATCTTTCTTCTAGAGCTTTATCGTCAATGGATACCTGTTTTGAAAGATGAGATGAAATAGAATAAATTTCCTTGCTTATGTGTAGAAATTGAGCCAACGTATCATGAAATGTGGGGAGCGTGGCCTAGGGCAGTGGTTCTCAACCTTTTTTCAGTGAAGTACCCCCTAACAAGAAAAAATTCTGCCGAGTACCCCCTAACCAGCGCAAAGCATTTTTGGTTGAAAGAAAGATGTAATGTGATTTATTAAGCCTTGTAACTAGACACATTAAAATTTAAAACTCCATCAATGTCCATAACATTGCTCATTTGTAGTGGTCTCTCTTGAACTATTACGAAATAAAAAGATATAAAATAACTAAAGACTTTTATTATTATCTCAATATAAATAAAGATTTGTGCACCTCAAAATAATTATCAACTTAAAGTGACCTCTTTTGGGATCATAATAAAGATATGTTCTCAAACTGAACTCATGAACTTAATTAAAGCTAAACACTTCTTCCCAAAAAATAAATCATTAACTTAGTTTTAAATAAAAGATTAGCTCAAAACATATTTTTTTAATATTCATCATCTTAAAATATCTTTTTTAAGGATCGAAAAGAATACTGACAGGTAGCTTGTTTCCGTTTGCTTTGGGGAGGCTTTTCGCATCGTGTCTTGAGATGACCTGAATTCAGAAAGTTTCCTCTTAAAAAACTCAGGTGGCTTACCAACATGACTTTCATGTTTTGTCTGGAGATACCGCTGAAGATGTGGTGGCTTAATGCCACTGCTGGCTAATCTCTCCCCACAGAAAAAACATAAAGTGTAAATAACCCAATCTATGTTATTGTTAATATTATTGAAGTGTCTTTCTGTTATTTTATTGTGACATATTTGCTCGCTTTAGGGTCATACAATTTCATATCCGCTTTTGTATTACATGCTTTTATTTTGAAAGGGTACCGGTAGATACGCGGACTTATTGTTATGAATCATTAACTTCACAACGGAAAACTTTTCCATTGTAGCGCCCAATCCGAAGAGGCACTAGCTCTCACGGTGTTGTTTAGGGAAGGCTCTCTGCTCTGCTTTCGCCATCTTTGGTACTTGTCCCTCCGTGTTTCAGCAGCATTGCTGCTGCACTTCAACTCGACTCCATTGTTGAAGTTTTCAAGGCAGGTGATGACAGGTGATGACAGGTGGCGTGTGCCAGGTTGGGTCAAACCATCGGTATGGGGGAGACTCTGTTTTTTTAGGATAATTAAATTGAAAAGCCTACTGAATATAAAATTTAGTTCATGAACTTCAACTTATATTTTATTGAATATTTGTTAAATAACAATTTTTCAAGGATTTTTGAATGGATGCTAATTTTAAATATATTTAAAAAAAATCTCAAGTACCCCCTGGAGTACCTTCAAGTACCCCCAGGGGTACGCGTACCCCCATTTGAGAATCACTGGCCTAGGGGATAGAGCGGCTGTTCTACAACAAGAAGGTTGCCAGTTCGAATCCCACTCTTACCCATCTGCATGCCTAAGTGTCCTTGGCAAGATACTGAACCCCTAAAATCGCCCCTCATAAATGCTGAGTGATTTAAAAATGTAAGTCGCTTTGGACAAAAGCATCAGATAAATGACATGTAATGTAAAAATGTGGATGGCCCTAACATCTGGAGCCATAGTCTATAAATAATTAAATACAAACCTTACAGGGAGTGCAGACAGATGTTAGAGGTATATTAGATATATGCGTACAGGATAATTTGGCCATGTACCGGGCCCAAGTTGCTCAGCCAGCCCTACTCCACTCATCTCCATTCTCAAATGTTGATGAGTCAGATTAAACTCACACATACACAATGTATGACATGGAATATTTACATATTTTTAAATTGAAATGAGGAAGAAGTCGGTGTCATTTCAGCAAAACGATCCGTGGAAAGAAAAGCATATCAAATAAAAGTCATACAAAAAAGAATAATACATTTCATGGCATTTGTGTCAGTTATTTATTTGTGAGATACAAATCCTTTTATTTCACTCATGTGCCTTTTCTGGTCACAGTTACAAATATCCTTAGCCTAATATATATATGATATATAATTCATATTATCTGTTCGGGACAATTTAGTTCTAGAAACCTATTATTTATTCAGCAATACTCACATGCATACATGTATATCTTTGACCTGATTCTCTATAGATGGTCTGAGTGTCTGAGCTGCATGATTTTCCTGATGTGCTTTTAAGGTTGTTTAATATGTAAATAGTAGCTATGTACCTATTGGAGAGGCATTTCATCCATTTCAACCTGCAAAGCTGGAGGTTGTTTTCTTGGCCACACAGCAGTCTTATGTGTTTATGATTCATAATTTATTTTTGAAAGATAACTACAGTCCTAATAAACATCTATAGTCATAGATGAATCAATAATTATAATCACATACAACTGTCCAGCCACATATATATGTATACATATTGTAATGGCCACTGCTAGTCTGGTTGTGTGCCAATGCTCCACCCTGATATAAAGGTCTCTGTGTCCATCAAGGAGCTCTCTCCCCTTCTCAGCTTTCCACTCCAGCATCTTATGTCACCTAATTTTACTTTGAGCAGTCTCTTACTCTTATATGGAGTGGTATATATTGACATATTCAATCAAAAGCTCCACATCTTACCTAAATAAGCCTAAACTATCAACACAATACCGATACCCTATCCCCATTGATATCGAGCAGCACAATTCACGGCAGAGATGGTAAAAAATGTAAGTTTAAACAGATAAAATGACACATGATACAAAAGATTCACAGGGAAGAGATGGGTAAAGAGGAAGACAGACAGCAGGAAAGAACAAGGGAGGACAGAGAGCAAGACAACATGGTTACATTTACACAGAGTGAGTGGGTTTTGGTATTTTTCAGATTTTCAGATTTACTAATCAAACCCCAACAAAATGTTTTTCTGGACAGTAGCAATAGGCCTGAATATGAACATTAAAATGACTGACCCGCCACAACAACACGAATCTCTAATAACATTCATAATGGAACTCAAGGACTCATAACAAACTCTGATGGAATGAAGGTAGATGCGGCAAGTCAGGCTGGTGGAGAGCCAGGCAGGCAGTTTGACGTGTTTTCTAACTCTTTGCGTGGTGAAAGAAGTGGCGAGGACGAGGCAGGCTGGAGGCTGCAGAGGAGTGGACCTGAGGCACACCAGAATAGGATAAAAAAAAAAGTAAGAAAAGGCCAAGTAAAAAACATTGGAAGCTGGCACCGCTGAAGTAAACTGAACGAACTGGCGAAGACTGGAAGTTTGAGCTGGGGTATAAATACTGTAGGAGCTTGATTGTGAATGGTTGGGAGGGAGATCCTCGTCGCTCCGCCCACACACACATAGACAGGGCACACAGGAAACCCAAGGGAGGGGGTAACACAGTGGAAAAACTATGGAGAAGGGACAACACCCTGTCTTCAGCTCTGATGCATTGTTAAGACTAACTGAAACACAAAGCAGAAGCTCAGAGAAACATATATAAAAGAGTCATGTGTTTTTCATGCAGGGTCAATTTCAATGACAGTGAAAATAATTTCCTCTTAAAAAAACAAACTAGTAGACAGAATCAGTACCAGTAACTGTACCCGTTCCATTTCACAATACTATTACAGGGTGATTTCATGTGTCCCTCATAAGTCATTAGCAGAGCTCTCTGACTTATTTGTTTTAATAACAACACCAAACAACGTTTTCTATGCAGCAAACTGAGGTATCCTGGAACAATATTAAAATTTTATTTTGATATCGTCCACTGAGGTCATTTCAGAGCCTTAGAATCTATTCAGTCAAAACTATTCCTCCCATTCCTCTAACAAATGCATTTATTGAGAAGCTATGTGAAGGGTTTTGACAGTGCAGTGTCAGGCCCATCAAGATCGGCAGGAGCTGTCTCGTCTGCTATCACAACTGTCTTTCTGCTTTTTACATCACCTGTCTTCCACAGCTCCTGCCCAACTTAAGGCGAATTACTATGAGAAAGAAAGTAATTCCTCATGCTCGCCTACGAGGTCTTAACTTACTCCATGCGATATGGATGATAATTAGTGAAAATACTTTACTGTTATTTAGCCTTCACAGCTTTCTATAGGGTTTTTAGATCATATGGTGTTATAGTTGCTATACTGATATTGGCTATTGATAAATTGAAAATTTTGGCTTTGAGATGATTAATTCATGAACAATAGACACATGAGGGGAAATGTGGAGGAAAATAAAGATATTCAGTGATTAGTTTAGATTAGTCAAGATTAGATTTTACATTATTGTCATTGTGCAGATTACAAGTTCAACTCTAATGAAATGCAGGTTGTATCTAACCTGACGTGCAAAGACAATATTATTTTAAGATAAGTGCATATATATGTATATATATATATATATATATATATATATATCAGTTATTAATCTACTAATGGACTCCACCTCTCCTGACGCCTAATCTTGTGGCTACACATCCTCGTGTCACTATTTGTTCCAATTAAGTGTGTTAGAAGCGTTTTCATTTCTGGGTGAACTATCCCTTTAAGATTCATCATCCAAGCACCATGAACCTCTGTACCAAAATTTGTTGAGTTATTTCAGTCTTGGTCAAAGTGCTGGATCGAAGTGACAGACATTGGTTTTATTCCCATGTGGGGACTAAAATTAATCACAGATATAAATTCAAATTACAATTTCCATCAAACACCATCATCAAAGCTCAATAACTTAACATGTACTATGAAACCTATTAAGAACATTCTATATTGTTGTTACCCTATCAACTGGGATAGGGTTTCTCTTACCCGTTATGATAACAGCATTGCTTTGAACAGGGGTTTTTTAATTTTTCATTTTGCAGGGAATTTATTTAGAGCAGAGCTACAATACAACAAATTGTTTCCTGTTTCATCAGAGCTTTATGTCCCTTTCAATACTTATCCCTGTGCAGATATAGATCAGGTCTAACTGTTCAAGCCGATGCCTCATCCCTGACAGACACCTTTAGTCTGGAAAAGATAAAGTGGGCTACACACTAAGAGGATGGATTTTAGCCAATGAAGACAGTTTGATGTGAGGCATTATTTATTTCAGCCATCTGCTCTGGGTGGTGGGGGCGTGCTTCCTTTTAAAGATAATAAACCATCTTGGTAGTAAATGCAACAACACTATACACTTAATTGCTCAAAGCATCTGGTCTCACGCCAAATAGGGCCGTAAGTGGATTTGGGTCAATACTGAGACTGGAAATTGTATTAATAATAATAATAATAATAATAGTAAGTTGAATTTATATAGCGCCTTTCAAGAGACACAAGGACACTTACCATCTTACAGTGTTAAGGACCAAAAACTTTATAGAACTATTCATTTTATAGACTTGAACAAACTAGACCCTTGGTAGTGCGATGCAAATTCAGAAGACAAGCATTTGGAGCTGCTGGGGTTCATCCGGAAGCAATCAGAAACTTTGTTGTAAAAGTGTAAGGTGCCGGAGCCCTGTTCAAGTTGAATTGCTGTTATTTAAAAGTCTTAAATGAGACTTGTATGAATCTGATTACATATCTCTGGTGTACTTTAAGTTCTATATCTGCATAGGGAGGTAAAGGAGTCAGAGAAAAGGAGTTAGGGGAACTTTATATAATGCTTCCGGTTATCCAAAATGATTCCTAAATCAGGACCAAACTTGTATAGTCTGAGAAACAACATAGTTGGACATGACAGATTTTCCCAATTGTAGGGAGGAGGGGAAAATATAATAACATTGACACATTACTGCTTTTCTTCTCTTAATAATAAATAATAAAGTAATAAATCAAACCATAAATCAGAAATAAAACATGTACAGCTCTTTAAAAAACAAATGAGATGAATGAAGGTAATTATTAAACCTAGAGATTATAACACAGGGGACAATAGGAAAGTTAGATGGTTTAAATAGAAAGAATATGTACATTAGATACTGAAGTTACTTTTATAGCTACCATGTATCCCTTGGATGGCTAGAAGGCCCATTAGTCTGGTAGGTGGCAGAGTACTGACGGAACAGGTAACAAACTTGACAGTCCCACAGCTACTAACGCTGTATACTGTGGAAAAGCAGTAGCCTGACGGGGCAGGTCAAAGAAGTGCTGAATTCGCCTTGAACAAGCTGCAGGTATGATGGATGCAGGAGGGCAAACTCAATGACAGCCTTGTGTAGCTTGCCTTTAATTGGAATTAATCCAGCCCTCTTCTTGGCGAGTTTGGTGCTGACATGCCCAAAAAAATGATTCTTGTCTCATTGAAATATTAGCTTCCCTGGTGGCCTCTCTCTTGACAGTTGTAGTTTTTTCCTTTGTCTGCAAGTGGTGCATTAGGACAATCATAGATCTCAGAGGTTGGTTCTTCTTTTGTAATGAAGCTAACGAATGATGGCCTCTGTCTTTGATTGGGGGCATTGTGAAACTATATTTCTACTCAACCCCTACTGGGTGAGAACGATTCCATAAATACAATGGGTCTAGGTCCCTCTGAGGATTTTCTGAATGCCTATCACTCTGATGTTATTCGATTAGTTCATCCGTCAGTTTTTAAGATCACTCATCTTTGTCAAGGCTGACATTTACAATGAGTCAGGCAAGCTGTTTTGCCTATTTCTAGTAATTGTGCTAAGCTAAGCTTACGTGATTCGGTTTCTACACTAATCAGTTGACATTGCCCCCCTTCTGAACTCTGAATAGTCTCTAGATACTTGTCAATCTCAGTTGTACTTAGGACACATGATTTTTCCAACACTCTGTTGGAACAGGTTTTCAAAACCTGTTCAGAATGTCTTCCCATTCCTTCAAATCAACATGTCCCTCTCTGTCTAACACCTCTGCATTTCCCAAAGGGCATTTTGGATGGTCTATGCGTGAGATTGAAAGCGTACTGCATTTTAAAGGTTTTTGGTGTCAGTCTCTCTGTGCCTGAACATTTTATTCAGTGCAGGTATGAGTGTAAAGGCTTGTTTTGCAACAGTTCAAAGTGAGTGCAAAACAAAGTCCGAAAAAGTTTTCTCCTTTTACAATTTATAGTAAGCAGCAGTCAGCACAAATGTGTGTCTCTTTCAGCATTTGCTAACACAAGTAAAACAGACTCTTTGTCGTTAGCTAAAAGTGATCTGTGTAATAGAGATGAGGCCCGAAAAACTGCACTTTGTAACTCATCTTCTGTTTGTAAGTCAGTGTCCTTGTCCTTTTCTGGAAGAAGATAATTTAAATGCATGGACAGCTTAGATGTGCAATTACTGTTGTGTTCTCTTCCCATACCTTTGGGGGCATGAGAGGCTTCACAAGAGTATGAGACAAAGTGAACCAATTTTTTATATTTTTTTAAATCCACCCTTGTCAAGGACGTCTTTGCCTTTCTGCAGAACCCAGTTGTTGGTGTTCCCATGTGGCTTCGGAAACAGGATGAGGGGATGAATGATTAGACTACCAGGGATAATCATTACATTGGAAGAAAGCATACAAAAATTAAATAATGCCAAAACTCAAATGTAAAGAAAAACATAATTGTAAGATTAATGCAATCATTGCAATTAATATACATATTAACACTTATCAGTAAACAGCTTAAAATAGAACACAGTTGTGCCAGGCACATAAGCGGACTCTAGCAGTGTGATGGGCAGCTGTGGGTCAGAACAAGGAGCAGGTTCTCTCTTATTTGCAGAGTGGTGGGACTTCCTGTTGACTCGTTGATTTGGTCTTGAGCAATGCAATGAACCCCAAGTTGCACCTGATGGGAAAATACCCATTGCTGTGCAAGTGTGTTAATGATAAACAAATGGTACAGTGATTTGTCTGATTAACTTAGAAGACTGCAAGACCTCTAAGTGAGTTTATTATCTCAAAATGCTTTCCAACTTTCACTAAAATTCTCTGCTGCTAATTAAAGGGATGTAACACATTGTTAAAGGTTAGATAGTGATATGTTAGGGAGTCTAGTTTGGTTTCGAGTCTAGTTTGGTTTCATGCTCTTGAATGCAGCAGCAATTTCCGTCCCATATTAGCTGTTGGCAGCAATATATAAGAGAAAACAATCAAGTGTTATATTGCACTCGTATATCACTGTTATACTGATGGATTCCATTAAATAGTAAATTACTAAAGCATTGGGAAATCAAGGCACTGCAAAGTTGGCATTCTGTTCATTTATCCAGAATTGCTACCTAATAGGACTTCCCACTCACAATAAAATAAGCTTGGCTCAAAGGTCCATTCATTACCTTCAATATATGAGCTTTTAACTGAACTACTTGTAACGGTATTCATACAGTTGATCCTCCCGGCTATGGTATCATCACATATCCTAGAAATAAGAAATTCTGGTCAGGTAATAAAAAAATAAAAAAAACGATATGGGAGAGATCTTAACCCATGGCTCTGTTTAAGGACAGTCTTTAACCAAGAAGAGTGAGAACATTGATTGGAAGGGGTCAGCAAAGTAATTAATAAGATACAATAAAACTTGATCCACACACCCGGAAATTCAGTTGTGACAGCAGCAGGCAATAAAAACACAAAAAGGAGATAGAATAAAAAACTTGAACGTATAGAAATGTTATTGAGTAAATTGCAGTGCCACAGGATGATTGCACGAGCAAGGAAATAACTGTTTGTGCATAAGTCAACGGAGATATTGTGATATATGTTGTGCCCTGAAAAGGAGAGATGTTAATAAAGTGACTCGGACATGGTGTTTCTTCTGCGTCAGCTTCATCAAGAATGGTTTATATTTACAGAATATAAAATACTAAACAATGTCATACATTTTCCTCCCATTCACTTAAATGGACAGGTAACAATATATGGAAAAGGCCTATTAATCCTTGAACATTAACTTAAATTATTGGCAATAAACAAAAATATCTTAATCCTTATTATTACACCCCTAAACATAGTGAACATTAACCACACACATACACATCAGCAACCCGATATTCTCTGTTTGTGTTTCTTGCTAAGCTAAACATGGTTACCATGCACACAACATGTGTTGCACTCATGCTACCCTCGCGCTGCTCCCTGCCTGCCAACTGGAAGAGCAGAGTTTAGCCAGCTACATGAAAGTGGGATACAACTAGTTGCACCAACAGCACACAATCACAAATTCAAGTGATCTTGTTTGTTTGTGCTGTTTGTTCAGTATTAATATACAAGAGGTAGGAGACCTGCGTTCAACACCATGACTGAAAAAGCATGTTCTGCATTTCTCTGTGTATATCTGAGGCAGGGAAAGGGGAGATAGGTGTGTTGATTTAATGATGCCTTCAAGCTATTTAATGTTACACATTTGCCCAATGCAACCCTCAGCTTCTAGAATAAAATGGGAAGGTGACAAACATAGTTTCACTGCCAATTCATAATTAATTTGGATAACACACCTGTGGCTATTGCTCCATAAAATACCAATAATGGAGCTACCACGTCCTGCACTAAATCCTCTTTAACAAGCAAAAATAGTTTATACATCACTAGCTGAATTCACTGCGGAGTATGGAATAAATTCTCCAGATGGTTTTTTTTGTGAGAGACTCAGGCAAATGCACTATTTTCCCATTACAATACTCCTTCCTACACATTTCTTCTCATGATTTTGTTTAAAAAAACAACAACCTTGAGTTCAGACCTGCAGCTCCCCAAAGGCCCCCAAAGATTATAATGTTTGAACATCTAGAGTTCTTTCAAAATGTAAAAAAATGACCAGATCTTGACTCAATGGAAGGCTTCTGAAACTTTGATAGGAAAAGCCCATGTTTACCAGAGACCTTATCTTTGTCTGCAGAAGAAAAAAATATATAAGTATGGCTTCTTTATTCAATTTTGTGGAAAAGTAGATGACTAGGCATTAAACTTAGATTAGCAGCATAAAGATGCATCGCCCTCATAACCCCACCAGCGCTGTTCGGGGCATTTGCAGGAACAGAGGGCAGACAAGTAGAGAATTAAACAGTAAGGTCTAACTCATGTCTGCTTTAAGTACAGCGCAGGAGCCAAGAGTCACTTATCTTGGCTCAGCATAGTGAACGGTGGCGAGGAACATTTACTTTTTGGGTCCCTTGTCATGAGTTTGAGGTTGTCAGCCAAACAGACTTCAAAAGCTGTTTCAGACAAAACCTCCAGAGGAACTCCTGATAATTGGGCCTGAGCTTTCTCCAGGGGTTCTTTTTTGACACATGCCCACCGCAACAGGAGAAAGAGAGAAATTCCAGAGGCTGTCACTTGCAGATTTGCATTCGCATAACCGCCCTCAGAAGGAACTCCGGGGGGGTTTCAGGAATCCAGTGCATGTCTGAAAGCAGCTTGAGTGGCTACAACGGTGTGTTTATTAGTTTTACTACATTTACCAAATTTATGGATTTCAAAAACAAGATGCATGATATTTAATAAGTTTAAGATGTGTCCATTTCTGACTTTTTTGAGAGAGCCAGCTGTTAAGCTCTTGACATAATATAAAACACCTATTCAGCTGATTCCTCTGACCTGATACAGTTTCATACAGCATTAGCTGTCAGGCTAATACGCTGTTAGCAGTCATCTGGTAAGACCGCTTCATGCACATGCAGTGAATTATTTATTATTTGATTTGAAGGCAAAGTTTTTTCCTGTGACTTTCGTTGGTTCCTTGGAAAGGAACATCCAAAGAGTCAAATATTTGGCTAACATTTGTTGTTCTATGTCTAGGCTAAGAAAGTAAAAAAAAACTCTACAGACATTATGACCTCTCTCTTTGTGTTACATTAGTTTAGCTTCATGATTAGTATTACTAATTTTACCCATATGCTGCACGGTGCCCATTAAAACTGACAGAGCACAGAAATTCAAATGACATACAGTGTGGTATTAAAAGATAATGATCATTAGGTTAGCATTAGCAAGGGAAGAAACAGGATATTAAGAAGGCATCAGCGTGTGTATTATGTGCGACTAACCACTTAAGTTAATTTATTCAGATAGGACAAATTCATTTTTTATTTAAAGCTCAGTACTATTATATAATCCCCAAATAATTAATTGTTTAGGTCATTTGTTTGCACAAGCAATGATTTAATTTAAAATGGAATCAAATCCATGTTTATAAATTATTGAGACATTATGGCAATATTAAATTTCCCTAATTAAATATACAGGAGGCAATACTTTTTTAGGGGTTTATTATTATTTTTTTAACTTGGAACCACTGTGTTTACCTGCCTTTTCATACAAAGTAAGCAATTAGCAGTTATTGTTAATGACTGGTAGAAGGTAAATGTTACAGTTAAATACAGTTTTTAATGTACACAAAGAACGTACTCGTCCATGGTTTTTGCACAAAGGGGATTCAATAATCCTTCACTGCAACACTCTAAAAACACAAAACACCTGACGTACAGGTGGACATAATAATAGTTAAAATAAATGTTACGTTTTGATAGTGCCTTTCAAGGTAACCAAAAATGCTTCACACATTTGAAAGATTGACTTCACAGCAACGGTCTAATTCCCAAACCTTTATTCTGCAATAATAATGGCAAGGCCAGTTGCTAGGGATTGTACATACGCTTATGTGCAACGATCCAAATTGGGCCTCTCATCCCCACCCATTCCTGCACACAACGGCCGAGCCACCATTAGCTTTAATACTAACATGGTCAATTTCAAATGGTTCTCCATTGGCCTTGTAGCGATCAAGTGGCAGCCACTGTCTCGTCTACCAGTGGTTTGTAAACTGCCGTTTTGAAGCCATAAGTCTGGCTCTGTGGCCAGGTTGGTGAGCTGGATCAAGAACTTGACGACACTCCCCATCCACCAACACCCACTGGATTGTACTAGGTGCCAATCACTCAATATTGACACCCCAATGACTACCAAGCAGATACCAAGGGTGAGTGTCAATGACATGACCTGCATTTTATGTCCATTTCTATATACAGCCTATGGTAATGATGCAGAGTCTCCAACAGCCGTTTCCAAATCCAGTGATCTACAACCATGTTGGCTGCTCTGTCTTGCATACATGTACACAATGCAATTATAAAGCACAAAAGGTGAAGTTACTTATTGACCTTAAAGCAGGGAATACAATGGGGAGGAAACAAAATTCTAAGTAATTAGATTTAAAAAAAAACAAAAACATTATTGAAATATCTCAAAATCATTACATCAACTAAGTGATCGAATCATACGTGAACAAATACGTGTACATTCTACGTTTATCAAATTCCGTACTGAAGGATGCATTATTCAAAGAAATGGTAAAATTTGTGTGTGTATGTGTGTGTGTTCAACTGAGATACTGTACAGTGTATATAGGAGCAGCCCGATTACTTCTTGCTGACTGCAGGCCTAACAGTTTGCTAATTGCAAGCATTAGTAATACCAGCAGTTTGATGCATAATAGCTTTATAAGGGCCAAGTGCATCAGTGTAAACTACTTATGTGAACTAGCTAACATTACTTAAAGGTCAGGCTGGCTGATGCTTCATTTGCTTTAGCCCATAACACTTTGTGCTTTTTCACTTTTTTGTCCGGCCTCTCACCCTCTCCAGACTCTAGCTTTTCTCCTCCAAGCCCTCCATTGTTGATGACTTGTCAGTTTGTTGATCATGTGCTGCTTTCAGTAATCACGGATTCCACTTCCTCAAATTGAATCCTCTAGCACTTGACGTATGGTCAGTTTCTTCTTTTAAAAGCAGATTGGAAACTGAACTTTTCCACAAGCTTCAATCTTTTTCACAAGTGGATAAAGAGTTCCTCTATTTTTTTTTGATCGATAATACGACTTTAATATTGTATTAATCATTCCTTACGTTTTATTATCTTATTAGTTAGGGTTAGGGTTATAACCCTAATATGCGAATATGCTTATAGTTTAGATGTTTTCAGCTCATATGTTTTGACTGTCATGTATTTGCTTTGAATCTTTGCTTTTTGTCTTGAAGCACATTGAGCCTATGCTTGTCCAATAAAATGTACTATAGTATCAAATTGACCTGACTGTGGGTTCTGCACGTCTGACTGGTCATGGCCACACCATTTTCACAAAAGACAGTATTGGGTGGGTGATACATTTGACAAGTTGAAATGCTTTTTCAACCCACATTTATATGTGAATGCATACAAAATGTACTGCCAGTGATGCAAGTCAGAGAGTAAATCGTCATTTAAGGGTCATGACCTTTGCTCGGCGTCACCTGGACCTTGGGCTGGGTCCCTCTTTACCCAACAGGGCAGCAGCAGGTCTGCATTAAGGGATTGTTGTTGTTTTCACTCTCTGATGAATTAAATTATGGAGCTGAGGCGGAGGATCCCAAAGTAAACATTCAAGCAAAGCAGACTTTGACGGATCCTGATTGACAATTATTCAGATCACTGACTTACTAACACTGCGCTGATTTCAATTTCACTGCTTTCTGTGGCGATGATTAGATGTGTCTGCACTCAGCTGTGTGCGCGGTCTCACCTGCTTGTTAGGTGGTGCGTGCCATAAAGGAAATCAGTGCTTTTCTTTCCTGAAATTAGCATCGAGAGTTGAGGAGGGTAAGAGCGAGTGATGGGCAGAAAAATGAAATATATATATATATATATTATATCTGTAAAGCTTTAGTTGCTTCGACACATCCTGTCTGAAAAGGAGAGGAAGAGAACAGACTCTTCCAAGGAACATATCATTGGATCTACCGTACCTTCTGATCTGTTTGTGCTCATCTTGATATTTGCCTCGCAATGACGAGCTTGTGCACAATAGGAAACATATGCATCAAGACCCTCATGCAGCTGCACCCTGAGGAATAGTAGCTTCCGTTTTTTTTCCCCTAGCATGGTCTCACAGCATTGATCTCCTGTCTCCAACCATGTGTGTATCAATCTGTAGTTTGTCTAGAAAAAGTCCACCACCACATACTGCATGCAGTTTTGTTAACATCAGGAGCAGGCACACACCCACAGGCTGAGTGCTCAGGCTGATTTTACCGGAGGACGACCAACAGGCAGAACAAGAAAATAAAATTCCTCTAATATAAGCAGGAGTTTATCCAATGGTTCTTTTAGTTCAGTCCAACAGGAATAATCTCTGTGGACAGACTGATTCCTGGATACTTTTAAAATGGTTCCAGTGCCTAAACCGTGCGAGAACAGTCAACAATAAGAACTGCTATTCTATGGCTGAGGCAAATTGGAAGTTTAGATTTAACACATAGACTGTTTGAAGTATTCTTAACTTTAGTATACTAGTATATACAGTGTAAGTGCCAAACCCTTCACATAAGACAATCACATAAAACATAGCCCAACTTCAATAATTTTAACACTAATTTAACAAGAGATTCAGTGTTTAATACAGTGAAAATAAAATTCAGCTCCAGACGCATCATCGATCGTCTGTCCATTCCCGGGGCCAGGGACCCCTGATGCGCTTCACTCAAGAAGACAAAACAAGCATCCCTCTGTTTTCAAAGTATCTGGCCTCGCCAGGTACTTTATTGAAGCTGGTTCCAGAGGTGACACTTCCTATAAAGGCTGGAGAATTGGGTCCGGACTTTACCCACAGACACTTTCACAACATCAACAAATCCTCTGCATTGTTCAGGTGAGAGTTGGAGCAGCTGGGTGCCGCAGAAAGAGGCAGGAATTTACGTATTTACTCTCAGCGAATTATTTTATTTACAACACACTGACACAGACGGCGGCTCTTATCACTACAAACTCTCTTTGTCAGTTTCTCCTGTATGGCTTTACTCTTATCGATGTTTTATTTTTATTTTTTTTGCATCAACCCTCCCCCTACTTGCTTGCTGTGAGTCGGGGGGGGGGGGGGGGGTGTCACCCACTGTGTTCTCACTACGTATTTATACTCCGTATTGTTGGTATCAGGTCATTTCCAGCCTGTTGTGCTCAGTCAGTGTCATGAAGAACGTACAGTGTGTGACGGGTCAATGGCTTCTCAGCCTGTCAGAGGGAAAGAGCATGGGATAAATATGTCGGTCTCACCTGGGGAAATGCTCCATCATTCAGAGAGAACAGAGTGAATGGAATCCACCAATTTTGGAGGTTTCATTTTTTTAAACATAGAGGAGGGCTGGAAGATATTGTAAAGTAGCTGGTAGTGGGTGTGTGCCAAGTTAGTTACATGCAGATACATTAACAGTCTTTAATATCACAACATTAAAGATCGCACGTGAATTAAAAAGTTACAACCGCAGGTCATGGCCTGGGAAGATATTCACATTTGATTTGTTTCAAAACAAAACTATGAGCGAAACAAGTGACAGCACAAAGGAATATGACTCAACCACTTGAATAGATTTATATCTGTGAGCTTTTAAAAGTGAGATTATACTTACATTTAAAATACGCGCTGCTTATCGATTGCAGCATTATTCGACCCATGACTTCATCTTGGTTTGAAGGACACCTTTAATATAAATTTGTTTTGGAGTTATCCAAGATTTGGTTCATAATGAATGAAATCAGCAGGGGGGCAATAGTAGCTCATTACTATACATTTAATTGGGTCACAGTAACACACCAGAGGGGCTTTGATCCTGTAAAGTTTGTCTAGGGCTTTCAAAGGCATATATTTATAAGCGAGCTTTGCAGCTTCAAGCTAAAGCTAAAGACAGGTTAGCTTACAAGTGTCTTCTTCTTCCAGACTCACCCTTTGCCCCGATGGCCGGCTCGCTCCTCGTTCACTCGCAGTGTTGTATTGCATATTGTGCTTCTGATCTTATTTGGAGCCAGAGATCATAGTAGCTCGAACAATCTCGAGTCAGTCTCAGGTTTCAACCACATTGTTTCATCCCATTTTAGCATCAAATAATATGATTTAAACCTAATTTATTGGACCTATGTCAGTGTGATAAGAAATAACTCAAACCAAGTGGGGTTTGTTTGTCTTGTACACAGGTGAAGTGATACACGTATGAGTTTAATTTCTGTTCATAATAGAGTTGCAGAGAGGAGCTTTAGATTTCCCTGTTTATTTCAACAGGATGCAGCTACCTTGTTTGAATAAGCTTTATTGGAATAATCATTGAACATAACAATCATCGCTTATAATTTTACAGTGGGTAAACTACTTCATGAAGCTAAAAGAATTCCCTCTGAATTAGATTTGTCATATAACATGACGTTGCAACTGGAACAACAACCAATCAGATGAAAATGCCAAACAACTCCACAATTGAATTTGAACTCTCTCTGGGCCAGGTCTGGTGGTAGAACTGGCGTGCGGTTTGACTGCAGCTGATGAATCGTTCAAATTAAGCCCCACATCACAATATGTTCTCTTCTGTTTTTGTCAGACCCGGTAATTATAACAAATGAAGTCTGGTCGGAGTCAGATTCTTTGCCATTCTCCCACAAATAGAGAACAATTAATTCCAAGTGAAAGGCCTTATTCGAAGACAAACGACACAACTTCACTTTCCTGTACACATAACGCTACATCTTTGCCAAAGAATTAGTGTGACGCTAAGAGCTGCTGACTGCAGGATATTTATCTCGGCAGCACGATGTTCAACAGAATTTGATTGTGGTCTGTACTTCATGCTATTGTTGCTAATCAAGTGTGAGCTTATCTGACAGCAAACAAACCACGCTACGCCGGCAAAATGTTTGTATCCCCGGGATCTAAGACAATTACTCTTTGTCAATGTAGATCATGAAAATCTGGTTACGTGCAAATAATGTCAGTTATCTGTCGTGTTATTGGGGAGGGACACTCCAGTGTAAGTAAAACTAAAATCCACACTCGTCACAAGATATTAACTTTCACTTTCATGAGATTAACAGCAACTCATGTGTAGGCCTCACAATGATCCTGTTTCTAATGAATAAACCAGCTGTTACTCAAAAGCACTCAATAGAAAGGTACTCTGGGAAAAAATTGTTAGTATACACATTATGCAGTTACATCCCATATGAATCAGCAGGTTTACCATATTAAGCAGAGTTTTCACCAGAAATAGACACAACACACACAATGACCAGGAAATTTGAGGTTTGACTTTGTTAGCTGTTTGGCTCACGTGATAATTTTGCTCAGCAAGGCTTTAGCATATTACCATGGTCATTTTAGCATTCAGCCCAAGACACAGCTCAGCCTAAGCACTGCAACCAAGCCAATGTGTGGAAACGCTGGGCCTGAAGAGTGTGGGGCATAAACTTAATGAAAAGCTTATTTTCAAGCCACTAGTGGTAACAGCAATAATTCTTCTCTGTTTTCTTTTGTCCAGAACTATTATTTTCTGTGAAATGAGCATCACAGCCTCAAAGCTGACAGTAAATCTGTATCAACAGTTTCTTTTTCGACCCTTTAGGGCAAAAAAAAAAAATCCTAAAAACATATTGCACCTTTCATGTTTATATGCCTGACTCGCTAGTGTACAAACGCTACATGCATATACTACCTTACAAACAACGAACAACGTCATATTTTATTGGCAGTCTTTATTTTTGGCCACCGGAAGTAAATATATAGGCAAGGAAAAAGAATGTAAATCATGGGAAATTACTTAGTTTCCTGCATGAACTGAATTGTTATTCATTTATCTAGCCATGTGTCTAGGCTAATAACATAGATAATGTAAAATCAGAAATGGGCAGAAATATACAAGCCAGAACATTTATTTGAATTGAGTTGTAATTTGAATTGCTCAACGTGAGTAACTGCATTAACAATCTGCACTTTAACCTGATTGTTTAGCTTGACTTAGCTTTTTCGAAAAACTCCATATTTTAATAATAATATACTTCAATTACACCTTTACAAAGTGCTTCACGGACATAAAACTGAAAATACATGCAGTGCAATTAAAAAGGCACCAGATAAAATATAACAATAAAATATATAACAACCTGCTTAAAAGCAATATAATAATAAAACAATAAAATGGAGCAATAAAACAAACAAAAGGAAAAGCCCATTTCATGAAAATGTTTTTTTGGAAGAGGATACTGAGTCTGATTGACAGAGGGATGTTGTTTTACAGCTGTGGAAGCTCTGCCTCCCTTTGTAATGAAACAGAATTTATCAGTTTGGATTTGACTTTCAACTAAAATGGTGCCAAGGCCAACTAAACACGTCTGTCAAAAAAGAAAATGAAAAGATAATAAGTATGATAATGAAGAATACAGAGATTCTGTTCACTTGTTTCATGTGCAGCCTGGATGTTACACTCGATTTACTCTGTAGCAATCACATGAACAATATGTTGAGGATTTGCCATAGTTAAATATTCCTATGCTGTCTAATACATTAAATATTTACCTCATACTCTTGCAGCAATGCAAATTCAGTTTTACATTACAACATTAAAATGACATACAGGAAATCCTACTACCTTACAGAACACCCTCTCCAATTTTTTATTTTGACTTTTGTGTGATAAAGTCTGTCATAATGTTTAAATATAGTTGTTTTTCTGTGGGCTTTTCTTTTTAGAGAGCAAATTCCCCAACTTGGACAAGCTGTTAAGCTTGAATCATGTATAACTCACACATCCGCCTGAACATGAAAAGGCTGTGTGTGGCAACCTGCTGTAAGAACTCCAATTGAAACGCATTTTACAATTTCACTTTAAACATGGCCAAACAATGCTTGGTAGAGAAATGTTAAACTCACATTTTGGCCAAATCCAGGATATGCAAACAAAATAAGCTGTTTACATGACCCATATTAGACACGGCCACGGTCATAACAATAGTGAAATATTAGTATGCATGTAAACCCACTGGTTCATGCTCAGTATGCGCTTCTCTCTCCTCTGCCAAGTTCTCTGCCTTTCATAACTCCCCGTTATAGATGGACATGTGAGAGTTTCTTTCAAAAACGAGATGCTTCTTTGAAGAATTTGACACTGCTTAGCTTCTACTCCTTTCATCCTCCCCAGTGATCTGTGGTATAGCTCAGAGAATCTTGGGATTATTGTAATAACGTATTCTGCTCTAATTACTGCGCTCAGTTATATAAAACATAAAGAGTCCAGACCATTCTTTCAAAGATAATGCGGAGGGGTATTGCTGTCTCATGTTGCAATGCCGCAATGTTTATGTGGCAATGACCTCTTATGTACAAGTATATAATTCTATATGAGGCTGTGTTGTAATGGAAATCAGATTACTTCTGGCTGGGGGGATTTGTGCCTATCCTTCCACTGGTGCAGTCCATGGTGATTTGTCGCAATCACTGAATATAGAGCTGCAGTATCTCTTTGAGGTCGACTTTTCATCAACAGACTTACCAAATGTGATCTGTTATTTGTTTACATCATCAAAAAAATATATATAGAAAAAGCAAAAAGTTCCTTGAGTTTACATTCCATGTGCAAATCGGCATCATAACTTTCACACAGATGAATACTGATTATTTAATAACACAAGATGATAGTGCTTGCTTCAGAGCTGCTATGTGACTTTTCTGGTATGAATAAAGTATTTCCTAGAATAAAAGTAGCCTGCGTACTAAATGAAAGGTTCAGTGTATAGGATTTTGTGACATCTAGTGGTGAAGTTTCATGTCGCAGCTGACTACCCCTCACCTCACCCTCCCCTTCCAAACAGAAAGAGAACCTGTGGTAGTCTTCAGATGTCATGAAAACTCAAAAGGTGTTTAGTTTGATTGGGCTACTGTAAAAAACATGGCGGCCTCCGCAGAGAGGACCCGTTCCCAATGTAGAAAGTATTTAAATAAAAAGGCCCCATTCGAGGGCAATGAAAACAACAATTTGTACAATTTAGATGAAATACACTAGTGAAAACATTAATAGGATTATTTTATATTCCATTGCTGCCAGTAGATCCCTTTCACATAAATATTACACACTGAACCTTTAAATTACAGAAACTGAAATGGAAACCGTGGTTGAAGCTGAATGTATCTTTCTAAATCGATCTATTCTGTTGTGAATTGCACATGTTGCATGGAGAATATCAACGACACCAGTGTGAAACCGGAAGCTCTTGCAGTTTCACAAGTTGTAGCCTAACTGTACATGAGGGGGAACACTTTTTCCATTATATTTGTTATTAGTGGAGGAAACTCTGGGTTTGTTGAAAAATAGAAAATCTCGTTATATTTACCATTACGATACCATTTAATAAACTTTAATATATATTTTTAAACCTTATAAATTTTGAGTGTTCTGCATCTGAATATTTATGTTATAGTCTTACTGGCCACTTTAAAAGTGCTTTATAGACAGGTCACATTCACACACACATTAATTTAAATACAGCACTTAAATAACTAAAATGGTTAATTAGGAGCAATTTGTGGTTCAGTATCTTGCACAAGGACACTTAAGACTTGAAGACTTAAGGAGGCAAGGATCGAATCCAATCAGCAAAGGATTTCTGAGCCAAAACTTTCCCTTTAAAATCAAAGACAAGTGCAAAGTAAGTATAAGCAAAACGTGTGCAACCTAAGCCGATATCTTTTATAGGTGTTAACTGATAATTGATGCTGCACTCAGAGTGAGGATCGCACCCTAGTTCCTCATCCTTTCTGATTCCTCACCAACACTTTTAATTGAATGTCAGTCAAAATAAAGAGGAAGTGTTCAGGGGATGTGATGGTGTGGTTGAGTGGGGTGGAAGCGGATGAGGAGTCGGGTTCACACTCTGGCCTTTTAATCAAGCATTGATTCACACCTGGGAGCCCTGGTGAAAGCAATTAATTTGCTTGTGAGAGAGAAAGAGAGAAAGAAAAATGTCTAGATTCCGAATGACTGAGAAACACATGCTGCTACATTCTTTGTAATAGTCCTGATGTTCCATGGGCCTTTTACGGAGAAAATTTGGTACGTTACAATACGTTCAGATGTAAATAATTGAGAGTGTTGGCTGAATTCCTTTTAGCGGTTTGTGTTTAGGGTCCTGGTGTTCTGCATGCTGTTATGTCTTACTGGCACTTTGCAATATCTCTTTTTTGTTATAATAAAAAGCATAAGAACAAGATGCACACCTAAGTGCAAAATGTAGTTCAAATAGCAGATGTAAAAGTACTCGTTTTGAAGAAACAATATTCTTGTAACTGATTGTTCGAGGGTTGATTAGTTAAGTTAAAGAGAAATTTAGTGAATTTTAAAAAACCTAGCACATTTAGTTTTTTAAACGTAGTCCTCTCCTAAATTGAAACACCTAGTCCGGTTGTCTGAGCCCCTTCTAATCAGCACTTAGGACCTCCAAAAAGTCGTTGCTCTATTGTGGACCTCCTTGGGTGATAAAGCCCTAGAGATGGAGGTAGTGAATGACTGCACAAAGTCCAGTGTTGTTTAGTTTCTCAGACAGTGCTGACTTGCATTGTCAATAACTTGAAATAAAAATATCACAAAAATTAACTTGTGATAATTGATAACAAACTTATCAATTACCTCTCATACAAATCATGCAGCTTAATGCACCAACTCCTCAGAAGTTAACTGGGAGCCTCCACATGCACTGATTGTTTCTGTGGGAGTGGGACTCCAAAGTACATAAAAGGAATGCGATTTATTTTATTTTTCCTTGGTCTCCAAATTAAGCAGATTGCATTTCTGCACATTTTGCGCACATGCTGAAACAATTCCAATTTACACAATCACATAGATATAAATTTGCAGCATCCTGCCTGAATTTGTGTCTACTGTCTGTGTGTTGATTTCCAATGCAGTCATGCCCCGTCTAAACTTTGCTTAAAGTTTTTGCATTAGATGAGATTGTCTGTTGTCCAATATTTAATACCGATATACACTTAGTTTAGTCCAGTATTTGCCAACTCGGGGTCTTTTCAAAAGGCAGTTTGTCGGGTAGGAAAGAAGAAATGTGTTCAGGGGAATAGAAGTATACAGTAGCTGAATGTTACAATAGTAAAGTACAAATACCATAAAATTGTCATTGTAGTTCAGCACCTTATCATATATGCTTGTAGTCACTTGCTATCTATTAAATACTTTCTTTAAAAGTATTTCCCAGTCTAGATATTACAAATGTTTTCTTATAGTCAATACCCTGAATATAATGTCATCATGACGTAATTAAAGAAATTCCCTCGTGAAAGGCCCTGCAATCCTCGGCTGTGCTATCAAAATACTAAATCAAATATAAAATTATATCTAAATATTTCCAAAACATTACTTCCTTTAGAAATGAACTCTTAATTATTATTCATACATTATAAATAAATCCTGATTGTGCCATAATATTAACTCTTTAATATATGTTTTTTTTTTAATCAGTCTGTTTCAACAACCAATTAAAAAACAGTGTGCCTCTTATCTGTGGGATAAACTGTGCTCCATGGTTCAATAGAGTGACCTCAGTGAGACATTTAAATCCAGCTTTAAAACTCTTGTCTGTTCTCACCCTTTGATCAAAGATCCTGGGTGCACATCGCTGCCATGACCTTGTCCTTTTTCATCGTATTCTAATTGAATTGTCTCAGTAAGTTTTACTTCTAGTTGATGTGTTCATTTGTTATGTTTGCATTTGTCAAAAACGCGGATTTCTACACGTTGTATATGTACATGCCGATCCTCAGTTGAGGCTAAAAAGGACCATGTTAGTTTCTCCTTACTTTCATTGGGTGTTGTCTCCACAAGCACTTACTGTTCCAAGGACCAGGCCTATTTTCCTCCAAAATTGTTTACTGTTATCTCCATTCTCATACCCTGGCTCATCAGAGATCATACAGGCAGCTGTGAAGTTGTCTCATCATCACCACTCATGACACTTGGCAGAGGAGCCAAGCACACTCAGAAGAAATTGGCCTCTTGTCTGACTTGGTTGCTTGTTGGTGATTTGAGTGTGTTCTCCACCTCTAGTGCCACAGTCATTTCATTTCGAGGCCTATGTTCAGGCACCAAATCCCCTTCCCATGCCATTCTGTTGGGTTCATCTGACATGGTTACCTGGTGTAATGACTCTAGGGTAAGAGGAGTGCCGGAGGAAACCTCAAGGACCAGTTTGCAGCACTGTCATTCCGCTTCTTGTGTCAAACAGTTGTTTTCTGTGAGACTGGCAGCTGCTGTCTGCACCTAATCCTTCCAGGTCCGTTTTTAATAAATTCTTGTCAATCGCTACTCTCAAAGTGGTATTTGTCTTTTGCTGCTCACTGAGAGCTAGCTCATATGATTTAGGACCATTTTCACCAATCTTGGGGTAGTCTGTGGCTCATCTTATAGTTTCTACACAAGCCTGCCAGTAGCCCACAGCCAATGCCCCCTCGCTAAATGTTTCATGTGAAGTTACCTAAGATGTAAAGTAACTTAAGTAACGTAACATAACATTATAAAGATGTAAGATGCAGTTTTATATACAATTATTCTTTGTAGAACTGTGTGTAATCTTACTTGCCTCTCTCTCTCTCTCTCTCTCTCTCGTGTTTTATATTCCAGGTAAAGTTCAAAAGGAGGCTTTAATGAGGCTTCAAATGAGTTAATACTGCAAGACATTACTCCATGTAATATTCTGTAGTGTTTGTGATGTAGCACAAGACTCAGATCAGACACAGTTGAATAAAAGCTGTTTTCATCATTATTTTGGAAAAGATGCAAATAATTTACATCGTAAGGGCAAAACAATTGAGTCCACATGCCGCTGGTTGAGTGAACGGAAAATATGACATATTGTACATACATAAGGATTGAAACAAGGTTCTTAAGCATCATGGTAATGTTATGTAACAATCTATGCAAATAGGGATGGTAAATATCATCCAAACTGCGATGTTACTATATAGAGAGTCTCCGATTAGCCTTAAATCAAGAGCACAATCCCAGAGGCCCACCCAGATAAAAATGTATTACACAAAACAAACAAACGTTGTTCAGTAATCTTGACAACACTGCAAACACGCACTTGTTTGACCTTTGTAGCCAAGTGCCTCAGTTTGCTGTGGGAGCTCCAGGAGTGCTTCTTGAGCAGCTCGTCCGATCATGTTTTGAATTTTGATGACCCTGTTTATATCCAGACGACACTCAAGTGTTGGTTCTAATCACACGTGATGTTTTGATAATCAGGTAGTGTCAGTGTGAATGTCGACTATACGTTGAGCTGTGATCAATCTGCATGCTTGGTCTAAGCTGCACATTTTCAGCAAACTTGTACTCGTACAACCTAAAAGTTTGCCATGTCTGCCACACCTCATTAAGTCACGAATGGAACGACATTTTACACAGATCGATTTTGGAATTCAAAGCTTGCAGGTAATCTCTAAATCTGCAGCCAAGAACAATAGAAACATTGTGTTTTAGAAAATAAAAGCACATCAATTTAAGGCTAAAGCTTTATTTCTGAGATCATTTTTTTTCAATGACCTTTGGATGGGTTGCCATGAAATTTGATGTAAGCCATTCACATTCCCCCCAGGCCTCCCTCACCTGTGGTTCTCTGAGGTTTCTATGTATTTTTACACAAACACTACATGGACTACTAAAAAACTTGGTGGGAGAAGGAGGTATGGATATCAGGGTAGACACCATAACATTTCTTTGCAGACCCAGAGCCAGCACATCCTGGATTTTTTCTTTCTCCTGTTGACATCTTGAAATATATTTTTTTTGAAATTTTCACTTATTTCCAAGGGAGAAATTCAAGGATCTTAACAGAAAAAATATCAGGCTTGTTAACTGGACTAATGTGTGTGTGATTGTGTGTGTGTGTGTAATTTGGTTGAGAAGGGATGAATCTAAGACAATTATTGGGCCTTGCAAGAGGTATGGACTCTACTATGTGCCAATCAAGTTTGAATTATGATTGATGAAAAACCCATTCACCAACTTTTATATGTTGATTTTACATTAAATCCTTTTTTTAATCTGTTTTTTAGATTAAAAAAAATATCGATCCTTTTGGAGGATTGTTGACTTTTGGTTGTTATCACAGCGATGCTATGGTCGATGTATTGTGACAATTAGGGAACTAACTATGGTTGGTTTAGGATTGCTGTTATGGTTATCAACAAAATTAATAATTTGTTATATAGTTGCAGGACATTGTGCTATATCCCCATCCACTACCTTGATCAGAACCATGTGATACATAATATAAATGTAATTCCTGCATTTCATGGGCTATAAAAAGTGTATAAATGCTGTTGTTGGTTTGGTCGCTGTTGTTCTGTAAAACCATGGTAATGTGCTCGTCTTGCAACCTGATGCACATGCCAGAAATATTTTATTCTTTAACTGAGGGGGAAAATCCATTGGCAAATTGCAAACTGGTATTGAGAAAGTGAAAGACTGCTCAATGTGCTGGAGAAAAACATTCAGACAGGTGGCCAAGTTTTCTGACGTTAAAATAAAGCATATTCCACATATTTCAGAGTTTCATTGACAAATTGTGGAATGTCTGATATGAGGCCATCAATTGATTTGATGGTGGCACCAGCAGATAGAAACCCTTTGCCTCTTGTCAAAGTTACACTCTAAAGTCCCACAGTAGTCTTTACCAATATTTCCGACACACAACCATATTTTTTATGCAAACTCACAAACTCAGAATTACTAAATTTAATATACTTAACCGTGTGTATTACACATAGGAGACACCAAATCAGTTGCAATGCCTCTTCTAAATGTCTAAGATGAAGCTCAGATGATGGGGAGCTCATCCATGTGTTCGGTTGATCTGAAATCTGACAAAAATTAATTATATCTATATTGGAAGATGATAACATGCTCAAAGAGACTAATTATAATGAAAATAAACTTAAATTATTACGAATGACTGCATAACAAAAAAGTTTACAAATAAATGTAAGTCTTACCATTCACTCTCATTAAAACAATCTTGGAGGGAGCTATTGAAAGTTTGCACTCCAGAAAAAATGATGTATTACCTAAGAGTCCAACCAATGGACTGCAAATTTGATAGGATATGGGAATAAAACGTGTTAACAGAGAAAAAATTGAGGGGGCTGTTAGAGTATAATATATTCCTTTATACACACGGCACTTGAGACCCTTTGCAGAAGGTACATTCCTCAGTCACACTGTATAAATACTAATTCCCCCTAAATGTTTTAAAGTGCGATCTGGTGATTGCCTGCTGATGAGGCTTCACTTGTTAAAGGTTGTAAGGGTACACCAACCCTCCAAGGTAATTTTCACTCGCTAAAAAGCAAACTGAGAGTGAAAACACTTGAGCACACTTCAGCTTGACTTCTACTTACATGAACACGCCTTTATTTTCACTCTCACTCTTTCTGATGGGGACACACTGACTACTGACACACTTTTATACACAATGATTAACTATTCCTCTCCACACTGACCACAAATGGCACAGCGCCTTGGCAGAAAACTGAATTAGATCAAAACAGATGCAGCGACCGCTTTCTTGCCCCTGCACTACCATTATTTTAGAGAGCGACACTCGGCGTGTTTACTCACAACTCAAAAGTTTCTGGAGATGATACGCGAGTGTCTCGCGGTTGTTCTCTTGTTCCACATCTTTGTCCTTTGTTTATGTTGCTCCTTTCAACCTCTCTGCCGTGTCTGTTTCCAGTGCTCAAGAATAGACCCCCTATATGTGGCTTCCAAGTTTAGCTCTGCCAGGCTCATTTGAAAGTCAAATGTTCGCCTTCACATTTCCCTCCGCACTTCAAGCGTGGCGCTATGGCTGGAAACACTTAATCAAGCCCCTGCCACAGTGCAGCAATCAGAGATAACAGGGCGGGAATATGGTTCATCCCACGTTATTCAGTGAGTTCACTATGTGCCACTGGATGCACAGTAATGAGGGAGACCCCAACCCTCAGTGTTGTTGACAGCACCACAAACAGAAAAGGAAGGAAATTGTACTGAAATGTGGCAAGAAAAATATATATTGTGTTTGTAGCATTTGACAATCTTTTAGAGATGATCCTATTTTTGCACTTTAGGGAAAGCAGAACAACCTTATAACACCCTATAACATCATTTTTTTTTTTTTTTCATTCATCGTCATCCGCTTATTCGGGGTCGGGTCGCGGGGGGAGCAGCTCAAGCAGGGGGCCCCAGACTTCCCTTTCCCGGGCCACATTGACCAACTCTGACGGGGGGATCCCGAGGCGTTCCCAGGCCAGTGTTGAGATATAATCTCTCCACCTAGTCCTGGGTCTTCCCCGAGGTCTCCTCCCCACTGGACGTGCCTGAAACACCTCCCAAGGAAGGCGCCCAGTGGGCATCCTTACCAGATGCCCGAACCACCTCAGCTGACTCCTTTCTAAGTGAAGGAGCAGCGGCTCTAATCCGAGTTCCTCACGGATGGCTGAGCTTCTCACCCTATCCCTAAGGGAGACGCCAGCCACCCTTCTGAGAAAACTCATCTCGGCCGCTTGTACCCGCGATCTCGTCCTTTTGGTCATCACCCAGCCCTCATGACCATAGGTGAGGATAGGAACGAAGATCGACCGGTAGATCGAGGGCTTTGCCTTGCGGCTCAGCTCTCTTTTCGTTACAACGGTGCGGTAAAGCGAACGCAATACCGCCCCCGCTGCTCCGATTCTCTGGCCAATCTCACGCTCCATAGTACCCTCACTCGCGAACAAGACCCCGAGGTACTTAAACTCCTTCACTTGGGCTAAGGACTCATTTCCTACCCGGAGTAAGCAATCCATCGGTTTCCTGCTAAGAGTAATGGCCTCAGATTTAGCGGTGCTGATCCTCATCCCAGCCGCTTCCGCCCGGCCGCCAGCCGATCCAGTGAGTGCTGAAGGTCACAAGCCGATGATCCAATGAGGACCACATCATCCGCAAAAAGCAGTGACGAGATCCTCAGACCACCGGACTGCAACCCCTCCCCACCATGACTACGCCTCAATATCCTGTCCATGTATATCACAAACAGGATTGGTGACAAGGCGCAGCCCTGGCGGAGACCAGCACCCACTGAGAACGAAACTGACTGGCTGCCGAGGACCCGAACACAGCTCTCGCTTTGGGAGTACAGAGATTGGATGGCCCTGAGGAGAGACCCCCTTACCCCATACTCCCGCAGCACCTCCCACAGTTTCTCCCGGGGAACCCGGTCATACGCCTTCTCCAGATCCACAAAACACAAGGGGACCGGATGGGCATACTCCCAGGCCCCCTCCAGGATCCTTGCGAGAGTGAAGAGCTGGTCCGTAGTTCCACGTCCGAGGCGAAAACCACATTGTTCCTCTTCAATCTGAGGTTCGACGATTGGCCGAACCCTCCTTTCCAGCACCTTGGAGTAGACTTTACCAGGGAGGCTGAGAAGTGTGATACCCCGGTAATTGGTACACACTCTCTGGTCCCCCTTTTTGAACAGGGGAACCACCACCCCGGTTTGCCACTCCTTTGGCACTGTACCCGACTCCCACGCGATGTTGAATAGGCGTGTCAACCATGACAGCCCCTCAACACCCAGAGCCTTTAGCATTTCTGGCTGGATCTCATCAATCCCTGGGGCTTTGCCACTGCGGAGATGTTTGACTACCATAGTGACCTCCACCAGGGAAACTGACGACGAAACACCATCAACCTCGAGCTCTGCCTCCAACATAAAGGGCGTGTTATTCGGATTCAGGAGAAAGTCCTTCTCCATGGCCTCTCCGAACTTCTCCCACACCCGCTGCTTAGCCTCCGACACGGCAGCAGCTGCAGCCCTTCGGGCCTGTCGGTACCCTGCAACCGAGTCCGGAGTCCTCCAGGATATCATATCCCGGAAGGCCTCCTTCTTCAATCGGACGGCTTCCCTGACCACCGGTGTCCACCACGGTGTCCGAGGGTTACCGCCCCTTGAGGAGCCTAAGACCCTGAGGCCACAGCTAGCCACTGCAGCTTCAGCAATGGAGGCTTTGAACACCGCCCACTCTGGCTCAATGCCCCCAACCTCCACAGGAATGCCAGAAAAACTCCGCCGGAGGTGTGAGTTGAAGATACCTAGGACGGGGGCCTCCTCCAGACATTCCCAGTTCACCCGCACTACTCGTTTGGGCTTACCAGGTCTATCCGGAAATTTCCCCCATTCCCTGATCCAACTCACAACCAGATGGTGGTCGGTTGACAGTTTTCCGCCCCTCTCTTTACCCGAGTGTCCAAAACATGCTGCCTCAGATCAGATGACACAATCACAAAATCGATCATTGATCTTCGGCCTAGGGTACTCTGGTACCAGGTACACTTATGAGCACCCTTATGTTCGAACATGGTGTTTGTTATGGATAATCCATGACTAGCACAGAAGTCCAATAACAAACGACCGCTCGGGTTTAGATCAGGGAGGCCGTTCCTCCCCACCACGCCTCTCCATGTGTCTCCATCATTGCCCACGTGGGCGTTGAAGTCACCCAGCAGAACTACAGAGTCCCCTATTGGAGCCCCATACAGGACTCCATTCAGGGTCTCCGAGAAGGTTGAGTACTCTGAGCTAATGTTTGGTGCATACGCACAAACAACAGTCACAGTTTTCCCCCCTACAACCCTTAGGCGCAGGGAGGCGACCCTCTCCTCTACCGGGGTAAACTCCAACACTGTGGCGCTCAGCCGGGGACTAATGAGTATCCCCACACCCACCCGGCGCCTCACGCCCTCGGCAACTCCGGAGAAGAATAGAGTCCAACCCTTATCCAGGAGTACGGTACCAGAGCTGAGACTGTGCGTGGAGGTAAGCCCCACCAGATCTAACTGATAGCGCTCCACCTCCCTCACAAGCTCCGGTTCCTTTCCCCACTGTGAGGTGACATTCCACGTCCCCAGAGCCAGCTTCTGCCGCCCGGGTCTGGTCCGTCGAGACCCCTGACCTTCGCTGCCACCCATGTAGCTGCGCACCCGACCCCAACAGGTCTTCCCACAGGTGGTGGGCCCATGGGATGAAGAGAGGGGGGGTGCCACGTAGTTTGTTCGGGCTATGCCCGACCGGGCTCTGTGGCAAACCCGGCCACCAGGCGCTCGCCATCGAGCCCTCCGTCTGGGCCTAGCTCCAGACGGGGGCCCCGGGCTTCCTACGGGCCGGGTCACACCTCCTCTCCTTCCGTTATTCATTGAGGTTTTTTGAACCATTCTTAGTCTGGCCCCTCACCTGAGACCACTCTGCCATGAGAGACCCTACCAGGAGCACAAGGCTCCAGACAACACAGCCCTCAGGTTCATAGGGACACGCAAACCTCTCCACCAAGATAACATCGTTAATCAGAATTCAGGCAATAATTACTCACACATTTGATGCGCACAGAGCTATATGGGTCAAACATTTATCTTGTTTTTTGGCTAAATTTTAATAAAAACTGTGATAAAAAAAAATATCTGGGGAAATATCTGGTTCTTCAGTAGCTTATTGCTCCACTCTGTTCTACAAAGCAGGATTGTGGTTAGCGAGGTAAGTTCACTTTTGACCCAGGTTTTGCAAGGTTATCACAACGGTTCCCCTCTGGTTTAAATCACCACTATCAAAAAGCCCAACTACTGACCAATCAGATTGGTGGACATCAAGTCATCATTCTACAGGAGCCTGGCCGGGGACAAAAGAGTTCCATAGACTTGACCATGTAGATGCTTTGATTCTTATTCTCTCATTGCAGCTCAGAGTAACATAGAGAGATGAGAATACTGAACCTTCAATACTCGTTTAGTTAGAACCTTTATTCTGGTAGATATTTATGCTATACCCCTAACATGACTTAATTTAAAGCTAATTATTTATTTTTTTATATTCCAGTTGTGTTATCATATTGTTTAAATCTCACTTTGTTAAAGATCACAACTGTCCGTGTGATTTCTCCAAGCTTATCTCGAGGAATCAACACTACTACTTTGGATGTGCTGTTGGATGCTGCACAGACACTGTACAGTTGGTTGATGAAACTTTATTATGTTTGCTGCAGTTGGAAATGATTGAGCGCCCCTCACACATTCACTAACCCTCTTTTACCCATTTTTATTTCTATAAAAAAGACCCTTGTATTTTGAAACCAAACTGAAACCTTGAAGGTTTCAGTTTGGCTTAAACTCTTCAGAAGTAACTGTCACAGACTTAGCATTAGTGTCAGACACAAACTATTTTCACTCGTTTAAAATGACACACTGTGACGATACAGCGTTAGCTCAATATATTTCCTGTCTGGACTTTGTGGGCCAGAACCAAGACAGGCAGTCTTTGATACATTTTGGCTAATTGAACCAAGCCTATCAGCGGCATGGCATAACATGTTTTAGTTACCATATTAACATGAATCTGAACTTATACAATTTACATCAAAGCCCTAATATTATTTAACTAAATAAAAGCAGAGTTCATGAATCATGACTTCTGGCTCTGAAGGGGTTTTAATCTAGCCTGACGTTGTCATACTCACAATTCTAGTCAGAATGTGAGTCTGATACCGCTCCATTGGGCTGATTATGGGGCGTGTTTCAACCGAACCAGAAAAAAAAATTCTCCCATCTCCGCATTCTCTGTTCCTCTTTCAAAATGAATGCGCTGTCGATGTCTTCTAAAACAGACTCAATGGCAGCATCTACACATCTCAGTTCTCCAGCGGGCAGGCATGTTTGTTGAAAACGAGTTCAACCCAAGCGCTCTTTGATGACGTGGTTGATTACGTAACTGTTGATCATCTGTCCATCATCGCATAAAGCCCGCCCTGACAATCTGATTGGTCCGAATAGTTTCTGTTCGGGCATAATTTCTCCCCAACGGAGCGACTCCAGACCGAACTTCCTGACCTTAAATGTTGTGGCCGGGGCTAAGTTCGTCTGGCATCCAGGCTAGTTTTAATCAACTTTGAACCCAACAATTAATCAGGTCTGTAATAAGTGATGTTTTCATCTTGTCATGGTCATTGTTGGAGCTTTTTACTGCTCTCAAACTGAACTTCGCATTTCAAATTGTTCCTTTAAATACAAGTACAATGTATAAAACTGAGAGAACTATAGGATATTTCATTTTAAACATCAAATCACTAAGCCTATATTAATATTTTTGAATTTGTTGTTTTGTGCTACAATGACATATTAAATAGGAGAAACAGCATAACACCTTTAGACACAAAGGAACAGTGAGAAGTCTAAAAGAAATAAAAAAAGGTAAAGCCGGAGAAGCAAATACAAGATTAGTGCAACGTCAGAGTCACTGGAGAAGAAGAAAGTTTGAAACTGAAGCAAGTTTTAAAATCATCTTGGAGAATTGTATTGAAATATCTTTCACAGTTTCAGAAAGGGGTCTATAGAAATGCCAAGAACAATGGACTCAAATACAAAGTGCTACCACCCAGGGTCTCTGAATCAGTTTATTATTTCCCTTTGAGAGCTGTTCTCGGAGGAAAGGCTTGTGTGTTCCCACAAGCCTTTCTTCCAAGCTCCTGTCCATGCTTGTTAAACGCCATAGGATATCCATTAGGGCGTGCTGGCCTGTAGCGATGCTTTGGATCTACATTCAAGATCTACACAAGCAAAAATTGCTGCAGGGAGAGTGGTGGGATCAGTCCCCTACTTTATCTTTGAGGACATGTCCCAGGGGGCCGCAGTGCTCAGGGGGAAGCATGAGAAAAATTCAACAAAAAAGCCGTTTGGAACATTTTCTCTTCTGTGAAGCCTTAATGTGGGTCGTGTTAGACAGCGGCTGGTTTCTTTACTTCCTTACAACTTTACCTTTTTTTTAAAGTCCAATTCTCTCTATAATTACCAAGGTTTTTGTCATTAAACACATGGTTCATTCAATCACAGGCTTTAGAACATGTAACAACCCAATAATAAGACACAAAAAAGACCAGATTTGATCATATCTCATCTATGCTGTTGGATTAGAAGAGCTCAGTCTAACATACTCAATTGGCTGAGAGGGGGCTGGGTGTTTAATATAGTGTTTGGACCAAAAAGATGAAGCATTTCTATATGTATCTCCCAATTGTCCTACAATGTGATATTTTCCAGATGGGGAGAGTGAGTTTCATAATAGTCTACGCAGTCATTAACATATTTACTTTCTTTTTAAATCTAGATCCTGACTGAAAAGGGAAATTAAGAACTTCAAAAAGTCTATCACCAAATTATAAGAATCAATATAAATGCAGAAAGAAAAACAAAAAATTTGAGCCATATCTGAGACTGGCAAGCAAATATCCATGACAGGTAGAAATGCGTGTTTTGCTGCTTCAGAACTCCAGTGGATGGTAGGTAAATATAAGACGATAAAGCACTGGCATGTAGCTTGTGTGAAATCAATAAAGCTCTTCAGGTAGATTTACAAAAATTACAATTTAAGGAAATAACAACTTGACTAGCAAGGCATTGCTAAAAAAAGTACTGAAAAAAAGTTTAATATGAACACATCAACAAGCTGGATGATTAAGCTGAAAGAAAATGGCAATTTTGTCTGATGCAAGACGTTAGATTAAGACTGTATATAAATCAGATGCTAGGAGCCAACATGCTGCCGAATCATTTAAATCATCAAACACATAAATATAAATAAAGATATGTAGAACATATTTTGAATGAGCCCTGTTGAAATATGTTGTACATAGCACAACCAATGTTGTTGCTTGGGGTTTGGGGTTTTACCCTGAGTATACATCTCATTTAATTGATGTGGTCATTTGTGGGATTGAACAACTGAATAGATGAACTTTAATATCAATTTATGTTAACCCCCCCCCCCCCCAAAAAAAAAACGATAAAAACTTTTTATCATGAAATAAATTAATAAAATAAATCCAGCTTGCAGTTCTGCTATCAGTTCACCTACAATTCCCCTGCCAGTGTGGTCTAACCCAACTCCTAGACTTAACATTAAGACTTCACATTAGCATGATGTCATATACATAATATATTCTCTGGGCTCTAGGGAAATTTTGCAATAATAAAACCTCCATGTTTTAATAATTCCTTATATAAGAATGGGATTCTATAATGGTGGTGTATGGGGAAAATGCTTTCTGGACCCCAAGGATTTTTCTTATGCAGTATTCTGAGTGGCCACTGGGACAAATTGTTACAAAACTGTAATGCAGCCTACCCAGCCATGGTCTTCACGTTTCCTGCAGGCTCCTGTAATATCTAGTCACACAATAACTGGACCGAAATTTAGTTTAAATTCAGTTATGACACTCCTGCTTGAGGGAGGTGGTATACTGCCGTTATGAGGCCTGGATGGGCCGTAGGTCACACAGCTCTCTATAACTTGGAGAGGGTGGCAGACAGTGTTTGTTATTGACCAGTGTGACCTCTCAGTTCACCCACTCATCATGTTGTCCCATTATTTTTATATGAACAATTTTTTTTATTAAGTCATCACTGCTGGTCACAAGAGGGCAGCTACACAGGGGCCAAACCTGGCTCCACCATCACACTCTGAGATGATCTGGGGGGAGACTCTGGTGTTAAAAAGGTAGGTTGGCTGATTTGTGTTGCACCTGAATTGGCTATGTGCAGTTTTACAACCAAATCTGTGTTACAACAGGGTCCTTATATCACAATAGTTTCAGTATTAAAAGCAAAAGTAGGGGCAGCTTAACACTCAATATAACTAATTACTTGGCAAAACATAATTTTTTGGCTATTTTAAATTTATTAAGTACAAAAGTGTGCATCTTATAGAGGGTGTACTTGCATTTTATTTAGGGCGCACTTGAATATTTTGCAGTTTTGTTGCTTATCCTCAGATTTTGTGGGTGTTCGTAAAAGTGACCCTTCTGTAGCAGCACAGGTCCTTCTCTTATTGTACACACAGCTTTGCCTTTGTTTTGCACTTCTCTAGCGTTTACCCTGTGCTGCCGCAGCTGCGTCACACAGCGAGGGAAACATCTCCTCTTTTTCATGATTTAACCGAGTCATAAATATTGTTAAATCCCTTTTGAAGGTTATGTCGTGATTTTCACATCAGCCTGCTTTGAGAATAGTGAAAGGTTAATGTTTTTTAGATGGACTCACGAATACACACAGCAACAGTCACGCACGTTACTGTGTGCATCATTACATGTGATGCAGAAAGTATTATATTTGACAAAAGTAGCTGTTTTGCCTCGTCTTTAAAAAAGGTTGAGATTTGCATATAAATTGGGCATTTCATTTCTCCCACAGCAGACCCTGCACCCGTTATTTAATTTGTGGTAATGCTAATGAGTTCCTTTTAGTATGGCACAATGTAGGGCTACTTATACAGCACGTTTGAATGCTTATTGTCTGTTTAGAAAATGGCCCCGTTTCTTGATTAGACCACTGTGTTTCGACTTTTGTAAAACCTGCAGGTTTTGTATGTTGCCGGATTGTGAAAAATGAATTGTATTTATGTTCTGCAAGTAACTGGCCATGACCAAGACAGGCAATTGCTCTAAATCCATTGGCTTGTTAGGGTTGTATGTAAGATAAAATCAAAAGTTAAAGTAGAGCAGGATGCACAACAATAATGGATTTACACAGTATTTTGTTATAGCCTTTACAATCTATGAAAACTCAACAAAAATGCTTCTGTGATAAGTCCTTATGAGCATTGGATTCAGGAGCTTTGATGTAGACTCAATTCTAGTAGTGGAACAGTGGACCAGTTCTTAGCTCTCTGGATGTCCCTATCCAGTAGACTATGACCATGTCCCCTTGGGGCATCTTGTGCAGGAGCACTGCCTTATCTGTACTGTACCGGGTGTCAGAGCCATTACTGTGAGTGATTAAATCCTTGTATAACCACAGTGACAGCTGAGTCCATACTCCCTGCAGCGTGGCAGTTGTGGATGAGTGTGAGGCAAAGGAGATGAGAGTCAGCACCCCTCAATCTTAGGCTGTGCCTCTCTGACAGGACAAGGTGAACTGCTCCCTTTAATATGTGAGTGAGTCACTTCCTCGAGAGAAGGAGCTCAGGAGAGTTGGGGTTAGACGGATTGTTTGAGCAAAACAAATGAATTGGTGGATTTGATGGTCTATGAGTATGTGACCTCCCCTCAACACACACACACACACACACACACACACACACAGACACCTTTGAAACGTCAGAACTGTGGACGTGCATCCAGCAATTTGTATGACTTTCTGAAATTGGCTGTCTGACTTTCACACTCACTTCATGCAGCAATTGGCCAGGTGTGTGGAGGTGAGAAAGTACACGGTGCACTTTTTCTTCCATCTTTTCACAGGTATTTCTATTTCTGGCTCTTCCTGTGCAAGTTTATGAATGCCCCTTAGCAAAGTTTGCCAAACAGTTGTCGTAAAGTTTGCACCGCTTCTCCCATATTTAAATGATTGTCACTCTGAAGATTGTCATTCAGAGAACCCATACATGTTGGCCTCTTAAAAATACTATGCTAATTACTTCTCTTTGAGCATATTTCCACGTTAAAAGGTGGAGTAAACCATTCTAATCCAACATTTTCTCTAGATGTTCCGCTAGCTGTACTTTTTGTCTGTCTGCACAGGAAAAACAATCTGATGTTAATACACAGCCCTTGCTCTGGATTTAGGAAACACAGAGAGCTTGAAGACCCGAACGGCACAACACTGTTCCAGCAAATCACCAACAAGGGTATTCATGCTCCGGCAAAGGACAGGGGGAGGCGTGGGGGGTGAAAGGGCAGTGGAAGGGGGATTATCGTCTAGAACATAGCAGCGATTTCCATGGGAAGTGACATCAACAGTAAATGCTAACAGTTTCCTTATCCTCTTTCTTGGTGAAATTTCATAGAGTATGTGGAAACATCAGACGTTTCATTCTAAATCAGATAATGTTAACATTATCTGTGGTTGCTAAAACTTTTGAGATCAGTGGTTTGCCACTGCTACAAGTTCAAATCAAGTTCAACAGTATGTTTCCAAAAGTAAAAACCCTATTTATTTTCTGACATTTACCATAATATTTTTAACCATCAACATTGAGTTTCACACAGGCTAAGAGATTGTGAAACAATGTTTTCCTGTACAAGCCACATGTTTGTATGATAAGCTGTGTTAGAAGTAACACACTACAATCAATACTTGGTGTTATAGACACATCTCTAATTGGTGGAGCTCGCCGCTGACATGGAAATGTTAACCACAACCAATAGAATGTTGTGGTCTTCTACCATATAGTTCAACTTTAAATTGAACACAGAATAACAATGAATGTATTTTCCAATATTTGTGTTATTTCCACGATTAATATCATAGTTAGTTGGCCTACAAGGGTTTTCTGAAAAGTAAGTGTAAAAGCTTAACATTAATTTTACGTTAAGAATCAGAGCCATTCCACAAGTGGCCACTGTTACACTCTATATCAACAGTCATTCGCCAGAATCACTTACCCTACCTTTAATGAGCTTCAGGGTAATGCTCATGGTTCAGTGGTCAGTCTATTTTCTAACCCTCACCTGTGTTTAAAAGCTGTTGGTAAAAACCTGAGAGAATATGATTACAGATAAAAGAGCTGAAATGAGTTTCCCTGGCAGGTTACACAGGCTCAGCCTTATAAATAGGATTAGAGGCTCATACTTCTGGAAGCAGCTCAAAGTTGAATCACTGCTCCTTTGCGTGGAAAGCGGCCATTTGAGGACATTCAAGTATCTCATTCAGATTCCTTCTGGGTACTTCCCTATGGTGCAAATCCGGCCATTCCCTCCTGGCGGGATTAAATTCCGGATCTGACCTGGGGATGCCTCAGAGTGCTGAGAAGGTCATCTGGGTTAACCTGCTTACCTGTTGCCACCCCGAGCCTGACCCAGATGAGTGGTGGCAAATCCAGGCAAGGCTTTCAATCGTCTCACGAAACACTGGATGAGGTGACTAATGGAACAGGACTCGGCGTAGCCCTGTAAAACCTTTGATCCAGGTCTGAGAAACCTGCAATCAAAGAGATGTATGAGGCTGCGCGCACACACTGAATGCATATATCAAATCTACTGACCTCATTTCATCGTATTATGATAAAAAAGTTTCTCCTAGTTTTTATTGGTCACACTAAAGTCAGCAGTATACCAGAACGAGTTGTTTCTGCTCTAGAAAGATCCTCTCAAAAATAAAAATTGCCCTATACAATGTTTCTATAATGATTAATTTACTCTTGACATAAACACTTGCAGCCTTCAACGAAAGTGAAGGAGCCAGAGATAAAACGGAGCAAACTGAGCCGGTCCATTAGGGGTTGGCAAGAAATACCCGATTTGGCAAAGTGAAATTATATCGTTGAGTTTGCTGTCACGGTCTTCCTCTAAGCTTGGTGAGAGGTAACGGCCTTTCTGTAATGAACTATAATTACACTGTATTCATTCATGCTGTTAACATTAATCACAAAGCACTCTGCTGCTGCTCCGACACAAAGGCAGGTTTATATCCTGGAGAAAAGTTACCAGTTGTTGTTCAACATTATTTCCAATGTGCTAACTCCTTAAAGAGAAGGACGTTAAGGAAGGTGGTCCACACAAAGTCCAAGTGAAAAGTAAATATTTTTTGACCATAGACTGTACATAAAGATCTGAATTATAAAGTAAAATTACGCATTAGAAACATTTGTCTCTAGGTGATTTTATGAAAAAATGTTTAAGAGAATGTTGTTTTGGTGACATGCATTGTTTTATAAACATTGTCTCTCTGTCTTCTAGTTCTTTGTCAAGGGTCGAGATATCAATTCACTAGAATAAACTACAAACAAAACCAATGTTGAACTGATAATCTTACACTGCTTGTTTGTTGGAAACGATGAATACTTATTGTATCTGTCTGTAGTTTGAAAGGTAATGTAGAGTTTTGAGGGTTATTCTCTACTCTGCTACTTCACCTTATCTTCAGTTATGGGTTAAGCCTAGGACACGGGTATTCCTTTATACCTTTCGCACAAGACAAAGGCCTTGAAATTCATTTGTTGTGTTCTAAAAAGTAGAGCGAGGGGAGCAGTCGTGATTAACAGCTGAGACTGACTCACCATTGTTTAGACTCATGTATTGTTAGGACCTTATAACCACAGCTCCAAACCCCCGTTCACGTGCAGTTACGTTGGCTTGTTTTCTGGATAGCGGGAGAGTGGACACGTGTCGTCCATCTTTTTAAACATTCAATGGCAGATGCATGAAGCATTCACATGGTCTATCGTGCCTAAATACTCTTGGTGGTTTCATAGGGAAAGGGAGAAGACAGAGGAAAAGTTATACCAGCAGTCTGCACATTAAAACTACTTAAGAAATGAAATGATCTTTAATCCACATACAAGATGCATGCTGACCTTTTCACATCACAGGAACAGAAATGACACCTTTCTACGCATGTACCCAAAAAAGTTCATAAAGTTCAGTTGTTGTGTTATTTTTGTATATCCACTGAAGGCATAATATCATTAACTTATACTTTATCTTTAAATGTTAATCACTTTGTATTCAGTTGTATTTCAAGTAGCAATGCTTAAAAAATATCTACTTCTCTTCTGGCCAGAGTAGATACCTTTTACACGGGCTATCTCACATCATGTTTCACTGGATAAATGGGAACATTAAGCAATTTGGCTAATTGCCCCTGAGAACCAATGATTTCCAAAGCTTCAAAAGAAAACTAAAATTCTTAAAATCTTATCTCATCTTTGTAAGTGCAGCTTTTATAAAATGCTGTAAACACCAAGGCTAGAAAACAATTCAAAACAAGACAAAGCTTTAAAACCGATGTTACTTTTTTACTGAATTAGGAAAATCCTTCAAACTTTGTGGAGCCATACAAAATCATTATCCCCAAAAAAACACAGCTGCCTAAATTTCTATAGTGGGATCAGCTCCTTATACAGGGAAGTGATGATCAATACCAAGTTTCATCATGAGGGATTTTACCAGGATTCTATGAGATTAAGTGTCTTACGGTTACTTTTCCCACAGTCCTGTAATTAGTTTTGTCTCGTTGTGTCTTTGTGTCAACTACTTTGTATGCAAACTGCATACAAGAAATATACCGTTCTTATCTTTTTGGTTTAAATTATACTTCTGCTATTGTTAAAATTAAATTTGTTTGCACCAGTCTCAGGTTCTGTAAATCCATCCTACCACAAACCGTACTAATCTAGTTTCACACACATACATGTCCATGCTAAGGGAATCATATTAGTGAAGATGCCCAAACATTATTTAAAACTCAGTAAGGCGAGTATTCTAAGGTGAGTACAATGAATTTATTCAAAAATATTACAATTGAAAGCCCCCAGAGGCTGCAAAGCTTTACAGGACTATGCTTTCAGAAATGTCATGTAACAGACAAGACAAGTCTACCCTGTTTAAAAGAAATAAGGCAAACACATGAGTGTGGAATGAGGTACTAGCCTCTGTGTTGCACACACATTAGGTCTGTGTGTCTCGTTCTGATAGCAGGACAGAAACAATGGAAATAAACAAAATACCAGAGTAATTATCTGAAATGATACAATACAATTGTCCGTATTTACAGTTTTATATCCTGGATATTTTGACTTCCTCTCATGGGAGGAAGTGGACATGTATTGTTCCTTTTTATAGACAGGGCGCGTATCAGTAAGCCACCAGCAGGAATCCTCACCAGATGTCAGCACATCTGAGGATTACAGAAACCTGGAGAGGCCCCTAATAATGGTCTAACACATTTCGGTAACATTGATCCCCCTGAGCTGAACAAGAAATCGGAAGGATGCCTTAGACCCTAAGTCAATGTATGTCTTCTTTATGGCAACCAACTTCTGAGATGATATATTTCATGTGCAAATCATATGGATTATGGTCAGTTTGGAAAGGGTCCATCCTCTGAAGGAGCAGAAGATTTAATATGTTCAAAAGATTAACTACTGAACCAAAAATGTAAGGTTTTACCTCCTTAGCCATACCAAATTAAATTGATTTCTGGGCAGTTATTGGAATCCTTGTAAGGAATCAAAATAAATATATATCATATTGTGACTGTGGTTTAACAGGTGATACATTCTGAGCCATCTTAATTCATAAAGAAAATCTAATCACATATACATAATCAAGACAGATATTCTACAGCCACACTAATGCATGTAGCTCAGTTTCAGTCTAGATCCAAATTGTGGAAGGACAAATTGACATTACCCTCCATTCACAAGACATGATTTACAATTACAGTGATGAATTGTCTTAGATAAATGGATCATTTAAGTGTTACATTTAAAAAGAATATGATGAACTGCAATGTGTATCATAATATTTCAATACAGAATACAAAATGGGGAATATAGACATCTGTCTGTGGGAGAGCCTGGATAGAGACCTGTGAGTCGTGTGGTGGACGCAGATGGCGCACAAAGCTCCGTCCCTGAAGTGTTCGCCCTCACAGCTCTGAAATCATCAGAAATATGTCTCACGTCAATGCTGCAAGCGTCAAATGAGTTGTCAGAAGAATGCGGGGGTCACAGATTGTTTGAATTTAACTGTACTGCAGAATCTAAGAGCTGTGTCAGCGTCATGGTCACGGTCGCAGATTGTAGTGACAGATGAGATTCATTCAAACCAGTTACACAGGAGCTGGTCGCTAATATCTCAGCAAGTGAGTCTGAAAGAGTTTTTGACACAGAGAGAAAGAGATTGTGAAATTATCAGGATCCTGAAGGCAAGACAAGATGAACCAGGTTTCATCCTTAGTGATGCTTTGTCTCCTTCATGTTCAGCACACACACACACACACACACACACACACACACACACACACACACACAAACACATGTATCTTAATCAGCTCTGTGAAGTACAGCATTGAGGTACTAATTCTTTACCTGATAATTTCTAGCTATTGGGCTTTCTACTTCATTTCAAATATTTGACAGCTTTAGATATTACTTACCTTCAAGATGAAGATTTGACAAAATATAGAATATGACAAGCTCATAACAAACACATGGTTAATTTTTGAAACCATTGGTCTTCAACTCCCTGGGCTTCTCACTTCAACAACAGTTCAATCACATACTGATATCTCCCTCTAAATGTCTCACTTGGTTTTAAAACGTGATCATTTAATTCAGTAAGGCTTAAATAAAGTGATGTAGATGACCCTTATGTCATAATATTGTAGAAAAACACTTATGTAAAGTTAAATACAATTCTGACCTGACCTTTCAGGGTGAAGCCCTTGGTATTGATTGACTGTTTATAATCTGTTGAGGGGTTTTTGTATAATCTTGCTACTAATACAATCACAAAACAACAAACCGAACCTCCTTGGTGGTGGGTAACAACCAAATCTATGGGATTTCTTGATATAAAAGACATCAAATCCAAGCACAAAACAAAAATCCCAGACTGAGGTGCAGCAAAACCAGCAGTGTTTAAACTGGAAACTCTCTGATCCAGGCATAGGAGCTTTAAATCTCCTTTAATTCACAGAAGTGAAGGTGCTGCTCATTGAAGGCTGATCGGTGGAATCAGGGCGGAGATACAGCTGTTTTCAGTGGTGGGGTGCAGAAAAGTTAATTTACTAACAGTTGCTGTACTTGAGTATCTTTAATTTACTTAAGTAGATTTATTTTCATGTACTTCTCACTTTTATCTTTTAAACATATCAGGAAATATCTGTACTTTCTACTCCGCTGTACGATACACTTTACAATGCATTGTGTTGCAAGTTCATTGTCTTTATGTTTCTAAAAATGATCAATAACAACATAGGAATTGATTCAGTGATCCAATCAGAGCAGGTAGAAACATTAGACCCCGCCTCCTGCAGCCGTAGCATTTGCACTGCTGAAATAAATTGAGAAGAGTCAACCACTGAGGAACATTGGTAATGATGTGTAGACCGTTGCATTACAGAAAAGGTGACACTCAGCAAGTACTTTAATTGTGTTATACTTTAGGCATATTTAAGCAGATTTAAGCAGCAAAGTTAATGTGATACTTTTTAGTACTAGTATATTTTGATTTGAACTATCACGTCATCAAGTAAAATGGGTTGTTTTTTTTAGGTGCTGCCGCAGTTGAATACAAACACAGCAACGTTTCTGGCTCATGAACTCTACTCTGGACTAATGCTCAAGTTATTTTATTTCATGAGTTCACTGTAAACAAGGAGCTATTGCGTATTCTGGGTTAGTTCCAGCAGAAACCTGCCTGTAGGAACAAAACCAGAGATGATCACACAACAGCGGCTTTGTAGCGTTTATGTTCCTGATAGTTTATTCTGTGTTCCAGTGATTGTAAGATTCTGCTGCGTCGGCATCGGGCTGGATTCCTTATTAATTCACGTCCCTGATTCACGCCACTGCTCTCTGTTGAATGTTGTGACAAGATACACCGCTCAGAGGCAGAAGCGATGACTGAGAGGAATTGATTCCAAGAATAACTGCAATCGTGCTAATTATTGTAGCAGTAAAGAACAGAACTGCCTCATTCAATTAATTCCACAATGCTGTGATACTGTTTTATGAAATGACAACTTTGACTGCAAGTATTTCAGAACAATATGTGTCTTTTAGTGTCAAAACCAACCAACAATGCTCGTGTTCATTGAATAGTATTTAACTGTTATAGCAGACTTTTGATCTGAGCGATTACAACAGAATCTCGCCTTCACGTTTTAATTTTGTCCCAGTTAACTACAATAAAAAGTCTATAACCCAATATATGTATAACCTAAGCCTGTGTGTATTTTCCTAGGTGCCACTGTTTCATTCTCCCTGTTCTTTCCACCTGAGAGGCTGTTCTTGTACATTCCTCATTCGTCTGCCTGATGTTTGTCTGGAGGACACTGTCTTATTACGCTTGGGGACTTGATCAGTGGTAAGGCTGAGAACAAGATGCCTGCAGGTAAACAAATGAACACTGTTGTTCACAAGGTTTTGAAATGGTCTTGCATTATGTGAAGATTGTGACAGACGCAACATATTTGCAATTGCATGTCGGTTTAGGGCTGATGGAGAGAGCTAATTATTATGTAGAAAAGCAAGATTTTCTATTAGATTTCATGTGCTTTGTCCAGAACTACACACTGATTCTCAGCAGGTCTAAAGTCTGTGGCTTGTCCACACTGGAATAGGGTGAAAATAGAGTATAGTAAGTGTCTATTAGGGCCGTCGTTTTTTTCCAAAAATCAAGTTCCAACGAATATGACATGACACACATTTTGTTCGCAGATATTCAAACCCCCTCCCCCCCATGCCCACAGTCTAACAACACTTGACGTTGCTCTGCTCTGTGGTGCCTTCTCAGCTGCTGCTATCAGGTGGAGCCTACAGATTTGCTCTGAGGTAGTGGGCATGGCACAAAGATGAAAAACAGCCCCACACTTGATCGTCATTTTGCCATTTACTATCTAGAGCTCAAAATACTTCCACTGATTGTCTTCTCAGGAAGGCTTTCCTTGCTGGCATCCTCCATTTTCTAAGCAAATCAACCCAACATTACTGACTAACTTAGCTAATAGGTTGAGAGGGCATGCGATCGGTCAAGCTCATGGTGAGCCCCCTCTCTTCAGACAGTCCCATGTGCTTATCTACTGTACTCGGGGCGAATACAACCGCCGCCATGTTCAAATGAATGTTTGAACTTCAAATGAAAAGTGACAGCTGCTTTAACTTGGTTCTGTGTATCATACTACATACAACATATTATACTGGTAATAACCAGGTAAGTGGGTTCTGTGTTCACCTAAGAAAATGGTATGCTGTGTAGGCTTAAAGTGCTTGATTCTTCAGTTAGCGTTGGATTAAGGTTTTTGCTGTGATGTGTCATTGAAAAGGGAAATTAATTCTTTGCAGTTGTAAATGATGCTGAGACAACTTTAGGATCCAAAACCTTTATATTAACTATGTAGGACAACATAGTGTTTCCCTAGTAGATAATGTAACTCACAGTATGAATGATTTCTATCACCGCTGCAATCTTGCAGCAAAGAAGTCATTTGGCGCTCCACCAAAGTAAATCAAAGTGCCTAACCCAAACTTATCTTAAAAATAACCCTTCAACATAAATAAACCATGTAACATACATTTTACTTCTTTACTCATGTCCCATGCACAATGTGGAGGAGGCAGGGTTTATGACCTGCGCTGCAGCCAGCCACCAGGTGGCGATTGAGGTACTTTGGCATAACTATTGAGAAGCTGTAATGTGGTTCATTTAAAGTCTGATATATTGAATTGATTACTACTATACCAATAGGTACTACAGCTAACTTAATGTGTTAAATATGTTACACTTAATACAGAGGCTTTAAAAAACTGATTTCAGTTCTTATATGAGCTGAAATTAGTTCTTATAATTCTGAGAGTTTGCACAGTAATACTTTTCTTTTTAGTTGGGTCAGTGGGTTGTTGTTGGAAAGGGTTAATAAAATTGGGGGGGAAAGTAGCACAGGGTGAAATTGATGCTCAGTGTGTGAGCCACATTGTCTGTCCTGGCAGACCTTTCTCATCATCACACCATCATGAACCAATTTCTGGGCCCAGGCAAGTCATTTCAAAAATCAGCTGCATCTGGAAGGAATAAAATGGACAGACATCATGGCAGATGGGTTTAAAAAAGACTTCACTTTGAACTGACTGTGGATTCCTGCAGAAACTAATTTTATTAAATACATTACACAGAAATGATTTACTTACTAACCTAAACATGAATCTTATCGCACATACACTTGTCATGTCTCTTGTACATTGCCCCTGGTGTAGACCGAGTTGAGCAAATCTTATTCAGTGTTCTCGGATAAACCAAAGCAGTAGTGGGCAACAGGGTCAAACCACTGGTCAAAATTGCCAGCAAAAGTTGTATTCATTTTTTTTTATTTATTTAACCATATCAGACTAACTCAGACATAAACAGAGGTTATGGGTGCTGAATTAAGCTTAATTACAGAGAATTTATTTTGAAAAGTTGTGAATGTTGGTCTAAAGATTGTGTAGGTTGCTTATCAAACCTCCTAAATAGCCGACATGCAATGTATGAAATAATAACTGCTGTGAAGTTAATCAGTCAAACATGTAAAAAAAACACACATCTGAACAGTAATGAAGCTAATTTAGTTAATTTTTGTGAAATATATTGACCATACAATCTTCACTGCAGATAACGCAGATAGGATAAACACACAGTTTTCTAAATTCACTCTGCACCATAGACCTTTGTGTCCACACTGATAGAACTGTCATGTTTCAAACACTCTGTATATATGTAAAATATATACTGCAAAACTGCATATATTCAAAAGAAGGTTCACTCTGATTGGGATTTAAGTTTCAGTCTGCACCTCGTCTGACAACAACCTCCATGTATATAATTATATATTTTATGTTTTATTCACAATGAACCATCATATTTGGATTTGTGGATCAGATGGAGCCGGTAGCATGAGTGTGTGTTCCCACCATAGTAAGAGGAAAGTGTCTGAGTGCAGCCGGCTCAGCCTTCATCAGGCTAATGTGATCATCACCGTCTTTGAATGTTCCTCTTCAGCCACGACAAACAAAGACTGCTTTGACTGGTTGATCCTTGAAAATAAATAAATAAATAAATAAGCAGCAGCTTATCCACAGTCTGAACGGGTAATTAAATTGCTGGTAATTATCTATTGATCGGGAGCTGAAATGTTGTCAGATGATGTGCTAATTTAATTGGCGGGGTTTGTCTGTCTCTCTCCGTGTTTATGAGGAGAAATGGGCTGAGGAGAGGGACACGGAAAAGGAGGAAATCATGGATGTGAGAGGAAAACAAACATGCTCGATGAAGAGCGAGGAGGAGAAGGCACAGCAGTAATTACTTTAATCATTGTTATTTTCAAGTATTTTTGTCGTTTAATCATTTTATTTTCTTCCATTTTGAACTGCTCTCCTTTCTACCGGAGCTTTTAAAGCAATTTCTGGTTTCTTCTTGCACTCACGCGTGGACCTGTATTGCTCTGTGTTGCAGTGTTCTGAAATCATCCACAGACGTGCAGGTCAGGTGAAGTGCACTTGAACTCTTGTCTCTTGGTGAAAATTTGCTTGCTCCACAAAAGATTGTCGTCGTGTCAGGGGTTATTTTCTGCAAACCCTGCCCTTCCTCCAGTGGATGCAGGATAGACCTCTCAGTGACCCTGGATGGGAATAATCAGGTTGAGACATTGCATGGAAGGAGGAGACCAGTGGCACAACAACTTCTGTCTCTGGTTAGGCCCCATTCAGACCTGCTATTAAAATGCATCCTGAATGTGTCTCCTGTCACCACTTGTGATAACATCCCCATTCCCTGCTTTATGCAAATATACACATAAATAACATCTGTTCCTGAACGCCAGATGATGTTTGTTTTTAGCCAGACTGGGTTTACTGATGTGTCCATTATCAGTGTGTGTGTGTGTGTGTGTGGGTTGGGGTAAGAAAGAAAGAGAGAGCTGAGTCAGTAGGGGCTCAGTAAATCAATGCGGTGTGAGCACCTCTGTTATGACATAAGATTTTTTCCAATTTGAAAATAATTCTACATGTGGTCACAATTAAGCCAGTGCATGGGAAAACTAAAACGAGTAACAATTCATTTGGTTAATATGAAACTGAAGCAGGTCAGAGTCCTCCGTATGTGGCCCAAGACACTTTTGTGTCCACACTGCTAGAAGAATGTGAACACATGCATCTCAGATCCCCTCCCCATGTGCTCTGAGTGATCAGAACTCAGATATGTCTTTAATGGGTGTGTTCACTGCTGTCCACTTGTGATCAAAGCAATCAGGGTATACAGCTTTTGGTTACAATTGTGGTCCTGTTTGGATCACAGTCATAAATGCAAGTCTCTGTTTGAGCTCCCTTTTTCCCTCTCTCTCTCTGTATCTCACACAAAGACATTGATCATCCGCAGCACTGCAACAAAGTCCACCGGCTTGTTAAAACCCCAATAAGGATTTTACTCTTCTCTTCAGGTTGGCAGCATCCCCCCACTACCAATCAGCTCCAAAAGTTATATTGATCATGAGAAAACCTCCAGAGGATTAACTAGGTCAGCATCTGTCCTGCCTTCATTTGCCCCCTTTCGCTCTTGCCAAAGTGAAAGCCAATCACCTGTCTGGTTTCTTACTCCCTCACCCCTTTTTCCTTTCCTCTTCCTACATTCCTCTGACAATGCCCTCTCCAGTTCCTCAGATGGCTCGGCCATGATGCCCATACTGAGAAAACCAAGCAGGCTTTTACTTTTAGCTAGCTGCAATTGCTCCAGGTCTGGTTGTTAGCATGGAAAATTAGCTGTAAGTCATGTTGCCAATGTTCCTGCACGATACAGCTACATAGGGCAATTCCAAGTGTGCTGAGAGCATTTAGGCAATGACAGAGATGTTATTCTCCCTATTAAAAGTTTGTACAATTAAAGCTGTTATTTTAAGGGTAAAATACTACATTGTATTGCTTAAATAGCAGTTCTGAATGGGATCCATGTCATCAACCAAAGAACCGTTATCTAGGTAGTGCATAGATATTGTCATTTCAAATCTTTGCCAGCTCTGTACCATATGATTCCTCTAAGCTCTGTGAAGTGTTTGGTTCCAGTGTTTGGTTTCAGTCTCACTGTTTTCCCATAGTAAAGGTTTCCATCCCCTGCTTTAGGAGCAGAGAACTGTCATGCAGGATATTTTGGAAAGCAGTGACAAACAGGGTCTTTAAGGGTTTTGGGGACCAGTTGGAGGAGTGACATGACATGTACCAGAACTGCTGGGTGTTCATCAAACACATTATTTATGGTGCTGTGTCTGTGTGGATGATGAGTGACAAAGCAATTCCGTGTGCCACAATAAATGCAGATGGTCCTATAGAGTAAAGTAAACACAGTCCCACATGGTTCCTTATCAGTGGAGCACATATGTATATGTATGAAACGGCTCCCTGCCTTCAAAAGTGCATCAGCATTTCGACGACGAGGTTTCCGTCTCCCGCAGAGCTGGTCACAAGCCAAAGCATTTTCTGGGCGCCCCTATAACATATTTCCTATACAAGGTTGCACAATATTAGCTGCCCACAGTACAGCCAGTGCACAATGCCCTGTCAGCATTCAGATCTGAGGAGGTAATTGCCAACCGCAAGAAGTAAATGAAATTTGCCAGAAAGATGCTGAAAACATTCTATTGTACTTCCCTGTGAATTAGAGGTGCTATTGAAAATGTGCTTATGTGGACAAATGTCTAAGTGATAATCTGACAGCAGCTTGAGGAGTAGCTTTCACGGCGGCTGCAGCGAGAAAGAAGATAATTGTAGGAACTTTTCTCTCACATAATCTCTCCGAGCTGTGCCGAGGGGGTGTGTTTAAACGTGATGCCGCGTCTCAACATTCTTATACTCACAGAGCCTCAGCGGAACTTGTTGATACAGCAGAACTCCTTTTTATTATCTAACCAGGTAATGTGTTTATGCTGAACACCAGCAAATTCACCCAGAAGCAATGCATTATGCTCAGTAGTTTTGCTCATACAAGCTGCGTGTGTTTAAAACTTACTTTCAGAACAGATCCCAGCAGGAATGTGACTCAGATAATGGTATTTGTACTTTTTCATGCATACACTGCACTGCACTGACATCAAGAAGGAGAGGAACGGTGTAGGGCCCTCCCAGGTCCCTTTTGCCTGGGACCCCCGGAGTCCCTTGAAACGCTCCTGACAATACACAAAAAGGTGTACAGGAAAAACAGAAATTGTGAACAACGGCTGATTTGTGTTTCAAAATACATGAAACACAAAATGAATGGGTTAAATAGCAAAAACGGAATCCCTCCATTCAGCCTATGTTGCACCTTTTGCCATTGTATCTAACAATCGGGTCAGAGGTCTGAATTGAACAAACTGGTGATGGAGGAAGAAACATCTTTTACGTTTGGCAGCTGGGACTGCTTCTGTGTGTTTTGGCTTTTTAATGACCAGTGCCAATGGCGCTTTGATTTTTTGTGTGTGACTCGGGGGACAGTGGGAAATTGTCAGACTATTGGATATGGAGAGAAAATACATCATGTTGTTTCTTTTATGTTAGCAAAATGTTATTTGTGTGATTGACTGATCCGTGATTACATATTTGCACTGACAAATGACTTCTAGCATACAATCTACTATGTATTGTGTAAATCTCACAATATCCATAATGAGGGAGCCTCCATGGAGTTATTACATGTATTTTTCTTTTTTTTTGTAAACGCTGCTATGCAGGGTTTACTAAATATCTGCGCAATATTCCAAGGCAGGGGGGCGCTGGTGCTAATTTTTAGCTATGTATAAGTGGCAGTTGCAAGCAAACAGTGTATATCTGCTATAAGTGTAGCTGAATCAAGTGTTATAGTGATGAAACCAGATTTAGGAGAGATCAGTGGTTTAACTTGTGCTACGAGGAGCATGCATGCACATTTCATTTATCATCACTTGGAACCGCTAGTTTCATGTTTGACATGTTAGCATTATCACATGAACTCTGTGTGATGTCTGTCAACGTAAAACAGTTCAAACCTTTTCCTTTATCAATAAATTAAAAGTGAAAAGTGATCATGTTGGCTCACAGCTAATGGCTTTCTATTAAACTGAATCTCATTATTATATAGAGCTCAACACCATGTTTCCAGAAAAAAAATCCGACATATTTTTCCAAATAATACTGGAACAATCAAATTCAAGCTACGAGATTGTAAAACAATGTTATTATGCTCCTTTAGAAGCCCAACAATTATATGATATCAAGGGCGTTTTGAAATAAAACGCATTTTATTGGCAATGTCAAGGAGAAGCATTACACTACCCACAATCTTTAGGTGTAATAGAGATGCCTATGATTGGTAGAGCTTGTTGTTACCATGGGAATGTTTACCATGACTCGGAAATCAGGTTGGCTATTGTTCAGCATTAGATTACATTCACCCCTGAGCAACCATTATATCTCAAAGGGGACAATCACCACAACCAGGTTAAATCCATGAAGCTGACTGAAAGTTGTTGGAAAGGGATCATTTGCAATGGTTTATGGGAATGCGTATTTGCTCTTAAAATAAAAATAAATATGTACACAGTTTCATACCATTCTTCTCATTTTCCAATGGTTTTTGCTCTGAATCAAAACACTGGGAGAAGCACATCCGCTGCAAGGATGCATCTCTCCCTGGCTTTCGGAATAACCAAATTCAAATTGAAAACCACTCATATGCTTTAGGGACATTTATTGTTTCCTCGCAGTCTAATTTGCATGTCACACTCAGTCTTTGTCTGTTGCTTTGAGGCCAGTGAACACACTTTCTCCGGGGATCAACTGGTCAGTGATCAGTAAATAATCTGTCACAAGAAGAAGGATTTCTCTCTGTCTCCCCGGGGGTGGCATACGGCCTGACCGACGGATTGATTTAGGCACTGACCACGGCTAATACATCATTTTGTGTCGATAACACTGACTGCATTGGCTCTGATTGTTCATTTGGCTGAAAGAACATGTGTGAGGGGGTTATCATCGGCATAAAGTGATATAACTGCTTATGGAGGAATACAGTTTAATGTAGCTGTAAAATCTGCTGACCCTGACATATTATTACAGTTAAATTGCAGGGTGTCATCCATGAAACCGGTTAGTGGAGGTGGTAAATGCTGCAAAGCCAATTTGACGATTAGGATTCGTTTTTAAGCCATATTATCCACATATTTAGTTCTAATATGCCGATCGGTCTGTTATAGAGACTTTCATGGTTGAGATATTTTATAGTTGCTAGTTTTATTCTCTTTTACTTAACATAAAGTGTCTTATTCATGAAGGGATCACTTATCCAGGATGACACAGTACACAGAGTCAGTTTAATGTTTAATCTTCCACATATGTGTTATAATACAAATTTCCCGTTTCTCTTTTGCAGTGTCCATATAATCCAAAATTGAGTTAAGAACTGGAGGAACGTACAACATATTTCTGAGAGGATTAAGTTTGGAGACTAAAAGAGAAGGATGGTTCTGTGAGACGAGCCAAGGTTTAGGTATATTTATCAAATAGAGAAAATCCATATATTGACTTATCCTATGGTACATGGCCACTTTGAGTTGTGGAGTTTGCCAGGACACCCCAGATTCTGCCTGATTGTATTGATTCATCCTTGTATAGACAATAAATCTGTCTCCAAAATGCAACTCATTCACCCTGCACAATGATTCTGACAAGGACATTGTTATAACATAAAATCAGGCACAAATTTTGATTCAAGTGAGGTTCATGGTCAAATCTTGTTATCATGCTTGACTGTGATGGTGACTAAAATTAGCATTACACAAGCTTATAAGGTGCATTTCACCAAAATCTTTGGATGTATCACATGTTCACATTTACATTTTACTCTCAGTAGTGCCACTAGTATGGCTGCAGACTTAAAAATAATGACCAGTATCACCAGTCCCTAAATCACACATTTCTTTACTAAAATGCTCACACTTTGCCTCAGTCTCTATAGGCCCTGAGTATTCCTCTACAATACACACATCTAGTGTGAGATCGACTGAGGCCTGGGTTCAGGATTTCTGGATTTTAGGAGCAAATGCAGTGCATAGATCTGACAGAATGTAGTATCATGGAAGGCTTGAAGCCGGCATATTTTGGGAGAATGTAGGAAGACACCGTGAAAATTGTCTTGGAGTTTTTGTTTTTAAGCTTTTTTTTCTAAATTAGTTTTTGTCTTTGCATTTTGGGCGTAATTACTTGTTACTATAAACAATGATTTAAAATGGAACATATTATTGTTTTATAAAGTAAGATTTATTATAGATTAAGCTACCTAACAGTAAACAGAGTTGTTCAAAAGTAGGTTTAATGATGATTCCAATACCCCAGCAGTGTATGCGATCTATGAAACCTTTCTTTAGGCTATTTGAGTTTATTTTGCTGCAAATTAATATGCACAAAAGTCATCTTTTGAATGCAGAACTACTCAGACTTAAGTATATGATCTTGATACATCTCCGATTTATGCCGATTTATTGCCGTGAGAAGAAACTGGATGAGAAAATGTATTATCATTGAAATTAAATTGATGTAAGATCAAGCATTTGTAGCTTATTTGATGTGGATTTAAGATCACATCATGAAACAAAGGAAATCTCTTTGTCCTCTGCATAACGACACATCCAAAGGTCAGACTGTGAAATCACTGCACAACCTAACAAACACATTAATTAGAGGCTGTAATCTTTTACAACTCCGATCCAACATGGCTACCAATTGATAGAAATTACATTATCTTCCCATTATTCATGGGTCATGATGTGGCTACAGTGGACAACATCAATCAGCCCCAGCTTCATTTTACACACCTAATCAAAGCTCATCTGACCAATCATGGGTATAACAGGATTAGCCGCGGTGACCATAAAATCATTCAGGACCTGTGTGTACTTCCATCACCGTAACAATGTACCACTGTGGCCAGCGTGTCAGCAGGTCACAGACACTGACCCCCTGACAGCCAATTAGATTCTGTGCGTCAGGACGAGAGATCGATAGCAACAGAGTGACAAACTGAACTCTATCCACGTCAGCCCTGATGGATCGCAACTCAGTCAAGGAGGTACAGGACCACGCACCTTCCCCCTTCTGTTGTCAGGCTGCTGTAAAAACATGGTGGACAAAAGCTGCCAGGGAAATCCTTTTCCATTTGCTACTGACATGCTGTGAGAAATGTGATGCAAATCAAGTGTGCGGTGCTCGGGAAAAACAAGGAGGAGAGCTCGAAGCATTTCCCGTAGAGACGAGATGTTTCTCTGCTTTTTAGTCACGATTGATTCAGTTTGATGAACTAGTGCAGTGACCGTGTCTGTTTGGAATGGGCTGTCTGCTTGTGATGTGTTAATGCTCATGAGCCGAATCATCCCTTATCATTAGTGAGTCTTCCTCAAACAGTTCTAAAATATCCTTTATATATATCACTTTATATATATAACTTTCTATTGTTTGTCTGCTGGATGTTGTGTGCAGAGTTTTTTTTAAACAGTCTATGGTGAAGAGAGAAGTGTTTCATCCTACCTGCATCTGCAGTAAAGTTTTTTCGATGTTTTTCATAAAATTCAACTGAATTTGCTTGATTACTTTTCACTTGTGTGGTTTGTACATAACTTTGAATGAAATACACATTGCAGTAGTGTTTTTTATACTTTAAACCACTATATCACCTCAGGGATATCAATACTTCCAATTAAATCCCCAAAAGCCTTGAAATTGCTTGATTTTTTCATTAATTACAGTTGAGCCAGTTCAGAGGTCTGTTAAGCAACTGAAATAATCTTTAGACCCAAGTTGACAACTTTTCAAAATAAAAGCTGAAATGAAGCTTTACAGAAACAAATTGAACATTGAGCCTTTACCTTGAAGACAACTTGCTTAATTGGAAGCAATTGTATGGACGTTGCTGCCATGACGGAGATCAGCTCCAGTGAAACCCATGAATTTCTGTGTCAGTCTGATGTTGTCAAATATAAAAAAGAAAAAATAATGGACTAATAACTGGTGTGACAGTTGCCAACCACTGCTGTAGTTTCATGGACGGATGGAAGAAGATTCAATTTGTACTATGGACAGCCTATTAGCAGCTGTCCTGCTCCAATGACTACACAGCGCTCTTTGTCTATTGAAATTCTATTAAAATAATTAAAAGTATTGTGTGTCCAAATTATACCAAATGGGACACTGCACTTCCTCAGGCCACTTTTATACCAAATGTGAAGCTGGCAGGATGATTTGGGGAATTTGTAGATAGATTGTGGAGTGCATTTATATATTATTTTATTATTAACTAGTACTGATTTGAAAGAAAATAAAGCTGCATGGACATTGAAGGACAATGACTGAAGACCAAGCAAACTGATAAAAGAAGTTCAGTCAGGAACACAGGAATACAGTTATGCTTGGCTTGGATGGTTCTGTTCTTTGGATGTTCCCTGGATTAGCCAAGCAGCATGCTAAGATAAAAAAGGGAGCACGTGCAAACCCCCCAGTGGGCTTGGCAGGCAAGATACATTTGTTCGAGATGAATGTCGTTTACTGAGACCATGTTTGGACTCAGTGTTAAAAGGTGGAGGCAAGCTGCCGGCAGCAGGGCATGAGTGGCAGTGTAGCTGAGCAGGGAGCAGTGAGGAGGAGGTTGTATTTAAAGGGACCAGTTTGTTGAGTGAATGGGCTGTGATTGGTGAATAACGCTGTGTCCTGTATGAACTAACGTGATGTTTTCATTCTATCCAGATCAAATCTCCAGCAGCAGATACAGGAACAGTTTCTTTACCAGAACCAGTTGTCTTCCTAAATTGTTCATCTGTGCTGTTTCCAAACTGGACTTTGCATAACTTCAGTACATGGCATTAAACCATGTTAATATTATTTTTATAACTTGTTACAATTGTCATCTTTAATTCTTGCACCTGTTATATATTTCATGCATACAGCACAGTCCATTTATTTAATTATCATAATGGAAAGTAAATAGATCCTTTTCTAAATGTATTGTTTTTTCGTCTATTTTTTTCATTTGTGAAAGAAACTCCAAGACACATTCTTTGTCTTCTAGCTTACTTGTGATTCTCTGAGACTCTGACTCTCTGAAGTCTGTATGAGTTGCAGCAAGTCAAGTAAAAGGCAGCCAAGCAGACTTATCCACTGCAAAATCCCAAACGTTCAAGGGTGGGAAAGGTCAGCGTCTGGGAATCATCTCATTGTGTGTACCTGCGCTGAATGTACATGCAAAATTAATTCAGTTCAAGTAAAGGAATAGAACAGCTCAATTAGTTTGTGTTCCAACATGAGTGATGCCATATGAGGAACTGGAGAGGTTGCTGACTCACTTAGAGGGATAGGTCACCCGAAAATGATAATCCACTCGCTATCTAGTCACCACTTTGCCGATGGAGGGTCGGGTGAAGTGTTTGAGATAACAAAACAAGTTTGGAGTTTTAGGGGTAAACAGCGTTGCAGCCAAATCCAATACAATTGAATTAAATGGAAACTGATTCTTTGAATGTAAAGAAACTATAAAAAAAAAAACACAACATGCTTCCATTCTGCTCTGGTGGTCTCATCGAAATGTATGAAAACCCCAACATTGAAATTCGACTCAAAACGTAATTTGCACAATGTTTTGGGCCTTACTGTGCTCTGATGTCCTCCTAGCCCCGGAGCCGTGTTCACATTCGTGCACACACACTACACAAGGTCTAATTATCTTTGTATGGAGAAGAATATGGGCACAGCCCCTGGTTTTACACAGTACAGTTCAGTCCACATTGTTCATCCCACAAGGTCTGGAGTTAACACAGCTTTGTTTTCAGTTATGTTCTGGTTGTAAGCTTCTGACAGTTTGTGAAATAATTTCTTGTCTTTTGTCTCGGTGGTGGCTTCTGCAATGCTTCATAAAATGACAATTTGGAGGTTTGCACAGTGTGGACGGAGGAGAAATCTCCCTGCAGAATTTCTGACTTGATTCTTTTCTCTCTCTTCTCTCTGATCATCAAAGAATTACGAGTGCAATTGTTGGGGACTATTTCCAGTGGAGGATTAGTACAGGACACCTAGGAAGACATTTCACCAGTGGCGGAACCTTTTGAAATCCCAGGTTTCCATTTATGTTACATGACTCTAACATTATCACAGCCTCCTCCTCCGTCGCCATGTTTGTTGTCAGAAAGTCTTGATGCCGCCCTCCCCTGGAGAGGATGTATTGTTCAGCAACCATGCTCACATAAAGGACAGCTGGAGGTATGTGGGCAGTGACGGTTACATAATTTGAAATGGACGTATATAATGTAAAGGCAGAATAAATGAGCCTTAAGGGGAATAGACAAGACCTCTACGGTGTATTTGTAAATCTCACATTTACTGATGAAGGAACCTTCTACCCAGTGTTGTTTTCCCACGGTTGAGCTCTGTGGCACAGATGCATCACACTGTTTAATTGTTGTTTTTGTTGTTTTCTTGACATCGGTTGAAGGAAAATACAAATATACCAGCTTGTCCATTAACTTTAAAAATAGTGCTGCCCGTGTTGTGGTGTTTCATTGTGGAGTCGCGATAAGCAGCCTCCACAACAGTGTCCCCATGTGATTTAAACAGAGGCCAAGCTTTAAGGACAAAATAAATGCTTTAAAGAGTGAATATCTGAACTACTTCCATCTGTGCTGTCTCCATTTGTATCCCATTCAGCCGACTAAAAACCCTAATCACTGCTGTCTCTGCTGCCCACTTACTGATATCTCATTACTCCTTATTTTTATGTTCTTGCCTCTGTTGCCGTGGCTCTGTTATGTTTGCCGTCATGTACAGTATGGGACAAATGATTGTGTGTTGTTTACTGTGGTTTTGTTCCAATTGGTTATTGTATCCTTTCGCTTTTTCTCCATTTGTTTGATTCACCGTCTTTCTGTGCAAATTGTGTTTTGACAGTATGGCCATGAAACGTGCCCTACCTAAACGAAACAGCCCTCACCGTCACTTTCTTCTTACCCGGGGGCACTTAGAGCCCACTTACAGTACATTTACTGTAATTTAACTGTAGCTAAAAGACATGATTGCAACCGTTATTATGATGATTTCTCTACAGCTCAGAGGCTGTTCACAAGAGGCACAGCAACCGCAGCCGCATGTCAGAGTGAAATAGTAGACAGACTGGTTTATTATCCTTTTCAGCGGTCTCATAAAGCATCATGAAATGAGCGCAAAGTTTGAAATACTGCCTGTGTGCCTCTGACACAATTTATGTGAACATTGTGTTCCTCCGCCGGTAACTGCGCCGTGACACAGGCTTGAACGAATGAAACGAGTATCGAGCCACAGGGCTGAGATTTGCCGAACCCCATGGTTGGGATCTATGCAAACAGCTGTAGTGTTTACACATCACATGACATCGTTTCCGTCTTTTAAAAAATCGGTGATATTCCCTTTGGAGATGTTTGAGCTAATTGGAATAATGGGACATTTTTCGCCCTCTGAATGTTGCTTTAAAAGTGATTTGAAAAGTGGATCCAAACACGAATCAATGGCACCACGGGCAAGAGATGCACAGCTTCCGTGTCTCCCACTGTCTGCATCAATAAAAACAGAGGGAAAGCAAAGAAAAGGGAAGAAGAAACGAAAGGAGGCACTTCCACTCCACATCCAGCAGCTGCAAGAGAGCTGCCAGGGATCATTTTTCTGCTCAACAGTAAAGGAAGAAAATCCTGTCTAATGTCCAGCTGTGTGTATTAACTTTGACTGGAGTCAATGGTAATCAAAAGCTTTAACAAACAACAAGAAAAGCTCCTTACAGTCCCTGAAGAGGTTTGTTATATTACTCAGTAGACCAGGACCAGGTCAGTTTTGATTAATCACAAAATTAACAATCTCATTGAATCAACTGATTGTGTTTGATAGGATGTGTGATTGCAGTAAATTACCAGAACAATTATTAAATAAAGTAATGGTTATATATGTTATTTACTAATGTGACATATGCATATAGTATATACTTTGGTAGGATGATGAGGGGACACAAACATGACTGATGTTGAAACACCTATCCATCAATTTATTCTGTTTTCCAGGCTTGGATCACAGAAGTAGCCGGCCAAGTCGGGTATCAAAGACGTGTAGCCTATCGGTGCAGCTCCTCCTAGAGAACACAAGGTGTTACCAGGCCAGATGGGATTTGTAGAACCTCAAGAAAGTTCTGGGTCCACTCCAGGGTCTTTAAGTGGGGCGTGGCCCGTAAACCTCCAACAAACGGCGCCCAGTAGGAGTCTGGACTAGATGCCTGAACCCCACCTCACCTGTCCCCTTTCGATTTTGAAGGAGCAGCTGTTCTACTCCCAACTCCCTCTGGATGTCTGAACTCCTCACTCTCACTCGAAGCCTGAGCTGAGCCACCCTAAGAAGAAAACTCATTTCGGCTTCTTGTATTCAGGATCATGTTCTTTCGGTCTCTTCCCAGAGCTTGTGACCATAGATGAGAACTGGAACTTAGACCGACTGGCACATCGAAAACCTTGTCTTGCTGCTGAGCCCCTTGTTTACCACTACCATCCTGTACATCACCCTGCATCACTGCTGATCCTACAAGGACTCGTCTGTCCATCTCCGGCCCCATCATCCCTCACTCGGGAAGGGAACCCCGAGATACTTAAAGTATTTTACTTGGGGCGGGAACTGTCTCCGACATGGAGAGAGCAATCCACTGATAACCACGGCCTCTGACTTGGAGGTACTGACTCTCATCCTGATCGCTTCACACTCGACTGAAAAAGTCCCCCAAGGTGGACTGGAGGTCACACACGGCCTGATGAAGCCAACAGAACCACGTCATCTGCAAAAATACAATAGTAAATCCTTGAAAAAAACATTTTCAATTGCAATAATGTATCATAAAGTGGTAATGAGGTCAGGCAGCCTCTTTTTCTTTACATTGTTGCTGATTTTGATATGTTGGATTCGATTTTCTGTTAATTTTATCTTTCCAAATGACAAATCTTAAAATGTCGAAAGGGTCTGGTTATAATGCTGGTGCATGAGCTACAACATCCCTTTCAACCTAATGATGTGCTGGGGTCCATATAAAGTGTGAATTGCCTCAGACTTCTAAAAAACCCTTCAAATACCCTGAGGTAATACAGATGACTTGTCCTCGGTGTCCTCGTGACTCACTCCTGCAAATTTAGAACTAATCATATCTGACACAGCTGCTTCCAGCCTGGGCTTCTGAAGATAGGGGGGGCAGCATTGGATTAGTGGAATCAATAAATATTTCTGCAAAATGTTGAGGTAATTTAAACTTTACTTTATGGTATATTTTGGTTAAACTGGTTATGGTTGGTGGTGATGAGTGGTAAATACAGAATGATTTGTTTCAGGTTAGGATATAGCATCACATTATCACACCAAGACAGACATTACAAAAAAGCGACACATTACATTAAAAGTGTAACTGATCTGACCAGAACAGAACTACAGAGGTAAGTAGCAGAATAATTTCTAACAAAATGCATTAGAAATTCCAAAGTTCTCATTGCTTATTAAAGAATGGCCCTTATCAATATAGTATATTATATTATGTTCAGTATTGAAATTGTCTGTTAATAAACCACTTTTCTAGTCTTCATGACCATTCAAAGTGCTTGACAGTACAAGTGTTCCATCCACCCTTTCCCACACACAGTAAGTCATATACAGTGGATCTATGTGCAGCAGTTTCTGTAACATTTAAATTATTTTCTTGGCATATCTAATTTAATTGTGGTTACACAATGGAACTGTTGGGCCTCGGTGGAGGTGTGCACTCTACTGTACCTGTTAGTATTATATTATACTGTTGGGGATTTAAGTCTACAACAGTATGAATTTCACAATCGCATTTTATGCAGTATGCAAAATGATCTTTTTTTAGATTTTTACTCTGAAAGTATTTCAAATAAAAACACAATCGAGCACAAGTGAACTTTAGCCACAAATAAAAAAAGTAGTAGAAGGAGTTTTAACGTCTTTAATATTTCATCAAAACATTTTCTTGAGATGTTGCCATATTCCAGCTTTCATCATGAACAGCTCAATCACAATCAGATCACAGATTACATCTATAGTGTTTTACCTTATATTGCATTACTGTATTATATGAAGTGCAGAATCTGACATGTATATATGTGTAAATGCACTTGTCCACCACATGGTAAACACAGGTGACCAGTCTGCGCTTGATTTGAGCCAGGTCCTCTGAGGAACCCTACTTGACCAACCACCAGTTAGTCCCTGATTCGATCTTTATTCAGTCTCCGCTCCGGTGCTATGCTCCTCCCTGGGAGCTGCTCTAACGAAGCAAGTGAGCCCCCTCTGATTCCTGAAGGTCAAACTGAATGAGAGCAGCAGCAGCTCACGCTCTGAACACAAGGGTCTCCGCGCACGGTGGAAACAACCGCGCACGACAACTTGGTCTAATTTCCACGGCACTAACACACAATGTAAAGAGCCAGACTGGCCGCGCCGCTGCTGATAGGCTACTTTGTTGCCGTGAACGCTAAACACCTCTAAGCGCACACTAATCCTCGGTGGGTCCTTAATCTCCTGCGGACAACACGGCACACCCCGGTGTGCCAAAGTGGCTTTTTTATGCGCAATCATCGCTTCTTTCGTGTTTCTCTTTGCGTAAAGGCGCCATAGTTGTGTGTCTGACCTGCATGATTCTGCCCCCCCACCACTACCTCCTCCCCTGCTGCCTCTCCTCCTCCGTGATAACACAGTTCACAGACTTGGTGTGTCCGCCGCTCCATTGCGGTTTGCGCAGAGACTTCGCGCCCTGCGTCTGCACCTGCTCGATCCCGGACACACAAACAACTCCTGAATTGTTGAGAAGAAAATAAACTTTGGATGTACCATTTTATTTTTCCCTTTTTCTTACTTTCGTGTGCCGAGGCGAAGAGGCGGAGGAAACACAATTGGACGGGACATATTGTGTTTTCACTGACAAGTGCTGCTGCGCCGCGGGGAGAGCTCGGTAAAGCGCCTGTGCCATGTAGCAACACTCTGCGAGTGAGAATCCGCCTGGAAATATAGGCTATACCCACACAGCACTGAGCTGTAGTTATTTTTACTTGAAGGGGAAGCTGCAGATTTGCTCTGAAGCCTTGTCGTCGCAGAAAAAAAAGCGCAGGAGAGAAAACATAATACAACAAATTGTCGAGGAGAAGGAGAAGCGCGGGAGAAGAGGCGATATATGCGGCAGCTGCTTCTGCACTTGGTCTCCTGGATTTAGTGGATGAATTGGAAGGGAGCGGCTGTCGCCCTGAACCGGGGATTCACAATATACTGTACAAAGCCCGCGGTGCTGCACAATGGATACTGGTCCGTCTCTGAAGGTAAGGAATACGCTGAAGTGTGCGATATGTGCAAGAGCTGTGACTACCGTGCACTCCGCACAGATGAGAGGCGCAGTTTTTAGTTTATTCGTCTATATGTGTGGTGCTTCTTCGGGTTTGCAAACCGTTTGGTTTGCTGCAAGATTCTAACGCACCGGTTTGGATAAATGTTGTTGCTCAGGTTTCACAAGCTGTGGATTTGAACAAGCTACAATCGGAGGCAGTGTGTCGATGGGCTGAAGGGGTGGCTCGCTCTCCCGCACAATTACAGGTCTACCCACAGAAAGTAACCTGTGTAGTGCACCTTGGCATTTCTGTTGTTTTTTACGCATCTGTATGCTTTTTCAGTCGTCGCATATGTGGGAAAGGAAATGTTGCTGGTGCTGTGCGAGAAACCAAGAAAGCTGAAAGGTTGGATAGTTTTGCCAGACGCATACTAATCCAGAGCGTGCATAGGGATCGCGCGTGTTGTGGGTCGGCCGACGCGTGTGTTGTCTAATGTGTGTCGTCTGTGTGTGCGTGTGTAAGATAGAGATATACAAGGATGGAAGGGAGGATGAGCCCCGTCTTCCCAAAATGTTCCCCTGTGATAACAGAAGGCTGAGACGTTTATTAAACTCGCCTTAAGTTGCACGGGTGGACTGCTGCGTGCGCGTGTGAGTGCGCGTATGTGCGTGAGAGAGGGGATTATATCATATGTCCCCTCTGCTGATTATTTAATTAAACTCACTGTCCCTCCATGCCCTGAGAAAATATAGGTGTGCGCGCCTCTGTGCGTGTGTGTGTGTGTGTGTGTGTGTGTGCACGGGTGCGCGCGTGTCTGGTTAAGGAATCGATGTCCGCCATGAGGCACCGCGGGCAGCAATGTAACGCCACCACCCACTGTAATCACCTCCCTCTTGTGGATTACAAGTGGTAGCATGACACTGGCAGGAAGGCGCTAAGAAACCTGAGTCCGCAGTTAGGAAGCGGTGCTGGGTCAGCGAGGACACTTCAGCACCATGGACAGCGCAGGGAAATCAAGCTGCAGCAGGAGGGAACAGTCCCACTCCCACACTGGGGCTCTGATCGACATTTGCATTGCTGTTATTTTCCCTAAACATCCCTATGTCTTCAGAGGATATAGTGCTGCACTACCCTGCAGCTTATCAAAGAGATTCAACACTGTGTTTATTCATGAAAACAGAATAATTCTGAGGCCAAATGACTCACTGACAACTGCTCTCTACTGAATGTTAACCACCACAGCCACCTTCATTTATTTCAGTCAACCTCACTGTCCAATAGCAGGTATTTTCTATTGATTTATTGTAGAGTCCCAAAACACAAATCACATGGGGTTTAACAAGGTGTGACATCCTCTGCCCTCAACTCCAAACATGATGGAGGAAAAACTAAAACTAATACTTTTATCAGGGTATATATGAGAAGGCATATTTCATATCTAAGGAATCTTTCTAAATGATATCGTACAAACATTTCTTTAAATCTGTCCTTAAGCATTTATATTTTATTTACGATTAGAATGACACTCAGTAGAACTCTTAGCGCCATCAAGTCCCCTATTGAAACCACATTTAAATTCACCAGATCAAGATTTGTACATGGCTCTTGGCCAAAGTGCACACACTAATATATCAGAAAAACACCCCGTCTCACAATGTAAATATAGTCAACAAAAATTTCAGGATCTGCTCTCTGATCAGGATCAGCAGAAATTGTCCATGGGTTTTCTCTTTCTCTATGATAAAAATCCATAAAATTACAATGAAAACATTGGGATAGTGTCAAAGGGCTCACTCATAGTGATTATGTGACAATGAATCATCACCTCACCTCTCACCTCTCTACAGAGGGTTTCAGTCCGTTGTTTAAGTGTCTGCTCTGCAACTTCACTGTCATCGCTCTCAGGACGAGTTTCTGCCGCGGCTGGTGGATATTTTCAGAAAGCGAGCTGTAAAAACTTGACTGCCTGATCAGCACCAAACACCACAGAGACACAGTGAAAGGCCAGTTGGTGAGCACACGTGGAGCGTAGCAGCTTTAGATCCAGACATTTCCCTCAGAAGCAGGTTGAGGGAAATGGATGGTTAAAATCAGCTTTGATTGACAGGAACCGAACAACCCACTCACCACTAGTCATCAGATTTTGATTTAAATCTTGCCGGCATTGGTGCACAGAAATCTCCTATTTAAATGAACCAGAACTGCTGCAGCTTGAAAGAACAGTGTGTTCATATATTATCACATCAATCAGAGTGAAAACCTCAATCAGAAAGTCAATCAAGTCCTGTTCGCTCGTTGTCTTTAGCACTTTCCAAGTCAAAGGGAATGATGGCGTCACAAGGGGGCAGAATGAAGTCATCAAGATCATGGCACCTGCGCTGATGGGGGGGGTCCAATGGATGATGCATTGAGTTGCATTATGGGAAATGTTGGATCCTGTGATTTTGGGGTCTGCTAACAAAGCTTAATCGTCCCTTTCAAACTAGATAATCAGGCTATTCTACCCACAGAACAACATGAGCAGGATGTGTACGAATCATTTTAATTCTGTTTGTGTTCAGGTCTTTAGTCTCTCATTGCCAACAGTCACAACACAACACTGTCAACAGTGCTCATCTGATATGTTGATATCATCAGCAGTGTCTGTCAGCGCGTGATGCCAGAATGACGCTGGTGGGTTAATGCCTTCGCTGGAGACGGCTCGGTGAAAATTGATGGACCTGATTTGACAGATTAGATAACCTGCAATTGAAGGCAAATGCAATTTACGGAAACAGCATATGGATGCTGAGGATGCACTCGGAAGTAGGCCAGTTTTACCTTGGGGAGAAGCTCGACATCCCTCAGAAGGCTCCCGGAGAATGTTAGAAAGTCGTTGTTTTGCAAGGGAAATTATGAGAGAGAGAGAGGTGGGGAGAAATGGGGATGAGAGGACTACTTTTTACTGAAACCCGCTCAGACATTATAGGAAGGAGAACAGTTCTCTACCACATGGCGCACGGATGGAAGTGGAACATAGTTTAGGATAAATACCTAAAACAGTATTTGGCATCTCTGCAAAACCACCTTTAAAGCCCCCTTTCCACTGGTCAAAAGTAGTATCCCCCACTGTCATGTTGTCTGCAATAGGAATGAGCACAATTTGCATACACACCCAGCTCAAATAAATGCAGGAATCACCAGTTTTAATTGGCTCCAACTCAGATCGACAGCGATTGGTGGACGTCCTAATTCAGAGAGACAGTGAGATGAGAGAGTGCCTCAGTTTTAAGTAGGTTTGTTACGTGGAACATGGAGAAAGGAACCTAACCCTAACCCCTTTTTTGTGGCTTTAACCATTAAAAAAAACCCTGTGTGTTAGTCTGCTGTTTTAAGAAAACTGCATGTCGGTCCCTCTAGTTATCCTTTATGGTTTCATTCACTCCCCGTCACCAGCGGAACAAGGTGGGCGCACTAGACACATAACAGCCAAACAAATAAATCCACAACAGGAGCTGGGAGGGGCTATCATGCAGTCAGATGCATTGGATCTGTGGCATTACAGATTTGCACACTCCTTCGGAACAGAACGCAGCTGCAAGAGATGCATATGTGCTCCTTCACCTCAAGTTACTGAGGACTGGGAGATATTTCCCCAGTGAATTGAATCAATGCTTCTGTTGTCATTGTGTTGTTCTTTGGTTTGTGTCCGTCTGCAGGAGTACACAGCCTCTGTGTGGCACGTGCTTAGAGAACCGAGCTCTGGAGGAATGGACTTTGTGGTTTTGTTTAATCAACCGTAGCTTAAAGAGAAATTACATCTTCAAATTTGTGCAAAAAATACACATCAAATGCCCACAGATCACATTCTCAACCTCTGCTGCATTAAGTAATGATGAGCAGATCCTTCATTACAACTAAACCATGCCTTTTTTACAAGTTGTACAGTGTTTACAGAGATCAACTTGATTCACAAACATACATCAGTTCAGATGGCATATATAATCCCTAACACAACTTGTTTTTTTCTATAGGCCATCCTTATCTTTCTTTCGTTTTCAATGCATCACTTTGGACATTTTTCAGCTTTTTTTGTCAAAGTTGATTTATTATTGAACAGTTGCACAGCTGCAAGGTGTAAAGGTATTTTTCAAAGGTATTCCAGATGGTGCATTCGTGTGCTGGTGGGAAATTAATTGATTTCTGGAAACACTTCAAGTGTGGCAATTCCTTTTGCATGTTTTCTCTATGCAGTTCAGTTCAAAATGTGCCTGTCGGTAGCCGCTGATTGCCTGGCCTGTGTTAATCCAGCTTGCAGCTTTTTTCGAGAGCATCATCCTAACTGCTTCACGCTCGACACACTCTCGTTTGTCACCGCTGGAGTCTCATTACAGTCCACTGTTCACAATGGAAGATGAAAGTGCTTGTTATAATCACGCCTCACTTTCATTCTACGTTCGAAGTCAAAGGTTTGTCATTCTGTGTGATCTCACAGACCGACATTCCATGATTTTAAATTCCTGTGGTAAACAAATAGCACTCTTGTGAGATCACAGAACACTCTTTCAGCTGGATAGTTGTGTGGGGTTTATGTATATAATATAGGCATTTCTGTATATGGATATCCCGTTAAAGTAAACTAAAACCTCACAAAACTAGTGGTTGACAATCAATCCACATCTGGGATCGTGCTTTGGTTTAGGTTCAGGATGCATCTTAAATTACAACACACTTTCTATTGTTGATTGTTTAACTCTTCTGAACAGGACATCATTCTATTGGAAGATGACCACAATACAACTTTAACTTCTGATAAGCACAGAATGTTCATAATTATGTCACTTTCCATCAAGAGTAACACAAAGTGTTGTTAGAAAGTTACAAACATGTCATTACAATTACCTCAAAGGGTGTTATATGTAAGTTGGTTATCTTTACATAGTCAACGTCAGCATTGTTAAACTCACCGTTCAACATTTTACTCACCAAGAACTGTCTCCTGCAGTGAAAAGCAACATGGAACATTGTGAACTCTTGTTTTACTTATATTTCTACCACAAATTGGCTTCTACTTAAAGGGAGAGTTCACCCATCAATGAAAATCCACTTTTTATCTAGTCACCACTATGCTGATGGAGAGGTGGTTGAAGTGTTTGACTCTACAAAGACTTTAGGTAGAGTGGTGTAAACAGTATTTCAGCTAAATACAATAAAATTCAAGTAAATGGTGACCACGTCTGAAAACGTGACAAAACCGAAAAATACATAAAATGTCGCCGTACTCCTCCTGTGGTGTCATCCAAGTGTCTGTAGGCCAAAACATTTCAATTTGACTCACAACTGCGACATTTACACCAGGTTTTTAGCCTGAATGTCTTCTAATATCCAATTGGATCATGGCCCCAGAGGAGGATAAGAGCTCTATGGAGTCATTTTATGTTTTTTCCATTGTTTTTTTTTTTTGTTGAGGAATTGGTCGAAAAACATTTTGCTGTCATAGAAAACCAACATTTAGGCCCTTTAAAATAATCGTTTTTGAACTTGTTCTCATTCATTATTTCTTTCAGCCAATCAAAATAAATGCTCATGAGCTGTTGTAATTTAAAAGTAACTATCCATAGTTCTAAGAGATTTATAAGAGAGAGCCCTCAATACTGATTAATAGACTTATTAATGAGAAAAGAAATTAAGACTATTTACTCTTGCTAGTCCTTTCCCATTCGGCAACATCCTACCAAGAAGCGTTTTGATTGGTGTGAGTTCCCCTGCCTCGGCTGTATCCTGGTCCTTGCCTCTTACTCCCAGCAGGGCAGTGCTTGACTGCAGCAGTATATCTTAGTGAGCTGCAGACGCTGAAGGCAGGGCCGTGGTGGAGCCTCAGAGAGAGCCATGGTTGGTTTACATAGGCTCCCTTCCTTTGTGAAACACTAGTAGGAACATTAAGATGTCACTGCTGACTGACCAATATGAAAGTGGCGACACAGACAGGAGCAGCTACGGATGTGAAACTTGAGAACTGCTGGAGTCATTTGGAGGACATTCTCTGGGATAATAATCGTGGAACCAGTTTGGCCGACAATGTGTCTGAGGCGTGACTCAATCTCTTGTTCCTATCACAAAGAGGCGCTTCAAATACATCGGGAAAAACTATTCTGTGAGTCAGATTACAAAGGCTAAATTCTTCTTATTTCTCCCTTTATGTTTCCCGTTGTTGCCTTTGTTTGATCTCTAAATTCAATAGGCTTGTGAGCACTGGGAGCCAGCACTCAATTTTGCTGTGACCCTGTTCCTGTCTCCCGCAAGAATTCTCTGTTGTTGTTGTTGTTGTTGCTGCACTTTTGAATACAATGGCTGCCGTCATTTAACGGTGAGTTCATTCATCATAGTCAGCAGCTCCAGCCCACTCAGCCATACTGTATTTCAACAAACAACAAACATTTTTAAAAGCCTCAGAGTCCAGGCTTTTGCTGCAAACAGAACATTCATTACATACCAGCCAGAGTAAAGGGCAGTCTGCAGTTTTAAGTGTCAGGACAAAAATATACTAGTGGGCAAATGTGGCAAAAAAACATAACTCGAAGGAATCACTGAACTTTTCTATTTACAGAGCTCGTACAACTTGTCTCGTTATTCTATTATTTTCATGGAATTAATAAACAGGTCTTGTTTTCTGGAATTTGAAATACATAAAGACATTGACTGTATTGTTATGCTGTGAGTCTTGGCCTATCCCATAATTCACTGCTCACCCAGATCACACATTCTCTGTCGACAAACTTGAAGTGTTATTTCCCCACGGCTGTTCCGGCCCACAAGAGAACATGAGTTGGATTCATGTCAGCGCTTGCCAACATTCTAATCAGCAGTGATCTTATACAATCGTCAATATTGAGGGCAGATGATGACTGAAATCCCTTCTGGAGATCGGACTGACGTCACCGATCCCGGTGCCAATCCAGATTCCATAGTGTGACTTTATGACTTATTCATATACAATAATGTGAGTTAAGCATAGCTGAAATGCTGTAGTATGAGTAAAGCTAATAAAGTGGAACAGTTTTACAAAAAGTCTCAATTCTTTTATATATGGAAAAATATAGTCTATCAATCTACATCTAGCAGCTGATGCTGAATTTGTACTTGATTTTTTAATGAAGTTCCCACAGGAAAACCATATACAGACATAAACATTGACACCTGTATTAACTTTATAAAGATGTTAATAGAGATTATGAATTATACGTTAGAATAGAATGTAGTTTTTTTAACATATCAAGGGTGTTATTTCAACATGAGACCAACATATTTTGGCTACCTTGCAAATATGGATCTTGGAGCTCTTTTATTATATATGCTTTGCTCATGTTTAAAAGCAACATACAATACAACAACAGCATCATTTTGTGACATTGTATAAATATGTAAAATTACTCTCCATAGTAGTAATTCATGCCACAGGCGCACACATTTGGATGCGGACACAATTGCACCTACTGCGTTTCGATGTCTTGCATTAAAAAGTCAACAATAGAACACTGCTGGTTGCTAATAATCATCCTGGAAACATATATTCACACATTTGTCCAACATTACCGACCAACAGCTTCCCCTCACGATGCTGTGAAAAAACAGCCATTGCTGAAGTTATCACTGAGCGCATGGCAGCAGCTCTGTTAGGCCGGCTCCTCTTACCCACTGATGTGCAGTGGGCCCTGAGGTTAGCAACAAAAAACTGTTTAGCTTCAGAGATCTAAAATGGAGAGCTCCTCATGCCGCTGTGGAGTGATAACATTCAGGCATTGCCGAGGATGTTGCCACTGTGAAGAAGCCCTAATTTAGAGAGGGGTTGGAAAAGCTTATCTCCCTAAGCCCCTGGGCAAAATAAAGAAATAGAGGAGGAAGAAAGGAAAAAACACAAGACACAAGCAATGAGACACTGTCATTGGCAAACAGGAGTAAAACTGTCTACACAAGGCTTCTGTGGCCAAAAAGAGATCAGCTGTGGGTATTACTCATGCAATGTTATTTTCCGACAGTGAGAGTAATCCACACTGGGTCCAACAGGGCAATTGCCACTACACATAGGCAACTAAAAGATAAAAAAGTAAAACATCGACAATAACGGAGATTTGCTGCGTGTGCCACGTCAGGGTTTTCCTGAAAAAAGGCTTGAGAATCAGACGTCAATGTCAACTTTGTTCTTATGCAGTCAAACTAACTCAAAACAGCTACAGTATGGTGAAGCTGTTGCTTCCAGTTTAATAGGTGCTATTCAAACTTGGTGTAGATCTGGGATTGGCTCTTTTCCTGACATAATTCTTGTCATGTGAGCCTAGGATCTTGGTTTGATTCTATCCTGTTCAAATCCACCTTACACCCACCTTGACAAATGCTGCGGCAGGTCCTTGAGAAGCATGGCATCGATTCTTGTAATTGTTTAGGCTGAATGTCTCTAAAGATAGTGGATCAAGATTCCACCATCAACAAGTCAAATTCACAAGGGTACAACGTTAAGTGCTCATTGTAATTGCCTCACAAGATCTGAGACTCCCAATTGTACATGCTCTGTTATAAATCGCAGTCATCAGGCGGCAACCATCCCAATTCTCCCTGAAAGTTGAAGTTCCCTCTCTGCAGCGTCTTTGATAAATTGATAGCAGGTCTTTTAATCTCACTGTGCTCCTGTTGGGTCCTCCACGGTGATTGCTCTGTTGATGGGTTCTTTGCAAAGTGCTGTCCTTGTCTCACAGCAGCCAGTTTACATCTCTCAGTCAGAATGAGCCAAAAGCATGCGAGCAATATTCCCTTGACGCTGCTTTTGAACATCAAACTTTTCTAGGCATTAGGCTGAGGAATGAGTGAAACAATTTTTTTCACAGTAGAGCTCTGCAGCTATACACACACACACACACACACAAACACACACCAACACAAATCAGTGCAGTAGTATTTTCCTTTTGTGAACGAGATTGAGTTTAAAGTCTGTGAAAGCGTCAGCTGTTTGTTCCATTGCTTGAGTAGAGAGATCAACTATAACAAATGATAGAACAACTTCAATGTGCTGGTTCTTGACACGGATCTCCCATAATGACATTCAAATAAAAGGTGGGTGGAGTCGAAACACCTACACACAAAAGTTACAGTTAAGAACATCTTTGTCTGATTGAAAAGGTTCAATTATTTTTGGATTCTGTATATCAAGTACTATCCCAGTTGCTGTGGTAATTTGTATGTAATATAGAGGCTACTGCATATAATTAGTATGTAGTATAGATTTTGGACACAGCCACTGTTTTGATCTAAGTCTTTGCACCAAGTAAACATGTGATTCAAATTTTAATTGATGCCGTCTTAGGTAAGTGAAGTGAAGTGAAGTGAAAAAACACCATCTGTCACTGGCTGCACATTGATGGTGCCGTGTTGCCAATTGTTATCATGCTTCACTGAGATCGGCTCAGTTATTTCACAGCAGTCACACCAGGGATCGGATTAGCTGAGGATGCATTTATTAATACACACAATACCCATCACACATTGGTCTGCCATACATATGTACTTGTCTAAACTCAAATACCATGTGACGCCCACGCAGCTTGTGTGTGTGTATAAGGCGTTTAATTATTTAGGAAAGAAAAATACCAAAGAAAAATACAGAACAATCAAAAATCAAGAAGTCTTTGCTGTGCTGAGCCCTTTGTTTGTGATAAGTTTGAATAATTGATGTATCATTTTGTCCAATTTCTCAGCAGCTATAACACAAACTGATGTTGACTAGAGTTGAAGATTGCACAGATCCCAGTCTGGTATTGGTATTACTGCTCAAATACAGTCGTCTAATTGGCATCTTTCCCTTTCACGGTAACTAAGATGTGTTGCACTGCATGGCTCGTATTCCACATGATTACGCAAAGTGGGGTAATTGTGCTGTAATTAGCAATTTCTATTAAGCTGCTGGCAAGCATATCCCGGGATGCAGGGAAAACTGCCAAAAATAGGAAAATTAGGTGAGAGCCTAGAAACGTAGCGCCGTGGGACCCCCCCGACAATCGTTTTGTGCATCTGTAAATTCCGACACAAAAACCGCAGCACTCACAGAGACTATAAAAAGCCTCACATCCGAAATCATCTTGTGCCAGAGCTGAATTTGTGTAAGTGAGCGCTGACTGGTTAATCCCGTCTGATGAAGCAGCAGTTAGGGTCCGTCTCAGCCAGTGTGCTCATTATGCAACGGTGGCTGTGGATTGTTATTGTGGATTGAGATGTTGACTTGTGCTCCCAACAGATGATGTGTGGCAGAAAATCAAACAACAAAAAACTAAATAACAATATCTTGGTATTATTTTGGGCCTCGTTGCTGGTGAAGCACACACAGAGGCATCGCAGGCATTGAGCCCATATCTTTCCCACAGCAGGCTGCCCTTCAGATGTCAACAGTGGCAACAAAGCCTCAATTTGCAGCTCGTTTAAAGTGGGTGCAGTATTGAGGCACGAGCAAACCCACACACACACTGATGGAGAAGATAATGGAAACTAATTGATTTAACAAACAGTTATCTTGTGAATATTCAACACGATGAGTGTTTACTCTTCTTTTAATGAGGCGTTACAATGATTTATTTGAAATTGTTGACATGTGGTGGCCACAGAAGGTCAGGATCTGCTGTGGGAGCTTCTTTAATGTTTTTTTGTACTAAGTGCTCATCAGTCTAATGTAGTGCACTTGATAAAGGTCACATCTTACACTCACGACTTTGTTTTCTTCACCCAGACCTGAACCTGAAGCTATTGTGCTCCATGTCCACCCTGAGTGACAGGTACACATAGAGAGCCAGTGAAAAGTATGGATGTTTACGACTGTCCCCCAGCCCTCTGAGGCGGTGTACCACAGGAATTTGTCCTGGTGACCGGTACAACTTTGGCCTCATAGTCTCATTCACACTTGTCCCAGAGCAACAACCCACAGGCTCCACACACACAATACATGCATCCATACATGCATCCTATGGTAACACACTACGTTCCACATCTCACCACAGAAAAATACAATGCAGCTTTATTTTGTTACGGTTATTAAAAGGTTTTGTCAAGAAACAATATTGTTTCACAGACACTTTGTATTGTTGTTTGTTTATAACATTAGCTGATATGAAACTTTTATTTTCCACAATTAAAAAATGTAGGAAAGTTAGATTAATTTATAATGAAGTTATGAATAAAAAGTAGATGATCATTATAGGTGAATGCTTTCTGGTATGTGGGACACATTAATTACATATGCTTAAGAGAAGGTTTGAGTAGCAGGATTTTGATCCTATCACACATCTATGGAGACACAAGGTTTTATACAACTATAACACACGCATGCAGCAACCCCCGCCAACACCTGGAAACAGGCTTTGATATGTAAAATCAGTGGATTTACTTGCTTTAACTAGGAACACCAGGAAACATACAATAGGCTTTCATCATCTGCACCTATGTGCTGGCTACGGATCCTGTTTGTGGCCGAGAAATGCGAACCACATCTTTATTCATGAGAGCATGTTTACAAGCCCTGCCTGTTTCAAAATGAAGCACACACTCTTTACATATCCCCTCAGACCACAGCAGCAGAAGGAGGGCTCGTACCAAATCTTGCAGGGAGCTGTGACTGAAAGGTCTTTTGAATTTTACACAGTGCTATACTGTAATTCCCCCTAATGTTATTAATGTCCAAAGAAATTCAATAACATTGTATTACCAGCCACACTGTCAATACGGGTTTGATCATAGCTAACGTAGCCACTACTGGTTTGACCACTTCAGTGACCACTGCTTGTCATATAAGGTCCCTCCACTCTCCACCTCCATCTTTAAAAAATATGCAAATACAAAAGTTGCTGTATGGAATGAGTGGTAGTAGAGTCTGCTGCAGCTGTTCTCTATTTCCTCCTGCTCCTATCCTGCTCTCTGATTTTCTCCTGATGAATTAAAAACAAGTGGTGAGATGCACGGTAATTTAGCTGCCAAGTGGGGCCAGAAATGGCTGATATGCTCATTTTGTGTGTCCCAAGATATTTCAAGAGGCCATAATTTTTTTGTATGCAGCATTTCAATCATTTACTGACCAATAGAGTAAACCAGTAAATATGTAGTATCAACAGAGAGGGATTTGGGAATGATAATGATGCATTAAAAACAAAAGTTTAGTCTCATACAAAAGGAGTACACGATGTGACAATGACTGCAGCCCAGGTACAAGGATTCAGCTCTTGCACACACACCTGAGTGGACGAAATGTCAGATTATTTATTAGTTGTCTTGGAAGCATTATTGAAGTAAATAGTAGGATAATAATTTGTTTATAAATACCATGTGTGTAATATCAATTTAGTAATTATTGTGTCATATATTAAACATGCCCAGCCCAAATGGGCTTACAAGACACAATTAAGAAGAAAAAAGCAGTAAACATTAAACCAGATGCCAGAACAACAACATAATGAAAATAGATCAAAAACCAAACAGTTTTACTTCATCTTTAACGTGGTGCTTTTCTGAAGCATCTAAGCCAAACCCCAGCCAATCAAAAGCTCCAGTTGAGACAGTGCCTGGTGATCAATTTAAACACATTATAACTATCAGGAAATACAACATTTCAGACCAGCAGAACATCAGTTGATTTAAATAATCCTAATGAAAATTGTTTTATTTTCTAATTAATTAGAATATTGTAGTGGTGTAATGTTACATCGGGGGGAGATTAGAGGGGAATGGCCCCAGGTAAACAATCGTATTGCCCCCTTCAGTTTCTGGTCAGTAGTCTAAAATTAAGACTAAGAAAAAAAATGCACTCAATGTCTGTTAAGAAATATTTTCTAAGCTTTTTTGAAGAACACAACAATGACGTGTGGCTTTGCTCAAAGCTAGAGAGCTCACAGTAAACAATGAATGATTAAAATGTGTCTCGTTCTGACTCAGGCATTGTTTGTGAATATTTGACATATTTGGCCCTTCTGCGTAAATTGTGGCCTCTTGATGGCCCCTTATCAAAAAAAAAAATACTAGATCCCCGTCTATATTTGCTGCATACAAAACCAGAGATAATCTGCTCCAATCTAATACCTGGGTTTCAACAGGAATTGTCAAATCGCACAATGTCAACATCACATCCATTAAAATGCACCTGGCTACACTGAAGTGTTCAGTCTCTGTGTATTCTACTGCCATGAGAGATAAAAGTTGACGATTCAGTCTAGCGTTCTGAATTGAAATGATTTGAATAGTTGAAGTGGCAAATTATATACAAGTTACCTGTTATTTTAAATAGACTTTTAATTCAGATTCTAATCACGAGGGTCCAGACCACAGAGTGCGGGAGAGTGCCCAGTATTAGGAGACACATCAGACAGGTACACGGCCGAGTGTCAGAGAGTCTCTATATAAAAGGGCCTGCCAGTGACAGTGAGATAAAGAGAGAATTATATGCTCTGGGCAATGGTGTTCATGAAAAAGGTAGGAGGGTGGGGTCGGCGCAGTGGAGGGGGGCCCAACAAAGCAAACAAAATCCCCCCTCCTCAAAATGTTTGTGCACGTCCCTGCAGTAGCTGATCAGTGAACAGTACCCTGCCAGACCCGAGCCGAGCTCCGCTTTGTCTGCATGATTCAGCTTCAGTGAAAGGCAAATTATCCCAGGAACTGTTGCTCCATTCTTCCACTTGAATGAATCGCTGCTTCCCTTGCTGGCAACAATAGCTGTCTCATCGACGGAGACTCAGCATCCTGCCAAACAAACAAAACATGTCACTCAGTGTTCCTCTCCCATCTATCATGCAACTCATTTTAGGAGAACAATTTTTCGCTTGCTTGCTCTTTCGTGCATAGCGCTGCAGGTGGTGTGGCCCCTGTGGCATCAACTTCTCCTGCAAACCAAGGACCCCCCCGCTGATCTTAGTCAAGCGCCAATCCCAGTCTTTGCAGCTTGTGGTTAGTCGTCCAGCAGCGAGGCTGGGGAGTCATCAGAGTGCGCTCAAAATTGGCTCGGATGAAGAGCGACTGGTTGGGGGAGTAAAGGCAAAAACAAAGAGGATGTTGGGTAATCAATGAAAGCTGGTCTGTGGCCGAAAGAGCAGCATTTCATCCATTTTTGATTCCTAACGCTCAACAAGACAACAGGAGCTTTACTGAGCAAGGGGAACATTATATTCCTGTCCTCTGAAGTCGGTGCATTTGGTTATAATTCATTCATGCCGTAAAAACAGTAAGAGGAAAAACCCACGATGCAGGTTGAATTTGTCAGCTTGGGTTTAGAGGCTACACAAGAGTAACCACCAGTATTACAAAGTGAGAACCGGACTCTCACTGCCCTCATTGCTGAAAGCGTGAGCTGTGTGTGGTTCATCGATGTCGAGGTGTGCTGGATGCAACTTTCAGTGAATTTCATCACTGCAGCAAGGTGAGACTTTAAACCCCTGGAGGACAGGAAATAAATGTTATGAGGAGTTTTGCATTTGCCAAGCAGGAAGGGCCTGAATAACATAATAATAATAATAGTAATAGATGGATTTGGTTTGACCCATCTCAGTAACTAAACATGAGAAGATGCCAACTTCTGCTGCCTCGAATAAGACTATTTTTGGAGCAATCTTTTCTGAGCTGCCCAACTATATTCAAATCCGAACTGAATAACTACACTGTCACTTTAAATGCCCCTAAACCCCATTTCCCTCAGTCAACCTCTCGATGTACCATGTAGAGCCTCATGAAAAACTAAATTATCGCCCAAACAAACAAGTTTTCTTTCCGATGCCGTTGCTGCCGGAGATGCTTTTAACCAGTTTTCGCTCATTAGGAATTTATTACCTCCGCGGCAGCAAAACGCGCAGCTGCAGCCGTCAGGAAGTCATGTGGTTAAACTGGGCTTCCCAAAACATTTGGGCTGACTAACTCTGACTCACCGTGACTCACTACAAACAGATGTGAAGAGATTTGTTAGCCCAGCAATATTGAGGATACAATTAACTCTGTAGAGAGCTGGTCGTACACACAAGTTGTCTCTTCCTTTAATATAATACAATCTTCTCCATTCTTGTGAATGTTTTATATGTGGGCCAATATGATACAAGCAATATTAGATAATTCTATAGGATGTGATATTATATGATTTCAGAAGAATGGCGCTCTCTGGGTTAGGTGCAGCTGCTACACCAAGGGAAGGAGTTCCAGTATCTCAGGGTCTTGTTCACCAGTGAGGGACAGATGGACAGGCGGTGGTAATGCGGACATGGTACCGGACCGTTGTGGTAGGCAGCTGAGCCGCCAGGAAAGGCATTTCAATTCCCCGGTCGATCAAAATTCCAGCCCTCGTATGTTCATGAGCGCTGGTAAGTGAAGAATAGGGTCGCAAATGTAAGTGGCCGAAATGAGTTGGTGGAAGATGGGGTGAGGAGTTCACACATACTGAGGGAGCTCAGAGTAGAACCACTGCTCCTTCACATCTAAAGGGTAGTTAAGGGAGTCAGGATATCTCCTCTCAGCCTTCTCTTGGAGGTTTACTAGGCTCGGCCAACAGGGAGAAGACCCGGGACAGACTCCGAACTCAGTGGAGGGATTACCCCATCTGGCCTGGGAATGCTTAGGAATCCCCAAGGAAGAGCTGGAAGGTGTGACTCATGAGGGAATCGTCTTGGATAACAGAGCCGTAATAAGTGGAAAACAATGGATGAATGAATGATATAACAATATATATAATAAATACTTCAGTAGCAACAGTAATGTATATCATAAAATTATATAACAATGTATCCAACAGTGTATTATGTTATAAACCAATAATTTATTTTTAATTAGGTGGATAGAGAAGCCCGCCAGTTTAGGTTCCTCTGGACAAGCAGGATTAAATGTTGGAAAAGTGTCAAACCAGCACTGACCCCTCCTTCATCAGGACCACTGCAGCATCCCTCCTCCCAGGTGCCCCAGTGGAGCTGCTGAGTGGTCAGCAGATCAGACTGTGGTTGTACTGGGCAGCCTCCAGGTGTGAATGTGTGGTGCACTGAATATAGTTTGCCTCATCATTAAGGATAACTAAAATACTCCTAGAGCTCTCTGAAATGATTACAAGAATAAACTGGTCAAACACAAATAAAAAATATGTATTTACATAAAAATGCTTCACCACCTGAATAACATTTTCAGTTGTTGTTTTACTGCTGGAGAAGATTACAGCCTCCATCACTTTTATGGAATGTTCCAGTGGGGTGATCAAGTCATTACAGGAGCTTTTCTCAAAGAGCAGTGTTATTCAGCAGCCACACAGGACCCATAACGCCAAATGTTGGTGAGCGGAGTAGAGCAGCATCGGGACTGAAGATCGGCAGCAGTAAAGCTACAGGCGTTCTTTCTTGGCCATGTCTGAGAAAATCTTCACCGGCTACCGCCACTCCATCCACTCTCTATTCTGTGTCTCAGCCCTGACAAGATTGCAAAGAGAGCTGTTAGTGACTAATAAACATTACAGAGCACCCGCTAATCCCAGGCCTGGCCCCAAAGCACACAGCATCTTTGTGACCTGGCCTGAATTGAGCTGCGGTAGTTTGGCTTCGGACAAGGCTTTCTCAGTGGTCCCCTTCTTTCCCAGACCCTCCCCCAGCGGCTGCTCTGACACCCTTTAACGTGCTTAATGCCCCTGGCATTTGTGAATGGCTAGAATGACCTTTCAGACTAGACTCCAAGCATTTCATTACGTTTATTTAGTGACAGAAAGTGTTTGTTGGGGAAGAAAAAATAAAATATGAAAGGTAATCTAAAAGGTTACATTTCTAATCAAAAAGTAATGTATCATTTGCGGTTCAGACCTGAGGAAAATCAGTAAGAATCAATACCTTTGCACTGGATGTGAAACTTTATTGTCTTTTAACAGTGTTCACACTACACAGCATCAGCCAACTGATCACACATCACCTGGCACACTTCCTCCCAATTAATTTGAGCTGCCGGTGTAAACTCAGCCTTGTGGGTGTCGATTCAAAGATAGGAGGAACAGGCCTGGTGTGTTCTTTATAATGACTGTGATGATTACTGTTTGTTGAAAAAAAGTCTGCAGTGCAGGTGAAAGAAAGAGAAGCGTCAGATCCCCTGCTATCAAATGAGTATTGGGGTTAGGAGTCAAAGCTAAACTGAGTTTTCACTGGGACGGAATTAGCTCAGTCACTTGCATTAATGGAACTTCAGGGTGACGCTGGAAATGGAAAGAAGGTGGATTACCGTTGGCCTTTAGCAGGTGCACAGCATATTATCTCTTTAAAGAGTAGCACCCGCAGCACGGCTCACTTTGTCCTGTTTGGACAGATGGGAAGGATTAGAGGTGGAAAGAAATGCTTGTATTTGTGACGACAGGTGCACAAGAGCCTCTGTGCACTACAGGATCTCAGTCAGATTCTCCTTTTAGCTGTAGGTAGGTGGAGAGTGCACCTACTGGGGGCCATGACACTCCAGCACATTTATACACACAGAATGGAGCACATGTGCAATCACACATAGGAATCTCAGTTATGCCATATATACTGGCGTGATATGGTATGTTGAAATTTAGAAATCGATGAAAACAGTGCAAGGCCCAATCTCTTTAAAAAGCTTTGACATAATTAAATCTGTTGAAATGAGGTGTAATACAAAATAACCATGGTTTAAGCAAAAATTAATCTGCACAAGGTTAAATTTTCTTTCCCTGGAAACTTTCATTTAATTCATAGAGACAGAACACGTCAGTGTCATAGTTAACCCACCACAAAAGGTGACCCTGTCCTTATTATGAAATGTTTTATTTTAAAATTTGTAAAAGTTATCAGAAGGAAAGACGACACAAAATATGTGAACTGCCTCTAATATCAGTGACACAGTAACATCACTCTAATGACTGCCAATGTTATCCACCATGAGCCGAGACAGCAAAACCCATCAGTGTGCTGAACTTAATAAACTTAACAAAATAAAGTAAATTTATTTCTGGAAAAAAAACAGTTAGGGTTAGAGTTAGTTATTTATTTATACTTTAAGAGTAACAGTCTGGATTTCGATGATAGATAGATAGATTACTTTATTCATCCCCGAAGGGAAATTAAGGGATGTCAGGGATAAGCTCAGTGTCACTGGGTGTGTCAAGATATTTCTTTAGTTCACATAGCGCTGGACGATATAGATACTGCCCAAACTACATATCTGAACACCACAACTGAAATTCATTCACCTTTTTCTTTTACATCAGATTTATTTTGTTTAATAATGCCTGAACATTTTTACATGAACCTTTTAATGTATTTTCACCTGAATATCTCAGCCGTAAATATCTAAGATCATCTGAATTGATTGTTATTTCATGCTACTCTAATTTCCACTGTAGCAGCAGCTCTATCACCGACATTTTCATGTATCCACACCTTTAGTTCAAAGTCTGCCAAGATTTGACGGTGTAACAAGGTACTATGTGCATCAGTTGCATTCTGGGAACACCGTGTCCTGTATTCGCTGCGTGCCAGGAGGACTAAACCTCATGAGTAGGTTTGAAGGACTGCCCTGACCTGTGTTAGATAGGGATGCCCTCACTGTTTACAACTGACATCAGCAACACAAGAGGCACAACTTTGTCTTATGGACACAATCTTTACTGCTCATCACATGACCACTGAAATAAGGGGCTGTTAATGGGCATTGACCGGTCGTATATTGATGAATTGTGTTGTTTTTATTACTCACTGATGGGCCCTTTAATTTGTCTGGAAATACACAAACAAGATTTACATGTTCAGTGTCTGTAGGCCTGTGTAATAATATAAGTTTGGTGTCTTGGTCAGCATTACTTAAAAAGAAACTGATTGCACAATCATTATTTCTTTAGACCTGGCTTTTTATTTATTAACACTTGAACAAGCTGTACTAACCAAGTGGCATTTCAGTGAACCCTCCCAATGGGAATATGAAGAATGTTAACAGTACCCACAATTTACTACGTGTTAAAGAAAGACGGTGAAGGAAAAACAGTTCCGTAGTGAGTGGGATGATCACACAGATCGAGTCAAGTACGTGAACCTGAAAACAATCATGCTGCGAGCTGCCTGTGGCTACTTAGTAAACATGTTTATTTTGATCTTTGAAACGGAAGAGTACATATACAGCCAGAATCTATACAGCATATGCATTCACACGCACATTTGTACGTATGTACCGATGTATCAATACAAACAAAGCAAAAGGTTGGGAGTCGCTTTAATGTTAGACCGTCAAATGTGTCAATCATTTTTACGTTTCCCTTTGTTCTATTAAATGTCCATTTTCCTGCACTTGTCTTCCATCTGTTCTTCATCTAGTCTTAGGGAGATGTGTCACTTATTCCATTGTGTAGATTTGTTCTATCTCTATTCATTGCTCTTGAATAGGGACGTTGACTTTCCCCCCTATCTTTGTAATCGTTTTTTTGCAAGCTACTAACATTATTGTACCAACTTCCCTTCTGTTGTTCATATCCTTGTTCTGTGGAATTAAAATGACACAAAGTACCATGTAGCTTGTTGTAAAGGTATATCCCAATATCCTTTGAAGGATTTTATGCATAGCCTCTCAATTTGTTTTCCAAAATACATGCTGCATGTAGCACACCACACTCTCCAGCACGGTAGGCTCCTGTATAAATGATTGCTTTCAACCTTAGAGGTGATCCAAAAATGGATCAGATTTGATTTAATCAGAGGTGATATGATTTTTAATTTGGTTGTTTTGTTTGAGCTGATTAGAATTTGAATCACACCGTTCACTTCCATGGTGGAATACATTTTAATTTCCCTCTCATAATACTCTCTTAATTGTAGGTATCTGAAAAATTCATGTTTACCTGAATTATATTTATCTTCATATCTTGGAAACTGTCCATGTGCTGATCCCTTTGTTTACCCAGTGTTTATATCCTTCATCCTTATCCTGATCTACCAAGCTGGTTTAAACTTACTAACCTGTTGTTTTGTAAAAAGATACATTTTGGCTCCATAATTCTACAATAAACAATATAATCAAGTCCAAATAATTTTGTATTTTCTCGTATGTTACAGCATCTCCAAGAACATTCTGGAATATCATTAATGTCCTAGTTTAATTGTTGGCTGGAAATCACCAAAGCCCAATCGAATTCCCTCCACCACATATGATCACACTGCAGGTAATGTCTATATAATGCCATTAAAATATGTCTGATTTCACGTGTTCTAAGAACAGGTCAAGTGCATTCACAATGATCTCCTCTCACATCTGATTAGTAGTTAGGCTGATAACTGCACTCTTAAAATGTCAGAAAGCCCGGGCCCCGCCTCCTCTGAAACGGCGGCCGTGTGTTAACGCTGTGCAGAGCAGCATGCCCACTCAGAAGGCAGAGCATTGATTCCCCCCCCCCCCCCCCCCCCCCCCCCCCCCCCCCCCTCTCTTGGATAACAAGGCTTGACCGACTTGGGTGCCTGCCTGGGTTCGATTGCTTCCCCTCTCTGCTGGCTGTCTGTACAGATCTCGGGTGTACGAGCTCAAATTCTAAATGTCTTCAGAGAGAGAGAGATATGGACGCCCAGCGCTCTTCAACTGCCGCTGTCCACTGTAAGTGTTCAGACAGGTTGATTAATAATAAAGTGTCTGATGTTTAATCAGGCAGAATGGATGAGGAAAAATTGGATGATTCAGCTTCAGCTGCAATCTGCTTGAGATTTGATTAAATCCAGTTCGGCTTTTTTTCGTTTTTTTTTAACCAACCAAACTGGGTTTGGGAAAGTTTTGACAGTTCCATGTTGAGCTCAGCAGTGAAAGCTGAGAACAATTCACTAAACCATCTCAGAAGAGGAAATCCAGCACTGTGTGACATGGAGCTGTAGCTGGAGGGTCCAGAACTCATTTATAGGATGTACTGTCCTGAAACTAAATCTAGAAAATGGAAATTTAACAGGACTAGTGCAGTGCATGTTCATACCAGTTTGGAATGGACTGTTTTCTTGGCCCCTATGTTAATGCTCCAGAGATACTTCAGAATTATTCCTTGTTATTAGTGAGTCCTTATAAAACTGTTCTATTTTTCTAACATTGCATATTGCCTACTTCAGGGGACTGTTAGGCAATCAACCCAATCAGGCCCATGATCCCAACTTTTAAAATAAAAGCTCAATATAAATCATTACAGCAACAAAATGAATGTTGTGCTCTGACTTTCAAAACAATTTGCTGAACAGAAAATAATTATATTAATATTGTTCCCATAACGTAGATCAAGACCTGGACTGTGTGTCTGTATGTCTGCGTCTTAGTCTTAAAAAAAAACATCTACTCATGTAAAGGATCTGGCAATGGGTAATGACCCATGGTTTGACCCAGTTGAAGATCTCCGAATTAATTTGTCTGAGGATGTAGGAAAAGACATGTTCAGAGACAGAAGGCACACTGCCCACCCCCACTGACTGCTAAAGCGCACTGGTCGCCTGTTTATTTAATTTTTATTAATATTGAACGTTGAACGTGTCCAAATTACACAAATCTTGGCACTGCAATCCCTCTGGCAATTTACAACACACAGTCGATTAGATGAACCGTTCCACAGACGGATAGAAAACTGTGGTGTTGTTTACTTGGCTCTCCACGTACAAAATGTGGGGCCACTTTGTTTGGTTTTTTGACTGAAGAGAGGGAAGGATCATTCAAGTATAATAATAATAATAATTCCCGAAAACCAGATCATTTAAATGATCCACTATTTATTGAGTATTTTTCTAAGCTTTCCCCCTGGAGTAAGACAGTATAGGAGAGAATGAGTGGAGGATACAGTAGGAGAGAATGACTGGAGGATACAAGGCCTCTGTGTTTCACAATGAGATAAGCTACAGGCCTATTGATGCATGTTTACAAAAGAAACACAGCTCCACCCTAGTGAAGCTGTGCATATCTTCCACTTCTACGCTTTTTCAATGCAGCAGGTGTTGATTTTGCGTCGACTCTCTAAAATAACTTATATTTACCATTAGAAGGCATGTCTGTCTTTTCTTTCTCTTCTAAGCCATTGACGTGCCCCCAGACTCTCTGTATGAAGTCACACACACTATAAAAACACTGAGGTTAGTGACACAATGAAATGCACTTCACACACATTGTTGGTACAGTGTATCTTGGATGTGAGGACAGAGGCAGACTCCGGGGCTGAAGCCAGACACACGCAGATACATTCACCTATAGATAGTGCTTGGAGCAGGTTGCTGCCGACGGCCTCTCAGCACTCATCCTCCCTCAGAAGAGGCCGTGCATGTCAGCAGGATACTGTATAGTGGATGGCCTGACAACAGCAGCGGAGTGGTGTCATCTGTCTGTTTCCCAGCACTCACATCCACTGCCAGCTTCGGCACACTAATTGTAGGATGTTATAAATAATAGAGAGCACCGTGGATTGTGAATACTTGCACCAAAAACAATGGAGGGGCCATGCCGTTATCACTGGAGCCTGACTGATACAGGATCTGTGGGGCGGAGGGCAATTTTAAGGGATTAAAAGTTCTGAAGGCTGACACTCCTCATATTTATATTCACATTATTATGTTACGGCTGGCTCAAACAGCGAACATTATAAAGGACAAAAGACCAAGAAAGACTACTAATGCATGTAACGTATTGAAATAAAAGATTGAATAACTGAAAAACAGGTTACCAGACACGACAAAGTCACTGCAGTAGGGTAGAGAGGGAGAGAGCTGAACAAAGGACCTGTATATATATTTATAGGTCGGTCTCGCTCTCTCTCTTTCTCTCTCTCTCTCTCTCTCTCTCTCTCTCTCTCTCTCTCTCTCTCTCTCTCATGAGCAAGTTAGCGTGAAGATGCTGCATCACCACCACTGTCATCGGCCTGGATCAGCTGATAGAATCGGCCGACCTGGTCGACACCAGGACATTACACTTTGATGAGAAGCAGAGCATATAACCTCCTCTTATTCTATGAAGGTGGTTTTATTTTTTCATGAGCGTTGGCCAGAGTTTTGGACATCGGCCGTCTGTGAGGACATTTTCCTCCAATTCTGATCTGACTGCAAGCGTTCTTCAGAAAGTACTTGATATCACAATGAGAGGGTCAGCTTACAGGCATGCAACTTTTATAGCTGAAGCCTCGGTCTGAATATAAAGGATATGGCTGAGGATGCACTTCAAGCTCAGTGGAAGAGGATGAGCTTTACATGTGATAACAGTTGTAATTACCTCCATATTATTATCATATAGGGGAGATGACAAAGCAAAGGATTTATGGAAAATCATTCTACTGTAATAATACTAAGTTTCCGTAAGTGTAGGCTTATTAAAAAAACATCCTGTGCTGTTCCCCAAAAGGCAAATAAACATGTAAGCACCCTTTGCGTCATGTTAAAGGGATAGTTAACCCAAAAATGAAAATTCACTCATTATGTACTCACCACTAGGCCGCTGGAGGGGCGGGTGAAGTGTTTGAGTCCACTAAACGATTTTCAGAGTGAAAAAGTGTTGGAGCCAAATCCAATGCAATTAAAGTAAATGGTGACCGATTCTTCAAACTTAAAAAAACAGAAATAAAACATAAAATGCCTCCATCTTGCTCATGTGATGTTGTGATGCTCACGCGTTTCTCGCTAGACCTGCAGCAATAAGATAACGAGTGCATTTTCATTTTTAGGTAAACCGTCCCTTTAACTTTGATCTGTTTGTAGATGGAGCAGTAGTCAAAGACATGTCTGGATACTGACTTCAGGAACAGATGATGCACCCTGAGCATGAGTCTTACATCCCATCTGGAAAGGTGCTGTGACTAGAACTTGTTTTCTTGTGTCGAACGCCTGCACCCTGCTCTGAAATCCTGGCTGAGCTGACATTGATTGACAGGCGACAGCATGCGCGCTACAGCTGCAGCCTCTTTTCCCCCCTAAAATCTGTCTTTTTGGATGGTTTAATTTTAGGAACTGGCATCTGTGACGTCCTAGTAAACAAAAGAAGACTCATTCCTGTTGTTTTCTTTATTTCCTTTGGGGGTTGCGGGAACTTCAGGAGTGTCCCAAGAGGAACGACAAAATGGAAGCATGACAAAAGACGTATTTTTTTAGCTTTACAATTAGGAAGCAAGCTTTATCGCAACATCACCCAGCAGAGTTTACTGTCATATTCCTCTGTGCGTTCGGCTTGCAGGCGCGATGCAGTTCAATTTCACCTTGAAGGGAATCATCATCAAATCCAGAGCTTTCGTCTCTGAATGAATCGAGCCTCGGTGTCAGTCAGACTGAATCCTGCTGTGGCTCCTCCGGCTTTTTGAATCAGGGTGTAAAAAAAAGAAAAGCAAACACATTACATCAGCAACCAGAAAGGTAGCATGTGTTGGCTTTTCACGAGACACGGACCTCAGGTGTTGGCTGAGTGCTAATCTCGGCACACAAACGAATCAGGATATTCTATTTCCTTTTCACATGTGAGGCATTCAACTGAATGTTGGACTAATTTGAAAACTAAATCATTTTCTTTTCCTTGATATTTCAGAAAATATTCCTGCAATATGTGAAGGTTTCAGTATCAAAAGATTTCACAGCAGTGAATGGGACTTACACCCTCGCTTAAGATCCATTCACGATCAGGCCAGTATTCAGTCTTAGATCGATATTTTGAAAATGTTATTCAGAAAGATTTACTTAATATTTGTTTAAATTCATTACATATGCAAGGATGAGGTAAAATGACAACAAAGTACAATAAAAAACTAATGGAACGGTCAAAATTACCAATTTTATTTGACAGTTAAAATGTATTGATTAATTCTCAACTCATGCATAATACAGAAGAAATCATTCCACTAAAGAAATAAGTGGCACTGGGAATGAGATGAACTTGGTTACGAGGAAACTGTTTCTGCCCCTGTTGATTTGTTTATTGGTTGGTTTGTATGTTTGTTTATTTATAACCATCTAAACGGATTTCCCTGTTGGAGGAAGGATGTGGTGTTGGAATTCTGGTGCGGATCTGGATCAGGGCGGATTTAGGATTTTTTTTTTTTTTTTTTACATTATATAACATTGTTAGAGTGGACTTTGTGAAAACATATTCCCAGATTTCCCTGATCAGGCATATCAAGGGAGCTGATATCCATGAGGGAGTGGAATTTGGTTCATCTTGATTGAATATAAGGAGACTGTCATTCTAATTTGAGATGCATTTTCAAAGGTGAAATAAAAAGCCATACCGTTAAACCTGGGAAACTTGCATCCAGGGTCATCTATACAATGAAACATGTCCTGTAAAGCCTGGTGTGACAAACCTTTTCAGATAAAAAATGCCAAAGGACTGGTATATATATAGGACCTCTAACACCAGGAATTCATAGAGAGTTAAATATGGTACATACATTAATGGTCCCTCGACCCCCTGGTCTGTACTATCTGAGAATAAAATCCAAAGAAATGATGGCTCCCAACCCAAAGCAAGCACAGCCTTATTTGTCCATCCTCTGAAGTGAAAAGAAAAGTGCCTCTTTACAATAAATGTTTTCTACGAACAGCTACTTCTGGCTCAGCAGTTCGGTCAAAAGTTCCTGAAGGTTGACCGTTAACATTCATGTGAAAAACAAGAAGCTGTCATATTAGAGGGCCAGACAGACAGACATTCATTCATTTTTTGTATCGTGGAGAGAGTCTTGCTTTTTTCAGTTCATCAGTTTTACATTCATGTTCAAGGAACTGTGGGCCTTTAACTCCAAGGTACAGAAGGTTAAATAAGAGCTGAGAAAAGATTGAATTGGAGCTGCAATCCTTCACACATGGTGGTACTTCAAAGTTTGGTTATTGCTTGCCTACAGACAGGTAATATGAAAGAAAGCCTTCAGCTTGTAATGTTAATGTACAATGGAGAGTTAAAAAAAGTTTTTGATCTGTCTAGACAGATCTTGAAAAGACTCGACATGACCACGTAGCCTCTCCAGCATCTGCACCATGCTGCTTTTTAGTTTGCATTGTCCCATAGTGAATAGGAGACCTCAAGGGCTGATGAATGCGCATTTCAATCAACTATTGCAGACAATCTGCCTCGTTTAGAGTCGTTTATGTGCTCTCTTAAAGTCAGCAGATGTCTAATTGAGGTTAAAGGAATTATGGATGAATAAACTAAGCCTTGGGGGAGAACACACACAGACACACACACATCTCTGGACTGGGGTTTGTCTGCTAGGTGTAGCCTGTTGGATCTCAGCGAGAGCTCACTGGTGTATGTTTAATTCAAGAGCGATCACATGTGTTCATGGAATGCAAGTGAGGTGTTAAAGAAAACCTTTGGGCTTTCTGCTGCCAGTTTGTTCCACTGTGGAGGTCGGGTCAAAGATCCAGGAGTCCCAACAGAAGGCTGTGCAGCATTACAGATGTGCATGCAAACCCCCTTCAGGAGTCAGGAGAACGGGAGTGATACAACTTTTTGCTGAGTTCATGCTTCCTCATGTTGGTGTAACGTGAGGCAGAAACGACAAGGTGACCCTTTTTATCAAAACACTGCTAAATTCTGAAAGTTAAACTGAAATATGATTTTACCTCACTTTCTGCTTGGCGAAACATGAACTATAATTAATCTGCAGTTACTGTTTGGAAGTTGTTAATTTTTTTAAGTGGTAGAAGAGTTTGACGGACATCTGAGGACCAGTCAAGATGTACCCTTCATCTGTACCCTTGAATTAGATAGTTCCCTTTAGATTTTAAAGATATGGGAGAACACATGTTGCTTTTCAATTTGTATTGAACTCTGAGCATGGAGGCTAGGGGAACTAATAGGGCTGTAACGATTCTTGAACCAAAACCCTGAAATTTCCTCCATTTTTCTTACATACCTACTACTGCCAACCTATAAATAAATAAGGTGTGAACCGAACCGTGGATTTGGACAACCGCCCTACTAACTAGCTGTTGTTATCACAGAAAACTTACATGCCATTACATTTGAGGAAACTGCAAACAGTTGGCCACATGTAGGCTGAAAAGAGAAGCTGAGTCTGTGATGTGTGTGATGAAGCTTGACTAATGAGGCTGACTCTGACATATAATAATGGATGAATTAAGAGAATAAAAGATGAAAGGAAAAGGAGAGAGGACATTTTAAGGTTCATGGTGATTTAATTCTGATTATTCTGATTTACAAAACCAGCGCTTGGAAAACACGTGCAGCTACTTGACAGGAAAGGTCCAAGGAAACAGGGTCCCACTGTTGACAAATGTTTCTGCAATACTAAATCAATGGAGCCCTTTATGCCACATAGAAAGAATTGGATCCTGCTGCTGGAGGAAGGTTAGTGAGGCCCGGGTGTTGCATCAACAAGAAAAGAGACGAGCACTACAGGTTAACCATTTGGAGAGCAGTGCTTTGCAGGGCGTAGTTGAACCCAGATATTCCTTCAGTGGAACAGAGGTGATAGGGATCTACAACAGAAAGTGTTAGAGAGGCTAACTGACCATGAGGCGCTGAGACACTTGCTGTTTGTTATGGCCATCTATCTTATCAGTAGAGTCAGAGCTTACCCGGGTTTTTGTAAATAGCTTTTGAGTGTGATCTGTGTTTAGAAGCATGGCCTCATACTACACTTAGACTTAAACACTTAAGAATACTGGTGAAATTACAGGAATAAGGAAAAATAGGGCTAACATTGACTTTGTATTTGGGGGGGTTCACTTTTGTGCCATCAGACTGCACAATGACACAGTATCCACAGTCTGAGACCAAAATCCAAGATGGACTGCAGCACATATTGTATATCACTAAGACTCTGGACAAATTACACATTGACTTATTGACTTTATCTTATCTCACCGCATCTTAATTATTCATGGCAATTCATCAGTTTTCTCTATGTATTATATTTTTATGAATGACATATTTTGCATTAAATAATTAGCCATTGCCCTTATATTCCAACTTTAACACTGCAGTGAATTAATACCAGTCTGGAAAGAAAAAAAGATTCAAACAGCTAGGGTTTTAAATGTCACACACCAAAGAAATTGAAAAGGCTGCAGGTCAGCTGTAAGGGGAGAATTGTCAGAGCCATATGAACATATTCATCGGTCCTAGTCAAGAAATGAGGAAGGACGGTGTAGTGTTACATGTAAGACATTAATAATTTTAAACATGTAATTTTCAGGAAGAAAGGAAAGTATTGGGAGGTGGTAATAATCCACGGGATTGAGACTTTAACAGGATACCCTCATTAGCATAATTTGAGTGTTGAAAGCGTTAGCCTTGTGTCAATATGTTGACCTGTCCATTGTGCAACCCTCCTCTCCCAATGTGAGCTGGGATAGTCTCCCGCCCTGTGTGACCCTGCTGACGATAAGTACATTCAGATAATGGATGTATGTTTTCAGTAGTAATTTTGAAAATGTGTGAGTGCACAGGCTACCTTATACTTCAGGCATCATGCTCCACCGATACACTGAAACCTAATCAATCTTCATTGTCAGACTCGATTTACAAACTGCAACCTGCCTGAGGATTCTCAGGCTGTAATCTGGCTCAGTGAGGATTATAGGGTCAGACATATCTCTTCAAGCCTTGTGGCCAACCAGTAAATGTCTCTAAACCAGTGTTATGAAGCTCAAACATAACGAGTAACAGCAGTTTCACCCACATAACAATTAAACTGGGGAAATGGTCTGTGTGGTGGCTGCGACATGGAGCTCATGTTGTGTCGGTGATGTCATGTTAGAGGAATTAAACCTATGCTGTTTATGCACATATACCAGAACACCTCAAGAGCTGCAATTAATGTGCCATTTCCCATGGTGATGAAGTGAGGTCCAGTGTAGCCGGCAGCTCAGGCTGTGGCCACAGGATACATGCTGCGGCTATTATTCACCATCTTTCCTAATAATGCATTTGAAATCCAAGCACATTAGATTTAATGCATTTAGAGATTTATTAGGGCACATGGGAGTAAAGGCCAACTTTCTTCCAATTTAATCCTCGACAAATGTCCAGGTAAGAGCTCCTTCAGACGACAGGGCTGGAAAACATCCAGAAGAAGAGGGAAAAAATACTCTGCACTTCCAATGCATCAGAGTAGCACATTATGTTTTGTCACATTTTCTGGAGACAAATGGTAAACAAGGGGCGGTGACTGTGGTCTTTTACATGAAGTAGGCTATTTCACTGGTGCTCAGCTTATTTCATCCTCCCACATGTTGTAATTTAGAAGAATGCATGTGGATGATGTTTATTGGAGAATTAAATCTGCACAAATGAAGATGTTGACCATTTGATAAACAAGAAGTAAACACAGGACCGACATGCAGTTTCATCCCCTTACATTCATTTTGAGTTCTGTTCACCTGCCAAACCTTTCGATAGATCTCACCAACATAAAAATAACTCACATCGAAGCAGCCAGCGGTGACCCATGAGTAGACAATATATGGACAGGAAAATATCACATATAATAGTGTAATATTGCAGAGATTTTAAGTCCAGGTACATCATGGTTGTTTCATAGGGTCTTTATGGCTGTTGGGCAAAAAGCTGTTCAAACAGGTGGTGAGCAGTATGAAAGGGGTCAGAGATTTCTTGCACCCTGTGATGATGCCATTGTGGTATAGTGATTCAACCTTATGGAGAGGGGGGTGCCAGTGATCTGATTTGTCGACCATGCATTGCATTTTTGTACCTTTGTTCTAGTATTGATCTTTGAAACCATCTTCTTTCTGGAATTATACACAGGATGGATGACTGGATCAAAAAAACGATTAGCGGAAACCTGCTAAAATGATTTGAAAACACAGAGTTGGCTGATGATTCAGTGTGTATTTATCATAAGAACGTTATTATAAAACACTTAGTGCAGCGTTAATAAAGGTTGAGCTAATTCAAAGAGAAATTGCGTCATGATTTTAGTGAGAATCCTTTGCTTTGTTGGGATACCATAACAACCGAAATCTGAACAACTGTGAAACTAACTCTTGTGATTTCTTTGATACTTTCCTTAGAATAAAAGATTCTGCACAGACCTACCAGGCAGGCTTCAGCACATGATGACAGATTACAGAAGGTAAATTAGATCCATCTAGAAAAAGGATTTTAAATTAGGCCATCAAACTGACTACAATCTCTAATGGTTTGGTTTGATGTGATGTTTAGATCTTGCAATCAAGGCATTTGATCATTGACTAACCGCTTAATTTAATAAATCCAAGAAAAATATAGATGCAAATAAACTCCCTAGTCCCTGGATGTTTGCTGAAGCTCAACAATGCCTTTGTGGGAAATGTAGCAACAGATGCTGCTCATGTGGGTGGTGTGCTTACAGTTTGCCAAATAATCTTACACTTCACTGAGTAAGAAGTGAGAGGAGGCATCATGTCAAGTAGCTTTGAAAAGCAACTGTAAGCAGGGGATTTCTGTTTGAATAAAAGATCTCGTGTATAATTCAATGTAATGGTACTTTTTGAGGATGTGGAGAGCTTTAGGAAGCGCTGTGTGTTGATTGAGCTCGACGGCAGTGTTTCTGATAAAATAAGATTCCACTCATGGCAGTGGCCGACCGAAGTGCTGTACTTGATCTGTGCTTATAAATTATCCATGAAATCGAACATCATCTGACGTGTACTAGATAGCGTCATGTGCGATTGTTGGTAGATCCCGTTTGCGATAGCAGAACAAAAGGGTAGAGAGACAGGAGAGATTATCCACTGGTTAATCGCTTGTGGATGCAGTCATCATCAGAGGGATAAACACATTTTAAAAGAGTGTTCGGATATACTACGGTGGCTGTTAATAAACCTTTCTCTGTTGAAAACCGGCGTAGTTTGACGAGACAAGAACTTACTTTGATTCAAATTTGTTGAAGGCTAATGCATTTGTATTTCTCTGCTTGAGAAATGCTATTCAAGAAAAAGAAAAGTCTCTGAGAAATAAGACAGAAAATGAATAATCGCACAAATCAAATGCGCATTAATTATCACAACTATATAATGCCAAATATTGTTGCTCATTTCCAACATCGAAACAGCTGCTGCAGTGTTCCTCTTTCCAAACACGCATCAGTAATGGATTCTGCACTGACCAAAGGTCAGAAGATGGAGTCTCCAGTCTGATTTGATGGGGAATCTGCTGGGTTCAATTGGCCTTGGCTCTGATTTCAAGAAAACTGCAAAAAATAACAATAAAGCTACAGGCAAACAGCATGTGGGCAGAATGGGCAAAGATTCAACAGAAATTCTTTCTATCACCATCAGGCCAAACTCATCTCTCAATTTGTGCTGTTTTGAAAAAAGCAATAACAAATGACTAAAAGAAAAAATCATAATTCATTCATGAATTCGTATTATTTTTGAACTTATAAAAGACTCGCTTTATTTGCCAGGAGGTAATAGAAGACTACTCAATCATATCATCGTTATCTTGTTGGTCATTAACCAAATTACTCAGCACAATACAATTTTGACCTAGATGAAGTTAGAGGATAAGAACATTAAGTAATTAGGTGTGGGGCATAAATACTTTCATATTTCAAGCAAATACATAAAACTTTTATCGAAATTCACAAAGATCGTCAAAATATATCGCAATCGCGAAGTTGTTAAGAAGCTTAACTCTGAACCAGATTTTTGGACCAACAGACGAGCCTTGCCATCCCAAGCTGGTTGCAGGGCTAAAAATGGCCATAATCAGAGTCACAGAGATGAGATATCCTGACTCTCTGGCAGAAGTTTGGGCCAATTCATCCAGCAGATGATAAGATATTTCAGTGGATAAAGAAAAATGTTGCCAGTTAGTGGTGTTATATTAGACATCACAGGAGGCATCTTCTGGGAACTATGAATTTGTGAGCAAAGTTTATTAGTAATCCGGCCAACGGTTGTTGAGATATTTCAGTCCGCACCAGTGGCATTTCCATGGAGCCACATCAGTAACAAGGCTTAAATATCAATCTGGAAAAGGACCTATGAATATCTATCTTTACTCATGGCACATAGTGAATTCCCTTCTGTTATTTGAAGGCGCTATAATCTGTAAAGCTGCATAGTGCAGCTTTAATTCATATGTGACCAGTAGTGGAGGTAAATATATGCACCAGATCAGCAAGGGTTCCTGCACAGGGCAGATTGTTATTCAGGCCAAGCCAGAACTATATGTAAAGAAATATCCAATGCTGCAGAGCCAAAGATTCTGATTGCATTGTGTTTGTGTCAGACACTGATGTATCCCCTTTTTTTGGTTCGCATGAGAAAGTGGATGTTTAAAGGGCTGAGAGTCATTGTTCAATATAGAATAGTAGGAGACAAAAGTCAGTGGCTTTGTGGTGCATGCAGAAAGTGCCTGCTGCTGTACTTCAATTTAGCGTCACGTGTTAAGTCTGCTCATAACACTCCACACATGTACTAACTGAAACGGAAATCACTGTGTGGGTTTATAGTCAGTGGAGGAAATAGGGCGCACTATCAAATGTCCTTTGAGGTGCTTCGTGTTTGTGGAAGTGAATTAGCTGATTAGCTCGGTGAATGCTAATGCAAGTGGTTGACATGCATTGTGTGCAACATAAAAAGAAGGGGAAAGAGCTCCTAAGTGGAACCGTGCTTATCTCCAGGGGTCGGATGAATTCAAAACGCAGCTTGACAAAGAAGGGGAGGCACATGATGTAGATACATACATGGAATGCATTACCCTGCGATGGAGGTTCATTAATTTCAAATGAGAGAATCCTGTATATCCCACGTTGTGTCATTTCAGATGAACTAAATCAGGGTGACAGTCTTGCATGCCTGCAGTAAAGCCAACACTGTTTGGTTTAAACTGAAAGAAGCATATGTGAAAAGACTATTTTGTTTGTAAATCAGCTAAACAAGCTCATCACATGACAAAAATAGATTTTTTTTTTTTCTAAGACTTTGGAGTTGCATGGCTTAACATAGAATTTACATGTGGGTGATGAGCAGCACAGATCCATTTTAGATTAAATGTGATCCAGGTGTATTGTTGGAGGTCTAAGCTACAGTATACATTTTTACCCCATGAGATAGCAGCTTGCCTCTGGCTTTATGGAAACACATTTGAAAAAGCAAACTGTTGGACACTTCAACAACTGCCTGAGGACACACTACAGCTACATTAGCAATAGCTGCTTCACAGATGCTAAAGGATCTGCTTGGAGGGAAATGCAGAGTGGCTGACAGCTGCACAATATGGAAGGGGCAGGTAGATATAGGGTGAACTTTAAGCCTCAACAGCCTGTTGTATTACATGTTGCCTTTGAAAAATGCACGCTTTCTTGTTCAGGGGTTAAGTGCAGGCTTTATGATAGCTTCATCACTAGGGGGCCACTTTAATGGGTGCGGGTTGACTCGATGTGGTTCAGATCCAGGGGAGATAGGCAGTCAAGGCTGCTCACTCTGTGTGTTTGTGTGTGGAACCATAACTGTGTTTGTGATGTAACATGATGATTAAGCTTCTTTACACAAACCAACAGACCTGATAAAGACTGTGAAAATATGTGAGGCAAAACACTGACGTGTGAAACAACAAAGACCAGTACGCTGTTTAGCCCATGTTGCTATTAGCTCCGTAATGATCTTTGTTAGCCTGTGCTCGGTGCCTGAAAGGACACAGTGTCGCATGATTGTAAAAACAAAGCCTTGACCCTCGCATCTCCCAGCTGGAGTGGCTTCATAACGTTCTCCAACCACGAAAAAGAAATATCAGATAACAGCTGACCCTGGCGCTGCTGCTTGAAATCCCATTGCTGCCATAAGAGGCTTTACAACAGACTAGAGGCGGGCGAATGGGGATAATTTAATGAAACATTAGACGAGAGCACTCCGCAGTCCTTTAACAAATTGCTTCTCTGAATGCCAGGCCTGGCTCAGTTTGGGTTGCCTGAGGGATGAGTCAAGTGAAGAAAAGAGAAAGTTATTCACCTACAGTGCTCAGGGGTTGGGTGTGATGGCGCCTGCGTTTCATCTGAAATATAGAGGATAAGGCCGTACTGCAATGACTAAGCCTCCCTGTAGAAAGTCTGCTGGAGGATTCATGAGGACACTTTTTTCACTGGACGGATTAAGTGTGGCAGGAGGCTGTTGACTTCCAAGCAGCGAGAGCAGAGGGCACACTTCCTCTCATCAACGGACCCCAGTGGGCATAAACAGGTGGCGGCTGGGCACTGACACCTTCTTTTTTAATGAGTAATGCTAGGTTAGTAAGAGCTGGCCTTACTGAGGTATAGGCAGCGTCCAGAGAAGCATCTTCGTGGCATCACAGAGCAGATTCACCCCCCCATTACCTGTTTGTGCTACATAGTGTTCTTAAGCTGGGGATTTAAAACTGGCCTCTGAGTAAAGCCTTGAATTAGCTTAATAAGAAGAGCCAGGCACGTGACTTAGAGCTCACATGGAGAGAAAGTCACAAACAGGCCCTTAGTGCCGATATGATCATTGTGTCTGTGTGTTGTATTCACAGACAGGGATTGGTTGAGTTTGTGCGCATGGTTAGTGGGGGTTTGTGTTACATATAAGAGAGCTTATTATAGCGATGCTAGTATGCATGTGTCCTGTTGAATGCCGATACAGTATGTTTGAGCGCTGATGTGAAAATACAATGCGACATATGGACTCTCGCCGTGTCATTAATAAGAGACAAGGAAAGACACACAACCGTGACATGCATGCCTCAGTTGTGCGTTGTTGCCTGTCATCAGTTGAAGTGTAGATCAGAAAACTGACTGGCCCACATACGTTCATGTTAAAACAAATAGAGCCGTGACCATCACAATTTCTTTTGAAAGTCAGTCCTTGATTTGTGGCTGCTTAGGTGACTTTTGCTGCTCAAAGTTCCTTAAACCTAAAGACAAATGTGTACATTTGATGAGGGATTAGAAAGGATTTGTGTCTTTTTAGCATAATCAATAAAATGCTGCTGAACTCTAAGCCCAGTTTTGATGTGGCTTTGTAGTTGTGAAGAAGATAAATAATGACTGTTGGTGTAGTTCACAGCTGGTCTGTTCTGTTCTATCTGTTCTGATGTAAACATACTGATCTACTCAACCCCACCATCATCTCATACGATCGAAATAGTGCAGCAAAGGTTGATCAAATGTATTTATGAATAAAACTTTCACTAATCTGGAAAAAAAACTATTTAGACGATTCACTGATATGAGTCTTTTGGTGGTTTCCAAAATGCTAACTGACGGAAAGGTGTAGAGATGGGTCTCATTGTCATTTAATCATGGCTAGAATGTCAAACTACTGGTGGGATGGCTTAATCTGTAATCGTCAGACAATGAAGGCTGTTTGAAAGCAGACACTAGCAGAAGCAGCAAGTTGTGCATTTGTGGCATTTCTGGTATGGGCTGTGCAGCGAAGCCATTTAAATGAATTCTTTGACCTCAGCTCTTGATCAAACTGAAGAAAAAAAAATCTATTTCCTCTATTTCCCTCCTCATTATTCTCCTGCTGTTTCCTCCTTGTATTGTCTGGGAGAGCGCTGCGACACTGGCACAGCGCAGAGGTTACAGTTCCCTGTGGTTTGACAGTTCACTGCAGGTTGTGAGCAACTGCCAGAGAAGGCGACAGTATATTTTTTGTCACACCACCTTTTTCATCCTGCTGACAGAAATGTCATTTCATGACATGAGCTGAGTGGCTTTCCCGTCATCACAAGAGGAGAAAAACAAGCCGGCTGGATCTCGTTCAACCATCACAAGATGTTCACGCTTTAGATTGAGTTAAAAGAGTGACAGACAGATGAGCAGAGGCAAGGTCATTGACTGTGATACGAATTTGAGCCATGACTCAAGGGCATATGTGGTTGTAGTAGCTCTTAACGTTACCTTAATACACAGCTTGCTTGACTGTAGCTCTGCAAGCAAGGAATTGGCAATTTGATCCGCCAAAACCCTGAAATACAGCTCTATTAACCCATTAGTAAATGCTTTCTGCCCTGTGATTTGTCTAAACACTCATTTTTCATAGAACTGTATGCGCAATCTAAATGGGTCCACAGGCATATCCTCAGGTAATGCTGACAAGCAGAACATGGAAATCACATTAAAGCCTGCATGCGTCATCATAAATGTGTATGCCTGGCTGTGTAGACAAGTATTAAAACCTTTCTGTGGCAGCAGTCTCTTAAACAGAGCTTTGATCAAGACACGTCCAGTAGTAAATCCATGAGCAGGTGTATTTCTTTCAGCCCAAACCAAAGGAGATTGAAGCAGTAAGTTTTGACAGACATGCATGTATTATTCATGTTGAGTAATCTGGCAAGTCAGGCTACTTTGGTTTCCCGCTTTCATGCTTAAAGAAATCATTTTAAATAAAAATGTCCAATGTTTCCTCATTCAAATGTAGCTCATTCATTTGTTGTAGTACTCAAGTCCAATCTTTGTGGACTTGTGTCTGGACTTGCACTTAAGCAATGATGGCTTGGACTTTGAAAGCATTTGGCCTTGGAGATTAAAGAAAACAATTACTGAACAGAACACACAAAGAAATATATTACGAGTGCATCATATATGTTGCATGCTTTTCCCCAGAACAGGCAGCAAGTATTAGACCCAGTCTGTACAGATTCTTCTAGCTTCTTTTAATTTCTGGCAAACATGCAGGAAGTATCTGCTGCCAGTTAAAAGCAACAATGTGTTTGGTCTTTGCAAACAGAAATTGATTGACATTAATTAGCATGTAAAGCGAGAAGGAGAGATCTGATCACAAGTGGTTCGCATGGGGAGTAGCATTCTAACGCCAAGTGTGAACTCACATACTTAGCACTTGTGATTTAAGCAGCCAAGATGCATATTAATTCCAGGTATGAACCCTAGAGTATTTTATTGTGTTGCTAACACCACTGTGGGGAGAATCAACACTCTAATGTATGGACATGAATAAAATGGCATTTGGTGGAATGATTGCTTATTATGGATAGATATAATGGTCCCTCAGCCAAGACAGAAATACTGCCAAATGAAGGCAGGTGTAATAAGGAGCTTAACAGTCGAGTTAACATGCTCACTGTCCATCCTGCTGGTCTCAGGATTTGTGCTAAGAACTTTGTGCACAGTTCACACTGGTGTAGGGACTGGTGGCAACCACTTTCGGCTAACTGCCAAATCTCCTGCCAACATGCAAACCAATGAAGTGCACTACAGAGATTCAAGGCTCATTTGTGCTGCATCTATGCTTGACAACAGTGGCCACACACTTCCATGTGACCTTTACATTGGCATGGTTGTTAGGCAGCCCATCCATTAGAGGGCAACACAGAGTCAAGAGTAATTTCTGAGATGGCGAAATTGGAGGAGGTTGTGATAATGTACGTCTTGAGAAAGAATCAAAAGCAGCTGTCTGTACCTTGTAGCACCGTAGATGTTTTGCCAACTTGCAAAGTCCCTCCTCAAAAAAGTTCAACCATTGTTGACATGTCTTCCATCCCATCATGTTGCTTGACCTATTGGCTACACTTCCCTCACATATTGTGGTGGTACTGCTCTGTATAGTTTGTTTCCAAAGTCTTTCTGAAGTCATGCACAAATACAGACGTAATGCAGAGTAAAGACAGAAGGCTCTGTGTCTTTCTATACATGCATCTTACATTGAGCATGAATGAGCCTTTACAGGGGAGAAAATAGACTCAGCAAGCAGCTTATAGGAACACATAGCAAAAGAGACAGTCAGGAGAAATTAGTAATGAATCCAAGCAGCAACAAGGATACTGCTGGAGAGATCAGCCCCTGATGACTCCATATGTAAATATGAGTTTTGTTAAATTCTAAAAGAAAAGTGGAGGTTGGCTCTGTGTAGGAGGCTGCAACAGCAAACAACAAACCGCATTGGCATGAGTTTAATTAGTATAATAACTGTGATAAGTGTGATTTAGTAATGTGGTGTGTATCTGTATTAATATGATTGGATGATACTGGTCATACGGCTGTGAAGGAGCCAGGGATTGTGTTGCATAGTGGAAACGGCTGATGCCAGTAAGCTGATACAAGCATGGCCTCAATGCTCTTCCTGAAATAAGGATTAGGCTCATTTGTCCATTTGTCCCAAAACAATGTGATTCAGTGCACCAAGCTAACAATAAGCATCTAGTATTCTGTGAGTAAAGGTCTGGAACTAAGGCTATATCCATACTTTCATCTTTATTTTTAACTAAAACAAACGAGCCGGAAGCACATGGTTGCCTTTTTACAGGAAATAATACAAATGAGTAACATCAATGCTGACAAGTAAGAGCAGGTATATGTGCAGCCCCAAACTAAAACAGGACCAAATTCATTTTCATTACGGGCGCTCGAAAACTAGTGTAAATGGCAGGAGTAAACGTGGCAGATATATTTTAAGTCTCAAACTACTAGAGTGGATGTAACCTAAGTATTTGCTGGAAAGCAAGGTCAGGGAGTTAGTGTAATGCATTCAAGAGTTGGCTGTGATTACAGGCTTGTTACCATCTTTTTGTGTTGCCATTTGGAAAGTGTGCTGTCAGTGTGTAGATACCTGACACATTGCGCACTTCAAAGCATGTTTGAAGCAAACTCAAACTCACGATACCAGCTTTGTTTCAGATGTGATAAAACAAGACCTTGCAGTTTGTGACGATATACAGTATTCGATGAGAGTTTGCAGACAATTTGTTGAATGGTCTCTGAAATCTCATTTTACTATTCAAATCTCTCACTAAGCATTCATCAGTACTGTATCCGCCTGGGGAGAAAAAATAAAACTGAAGTGGATTCACCTTCGAGAGTAACAAAGAAGTATTCCGTCTGTGAGAGTGGGTGCAGTCCTGCAGATTTCTCATTGAACCTGTTTGCTAATGGAGTTGCAGAACTCCACCAGTAGTGGGAAGTGAGGCTCAAATGAGGCAGCGGAATGACAGGCAATAGACTGGAAAATATGAGAGAGAGAGAGGGTAGGGAAGTCAAGCTGGTGTGTTTATTCGGCACTGCGGGTGCCTAGCATAAATCTTAGTGGGCGAAGTCATTTTAAGTCCACAATTCACTGAAAAGGTAGACACAGACCGCCTTGTCTCATAAAAATCGTTATGGATCAAACACACCCTCAGATGTTTTGTCTTTTTGTATTGTTTCGCTTATTGACCTTCAAACTAAATGCAATTAACAGTTACTTCTACTTTAATATAATCTATAAAAATGAATGCATGACACAAGCCTTTTACACAAGTCATCTGTCTGTGCTTCAGATAAAAGTTTTTGAAATAAGTCATCGCAACAGACAGTCAACTCTCATTTACAGTCTTATTGTGAAGGAAAGAAACTCAGTTTGACATATTGTGAAAATTGATGAAGGCAACAACTGAAGGCATGAAGAAAAAGAACAAAGATAAGTCCTTTATCAGGTGTCAGGACACAAGCTCAATAGTGTCAGATTGATTTCTTCTTTACTAAAAACTGAGGCGCTGCCAACTCTTCACAAACTCCAATAAAATCTTAACTGAACCACAAAAAACACACTAGCATCGCTGTTCACAACAGCGTGACGTGCTGTCTTAAGTGATTACATTTTAACATTTTTACTACACTTTTCAAAGAAAGGAGGATTGTTCATGAAATAGAGCCTGTTGTTCACTTACCTGAAGGTGTGTGATTCAATTCCCAGCTAATAGACATGCACAAGTGTCCTCGGACAAAACACTAAACCCTACACTTCCCCTTACTCCCTGTATGAATGAGAGATCAGTGCTATAGAAATGCAGTCCATTTACAACATTTAGATACTGCGGTCAATGTAAGACCTTCAGCTGAGTGTAGCTGTATATAAAGAAATGTACATGATGATTCAATTTATATATTTAATGTATTATATTATTTGATATGTAAATAAGTGACGCATTGAAACCTTGCTAACCTGTTTCCCTGTGTGAGCTGACAAAGCTGTTGGAAACCTGGAGGCTTAACAAAACCTTCAATACATAATATATATTTTTTTTATTTAGCATCAGTTATGTGTAAAAATGTTTGAGATTATTGATCTGTATTCGTTTTTTAAACATGTTTTACAGTCATCACTCTCAATACATAGATTGTATTTATTCGGTCTCATTGAAAAGCATGGCCGCAACTGGTGAAGGAAATATTTCCTGTTTCTACATTTTTTCTGGGGATAAACTGTACAACATGATGACTTGAGTGGAGAGGATGATAGAGGGACTGTCCCTCCACAAACAGAATATGGTTTCAAAAATCTCACAGCCGACATCTGTTGCTCTCAGCCGAAGCTTTACAGTTGCCATTTTTGAGAGAAGAAGAGCTGGTGTTGCTGTGGCTCACAGGATGCCTCCTCTGCTGGACGATGATACATGATAGAGACAATGGAAAGGCACTTGAAGAAAATGAGACTTCAAAGAAGCAACTGAGATAGCAGCTGCCCAATAAGATCTCACTTTAGCAGGATAATAGCATTCAGGTCCCCAGAGGCGGAAACAAGGATGTGCCATAAATTATAAATTTCCATGAGAACAGATATGGATGATGGTGTCATGCAATAATTGGCACAGCACTTAGCTCCAAGTGAAGCTGGCTTGTGGCTGAGTGATGTACGCTGCAGGCACCTGCCCGGAAGACACGCTTAAGGGATTTGCAAAGTCAGTGTGACACAAAGAGGCGCCCCCAATTATCATGTCGACCCAAAGGCTCTGTGCAGAGGCGACCTCATTCCATGACCTATCAGTCTGCATGGTGGGCAGCGACAGCGGGTTCAAGGTTTGAAGAGGCTTTCATTAAAATGCTCAAATGCACTTGTTTCCCAACCTTAGCTACAAACGGGTGATGCAGCAAAGACAAATGGGCTCCCCCTTACCCATGTACACATCACAGATTTTACCCATTTCCGATTTTGTTTTGGTAACTGGCAGATAAGAGAAATGTAATCTTATGATGAAGCTCCAATACAATGCACAGCGCATTTGACCAGCTCTTGATTTGACCAGGATCCAATAATAAAATCAAAAAAACATCAAAAAATTACTTTAACGATGTACCGTCTGACTGAAATCTGACAAACAGAGAAATGGAACAATGGAAACTAGCAGTGTCTGGTCGTGCAATTTGTTATTTGTGAAGGGTACATGTTTTCTCCTGTCCAGAAATAATGTCTCAGTTTACTTGTTACCTAATATTGTTACCATGTTATATGATGTTATAGTTAAGTAAGAAAGAACAAAGTACAGCAGGAGTTAACTAAAATGTCCAAACTAAAGTTACACAAATTTAAAGTTTCATTCAGAGGTCCTAAAAGAAACCTAACAACGTCACTGGCTTAACAGTTCAACATTTACAGAATTGCACTTAATTCCTTTCTTGAGTGTTATTTATAACAATCAATTAGCATTCCCATGTCTGTGTATTACATTCAGAGGGAGGTGTTTAGCAGAGTTTAGCATCTCTATCTCAGCTCAATAGAACACCTTAATCTCACTACTTAACACACTGTATCTTATGTTTGACACATATTTACAGCTTGTGAAACTTGGGGTGTTTTCACTGCCCTCTACAGATTAAACAAGAAAGGCCATCTTTGACAAAGCTGTCAGGACATTCCTTTTGCATGAGTTCAATTTGTAAAGGCATTATGTGGAAGAGCATGCACATTTTAAAGATCTAACTCGTTCATCATCATCTTTATTTGTCAGCGGTTATTTTCTTCCCTTCATCCACTGAAGCTGTTACCGTCCAGAGAGACGATTCAACTTTTGATGCTTGTACCCGCAAGTGGCCATCAATGCAGAATTTGTCTGTCACTCACTCTGTGAACCTTTTACTCAAAATCTGTTGCGTGTGAGATAAACCACTTGTGTACGTGCACCCTGCTACCACCATAGATTGAATTCATTGAGAAACGCTGGGTACGATTTTGTTGCTGTTTTTTTGCTCTTGAAAAATGCCATCAAAGAATTTATATAGAGTATTTCATTTGATATCTGCTAAGTTTGAGAAATCATTGTATAAAGTAAATACATGTTGAAATGTAAAGTTAATGTTAACATCTCAAATAAGATAATGGTTTGGGGGCTTGATCTTTTTCAGAGAAACTGCAGTGAAACCAGACATTTGCAGCTATAATAATCACAAAAACAAGAAAAAAAAAACAAATGCACAAATTTGACCAGATAATATTATTCTAGCATGTTGTTCTCTTTATTTTCTTTGATATGCATCCTTCAAAAACAATACTGCCCTGAAAAAATCAATCTTTCGGGCATTTAGGCCCAGTTTGTTTTTTCTTTAAAAGGATTAAAAGCCACACTAATGTCTAAGATCAGTGCCCTCCCTCAACCTCTGCCTCTCTTTGTTGTTTTCCTGCAGGTGAAAAAGTGAACGGATGAGGTGGAGCACCCCTTCCTCTCACACATTCACACACACACACACATCACCTTGCCACGATCATCAGTGGGAGGAGGAGAGAGACTTGGGATTGTTTGTTGCCCGCAGGAGGAAATCAAGGTCAGTACACAGTGCGTACACACACACACACACACTCACACAGTGCACACACACACACACACACACACACACACACTCGCAGGAGGACCTCGGAGCCAGCCAACACAACAAATGGAGAGAGGGAGTGCCTGCTTTTGTGTTTGCTCTGGGGTCAAGTGAATGGATGTTATTTTAAATGAGATCAGCATCATTTTTATGAGAAAGAAAAAGCATAAAGCATACAGTATCATTTATTTTTGTTGTTATTACAGTAAAGAGTGTTTTAAAGGAGGGTCAGTCACAGCTTTGTGCACAAACGACAGGAGGATATAGAAAATCAAATATTTTTATTTTGTACGGGATATTGAACAAACAAATGGACAGATCCCACATGGCTCCTTTGTCTCCTTCTGTCCTTTAAGCTTTATCCACTTTCCCTCCCTTTCCCGGTGCCTTCTTTTTGCTTCATTCGTCCTTCCTTCTGTCCTTTATCCCATTTAAAAAAAAAAGCATATACCCAGAGAAAATCTCTAATCAACACTTCCAAGCAAACGTTGGGCTGTCCAAGGTTTTTTCTTCCCTGTGAAGTCCACACACTGGGTAGTTTTGGGATTTTAATTGCTTCCCCACAGATTGCTGCCTCACAGAGAAACTGGGTCAATTGCAAAAGAAAAGGGAGCCACTTGTGACCTTCACCGAACGCTGCCAACTACGGTTAGTGCCGCGTGCATCATGTTGCAGGTTAATTTAGCCACGGCTATAAAAAGAGGTGATAGCCTGCGTGTCTAACTGTTTTTATATGAGTGTTGAGGTTAGTTTCAAAAAGCTTTTAAAGTGTCAGTCCTGAGAAGTCGTCCTGACAGGATCATGGCTGCAGAGTAATTCCACATCCTACGTGTATCAGCAACGGCAGCTTGAGGAATATGGAGCCTGTCACTGTAGAGACTGCTCTGCAGGTTGATGAGACTAATTGAAGCTACTCTAAGGAGAAGAGTAGATTGCATTTAGGACATTTTAAAGTGTATCAATCCTTCCTTCGATCCTACCTTTGCTCCTTCCTTCCTACTTCCCATCTTTTATGCTTTTATTCATTCCTCACTTTCCAGTTCAAGTTTTTTCTGCAATTCTCTCATCTTTCTTTCTCCTATTTTTTCTTAGTACTTCCCATATTGTGTTAATTTGTCCCTGTTATCAATCCTACCCTCCATTTTATCGACTTATTGTTTTTATTCCATTCCATTAGCGTTTCTCCCTTCCTTCTTTACCGTCTTTTCTTTCACCCCCTCAACTTTGTCTTTGTTCATTCCTATGCCCACCCTTCCCACTTTCTTCTTAAATATTATTCCTTTGTCCCTCCTTGTTATCCATCCTCCATACCTATAATTTTTTTCCCTCAATCCCTGCTAGCCACCCATTCCTTCTTAGTATATTTTCTTCCTCCCTCTCAATGTTCCTTCAATGCAACTTCCCATACTTGTTTGTGACTGCTATCCTTCCTTCCTTCCTTCATTACTTCCTTCAATATGCAATGTAATTTCTTCCATCCTTCCTGTTTTTTCGTCTCCTCATCCCAGTCTTCCCTATTTCTTGGCGCTGTTCTGATTCCTTCATTTCTAATCTTCTTCCTGGTGAATATGAACAGCTCACATGGAAACAATCACAGCTGGAGATTCGGTTGGGGCTGTGACATTCCCCCAGGACCTAAGCCTGGCACATGGTTCATGGTCAGATAGCTAAGAATAATACTACCTGTTATATAGCAGGAGAATCCCAGGACACTGTAAAGGACAATAAGGAACTGGAACTGGAAAGGACATCGCCGGGCAGTTGTGGTTTTCCATAAAATAGCTGTTCTACATGAAAGGAGTTGATCTGGGACTCAGAGTCGCAATTAATTGATTTTACATACTTGATTAGAATATAGGATAGAGGAAAAAACACCAACAGTCATGTGAAAAATGTAATGGTTGACTTCAACATTTAAACAACCCAACCTTTGAATAACAAATTTGACATTTTGTGGTCCACAAACAGAACCCGCGGGAAATCTCTGATGTAGACCTGACATCTACAGTCTGGTTCTTTTTTTGCATGATGATACCAGACTTTATCAAAAGCAAAGGTCTAAAGAGCTCTCTAAGGTCTTCTTAAACTCACATAAAAATAGCAAGCACATCTGTCCAGGACTGGCTGCCCTTGGAAATTCATCCCGAGACCAGACTTTTAATTTTTGAATAATGTGCTGCAGTAAGATGAAGTCGTTTGGCTGCACTTAAATTAGAGACAGAAAGGTTGAAAAGTTATCGATTCAACTCAGTCAATGAATTCTGCATCATATTAAACAGTGCTTGAAGATAACACGATTACACGTCTTATGTTGGAATGTTCAATTGGATAATCATGAAATGAACCTGTTGCCAACCCACCAAGGAATTGTTAGAAAAGAAGACGTGGAGGGTTACAGAGTGGACTTGGCAAAGCCCATGTTCAGATGTAGAATGAGGATTTGAAATTTGGCAGTGCCTGCAAGAAATTAGACATCTTTGAACTGGAGACTGAGTTTATGATTTTGAGCAAGCCAATGTCTGGGACTGGTGGAAAACTAAGCAAACACAAAAAGGAAGTTATTTCTGCCCAAAAGAGATCTTAATTGCTGTAGTAGTGGTTGAAATGCGACTTTAACTTGTGGTTTGGTTCATGTACAGCCCCTTGATGCATAGGCACTGTCAGAAATATGTTGAAAAGTCAACCATTTCCATGGGATAATGTTGACTGTTTCAAATGACCGTACAGTCGAAATGCCACAATGCATATTTTATATAAACCCTGTTACCTTGATATCCACTGACCTTTGGGGCCATCTATACTGTAGCTAAAATAAATAACCAGTTTGCTGCATAAAAGAACGACAGTAGTGTGTGCTTTTATTCATTCACACTGAGGAGCAGTAATGATAAAGCCTGCACTAATGATCAACATATGGAAGGGCTAATTAAAAATATTAATGCCATTTCCCCTCAGCTTCAGCTATAGTTTATAGTCCGTGCTAATTAGCAAATGTTAGCATGCTAGTATGAAAAAACTAATATGGTGAACAAACAAAATCCTACTTGCAGAAAGTGTCACCATCTTACTGTGAGTATGAGCTTAATGTTATTGTCCCAAAGTCAACAAACAGAGATGCTACCATCACGCAGACTTTTTCCATATTGCTTTTATACACACACCCTTACCTGTGTCATCAAAAACGGCTTTTTACCTGCTTATTCATGCAATTATTCAATCCGACAATCGTGTGGCAAATCCTCCATGTATCGATCATATCAAACATCAGAACTGGGTCAAATCTGATCGTAGACAATTCAGCCGTGACGTGATTGTTGTGGCCAGATGCTGGTGTTAGTAATTCTGAAACTCCTCTCATGGGGTATTCATGCGCAGCAGTCCCTAGAGTTTTTACTCAGAATGGCGTGAAAAACATCCGGCGAGCAGCAGTTTTATGGATGGAAGCATCTTGTTGAGGAGAATAGTCAGATTGGTTGGAGGTGATAGGAAGGCTACGGTAACCCAGATAACCAATTTCTTACAACTGTGGTGTGCAGAGAAGAAAATATCTCTGGAACAGTGGACCTGGGGGCAGGCGGGTTACCACGGCGGAGGATCATGTTGGCTCTCACTCAAGTCAGCCGAGAACAGAACTATGAAACTGCAGTGGGCAAAGGCTCAACAAATGTGCAGAGTTGAAGACTGGAACACGTAGCCTCGACTGACTAATCTGGACTGCTTTCGCGACTGTAGATGATCATCAGAATTTGACATCAACAGCATGAATCCATGAACCCAACCTGCCTCGTTGCAATAGGTCAGACTAGTGCTGGTGGTGTTAGAGATATTTCCTTGGCACACTTTGGCCCTTTAATACCAATCAGTCTAGAGTATATTCTTTAGCCATGTGCATCAATTTATTGCCACAGTTTGCCATTTTCTAAAAACAACTTTCAGCAAGATAATGCATGAAAGCACAAGTTCTGTCAAATTGTTTTCATGAGCATGGCGAAGAGTTTAGTTCCATGGTCTCACAGTCTGAATCCAAGAGAACACCTTTGGGATGTGGAACAGCAAGAGATTTGCTGGACATATGTGAAACTGACACATCAATAAAAAAAGGATGTGGTGTAGTCATGTCAGCATGGAGCAGAAAAACATCTTGTAGACTCTGTGCCGCAAACAAATAAGGGGCTGAGACCAAAGGGACGCCTTATTAGCATGTTGTTCCAAAAAAAAGGAAGACTTAATGACTTTCTACCATGTCATGCAGTAGCGTACTTTTTGCTGCAGTTATTCAGTGGTTACATTATCTTTTTTTACTCATATCTCGGCAGAAAATTTGGTATAAAGTTGGTAGTTTGTAATTGTCTGGATATTGTTACCTTAAAAACAGCTCTGTCATTTGTGTCTGGGATATTAACAAGAGAGCCTTTTCATGTGAGCCCAGGTGATTATTCTGAATAAATACTTTAACTAAAACCTATGTAAAAGACAACAAGCCAAATCACTTAATCATTAGTGAATCATTAGCGAATGTCAGTAATATCTCTAAATTAATAATTTGGTCCTTGAGGGAATTAAGTGTTTGAAGTCAGATTCTCCCGTGGATTTCTGTCTGTGTGAAAGCGGGCTCCCTGTCTGAAGGAGGACAACATTCAGTCTATCACATCAAACGCAGACTAATTGATATGCCAAATAAAGCTCTCCCTCCGCTGCACCTCCCTCTATCACACACCCTCCATAATATGAATTTTAATAATAGCCAATGGAATATTGATGTGATCTCAATATGTCATTCCTCGACATTGAGTAAGTGAAATGTGGCTCTCAGTGGGCCGGTGATAGCGATTGTATTACACTGTGATGAGCTTACTGAATTCTAGTCTCGCATTTTTGGTCTAAGTTTTGATTTCTGTTATATTTCAATGATGAACAGTTCAACATAACAGAAAGATGCTTGAAATCTGAGTTCATCACTGTGCTGTGACAAAGTAGTTGGGTTGACTTTGAGTTAAATGAAACGGTGCCTCAGCTAAGTAAGTGTTAATATGGTATTAATGACATTTTGTGGGTGTGACAGCCACAATGATTGGTTTTAGAATGAACTCAGGTGGTTAGATGCTGCGGAAGGGCACAGCCTCTATATTGGTTTTGCATTCAAATACCCAGGGTTACATTTCACAAGTAGAACATATTTTCATCCAACCTCAATATACTATACCTGTCAATGGCAACTGAGGCACATTTAGTTTAGGGAGAGGGTTAGTCAGTCTCTGAGCCCATCACCCTCTGAGGACAACAGCCTATATTATTCAAAATATTAATGAAGAAGTGAAGGCTCCTGGCCTCAAATCTTGTCCCTTTCCTTCAGTTTCTACTTATTATCATGCAGGACCTGCAGAGATTAGGGAAATATAGCATGAGAAATTAAATTAAGCCTCTTTGGTTGTATTTATTGCACATGCAGTACTTTCACCTGATAGTGAATGCATACAAGTTAGACGACCAATGGATATGGACTATGAATATGGCATTGGATGTTGCTGGTTGTGTCCTATGGGAAGAGAAGGGGGTGATGGTGATATCATCACTCCCAACTGCCTGCTGTCCTCATCTTTGAGGGGTCAAAGTCCAGATGCTAAATATCACCCTTGTGCATGCTTTACATAATTATGCACTCCATGTGAGTCAGGCCTGGTTGCAATATGGGTATATCAGCCTACAACTGTTACGGTTAGGGAAAGATTTAGTTTAGAATAAAAAATAAAAAACAGTTTTCCTGTCTGATGCAGGATTAAGACGGAATCACATCTACCACCCAACTCATACACAGAGCGGTTTTCTACATTAAGAGAACATTCCATCCAGGGATGGAAACCCGCTTACATGTCAGAATCATCCTGCATATGGTATTGGCTAATATCACTTCTGTCGCTGCAGCAACTGCCGTGAGCCTAAATCAGGCGCTGGCCGTCTATTGTGTTGAATACTGCTTGCATGCAGTGCTGAACATAGGGTAGAAGTATTATTGATCGGCAAAAGGCCTTGTTTCTGGGACACATGAACCACTGCAATGAAAGTGATGTGCCATCATTTTCCAAATATTGCTGAGATGCATTGTTTCGTCTGCAGATAGCTTTCGAGAGTGGGTGTACACTGAATCCATCCACAAGAGCTTTGCAAAGGAAATATGTGGGAATATATGATGCACTTTAAACATTATCCAAACAAATTGAGTTCAGAGAGCCAAACCAAACTCGACAGTCAAACAAAGTGTGCTACATCCCACTGTCATGTAGATTATATTAAAACCTGCTGATGAAACTGTAGGGGAGAATCTACAGTGCAACAAAACAGGTCTTCTCCTTCTCTGACTCAGCTTTGATCAGAAAATGTTAGGATGGCCAGACCCCTGAATAGCTCAGCCCCCTGGAGCGGCCGTTTAGGAACTTGTCCCAAAACTGTCACCCTGGTTGATGAACAGTAACACACCCCCCAGCATCACATCAGTCCCTTCCTTCATCATCTCTCAATGGCCCAGGTGCTCTTCTGTATTAGCGGCTCGCCCCCCTGGAGCTGCCTGATTTGTACGTCCGGTTCGCCTGCCTCACGTGCGGATGAACATGTAAGCCAGCCGTGTAATGGGGCCTGCTGCATCACTACGGGTTAGACAGTACCTGGGGTCTTGTGTTACTGCCGCTTGTGATTTAATGAAGTTCTACATGGAATTGTTACTTTGAAAGGTCCAGATACTGTGGATGAAATGAATTTTCACTGGAACTGGAAACTAAGTTTTCATCGTCAGACTAATGTTCCATACATTTTAGCATCTTGAGTGCTAAGGGAGCATTATATTTGAAAAAAAGAAGCTTGTAAAAATTAACTACAACTGGGTTATTTCATCGATCAGAGGTAATTAAATGGATAGTTCACCCGAAAATGAAAAATGCACTCATTATCTACTCACCTCTAGAAAGAGGGATGGGTGAAGTGTTTGAGTCCACAAAACACTTTTGGAGTATCGGGGGTAAATAGTGTTGAAGGAAAATCAATACCATTGACCACTTCTTCAAACAGTAATAAAAAATGTAAAAAGTAAAAAAAAAAACATGTCTTCATACTGCTGCGGCGATGTCATCCAAGTGTCAGTAGGCCCCAACATTTAAATTGAGATTCGTTATTAGTTTAAATATTCTCTAAGATTTGATTCTGTTGTAAACGCGTCTCTGCAGGGAACCTCCCGCTGCGTTTTGCCTGCGTGAAAGGCAAACTCTGGGTCAACTCCTTAGCCAATTCTCCGGGATTTGCCTGAAGGTCATGGCTAACCTCATTTACCCTGTATAAGCAAATGTACACCACCTGGTAACAAAAAGCACAGAGTAAAGAAGCTGGTTAAAAGGATTCCTTAATGGAGTAGTCTGTCCATATTTCAAATACTTCACTTCAAATTCGAACTGTAACTGAAATTAAAACAAAGTCTGTATGAGTTTAAATGAGTAACCTTCCACCACTGAACCTGTTAATTCAGTGAGGCAAGTTTTTCTCTGATCAATCCACAATTGGTTTATCTGAACAAAATAGAAAGGGGAGTTAAAAAATGTGTGATTGTGTTTTATTTGTTTTCGTCCGTTTAAAACAACCATGATACAAGCTGCTCAAAATAATCACCTCACTGGAGGGACTGCATGACGATCGCTTTGAAAAGAAGCAAAACAAAAGAAAAATGAGGGACTATTTGCTCCAGTTGTCTCATTGCTCAGGCGTCTGTGGCGAAAAGGAAACATAAATTCATACAGTTTCACATTAAATAATGCAGCGCCCTTCTTCGATTTTGGACTCTCTTGCTCTCCATTCCTTCAAAGGTCAGCACTGTCCAGATGGTCTCCTATTAGTCAGAATTTACACTCTGATGTGAAAAAAAAAAAAAGATTACCAAAGATTTAAACAGATTCAAATTGGTTCAACAACCTAATGAATTTGACATTTTAAATGCTGGTGCAACTTGGCCAGACTGTCATCCTGTAAATTACAAATCTGCAGGCAGGTAATAATGACCTCAGGAAAGAAGGAATCCAGGTGATGCATTAACTGAAGCATCACAGTCTGCACTGGGAGAAGGTTGAGATTTATGATATGACATTAATGTACAATATATGTGAGGATTCCCAATCATCCAGGTTATTGTACCTTCAAGGGTTGTACAATTGACACTTGACGACGTTTCACCCCTCATCCAAGAGGCTTCTCCAGTTCTAACTGACTAGAAGGAGGCTTGAGGTATTTATGTGTGTCTGTACCTGGGTTGAGAGTCCTTATGTAGAACAGGCAACACCCCCCCCCCCACACACACACACAGACACACACCGGTTCATGGACTGTTGGCTCCTCTGAGTCAAGGTGTGAATGGCTGTTGATACATTTAACCCTGCTAGTGTGTGTACCATTAGGGTTACTGGGTGTTGAGCAGTATGTGAAGATAATTTAGGAGGTTTGATTAGTGAAAAATTCCATCTTCGTCAACCTTGAAAAGAAACATCACTTAACAGAGGAGGTGGTTAAAGACAACAACTTTCAGCCTACAATGCTGACCTGTCTTCTCTGGCCAAAATATGTACAACACTATCCTCAAAAGAGTGCCCCTTGTCCTAGACTGTTATTGAACCATAACTAATAGTGCTATTTTTTACCAAGATGACAAAGTCCCAACACCCCTGCCACTGGTGTGCTCTAAACAGGTCGCATTTGAGAGCCAACCAATAACTAATAAGAATGGCAGGAAAGCTGCTACTAAATGCAAACTGTCACGATTACTGTCATTGTCATGTAAAAACAGTTCCTTCTAAATTGATCCCATTAGTGTTAATAATGGATCAGAGTTTTATTTAGCTATTTTGTTACAAGGTTGTTCACACTAGCATAGTTCTTTTTAACAAAAAAGAAATGATGTACCTGTCAGATAGTCCAAATATACGAGGCAATTAGAGGGCTGAAGTAAATGCCTTACTAGTAACTTTGGTTGGTTTTAATTAGTCTTAGAAATGGCATGGCTTCAGCATTTCAGAGTCGGTGTGTTACAGGGGCTTAAATGAAAAACATTTTTTTGCACTGATGACAAGTGCTTGGCGATATGTCCACACCTTTGCTACTCAGTGAGGGTTTTGGTTTTAAACTATTTATCAGCAGAGAATGAAAGACAAATGTCTGTATCATGCAATAAGCATTCTATAGAAATATTTTGAGATGCCGCTATTGATGAAATGTACATTGCAATCATTATTGTTACTCATTTTTTTATTGACTAACCCTACCCAAGGACGCCCATGGGACACTGAAAAACTACGACCAAAACACGGGATGAAATTGGTCCCCACACCCTGCCGCGTCCTCGGCAGCCAGTCAGTTTCGTTCTCAGTGGATGCTGGTCTCCGCCAGGGCTGCGCCTTGTCACCAATCCTGTTTGTGATATACATGGACAGGATATCGAGGCGTAGTCGTGGTGGGGAGGGGTTGCAGTTCGGTGGTCTGAGGATCTCGTCACTGCTTTTTGCAGATGACGTGGTCCTCATTGGATCATCGGCTTGTGACCTTCAGCACTCACTGGATCGGCTGGCGGCCGAGTGTGAAGCGGCTGGGATGAGGATCAGCACCGCTAAATCTGAGGCCATGACTCTTAGCAGGAAACCGATGGATTGCTTACTCCGGGTAGGAAATGAGTCCTTAGCCCAAGTGAAGGAGTTCAAGTACCTTGGGGTCTTGTTCGCGAGTGAGGGTACTATGGAGCGTGAGATTGGCCGGAGAATCGGAGCAGCGGGGGCGGTATTGCGTTCGCTTTACCGCACCGTTGTAACGAAAAGAGAGCTGAGCCGCAAGGCAAAGCTCTCGATCTACCGGTCGATCTTCGTTCCTATCCTCACCTATGGTCATGAGGGCTGGGTGATGACCGAAAGGACGAGATCACGGGTACAAGCGGCCGAGATGAGTTTTCTCAGAAGGGTGGCTGGCGTCTCCCTTAGGGATAGGGTGAGAAGCTCAGCCATCCGTGAGGAGCTCGGATTAGAGCCGCTGCTCCTTTACTTAGAAAGGAGTCAGCTGAGGTGGTTCGGGCATCTGGTAAGGATGCCCACTGGGCGCCTTCCTTGGGAGGTGTTTCAGGCACGTCCAGTGGGGAGGAGACCTCGGGGAAGACCCAGGACTAGGTGGAGAGATTATATCTCAACACTGGCCTGGGAACGCCTCGGGATCCCCCCGTCAGAGTTGGTCGATGTGGCCCGGGAAAGGGAAGTCTGGGGCCCCCTGCTTGAGCTGCTCCCCCCGCGACCCGACCCCGGATAAGCGGATGAAAATGAGATGAGATGAGACCCTTTACAAAGATATGGATTTCAGGAAAAATATATCTTAATTTATTTAAATGCAAGAAATTAAGCAAAGCAAGAAGATGTATTATTGTTGGTCAGGCAGGACTGTTGGTTAGATCAAGTATTCCTGCTGTGCTAGTATGCAGTATTTCAGGCATATTAGCCTTTCCCAATATCATCAATCGCAGAATATTATCTTTCATCCATTCGGGATAAAATAAATACTGTGTGGAGGAGTTGAGCAGCAAAGTGATGAGATGAACAACAGAAATCTAATTATACGGGCATAATTACACATCAAACTTATGAACAACAATTATTATCAAACATTCATTTTGTCATCTGCTCAACCTTTGCCAGACGAGGATGCGGGCTGTCAAATTGTGTAGAGCTAATGCTTTTCAAACTTCAGAGAACAGCCAAGTTTTTTCACAATAACGCATTGGAAATGTCCTGGTGGCTCCATAATTAGGTTGTGGTTAATGCTGTCTCGAAAAAGCTTTCGATGTTGTGTTTTCATGGAGAGGGATTTCATTTTAACCTTTGTGTCGTGTTCGTTTCTCCCCCCTTACTTTGGTGCTCCCGGTCAAATTTGACCGGCCTGTTTTAACTGCCCTTACATTAACACAAAAACCATTGATTGTCACCAAATTGTATTTAACTCCCTTTTAACCTGTAAACAATGTCTCAGACTACTGGTTACATGAATAACTGCAGTGAATAATCACAGAAATTGAAAGTTGTATTCCAAAATTAACATTTATTGTAGAAAAATCAAAACAGAGACCAAATTCACAGAACATCAGAACATCAACATGAACACATTGTGTGTGTGTGTGTGTGTGTGTGTGTGTGTGTGTGTGTGTGTGTGTGTGTGTGTGTGTGTGTGTGTGTTTGTGTGTGTGTGTTCAGACATAGGAGTGGCATTTTGCAATCAGGTCACAGTGTGTCTTGCAAACGTAGGCATCACATTTGAAACATGTAAGACATCCTAATGATATTTTCCCCTCTTGTTCTGCCTCCTCTGTCCTGGGGGGATGAATACCAGAGCAAGTTGCCATCCTTGGACTGGAATGTCACCTCAGGTGTGTCTTCCACAGGGGCCTCTTCCCCAGGTGCCTCTTCCTCAGGGGCCTCTTCCTCGCCATATGTTGACTGTTCGGTCTCATGATGGTCTGGATCAAAATCAGGATCGTTGTCTTCTATTTCTGAAACATCCTCCTCTATTTCTGGTTCAACTCCAATCCCGTCTTCATCAGTTTGAAAAAAAAGGTCAAGAGCCTCTCTGACAGAAAAACGTCTGATCGGGCGCCGACTCATTGTGTTCAGAGTAAAATAAGAGCAATGCACAAGCAAGCTATATATAGGGGATCTGTGAGAAGATATCATACGTTTTGTATCGAAAGTGTGGTTCACGTGGGGGGATGGACACATTAGCCCGGGAAAGAGCCAGGTTCCCATAACAAACACCTAATTGGTAACTTTGAAGTGTTACACGTTTAGTCTGGAAGGTGTGGTTCACGTAGGGGGACAGGCACATAAGCATGGGAAAGAGAGGACACATGGTCAGTCTGAAAGGGGTTCACGTGGGGTGGAGTGTGTGTGTGTGTGCGTGCGTGTATGTGCATGCGTGCGTGTGTGTGTGTGTGTGTGCGTGTAGGTGTGTTTGTGTGTGTGTGTGTGTGTGTGCGTGTAGGTGTGTTTGTGTGTGCGTGTGGTGGTGGTGGTGGATTTGTGGTTGTGTACTATCTGATGAATGAACACAATCTAGGGTCACCCATTCATTTCCTATGGCGGTCATTTTTGACCGGGAACACCACAGGTGTTACAAAGTTGACTAAACAACTCAAAATTCAATGAAAGTAGTGATCAGCAATTGTAAATGTTCAAATGCCTAGTGTGGAGGATATCATAAGCCCTTGAGACAATAAAATGTAAAACACAATATTTATGATTGATCGAAATGGAAATCGGTCAGATTTGACCCGAACACGACACAAAGGTTAATACAGCAATGGCCTTTTACATACTCGTGAGTATGTTCAGTATTTGCAGTGTTTAATACGTTTTCTGGCTTCAAAGTATGTAACAACCATCAGGTTATAAAACACCAGGCATTAATCATTGTTAACCTGGGAACGGTGGATAAGGTAAAACATTGATTGAAATAGGCAAGCCGCCTTCTATTCTCATTGTTCCTCACATTTTCCACTCTCTGTAGTTTCTGTCTCACCCAGCTGGAAAAAGCCCAGAGACCTTCTGTGGGAGACTTTGTTGCTTGACAGTCGTTTTAAAAATAGAACCATTGATGCTGCTCACTGTGAAGACACTTGAATGGAACTTTGTTTAACGCTGGCATTTGCATCTAGCACACTTTGGTTGTTCAACCATCGTGGTCTCGCGATCAGAACATGAGTAATCGCTGTACTTGAGATGGTTTGCATGCGGCACAATAGCCATGGACACAGAAGGCACAATGTGGTGCAGCCCACGCAACCTATTGAGTTGAGTTTTGTGTTACAGTGTGTGTAGCTGACGGTAACAGTTGAACAGTCGTTTGTTTTCTCATGTGACTCATATCTACAGTATCTTCATAACATCTAATGTGTTTTATACATTTGGTGTGTTGGAACTGATACGTGCGATCAGCTTTCATCTACATCTTTATATTAGGAAGCCTCATATGTGCCTCATATGGATTTCTGATTGAATTATGAGCTATTGTTCATGTGTGCTTTGTTTCTTTGGTATCAGATGTCACATAGGGAGGCAATCTCTTTTGAGCTTGTGGTGGGTCCAGAACAGAGTAACTGTGTGTTGACCTGAACAATAAACTGGGCTGATCAAGACCCTGCACTTTATATGAAGGGCTAGTCTATCTCTTGAGGAGGCTAGTGTCTTTTCAACTGCAGGGGGCGCTCCTGAAGACCTTGCATGACTTTGGTGGCATCAGCCGTCCACTTTGTGGTGTGCTGGGACAGCAGCATCTCAACTGCTGACAAGAGACTGGACAGACTGATAAGGACGTCAAACCGGCGCTGGGATACCCCCTCGGCCCACTGGAAGTGGTGTTCCGGATGAGAATGATAGCTAAGAGAACTAGTCCCACCCCTTATATGGTTAGGGTTGCTAGAACACAGCAAATGTTCCCTTTGTGGGACTAATAAAGAATTATCTTATCTAAAGAAGGCAATATCAACAGAATGATTATTTAGCAATTCCCCTGATATGTTTATTGACAACAACTTTGAAATGTTTGCTTACCACTCAATGAACATGGCAACTACGGAATAGTTCAGGTTAGAAAAGCATTTTGATTACGACTAATAAACTATGGCTAAAGGTATGGTAATGACAGTATAAAAAGGTTATAAATGTTAATGTCAGGTCGTCCGGACAGTAATTAAAATGTGAGCACTGGTTCATGTCTGTGGCAGAACACAACTCTGAGCTTATTCATGAAAGTAAGTGAGCCACAACCTGATACAGTCACAGATTCACACCGACACACCCTGATACACCCATCAAACACACCCTGATATGCCCCCTAGAGGGGAGGTCATTTATTTGGATTGTTGTTCCAAGCAGGTAGTTAGAAGTGCTTATTGCTTTTCCAAATGCTGTTCCAGCTAAAGGCAGAGTGAAAAGCCATGTTCAGATAGTCTCCACTGGGAGACATTCTGAGTTTTGTAATGTTTGTCTCAGCCCCTTTTTCCTCTCTGACACAAGCACACTGTCGGCCTGACCTTCAGGACACAACATGTCCTACACTGGCCCTGAATGCACTAAAGTCATGAGGCAGAGAGTCGCTCAATATTAATGTAATTCCTCCAGACACTAAGGTATCATTAAAACCACTGGATTAAATTACAGGACATTTGTTGTGAGGGAGTATCGACTGTGTGTTCCCCAGAGGATCAAATACTCACATTTATTGTATCTACCCATTTAGCGCCACCCTGAGGCCACAATCTTGAAATGTAAAATGTCTACTTCAATAACAACTCACTTTGAACCGTAGTGGTCGGTGCAACAAGGATTCTTTGTTTGGATAAACCATAGGCTTCCTCTTGATGTTTGTCACCCTGACAAGAATAAATCCCTCTTAACTCATGTGCAGCTTCACCAGTCAAATGCAAATTTGCTTTCATATATTCACTTATTGAAACCTTACCACTTATTCAGCTGCAAAAACTGTTCCATTTAAACGCTTGATCTCAAGTTTGTTTTTCTCTCTACATCTCCATAAGGGACCTCCTTTTGCAAACAACATGTTTCAATTCATCTTTGTAGATGCAGCCTGAAGCAGCACATGCAATCAATATAAAATTGGGGAGGGGGGGGGGGGGGGGGGGCATTCACTGACATTGCACTGCTGTCTTGGGAACACTTTAGCAAAATAGCTTCATGAGAGTTTGTGTTAAGCTAATAGTGCAATGAGGGTAACAACTTATTTTGCTTCCACTTAATCTCCCTCTAAGACTCCCAGGACGGTTAATTGCACTGTATATAAAGATTGTGTGCACATGAAATGAACTACAGACAGATACTGCAGTACAGTATTATCTGAAATTAGCCTGGGCCTAATGAGAAGCGATAGTTCTCAAAAAACCCTGAGAGATGATTTTATGAACAGTGCTCGGAGCAGCAGGTGATCGTTGAGATCCCATGCTGTGACATATGTAGCACAGGGATTCAGAGCAAACTGACTGCGACACTGACATTTTTCAATGTGATTAAATACGCTCCTGCAAAGCTGTATCATTACAAGTAAATGGAGATTAACAATAAACAATTACCTTCAATGAAAGAATCAGGCAGAGGCTGCAAGGTTATAAACATACATAATGATGAATATCATTTAAGGCAAGATGTTGAATTATTAATACTTATAATGTAGTTTAATGTTTGACAATTTGCAAAAAGATGTGATATCTGAGCGTTACATATGTTCTCAATAAAGAGGTTTTCAGGGGGGGTCTTAGTTCTTGAATCTTTTTATCGTATCATAAATCTGAGAATACTCTTTACAGCCATAAAAGAAAAAACATTTGTGGCATGTTATTTGGGAATAAAATGTTCTATAAATCATGCTATGAATGAAATATGAGCAAACTCCTACGTAAAAAGCTTCAAAACGTAGAAAGGAATGAAAGAGGCAGGGTGTGTTCCATGTAAGTGTTACTGAAATAGACATTTCGGGATCTGTGAATGAGAAAGAAAACTAATTTAGAAAAAAACGGCCTTTAGAGAGATATGTATTGTTATTGCTATCTATAGTTGTATAATAGCGATCTGTGTGGTGGTGCTCATGAAAGTGTAGAAAATCAACTGAAACACGTTTTTCCCAGTTCAAAAGAAAGAAAAAAAAATCCACCAGTCTTTTTATAGGCCGCGGCTGAGGGACTGCTGACAAAGCTTTTCATGTTTTATTGATCAAAGATGTAACTGATTGACGGATGCATATACTCCCATCTAATTAACTGATGACATACATTGTACTGCCAGACAACCAATGTCCCACCTCATGCAAATGTGGAGCAACTCTTCATTGGCCTCATCAGACGAGCTCACTCGGTGCTGATGCTAAATATAGCGCCGGCCCCGTTTCTTCATTCGTGCCTCTCCTGGGTGTTTGCGGTATTTTTGCACATCAGCATCTTGTTATTGCCCTCAGCAGCTGGTTTGCAGCGTTCTGCAAACAGAATGCAGCATGTTACCAACAAACACTGCGGTGTCATCAAGGAGCGGCAGGCAGAAAGAGATTCAATCATATCGCTCTGACTGACGGCACTAGGAATGGTTAATTGAATATTTTATGTGTGTTCTGAAGAAGCTAACGTGATGCGACAGAAGACGCAGCTTGTAATTTGCAGGCCATTTAGTTTAAAACGCTGATAAAGGATTTATTTCACATAATACAATCCAGTTCCTCCTATTAAAGTATAAATAAAGCATTTGACCAAGTAAAAAATGACCCGTCAATAGTTATTTTATCTTTAATTAGAATTTTGATTAATATGTGATTAATCCATTATTGATTTGTCGGTTGTAACACATAAGCAGATTCAACCCCATTTTCTAGAGCAGTGGTTCCCAAGGGGTCGTTCGCCAACACGGGGTCATAACACATGACATGACACATGGGTTATGTGATTATAGACTGTGGGAGGAAGTGAAAAACAAATGATACAAACATCAGGACTAATCTTTTCATTTGCTCTGGGAAATTCTGGATTTACATAATCATGCCTCATTTATATCAGTGTCAGTCCAGACTTATATAATGTAATTTATGCGCTCACATGGATAACATTGATGCTTCACATGCATCTTCTGTAGATCCTACGACAAATTCCACAAATCTTTGTCATTCTGTGGAACACTTCGAGAATCTTTCATCTTGTCACTTTCACACTTGCCGTTTGTTTTGTTGAGTACCCAAGGGAGTGGAGTCTCGAAATCGGTGCAATTTTCCCATGATGTGTTCCACATTAATAAAGTTTTTATTAACAGCCGAGAGGTGCTCTGTAGCAGCTGGGAAACGTCAATGACAAGTCACATTGTGGTTTATGATCACCGGCATTTTTACGACTACAACAACTGATTCTCCGGTTCGTGGTTCTGTGTACTGAGTCGAGCTTCACTGAATAAACAGGTGAACAGCCCTTTGTGCTCCTGAAGCAAGTGCTAAATTACTACAGGTCACTTTGTCAGTTTCAGACAGAAAACTGCAACCAGAAGCCATCGACCCATTCCAAAGAGATGGCCTTAGAACGGGCACTGCACTGGTAATTTCAAGGTTGGCATCAAATGTGAAATTTTATCACAATTTGGTCTCTTCTTCTGTTTAATGTTGTTAAATAATGAGTCGACAAGTGTATTAGCGGAGGTCAGGTTGGGAGGTTATAATGACCTTTGGATATAAAATCTCATAATTTAAACCTATTCGATATTTTGGGGTAATTGGTCATAATTATCTCTGTAATTATCAAGTTATGGTTAGTGACTTCGCAGTTGCCTTTTATCTCTATATTTTAATAAGGTCATCATTGAGTCAAAAAGGTAATCTTTGCACAGATAGAATAAATTCCCTCAAAAGATATCATCCTCATGTCAATGGGACAGACGGACACCCTAAAAACATAATTCTGGTCCCGGCTGTCGCAGGCAGGGACGCATAATAAAACAATCTGCAGCCCCATTTGGATGGATTGAACGTTACACTGCAAGGTGGAGGATGAAATATGTCAACCATCGTAAAATTTAAGTCTCCGGTCTGGGATAGACATGAACATTCTCCAGGACAGAGCCAGAGCTGGAAGGATTCATGTCATCCATTGTAGTCCTGAATCACAGTAGCCTTGGCTAACAGAACAGACAAGAAATACTAGTATTGTTATTGTTCAGTATGGTTGGTGAAAATTGAAACGAGGGATCATATGTTGCCTGAGAACAGAGTTGTAAAACCCTGTTTCAGAGTGATGTGAACAGCTGGGCAAACTTCAAACGTGTGAGTTTGTAAGTCAAAACAGCCGTCCTCAAGCATCTCTCAATTTCCTTTTCTTTTATGTTTACAGTCTGCACAGTGTGAACTGTTTTTGGCAATCCGGTGTTTACTCCAGATCTAAGCTTTGTGAGAGACTGAAAAATATGCACAATGCAAGAATACAAGTTGGCAGACATGTATACTGTGGAGTTTTCTTTTCTTTTTTTTAAGAACGTTGTGCGTCACAAACAAAGCTCAGCAGGGACAACATAATTACCACCTTCCATCCGGGGTTCAGCCATTATAGCCAACAGGCTGAAACCTTTCATTCTTTCACATGAAGTCTACTCGGCTCTACAGTGTATAATCTGCTTCTTTTAAAATAAAGGAAGGCGTCATCACATCAACTCAAATGCGAGTGAGCAACACCGGAATATTCTCAATACTACTCATGATTGTCTAGTTCTGATAGTAGAAATGGGAAAGAAAAGGGAAGGGGTCTGGGTTTGGTGGAAATCAGTGTTGTTGATTATGTTTAGCAATTAACCATTAAAGCAACCAATGAAACAAACTCTGATCTCCTCTGCGGAGGAAATCAAAATATAGCCTCTTTGCTTTCGTAGAAAATTACCCCGAGCACAACAACCCAAACTAGAAGCACTGAACCCTTCTCATGTCTTCTCATCTTTATTGGGTGTGGTAGTGCAAAAAAAGTGAGTGAATATTACTGACAAAGAGAAATCTGGAATCCCTGGCTGTCTGCAAACACACATTTTCCACTTGTTAACTTATGTTTGAAAGAATTACAGTTTTTTAACAGAAGATTTAACAAAAAAAGAGTAGATGAAAGACGTATGAGGGTTGAGGACGGGGAATACTTCTTTTTTTTGCCCCTTGAGTCCGGTGTTGAATGAGGCCTTTTTCTGTGTGTTCAGATGTCGGCATCAAAATGTGACAACTTGCCTCATCATGTGTGATTAACCATGACAGGAAGCAGAGTCTGGTGGCGGGCTGTCACACTGCGGCACTTAGCGAGTGAGAGCCGTCCACAGGCATTGGCAGCTTTATTTACAAGTTAGCACCGTGACTGCAGACCCACTAACAGCGACTCCAGCCGTTACTCAACTCAAAGCACCTAATCCATAAATGTGACAGGACTTAACCTTAATTATAGCCTGTGTTTTTTTCTCCTCTGAACAAATAATGAATGGCCTTTGAGTTAATAAGCTTTATAAATGCATTGACATTTATAAAAAAAAACAATTCTGATGACAAATGCATGGAATTGTTGATTGTGAACACATCCATATAAAATCCAAAAGATTTGGACCTCTTTTTAAGCAGTTGTCATGGAGATGCTTTTAATGTGCCAGCATCATATTGACGTTTAAAAATTTCAGAAATGTTCTCTAAATGCGCCGTATGAAAATGCAACACTTCAGACGCCACTATATTATGTGGCTGCACGTTATATTTACTGCAGTTTTGACCTTATGGTGATTTCTCAGAAGCAAAAAAAAAAAAAATAGAATGAAACAGACTTGGCCATGAGTGGAGGTATAACAACGAGGGGTAACTGTGTATTCACACTGTATAGACTAACCTTTCAAAATGCCATGCTTTGTTATCAAGGACCGAGCCTACACCACCGCAGCACCACCTACGTGCGTGAACGGTTCTTCTGCAGAGGTGAAAGTATTTGAAGACACCAAAAGGAAAAAAGGCAGAGATGTGATCGTACAGGTGATATCCAGCTCTTTGAAAGGAGACACATCTTATGGCCCTGTTTCTCTCCGAGAGCCATTCATCATTTATTGGCTGGGGTGACTCGGTTTACTTGTGACATAACCAGGATAATGATATGATAATTTGATTCAGAATCGACTTTAACCTAGTCTACACGTGAGAAAACAAATAAATTGGCGGGATGTCTAGCAGCACTAAATTACTGAAGTTCAATTATCTGCATAGTAGACATTAATGGCCTTTCTTTGCCATGTCAAAGCAGTGTTGCTCATTAATTATCTAGTCTGTGGCGGCCCACCATTTCCTCATTTGTCCTGCTGCAGGGCTTTACACTTCTTATAACCCAAGAGGTCTCTGATTTGGTGTTTCTCTTCGCTTTGCATTGTCTAGCTGTGTGCAGTGCTATCGTCACAATCCAAATCTCCAGAACCTTTTACACTTTTCTCTGCATAACTTTGAATCGTGTACGAGGAAGTGAAAAATGATTGGATCCGCCCATTTATTTGAATTCCCACCTGAGTACAGTTCTTTCCTGACCTGCAGTGTGCACTTCCAGTATTCTTTGCGCAACCCCAACACAATTGAACACAACCTACTTTGCAGAGTAGTAAGACTTATTATCGGGTTTATCATGAGCTCAACCACAAGCTGAATATGTTAAATGGCCTCACACAGACAAAAAATCCTGAGAAAAATAATGTGATTGGGTGATCAATGAGGCAAGAACTATCTAATATCACTGTAAGAATCGAGGGGGGAGAGGTCCCCCTTCACTCGTCTTCTCAGTGATCCTTTGTTCCCACTGTTCACGTGAAAAGGGAGTGGCCTGACTTCCCAAGGTGTTGCAAAGATGCACGTTGTTGGTGAACACCACATCACCTTGGATAGATAGATGTCGCTCATGTGGATGCTGGAATAGACAGTTGCAACTATTGCATTTGAGCAAAACATCTCAGGAACATAACACTGCGGCTTTGCATGACTGTGTGATGGGCGATAAAATGTTTTGGATGTAATCCAGCTTACAATTTACATCCCGCATTCAGAAGCGAGTATGTTACAACCTGGCAGCAGACAAACATGTGCTTCAGGCTCAGGCTCTTTACGTAAGCCTCCTCGCAACATCCACTCACCACAGATTTTGCAACAACAAAGAATTTTGGAATTTAAGTGCGTTATTACTCTTGCATACATTATGCATAGCCCCTGTGTACTTGTCGTCAACTCAAATATTCCATCTTTTGTGCGGCACTGGAGGCCTCAACTAACACAGTAAATTACTGTATGCAGCTCCATAATATATCTTGCATGCAAATGAGACTATAAATACCCCGACTCATCTCTCAGATGCATCACTCTCGCGGGGTGTTAAACACTGAGCTGCGACACACTATAGGGCCTCTCGCTGTACTGTAGCTTCCTCACCATAAACAAACTTAGTTCTGTCAAGCGCTGATAGAAATTCTTCCCGACAAAGGCATGCGGCGGTAACCACGGAGGCTGAGATGAAGAGGCTTTGGCGTTTCCATACTGGTCAGCAAACTTTTTTTCCAGGCGATACGGTCGTAGTCCAGTTATTTTTAGGTTGGATATTTACAAAGAGAAGAATTCATTGGCATAGAACCTGAATATTACATAACAAGTGCAGACACTGCACTGTACCTGGTCTTGAGGGAATGTAAGGGACAAAGGGTTTTAAATCTCTGTGTCTGTCTGCATGCTATTAACGTTCATACTGAAATGAGTAAAAGCATTTAATTGGCTGTATGGAGATGTGATTATAAAAAGGTTGAACCAAAGTGCTTGAATTCCAATACAAGTATAGATAGCAGTACTAATACTACTTAGTCCAATCTTGATGAAGAGGAAACATTTAACCAAATAAACCTCTGATAACCTGTAACCCATGTTTCTTACGTCGCATCGTCACAGCTTTTAAATCTCCTCATTACACATCGACATCTTTCTTTGGTAGCTTTTTTATATATGGCACCTCTTTTTCATCCCGATATATATATATACATTTTTTTGGGTTGCTGTAAATTTCTCACATGGGCTAACTCAGCCAGCCATTATAAGAAGGGGTTGGCAGATATAGTTTAAGTAACGTCCAGAGCAACTGACGCTTGCGTTCTAACAGACAAACGGTGAATATCTCCTTGTGAATGAGCTCAGTAATTTGTTTTTGTGAATTAAATGACGCTGTTGGATGTGTTGTCGTGTCGCCTGTGCTCTTTTGACACTGCTGCAGTTCTTACCAGGTGACGCTGTAGCAGTCAGAAATGCTCAGGAATAAACCCTAACCCTTTGACATTTTGTAAGCTGACGTGAACATTCTTTTTCCACCCCGCTGCTCGTAATTATGAAGGATTTGATGCGAATGTGTCATTAGCTGTCTTCAAGGCTGTTTCTCTGTGGCAAAGGGCAGTAAACAAACCTCAGCTCTGTATTTCGCACCATTTTGTTGTGCAGATTTGAAACTAAAATGTTTAAATGAAGGATGTGAACTTAACTTTAATCAAATATATATGGATGCGGCGTGCGCTTTAATGTACACAGAAGAGTAATCCACACACGTGTGATCATCTCACCAGAGCGTAGCCTTTTCAAATTCACATACATTCATCACTTATTAAAGCTGCTAAATCCAATTCAAAAATACATGCTTTGAAATACAATATCCGTGACTGCTCTGCGTCCGAGCACCCCACTCCAGCTGTTGGTACTGCACACCCCTCCACCCCAGCACACCCCCGCTCTGTATTCTTCATGGAGTAAGAGCGGTGAGACTGGCTGCACCGTGATAATGATTAAATGGCCGGTGCCTTGAGCCGAGGTAACATTCATTCTTCTCAAGCTGATTTTGCTCAAACACAGATGAATTATGTAGCCCAGAGCCGCTCAAGCAAACCCCACGATGTGTCAACCGTGATGCGGAGCTAAAGATAGAGGCAACAACTGGTCAGGTCCCCCTCCCCTGCACGGTGTTGTAGAAAACACTGTAGGTTCAATGCAGAGGCGGATCGAGAAGCCACAGCAGCGCGTTTAATAGCGTGCCAAGCTGTCATCTGTCGTTAGAGCATAGATTATGCATATAGCAATGTAACTCTGAAAGAAAGCCTCTGGAGGCAGTGAGAGAACTGGTGTGAATCATTAAAATGTATTGGCACTGGACCTTTTGCAGTAGGAAAATAGCAGTGGGTGAGACTACGTGTAACATCTTTCACAGCAGCACACAAGGTAAGATTAAAGTCAAAAGCAGAAGAAAGGGAAACTGCTTTGTGTCCGAGAATCTTTGAAACTTTCCTAAAGTTTGCTTCCTTTATTGCAAAACTCACCGTTCAATTCTCATCCAGCTGTACGTCTCATGTTTGCACCACTGGGCTGAGCCAGATGTCCGTCTTAAACCAACTGAGCTTTGGTTTTGAATGTCACGCGTCGCTCGCGGTGAGGTGCTGAGCTATGAGAGCGCCTTTCTATGGTGCCGGCACTTTGATGCTGTCTTTAACATCAGGCTCAGTAGGTTAAGGTGACTCTAAGGAGTGTTGCCTTTCTGAAAACATTGTTCATTTGCATTCAAAGGGACCACCGGTCCTCCCGTCCGGCGCTTGGATCAAAACACTGCCAACAGCAGGGCAGAGCGACGTGCTTTGCATTCTTTCTGGACCTCTAGTCTTTGAGGTGCCTCATTTGCAGCCTAGGTGTCATGTGCAAATCCCTCCAGATAGACAATGCCATGGCATTCTACTGAGCATCATGTTATTATGTCAGGTCTATAGGCAGAGGAGGATTTGATGCTATTTGGAGGAACAGGTAATGGTAAAGGAGAGAAAGAGTGTGTATGGAGGCTGTGTGGAGACCTGGGAAAGGAAGGGACAAAGTGAACCTGTGGATTTTCCTCTCTGCGCAAGTGTGGTGTAATGCAGTACTGCCAATTCAGCACTCTTATGACTTATGTGTGGGAAAGCACTTGTCTCATGTCCACTTCCTCAAGTCTGGGGAACCACCCGATTGTGGCTTGTTGGCAGGTTTGAAACAGGAAGCCTGCATTTCAGATACGGGTGCTGGCAAGACAGGTACAGTCAGATAACATACATAACTGAATTGCATTATGGGAAGTATAGGATCCAATATTGTTTTTGGAGGTTGGCCCACATCAGAGAGTACAAGTCAGCATACCTCTGCCTCTGCTGCATGTTCTAGCCACATGAGTGGTTTGCTAGTTAGCCAATATTAGCAGGTTGACACATTGTAATAAGACTATGAACATGCAATTATTATATCTAATTAACAATAGCATGTACTGTCATTGTGAGGATATAAGCATGCTGACATTATCATTTAGCTAAACCATCAGTGTTGCTAAGGCCTGACCGATAGCAGAATGGCTGCAAGTTTAACTCCACTGGCTAAAAATTGGATCTATATAATCAATGAATCGTATTATGGCACCGGTTTCCCTTTGCAATGAACGGCACCTCCTGAATAACCCAAGAAATTTAAGAAATTGAGACCATCGATCTTGTTTGGCAACAAAGTTCACACGAGGACCAATCACCTCGAAATAATGCATGAACACTCACAAGCTAGAGGAAGCGAGTGGTGTTTTCCTTGTTCCTCCCATTCCGATGACATTGTGTGAATGCAGCATTAAGTGCAGCCTCACAGAGCTGCTGGAATGGCTGTGGACTCTTTTAGAGTACATTTAATAATACATACGTAGTCGTTGGGAAACCAAATTGTACAATTTTATATTACATACAGTGAAAATACTTGAAGGCAAATGTTGCTGTGTTGTTCTTTGGAGAGCGTTACAGTCGGCAGGGCAGGCCACCTTTCTCTAGCAGATCAAAATACCCAGCAATGTAAACACCATCCACACAAACATTCTTTTAATTAGCCATGTTTGATTGGTCCCTGTTGGACTTAATCGTCTTGGCTGTGACCAACTGAATATTGACAGAGAGATAAATTGGTACTCGAGCCCTTCAGCAGCTTTTATGGACACAGACGCACTGTACATTCAGTTGCAATAAATACATTTCATGGCCTGCTATTTTATAGAGCCTTTATATGTCTGTGCATGAATAAGTGGCCAACACGTGCACATCAATTTACATGGCCTGCTTCTTTTAAATGCCCCCGATAACTTATATGCATGGAGACTAAAAAAACAGTCCAGTTGAGGCTTTGGTTTGGATCACATGTGTTTTCTGTGGCTCAGATCAGACTAACTAAAACTGACCATGTGAAGTAACAGTGTGTTCGTTTGTGTTTAGTATGAGGGGATATTTGTTTCTCATATGGAAGCCCAATTAATATGCTGTATTATGCTGACGTTTTGTTTCCGTACACATCCGTGTTTGGTTCACAGTTTGCATTGGAATGGCTTAGAAGTGGTTTCATTCTGCAAGTCTTGATTTTCACATCCTGTTGTGAGTGAATCCTTAACACGAATGCCTGAAGGGAAACTGGCTCTGAGACGGAGCTCATCACTAGCACTGGACACACAGCTTTAACGATTTATTGGTGTCCTCCATCCAACTTGATTGATCCCTTCAAGAGCACGTAAATGATGGGACGCGCTCTTAATTGATTGCCTTGGTGCGACGTCTTGCAAATAAAGCGACTGCCCAGCTTAATTTGCCTTTAGCCACTCAGGAACTCACTTCTTATTTAAGTAAACTGACAACCAACATAATTACATAGAACCCCAATGTGTTGAATATGAAACTGGAGCGCACATCACAATACATACACTCCCACTAAATTCAGTCAAGCTATGCTATGCAGACAAAACAATGCCAATCATGAATTTAAGATTTCCACTGGGGGAGAATGATCTTTTTCCCCTTAAGAGCTGTCCATTATTCAATAGGGAAATCCATAGACAAAATAAGTTGCATTGATCTGCTGCCTTGTCCAGAGCCAAAATTAAATGGATTCTTTTTATTAGCTAATGTCCGATCCTTTCACCAAGTTTTGTCAAAAAAATCTATTCAGGTTGTGTGTAATCCTGCTGACAACAAACGGACAGGGATGAAACTTTAACTTCTTGGTTGAGGTAATACATTTTGTATATAATTGAGCAAACTATTGGATAATACCATATCACAGGTTCATTCAGCTTTGAATTCTATTATGTCTCATTTCAAAAATGTCTCCCAATCAAATGCCTCAGGCCTCTTTTTGGGAAGAACAGTCACTCTGAAATTAACTTCCTTTCATCCAGACCCTATCGGTTACATCCCAATGGACTCAGATCAGGTACCTACACTCTCATACAGACAAAGTAACGAAAACCTCTCCTTTTCTTTGTGTATGCTGCATCTAGTAGCATTTGAAATGAAACTACAAGCAGACAAGATGGAAGAACCATCCACAACTTGGTATGTCCAGATTATCTTACTTGGCTCTGAAAGGTATGCACAAGATAGATAAATCCATTTTAAGGTTAACAAGCGAAAAGCAGTAGCACAAGAAGAATGACAGCTGCCATCCTGGAGATTTATACATTTTCATAAAAAAACACTTGCAAGTCCTAGATTTACATATTCATCACCTTTGATGCCTTACACCCCCATGAGTGATGTCATGTCGTGAATCTGCATTAAAATTCACACCGAACATTGTGTCCACATACATTAAGAAAACCTTTTTCCACTGTACCATGTTTCAATGCGTTACATCAACCATAATCTAGACTGACAGCTGCTGATGACCTACGCGCCATGTATGCCAACAGCAGTGTCTTAATATATGGCGTGAAATTGTAGCCGTCTGAATTCTGGTTTAACTTTTACAGCTCCGTGCCTGTTTGCACTCGATCAGTGTTAAGCCCACCACGAGGCAGTGTGGGCACTCGGGCTGCTGTGGGTGGGAATGGGGAGGGATGGAGAACACAGCTTGCAGGCTCTGGCATCTGATTAAGCATATTATGCTGTCAGAATCAAAGCAGAGGTGTACTTGGCAACAGCCAACCCGCTACAACCAACAAAGTCAGGAAATCTCTGTGGCTTAGTAACACCCCACATTGCAGAGGGGGCTTGTCAATGGGATTTTCAGGAGGATATTCTGCAGCTTTTCAGCTGTGACAGAGGCGGAAATCACACAGCATGAAACCACGTTTCTTTCAACCCATTCATCAAATTCTAATTTATAAACCCCATTTCTAATGAATGCACCAGGGACCGTGTGTACTCTAAAGGGTTTAACTTTTGCAAATAAGCAATAAGTTTATTAACTCAAAAATGTAAAAACATTCACCAACACTTCATTCAGATAACCTGGATACTTTTTAGTCAAAGGTCAAGGTCACTGTGGCCTCACAAAACCATTTCCCTTGTGAATATAGACATCGTAAAAACTCAGAGGATCCCTTGAAATTTGGCACCGATGTTCACTTACTCATGAAATAACGATTACGTGGTCAAAGGTCATGCTGATCTCATTAGTCTAGGAAAAAGCTGAACTAAACTGCACTGCTGGTGAAGGCACACAACCACAGGGCTGCAATTGGAGTTCATAACGTGGCTGACCAGACTCAGACTTAAATAAGCTGCAGGTCTCTAGAGGTATAGGCAAGTTTTGAAGTAGACAGAGTGCAAATCATGGTCATTTTCAGGGACTGATCTCTCTGCTTTTCCATCATGCTACACCGGTGTCACAGTGCCACAGTGCTTATTATCCAGTATCACACTGACGCTATTTAATATGCTCTCTTTTGTCCATTGCCATTAATACTCCGGCTTCCTCTCAGCCGGCGGGAGTTCGTGTAAATTACTGTTCTACCCGATCTGGCAAAGACAGACGTCTGGCAGATGCGAACCTCAAGACGAGACATGTATTGTTCCGTAAACAGAGCACAAATTACATTGAGACTTCAAAATTGCGTCTGTTTATTAACTTTGGCCGGCGCAGTCTGGAGAAAGAACACACCGTTTTCTTCTTAAAATGAACATAAAAACCTTGTCGGATCTACCTTTCTCCCTCCCTTTGTGTGCGCTTTAATCCCCCCCCCCCCCCCGATTAGGATGAGAAGCAACAGCGGGTTCTGGGAGGACATGCGCTCTGACATGGTTGCAGAATCTTAATGAGATGTATTAATGCTGTCATTGTCAGGCGCCAACGTTTCACAGTGTGGGTTTGAATCTGTTGATGCCATACCCTGATGTGCTCAATTCCACTGTTCCCTGCAAGAAGACATACCACAACTTTAATTCTACACACTGAAAATCAGAGGGATGCATTTACCACACAAAGCCAAGACAATTTCTCTGTTCGCCCCTGCACTCAAGTGGAGTCATGGCCGGCCGTGCGCATGTGAGATACAGCTCATGACAGGCCAAAGTCAAAAAGGGCAGGCTGTTATTTCCCTCCCATTTTAAATGTCACATCTTTCTGCATGTATTACCTTGGAATTTCAAAAGACCTACAGTTTATTTTGCGGAAAACATTCAGAATGTGTCATGTTCAAAAACACCAATTTCCACTGATGTGTTGTTCAGAACTCTGCAGCGTTCAGGTCAGCCATTTCTACTTTTCACTAATGGTCCTGCTCTGCCTCTCTCTCTCCCCTCCTTCAGGTGACCTGATAAAATCAACAGAGACAAATGTGACAAAGTAGCGAGGGGAGCTGTTGTATCAATCAGACGCGTCCTTCTTGCCACGAGGCATCATGTGCTCGGATACCTGACCTGACCAGACGACTGATAACTGTAAGTACCAAAGCACGAACTCAGAATGATATTCACAGTGATATCTATCCGTCTGCATGCTGGTTTAAAGCTCACATCTAATGTAGCATATGCTTTTAAAACAAATGTCCCCCCTCGGTTTAAATGCAATTTAAGTGACCATGATGAACCTTTTGTGACAATACAACACTGAGAATAGTCGCTTCCAACTGGTGTTTATTATTTTTCCACCTCATTCATTAACATGGGTAGGGCAAGTATCACAAAGACCTCTGTGTGGTGCATTATAGTTCCACAGCAGCACAAACAACATCAGCTACTGCAGGTTTAAGTACCCGGGTCTGTCAGGTTTCCGCTCTAATCTGATTTTGTAAACGTACACTATGTGTTACACCTAATTTCAGTACATCAGGATGAGAAGCAGCTGTATCATGGCCATGAACTATATAGAAGTAACCAGGTTTGTAACTGGCTTTTTAAGTGTAAATATAGGCCATGTACTTCAGAAAGGGAAAGTAAAGCTGGGACACAAGGAATGTCCCAGGGAATTAGCTGATGCATTTAGTGATAAAGCTCCAGTTTCCCCAAAAGAACAAAATCCACAGTGACACAACTTAGCCTCTAGAGGACTAAATAACAGATCTAGCAGTACAACTTTTGACTTTGTATAATACAGACACATTGTGACTGTGACACAAACACACACACACACACACACTACAGAGCCTACTTCTGACTTCTCCGACTTCAATATTGATGCTGAAAAAGGAATATAGAAGGAATATGTTGCATCTAAGAAAATACAAAATAAAGGCATTCTTCCAAAACAATGATGTTTTGGAACCTACTGCTTATCCACATTGACGTTTATGAAACCATTTACCACAATGATGCCCTCTAGAGTTTGGATACACCGCTCAATGAGTTTATATCAGATATCGGACAAACCTTTTGAAACGTTATTCAGGGTTAGTAATGTTGGCTGAGCCATTTATTTATTTAAAACTGTACATGAGTGTTATCGAGAGAAATATTGGGCCCAGGTTTGGAAAGAGAAAAAAACCTGTCAGGTTTGTTTTCTTTTGAGCGCAAATCGATCCAATTTCGTACAGACACAATATCTGAGCCCTGATCATATTGTCCGCCTATGAATTAGCCTCTACGGGCAACAGCCAATATTTTGGGGCTTCTTGTGTAGACAGTGAGTATCTAGGCCAAGATTCTGTCTTTGGTTTGCGTTACACTGTTTACAGTCAACATAGTTATTTTATCACACAAAACACTTTACAAAACGCATTTCAGGTCCGGAAGACATTTTTGCTCAACTCATTTAAAAGCTATTTGTATATGAATAAGAAGCAATTAAAATATCAATAGCTGATTGATTACGGTCAACGTTTGCCCTCAGACTTTTTACCTGTGGGCAACCAAAGGATGTCCCAACATTATAGGTCAAACTAGAAACACAGCGGAGGGCTACCGGTCCCAAAATCCTGATGTTAAACATTTCACATACAGAATATGAGTATCTACGAGTATCATTAGCTTTTATACAAAACATGATAAATGGTTTTGGCAATAGACAGCAACCTCACCTTATATAAATACATAAATAATAATATATAAATTACCCCAGAGAAACAAAACGTTCCAAAAGTTGCTAACTTTGAATACGCAGCCTCTGTATGGTTGTTTATGAGGGTGCGTGCTGTTGCCCTTGTTTCCTTGAAGTCGAGTCAAACTAAAGCCAGCACAGATAAGCTCTCTCAGGTAGAAGCGTTGACATTTAGTAGGAAAACAAACATCACTCCCCCTAAAACAGATCAGTGTTCATACTCAAGGTAACCCTCCGCTCACATAAATGTATATACACCGAATGCTCAAGTGTTCACAGGTTAACCAATGAAATGAAGTATGTCTTGATTCTTCGCAATAAGAGAAAAACATGTCAAATTCTCTCCTCTCAGAAACTTGACATTCGTCACCTAATCTTCTTAAAACCAACCTGTCACAAATCTTCTCTCAACATTCATGCTGCTTGCACGGCAATGATCGGATGATACACTCAGCAAAAACCTAGAAGATTCTGATTTACAAAGTTGGATTAGGTTGGAGTCGTAAGCTATCTCCCCTCTCACTCTTTCCTGCCTCTCTTGTCCTATCACTTTCCGTGAGAAAATGGCATCATTTACTGCCGTCACTGCTGAGCTCATTGTCTCCCATTATCCCAGGGACAAAGCTGCCATGACATTGAGTTAATCCATGCTTGTTTCAATTTTGCTTTCGGGGGGAAGAAAACAGATAAGGAGTTCGGGTGAGGGATGGAAAGGAGGCGCCATTCAGCAGGCGAAGTGGACTATAGTAATTGGGATGGGCAAGAAAAAGATCAAATCCAATCCGTCTGGTATATTAGATTGATTTTCTTAAAAATTTTGGACGTGCCTTTAAGGGATTTTCTCTATGGGATTGATGGAGCGCTTCTCTAAAACCTAAAATTGCTTGCTAAGAGTGTCAAGACATACATTCTGTAAAAAGAAAAACTCCTGCTAGACTCAAATGAAGATTTGATGAAATCTAGGGCAAGGAAACTGCAGGGACGTTCTCCCTCATCGACATCTTCACTATCATCGCCACCAGGAGACATAAAACACTGCGGCAAGAACTCAGAAGCTGCTGGAAGGAGAACTGTCTTCAAACCATATGCCTTGCCTTTCCACTGGAAAGGGAGGTATCATTTGTAAAGTTCACCGTCTTAGATAAAGCTCCTTCCAGGAGTCTAATTATAGAAAGTCCAAGTCACACACTGCAATGTGAACCTCGACTAGGCTGCCTTAATTACACTGGCAGTATAAAGACAAGAAAACAGGGTTAACTGGAAGATAAGACGTGGGGTTGATATACATGCTGTATCCTTATACCGATTGGTTTCCTCTGGCATTTAGACGTAAAGAAAGTGTTGGACTGGTGCCAAAAAGCTGCAAAGATAGATTTTCATTTTACATTACAAAAAAGATGCTGTTGAAAAGTATCACGGCAAATCCCTCCTGCTGTTGTCAATTTGAGGAGGAAACACAATTGATCAAATCCAAGGAAAACATGTTCTACTTGGTATTCATGATGCTCTTACAGATTTAATAGGCGGCAATAAAAATTACACAAGCGCATGAAGCAAAAGGTTTTGACGACATTGCCAATTGTATATATAAGTGATATTAATTCACTGTGTCTCGTTTCTTAGAGGGAACCACAAGGTAATCTGTCTAGTTTAAAAACAAAATCTGCAATACTTTTTTTCGGGGTAAAAAATCTGATAAAGATTTTAGTAACTATTGACCTAGGCAGGTAGAGCCTTGTTTGCTACCTCACAGTCCTCCAGCTGCTTAGCCCATTCTGAGCCATTCACTGATAAAATCTCCAAGTGGTGTTGTTGTCACTGTCTGCGGTCTTTTGTCGTATGTTTTCAAAGTTCTCTCTCCAGTTGGGCTTCAGCTCCTGAAAAGGTCGGAATTAAATGTTTCTCTGAACTGCTGCAGAGGTCCAAAGTTCCACCTCTCTGGTTCCCTCTTTTTATCATGTCTTTTGGTTTTCTTGACATCCCCTCATCCAAACAAAAACTTCAGCAGTCAATTTACTTGTAGGGTCATCGGCAAAACACCTGCCTAGTTTTAAGTCTTTCGGTTTAACTAGAGTTTGACTGTGATAGATTTCTGCCATTATTGCTATAGAAGTGTAATTCAGTAAAACAAAGCAGTGATGTCAGACAAAGCATATGATTCTGACTCAAACCAGTACAATCCAAGTTAGCTGGTAGCATGCCAATGATACTAGGTCATCCTGTTACAGACATACAATATGAAAAACAGATCTTGAAGCAGAAATCATCAATTCAGTTCTTTGGATCAATACAAATAGAAACAAGGCTTCCATGGATCAGGCAGTGGTCAAGACTATGAAGGAATCCAAGACGCAACCAAACAAATCAAAATGCAAATATGAAGGAATCCAAAGTAATGGTCCAAAATTCAAAAGTAAGATTCAAGCAGTCCGAAGAGGCAAACACGAGGAAGAACAGAGCAGTAGAACATGGTGAGCAACACTTATACGAGGTAAACAAGACACATATGTTACAGAAAACTAGCAGAAAACCACACAAAGACAAGATAACCATTTTTTATAGGAAGTCCACAAAAAAAGGTTCTCAAAGGGAAGCAGATTACAACAGACCAGGCTCCATCCACTGGCTTCACTGGGAGAATTGCTTGAATGACCTCCACTGTCGGCAGTGACCGGGCCATTTGTAAGATATATAAGCAGAAACATGTCACTCCATGTCAGGTCCTTGGCCGGCTTGAATCAGAGATCAAGATCTGAAAGATCAGTATCGTCCCTGCTCGTAGCAGAACTCCGCTCACGGGTAATGGAGAGATGGCACTCAAAAGCAATTAACAAAAAAAAAACTGAAAAATGTGTCGCCATTATTGGTCCTTATTAGGGTAGTTTGCCTCCCAAAAATATCCGTAACCATCTTTCATATCCGCTATGATGGGAACAGTGAAGTAGTAAAGTGCCTCTTGATAGTATATTATTGGCAAATTAACCTAATTAACTGGAAAGAGATTCATGGAGCGCTCTAAGGTCACCCAATGTTTGTGCTGGAAAAACTAATCTTGAACATTTGCAGGGTGAAGGAGACACATAACATTTCTCAATGCCGGGAATTGCCTCCCCCTTCTGTCCCATCTCAGCAGGATATCAAAAAGATGATAGCGAGTTAATATCAGCGTGCCATCTATTGATTGCACTTGTCAGCTTTTACAATCTGGCTTCATCTGTTGGTCTGCGCTCCCTCTGCCTCATTTAAGAGTTTCCCAGGGACCGAGGTGAGCCCGTCCTCTAGCTGACAGACTGCTCCCCCATCCATCTCGGCCCTGGCCGTTCCCAGACTCACCACCCCTCTTACAGCTGCGCACAGGAGCCCCATCATGGTTCACTAATCCTCCTCATTAAGCCAGGCCCCCAAGGCTCTCGTTACTGTACATCTATTCCCACATGTCCTGTTCCAGACTCATGGCTTTCATCTTTGGCAGCATGTGCACATGTCATGAATGGGCCATGTGCCGTATAGTGCGTGTCGGGATTTTGATGTCTCTGTCAGCTGCAGGACCTGATAACATGGGGTAGAGTCAGCTGATCTCGCTATACCTTGGAGAGGGAACTTGATTGTGCTCAGGTTGGAAGCCTCTTTCACTGTAACTTCACCTCCTCTGGGGGTGAAGGCTTTTTCTATTGGATTCACATTAATATCTCTGTTCGATTTAAGGATCTATAGGAATCACAGGGAGAGTTGTGTTATCGTCGGTGCATGTGGGGTTTGACACTGCAGGTTAACTCCCAGGGCAGCATCCGTCTCCGCCTTTATTGCTGTTACACTTCATGTTTCGTTTTATTGCAGTGTTCCGACACCGAACCTCGCCCGGAGAGCGGAAAAACAAATATGCTTTTTATAGCCCCCCCCACAAAAAAAAAAATAAGTGTTTAATTCCATCCCCTCTTCAACTTGTGTAAAGGTTGGGGCAGAGCGAAAAAATGCTCAGGGGATCTATTTTAACCTGGCTTTGAAGTTCTCTGTCCACACCGCCAGCTGTTTGGATTTCCTTAATGAAACACTTTACGAGATTCATGGTGGAAACAACTGAGGCCAATCGGTAGCTGCGACGTTGAAGAGGCTTACCCGCAAATCGGAAAAAAGTCCCGGAGACGCTGAGCGCACATCCAGTCGTTTAACTTCCCTGAGAATACGGTGGTAAAGCTGCACTGACAGGCGGCGCCAGATGGGTTTGGAGGAAACAAATCATGTCCTGCGACACCGCATCACAAAGTTGAGCAGCTTTGGCTCTATATCTGAAATATGCTCAGAATGATGGGCCGTTGAATTTGTAAATCACTTGTCGTAGAGTTTTTTGTATTCAAGCGGTGGTGGGTGTGTACTCAACAATCAGAGGTGGCCTGGGTGACACATTTTATACACTGAATAAAATGCAGCATCCTGTTAAGGTACAGTTTTGGAATGGTTCCGGACTTCTTTTATGGCCTGCCTCAAGTCACTGCTTATGTTGGTTGTATTCTTTTACTATTTCATCGTAGTTTGCCAAAAAGCGTAAACAAATAGTTTCTTAATCTCCAATAGTTTTAACATTGTTGCAGAGTCATAGCTCGAGGGCATGAGGGTGGGTGAGTAGTACTGTTGCACAGACACACAAGTGTTGTCTGTATTCCAAATGCAAATAAATGTAAAGTCAATAGTAGTGGCTCCTAGCCCAGCTACTGGAACCCTTTAATGCAGAGCACTGTTAATGAAACTCATATAGTATACTGCATGTCCATTTGTCTTACTTTGAGTGCAAGTTTGTTGTATAGTGCCTTCACAAAACTCCACAACTCAACAAAACAACTTCGCTTCCCGTTTATTTCCGTGTGGAACGAGGCGAGACACATTCACTTTACCCAGTTAAATATGTTTGAACTCTGACACGAATCAGAAGCTCACTAGCTGTGCTCACTCCGGGACTTTTGTCTAAAACACTACTGGCCCTATTACCTCTCCTCTTTTACTTTTGGTTTCACAATGGGCGAAGGTTTCACCAAGCAGGTGTCTGTCGGACTCAACTCTTCCTATAGTCCCCCGGCCAGGCTGTAATTGGACAGCTGATTTCATTTCGCCGTGGTGTCTCATTTTCAAAAAGTGAAAAGGCTTCATTGCTTTTCTTAGCAAGAATTAAAAACATTGATTTATGGTTACAATGTCCTTGGCTGGAGGACACCGAAATTAAATCCGGTTGTTTTTTCTGTGTTGTGATTTAATGTAGATTTGACACGTCAAGCCACGGTGATACACAACTTGCTCTTTTATTAAAAAAACAAGGGCAAATATCTCTTCCTCATTTGGTTGTGATAAAGTAGATGAAAACAAAACACATAAGTGAATTAAACTTTACTAAATGTGTTATCATTTAGGCATTGTAGGTTATATATATAAACATATATATATATATATATATATATATATATATATATATATATATATATAATATTATGACCTAAAATCAATATGCCTTTAATACTGGTGTGTTTCCATGATTGGGTCAAAGTATATATATACCAATTGCGGGGCCCAGTAATTAGATGACATCACTGATGTGTTTGGAGACCACCGCCTGTGACTGATCCACATTGATAAAGGATCTAATCACAGAGCAATCATGCATGTAGTGCAAACCACCATCTTCTGACATATTCAACCACATCCTCTCACCTTGTTCTGAATCTGCCATGTGAAAAGAAATGTCCCGACAAAAACACACGCCATAAATTGCTGGCAAGGTTTTCATTATAAATGACCTACAAAAAGTCACATCATGAGCTATTATTTAAAACCAACACCCCAACATTATGCCCTGGGAGTGTTTTGATAGGTGACTAAATCCTGGAATATAATATTTAAGGCTCCTATTGAAGCTCCACTACTCTCAAAGCACCTATTCATTAAAGGACACATATTGGAAGATTTTAATTTAAACTCATAATATAACTTAATCCTATGCACCAGCAGCATTAATCCTATGCAACGGTGGCAAGTCGATAGTCATGACTATCAATCTGACAAATCAATGCTTGGATTGATTTGTCAGATTGATTTTGATTGTCAGATTTACTCGATGGTTTTCGGTGTCACATTATAGGACTATATTGAGCAGTACACGGCTGATTTAACCTACAGTTCACCTGCATTCAAATCAAAGGGAGGCCATGCTGCTTATATAATGTATTTTACAAGTCAACGCCATGTGCTTTAAATTAGAAGCATGTGCACTCACCCAGACTGAGTGAGGTATTTAAATTCACAGTCATGCACATACAAGCGGGGTTTTTGAAGTTGATGACAATAGACGACAGATGTGCTCTCTCTCCGAAACACTCCATTCACAAATCACCTGTTTAATATTCATGCTGCTTATTTTGAAGCGTGATTCATTTTGTCATTTTCCCAGCGTGCGCCCACTTCCCGACACAGTTGGTATGAAGTGAGCGATTGTCAGTGGAGTTGTCGCAGCTCGGCTCTGTGGATTATGACAACCTGAGATGGCGGCTAGACAGAAGGGATTTATCTTTAAAAAAAAAAGGAAAATATCATCAAGGTAGGAGAATTATTAAGGAGATAAAGCCAGATAAACCACAGCTGCCTTCAGGTCTGCAGGGCGCGGGGAACTCCTCTCCAGAGGACCAGGCCGCAGATGGAGGCAGGTTTTAAAAAGCGGAGCGTACCACCAGGTCCAGGTGAAGCTTATTTCGTCAGGCTGATGACCGTGTTCATCACCTGCTATCACACAAGCAAAAACAAAAAAGGTGGAGGGGTAAAATTAGACCTGTAATAACTCATGGATGCAGTACCTTTAGAAAGGCATTAAAAAAAAATCTAACAAATCATTAACCTGTTCGGGGCCTCGCTCATAAATGACATGCCCGAAACGAAAATAGGGTATATATTGGCAACTACGGGCTATGTATGAATAATCATGGCATCTAATTTCATAGAGAAGTTTATTTTTAAATAGGACCTTTAACGGCATTTTAATCAATTAAATATATAAAATAGTATTATTTTATCTCCCTGCTACCCTCAAAGTATGTGGAGGGATGGAGGGATGACGAATGGATAGCCAGTTAAAGTGAAAGATTTCTTTACACGCATACTTAGTTGTAAGAAGATACCATTTCTGAAATGAATGAATGTGACAGGGCTGCGATTCTTAAATAATCGTTCCTTGCTACTGAAAACAAAATGTTTTGTCAACTCTACACTGCAGAATGAAAAGTGAAAGAAGAGTAAAGAATACTAGAGGATTAAGACCTTATTTGTCCACAAAATAAGACTTTCTACTGATGGTTTGGATTGAATTATCCATAACCCGCTCATTAGTAGGAGGGATTGAGCAACCGAGAGCAAATTAATACATCATGGAGATATGATTCGTATTCAGCGACATCAAAATAAATAAATACAACTGATTGCTTTATTTACTGTGTCTTGTTTAGACATAGAAGGCAGCAAATGGCAGCTGCAAAAGTCTTTCAGGGACACAAATATTATCCAATTGTCTCACATATCCTCAGGGTGAACACGGATACACACACACACACCGTGCAGTAATTATGGGGACAGATTCCGCTATGGGCAATATAAGGGAAGGTGACAGTCTCGAGAATTTGATGTGAAACTGACACTTGTCTTTTGCCTCACTGACACAAGCAATTCCTGTTGTCCTTTAAGAAATGTGATTTTCTCTTCATTCACATAGCTCACCGATTGTAACATATTCAATAAAACAGAAAACTTGATTTTTATCCCAAAGATAAAAGTGCAGCTTAACTCTCTGATAGGTGGCAACCGTACTCTGTCGTCATGATTACGCCTGCTGATTTCCTCTGTGGGCGTGGCCTATATAAGGGTCTGTTTGCAGCGTTAAGACACTGACTGAGGCACGCAGCCTTACCCGCAGCTGTCTGGTGTTATCCTCCTGTCACTTATAAGCCCGTGAATTGAGATCCAGATGCAAGCTCCAACATGTTTGTTATTTTACTTCATCATTTAGTCATCATCTTTGATCTCGTTTGTTTGAGAACTAGAAGAACACAATGAGAAGCGCGCTGTGTTCTCCGCCCTGTAAGCACATGTTGAGTTGTTAGTGATCCCGGTGAACTCTCTGGCTCATGTGCGCATGAAACAGAACTGAATATTTAGAAGATACAAAAAGAGTGGTGTGATGTGTGGGTTGCTACAGGTGTACACGATGAAATGATGAGGCAAAGTTGTATGTGGCTCCTCTGCCTCAATTTCTGCAAGGTAGATACATTAAGGCCTGCTTCTTGATTCTCTCCTCCAAACTCATATTTTGTTCTGGGGTTGACCCAGTACTTGTATCATATGCATGGTTGTTATGGATGTGAATTTTGAGATTTAACAAGTGCTACATAGAAATGTGTAAGTACCACCAGTGCAGACTTGAGAAACATAATATGGCTACAAGGCCTCTTATTTCTTCTACTTAATGTCGATGCACTGCATAAACAAGTTGAAAAACCTACGTGGGCAAGAAATATGATTCTGATAGACAATGCTGCAAGATATTGTTTGTTATAGATATGTGTGGTTGCATGTCATCATTGGCCGCGGCACTGCATTTCGGAATGGTACTTTCTTTCCACTCTTTTGCTAGACGATCCCGGGCACCACAATACAAGTGGTCTGATTAACATGATTGAGGAAACTAGGTTAATTTAAAACCAATGCTGAATGTATTGTCATTCCAAAGTGAAAGCGGTAGCAGCCACATGCTGTTGCTGCTGGTAAACATCCCGGCAGTCAGGTGGAATGTGTTATCCGTTCTGAAGTGCTTAGCCGCAGGACGCTTTGCATCTCCACATCTCTACAGGCACTTGTGGACAGCGGGCCTTTATTGCAGAGGGCACTTGCCGATACAAATTTAACAGCACACAGTTTGTGATTCTCAAGCCGGGATCTGTGCTGGCTTACCTTTCACCAGGAGGGGATAAATCCCAGAGGCACTTGAAGACAAGATAGCCGAGTACTTAGACGTAGTGACGGCAACACACAGTCATATATTGATCTCAGGAGAAATGTTGCTCTGACAGTTGCTGCTGTCCTGACAAATGAATGAAGCAGTTAATGCTGTGAGGCCGCTTCTGCATCAGGGAGGGGTTTTTTTCACATTCAAATTCTCACTCCGACTGTGTTTTTTTTTCAATTTGATAGTACAATTCATTTTTACATTTAGACCCTCTGATTGAATATGACCATCTTCTCTGTGTCAACACCAAACATTAACCTACAGGCGGAATAATTGGAGCAGGGATCCACAGGACCCAGCCAAAAAATCACTGCGGGACATTATTTAGACTGTGCTTGGCTGATGACCGGCCCACACATCCACCAACCTCTGTGGGAAAAAGAGACTCCAGATGGTCAGTCCGCCTGTGTCATCCAAACTGGAGTAAACCCTTGTATTCCTGTGTAGATGTCATGTAAGAGTTTGTAATTCTAAAGCAGGTCAGTCAGCTGGTTAGCCCACTTCTACAGATATAGTTGATGAATGATTAAACCCGGCATATGTCACATCTTGTCTAAGGAAGAATTAATGACACTTTCACAACTAATTTATTTATTTTTGGAGACAACTAAAATTAAATGTTGTCCTTGGAAGTCAAGTAAAAAAAACTTGAGGGCCATGTTGAATTGTACAATATTGACATCCTTGTTTTTTTATTAACAATTTTTAATTATAAGAACACTTCTATAATAAATAAAATTCATGAATATATAACATTTCTCTGTGAGTAATCCAGTGTGGCAAAATGACCCTAAAAATGTAATTAGGGTTATCTAGGCCAGGACTTGCAACCTGGCAGAGTTTATAAAAAAGATGTTGAATGTCGAAAAATCACAACTAAGTTGCATTATGGGATGTGAAGGACCAAGTGACCTCTGAGCTTCACCTATTTGATCCAATTGGTCCGAATTCACTCACTAATCCCTATTTGCTCTATATATAGTGAGTTTGCCATTTTGTAGCGCTGTCGTTGACTCATTGTATCCCACAATGCATTGCAAAACTAGTTTACAACTTATGGGCACTAACTAAGTAGTACATACCATCTGCATGATGGTATGTATAACTCAGTTGTGCTTGCGGCGCAGAGATGAAAGGAGAGAGGGCAGCAGGAACAGCGGAATCCGTCACACAGAAGTAATAAGAGCAGAGTATCACAGCAGAAATTTAGACTAACTTTTTTATTTTTACATTTAAAGATGGTGATTAAGTTTTTGTTTTGTAAAGATGGATGACGTAACAGCGTTTGCAAAAATGAAGAAACACGTCCACAGCCCCCTGGTGCTGGCTGCAGTATGTCACTAACAACTCTTGCATGTTAGTGGATGGGACATGGGCAAAACCCAAAATGTAATTAATGTTCCTTGATACCACAGCTCCACTAACTCACCATTGGGATATTTTGGTGCAGTGGGAGAAAGGTGAGACACATCGTCCATCTTTTATATACAGTCTATGACCCACAGGGACCAAAGCCATGATACCTCAGCAACTGCTTTTTTCTTCTCCAGCCATGGAAGGGCTCCAGGGAAGGCAAGTTGGGTCAGTCAGGGGCATTGTTATTTTGTGCACGTTAGCATTTTGTTAGCATGTTAAACCTTGCAAGTCCCCCAACTTTCTGGAAACGTAGAATACATCGCAACTATTGTGACTTTAAGTGAAATGCCACAGACAGTTTTTACAGTAACCAAAATGACAACAACTAAAAAGTTTAACGATATGAAAAGTAAATTGGATGAAATGTTTACAATATGTCAGACGCAGTCACATTCACAATAAATCATATACCAGGATCTGCAGTGCTTTAATTATTAAGAAAAAAAATATTCCACTTCCGTACACATCCCCCATCTTCAGTACCTTGTAATTTCCCTCTGTGCGTTATCTGCAGCACCCGTGTGTGTGTTTCCGAGCCTTGAAGCTCTTTAAACTGCACTGGCAGGATATAAGTGGCTGCAGATATGGAGGGAAACCACACGGACTGTGTAATGACAATGTCTGTGAATTCGATAAACCCTTTTTTCACGGGCTTTAGAACCACCCTTGCGGAAAATGTGATTACACTTCTCCACGGGCGGTGCAGTGTGGGACGTTGTGACAGAGAGGCTCTTGGCTTGTCGCTGAGACCCCAGTTCTGTCCGTTTCCTCATGCCCACTAACTACTTGGACATGCGTGCAACGTCCGAGGAGGCCTTTGGCGGAGGCGTTTGTGTGCGGTTTCTCCGTCTGCTTACGAAGCCGAGCGAGAGCCAGTTGCTAATGACTTGATGTGTTATATGTATGACAGGATGTGCAACACATCCTGTCATCCAAATAACGCCTCTTTGGTGTAAACTGACTCTTAAGTCGAAGGTAATTGAAATACGGCCACAGCATGAACACAAGTTTTCAGATTTAGCCAATATGGTAAAAGCCTGCCAGCTGCCAGAGGATGTTGTTTACAGCCTCATGGGTGATACATATTTTACTGCAAAAGAAAAAGGACTCATTAATCCACTTGAGGTAGAAGTGATCTTTGAAATTAAATAAAAATACCGAACCTATGTGACTTTTGACTAATTTTTGTTCCGACTGATGCTCGGTTCTTACTCTTTTTTCCGGAGCAGTCATCATTTAGCTGGTATAATGGACCAGGACTTGCAATAGAAAATGTTCCTCTCTGTGGAAGTCTGAACTCCCAAATCGTCTCTATCGTGCTTATGACAGACTTAAGTATAAAGATCATAGAATAATGCAAACATATTTGCAGATGTAGAGCACATGTTACTGTAATGTATGACTATCTCTATTTACATTCATTAATTGGTTTGTTTTAATAATATAGTAAGGTTAGGGGTTAGGAGTACTTTCATTGTATTTTATAGTTCTTCCCCTTTGTGCTCTGTGCTTGGCAAGTGCTATGATTAAAAATGATATTAACCGTCGGTGTCTTAACACCAACAACACGTGATGATGCCACATCTAGTCAGACCTTTTAAATACCTAAATGTTTAATTCAAAGATAAAAATGTATTTGTGTTTGAGACATTGCTTACACAGTACAAAAGCATTGTTAGTCACTTGCCTATTTAGCTAGTTATTAAATCACATTTGGGCTCCCAACATTCATTATTAGATTTTTTAAATCCATTGCTCCGAGCCAGAGTTTAATAACAAACTTCAAACTTCGAGTACAGCAAGCTATCTTTAGCAACTGAACCAAACATGCTAACCAGTTTAAAGTATGCAACAGTTTAAAACAATACAAGTAAGCAAAGTTTATTCAAAAATGACTATAGTAGAGTCATTGTGTCATGTGCTTGATGTGTCATAGAGATGTGCTCATTAAATCCCACAACAGAACCATACTTGACACAAATCATTCATTAAATTTAAAGTTGTCCTGAACATAACTTCAGACAGCAGGGATGGTTGCGGTGAAAAAGCTAGTGGTTCATTCTGAGCCAAGTGATGTTGAGATGACTGGAACCATGCTGATTGCTGAAGTGGTTTTAATATCACCTTCGTCTTTGTCCTTGTACCACAGAGTATTAGGGGAAAAACACTCTGGTATTCTACTGACAGAAATATTTTGGAAGATATCATTTAAAACTTCTTTTTAAATGCTCGATAAGCTCAGGAATGACCCTAAGCCTCTTCTGCCTCAAGAAAGATCCATTCCATTTGGATCTTAATTCAAGTTAAATTAATTTATTGGTCTGACTACTTTTTAAATAAATCTTACCAAAAAGTATGTTAGAATCAGCGTTATCAGGACAAGGCAAGCATTACTTCATATTATTCATATAGAGAAACAAATCTCATGAAACTGTCAATATGTCACTCAGCCTTGTAACTCTCTCTGACTACCCTTCCCTTTCTGTGGAAGTCAGTTCCCTGCTGTTGATTTCTGTGGACGTTGTAAATATTTAAACGCAGATCACAAATACATTGTTTCATCTTTAGGAATGATCCAGTATATGGCACAAAGCAGCACCACGCAAATGAAAAATAAATGAGTCTGAGAATGGAAAACCTCATGAGAAAGAAACATGGTGAAAATGTGGCTTTATATGAGCATGGCTATGTTTCTTCTTGTGATGAATACAAATTAAATTGGATTACCACATTTATTTTTAACCCCAAACAGAATAGTAAACATGAAGTTGAAGCCTGCAGGAGGAAAAGTCTTTAAACTTACTGGGTCCCAAGGTCTCAGTTTTTATAAATAAAATTTAGGGTGCTGACCCTGAAGAGAGGAAACTCATATTACCTCATATTAAATAATCATTTTTTCCAAATAGGTATTTGTTCAGTGATGACGTACCTTGGCCAGGCTTAAAGGAAGTGTTTTAAATAGAAAAAACATAATTGCCTGCAAACCGAATCTACGGACAAAAACCATTTGACATAAAAACGAAACAAACAGGCCGGAAAACATTGTGTGCTTGGAAAACTTTTATGAGGCCTATAATGTACCATTATATATTTTTTACTAGACTTTCATTTTGGACCTTACAAATTTATTCCAGCTGTGAATAAAAAATAATATGGTGGACTTATAAAAATATAAAACCTATTTCTGTCAGACAACTCACGTTTGATCATGTAATATATTTATTACAACAGATTTAGTGTTTGGCGTCTAGGCTCCAACTTAATCACTCCCCCATATGATTACACAGGAATGATGGGAGTGATGAGCAAATACTTGTAACCCCCCGTTGGAGCCTACAGGTGGATGCTGGGCCTACAGGTAGATGCTCGGGTGGTGGAGGGACTGAAGCAACAGGTAGCAATACTGCAGCAGCAGTGCGAGCAAGAGGGGTTGATGGGAAATGTCTCTCTGGTTAAATAGACCACCTGATAAGGTGGGTGTGTATTATAGATGGTTGTGGAGATTGAGGTATGTCACATGATGTATGTCACGTGATGTATGTCACGTGATGTATGTCACGTGATTGGCGCAGCTCGAGTTGCCTGCCAGAACTAGCTCGCAGGCGTCGCCATATTTAAGACTAAATAATATTAATTTTTGTTATTTTTGTCTAGACATTATGTTTCCAATAATCCACATTTGAAATTGCATTGTGGACATAGAACCAACCCTGTGCCCCCTGGCTTTTTAAGGTGAATGCTAATCAGCTGGAGTTTGACCCGGGCAGAACATTTGATTAAAATCTTCATCATTTAGCATTTAGAGCTTATCCTATTTCTTCGGCAGGCAATTTATCCTCATGCCTAGCCACCGGTCTTCTAAATGAATCCTAGAGGGAAGCAAAAAATAATTGAACTTATTAATGTAATATGATTCAAAAGTGAGTGAGAATTAAGTATTTGAGTTAAGGTTATTAGCGATAAACTCTTAAATTGGCTGCTTAATTCTCATTAGATGCAAGACATGTTGGTGTTCGTACCAAAAATATACAACTTTCCTCTTATTTCTATATCAGTTGTGCTCAAAACTTTTGGTCATCAAAATATCATGGAGTGATCCCAACCATCTCCAAATAGCTGTGCCTCAATTAAGAGGCTCTTTTCTAGGCTGCATTAGAAGATGCCTGTCCCGTTTTGAAGGACCCTGAAAATGCGTCCTTTCTTCCCTTAATAATGACGGGTGAGTTCTTCCCTGCCCAACCTATCCCACTTCCGTGAAGATTTGTTTATCCAGGACGTAGTGGTGCCAACAAGCTTCAATATCAAGTTGCGAGTCAACCAAACAGCTAACCGTACACATGTTTGAAAAAAACCAAGGGTTTCTCATTTCGGTTTAGCTCTCCCAGTAGCTGTGACGTCCAAAGGATGCGGCCACTGAATTGAGGAACAGCTCATGACTGGTTTCAAATTGAAACAGGAAATAACGCTCCAACTAAATAAAACCACAAGCTGCCCCTACAGATTGATCTTATTGATCTTACAGGCATCGTGGAGCTTTAACTGAATGTTACTGAAACCAGATGTATTGACTAGAGCAGCAGTAACATGGTTAGCAACGGTCTGACAATGCGGGCCTATAAGCCTGAGGGCTTACTGGATTTGAATTCATCTGCAACAAGGACATCCCCTGGAAAAGAGACTCTCCGTTGTTCCAAGCCTAAAATAAGTCGTTTCCCCGTATGAGCCTTGAAACGGCTTTCGAAAACTGTCATTGTCCCTCGCATTCATACTGGCCATTAAAGATCCTTTCTCAAAGCCCTTTCAGTGTAAATGAGGGGGGAAACAAATCTACCATGGGGAAATTCAAGAGTTTAACTGAAGTGAATTAAAGTCTATCACAAGAGATTATCTAGCCAAGGGACAGCTTCCATGACGTTCTTCAACCACAGCTCAACACAAAACTTTTCAGGACGACACTGAAGAAGTTTCCACACTTTAAATGAATCTAATTTTGTCTAAATCTGACTGTTGATGCATCAAATTAACTGCAAATAAACTATTACAGTTTGCACGGAATGACTTTGGATTTGTCCCCTGTTAACTTACCGGGAAAGCACATGATGAAGAGAATCCTTTAATGGTCGGTATGAACAGTAGTGATGCTGTATGTCATAAAGGAAGGACAAACAAAGTTCCAAGCACATTATGGATATTATTAATAGGCCTATTGTGTTGTCATAATGAAACTGTGCTCCCATGGTATCTTTTTAAAGTCTCAATTCCCTCAGTCTTCTTGTCAGGTCGGATACGAACCACCCAGCAGGTTATTGCTGGAAGCTATGACAGTCCATGAGAGGAGCTTGGATTTCCTGGCTGATTTGCCTTTTGAACAAGCTAATATCGACCTCTTTAAGGGGCAAAGATCTGGTGATTAGAATCCAAGCAGCATCTCCATCAAATTCAAAGATCATTTGATCATATTTCCGTCAGAAGGTTTAAGTTGAATTCTCTCGGATGATAACAGGCATCTTTTGATGCCTTCGTTGAAGCGGTTGATTGACGGGCTAAGCCCAGCCGGGAACTGCTGAAAACGAATGGTAAAGCTGTTGTTTAATAGCCCCCCCACTGGTCGACAGCAGAGCCTTACCGAGCAGAGTCTGCCCCAGAAATCAAAGAGCTGTTGGGGGTGCGCCTGCAAGTTTTCCAATCATCGCAATGACGTCGCCAGGGAACTGGAGAGGGAGGGTGATTAGGAAGCTGCTACTATGATTCCTAACCGAGAGGAATTGTGTCACGTGTAACCCGGAGAGAGGCATGCAGGAGAATGTAGCCAATGTGTGTCCGACTCGAAAAGGCTGAGTAGAGGCACTGAGTAGAATATAAAGATGGTTACTATCAACAGAGGAAGAAAAGAGGCGCCATGTTCTCCACTTCCTCTACGCTGAACCCCTTCTCACCCTCTTTCCTTGCTCCAAGAGACCATGTGTTTCCTTCAAAGAGCAGAAGATGACACTTCCCTTTGCTCCGTGTTTAAAAAAAAACAACAAACCAATGTGTACAGTACATGTGTGACCTTGTACATTAAGCGTCCCTATACGGGAAGCAGAGCACCGACGTATTCAGACAACCACACACCCCTACTATTACTCCCACACACACTGGCAGAGCAAACGAGCAATGTGAACCTCTCGCTGTGTTCAGAAAGACAAACAGCTTGTTGAGTGATGACTGGGCACAACAAAAAAAATGAGAGAAAAGAGATGAATAAAGTGCGTTCAGTCCTTGCCCAGATTATAATGTCACTTGGGAGCCAGGGCCGTGCACAAACACCCCGCTGTGATCTGATTCAATTATTTCCTATCAACCCATCTAATCCCCCTTCTCCTCCACTGGACTGGAGAGTTTGGGGTTTAGATGCAGAGCGTCTTGTCTCGGTTGCCGTCACAATCAACCTGTTATTCAGGTGGTCACGGAGGTCGAATGGGAACAGGAGTGAGTCAGATCCTTCTCGTAGGCCCTTTATAATGCTGCGTAGTTCAATGCAGTGATGTATTCTGCCGAGTGACTTCATTAAATCATCTCATTCCACCTCTCTGAATTTCACACACTTTACCATTAACACGATATCAGGATGCAATGTATTTCCAGGGTTAGGGTTAGAAAGAGCAGTAAGAAGGTCATGTTGTCATTGTTGTGACCCAAACTGCGTTAATAGAGACAAATGGTATGAGTGCTTGGTTATCAAAGAAAATGCACAGATCACTGATCATTTCATATTTTCTAACATTCTTCTCTTGAACTTGAACAACTTAAAAAATGTAAAATATTAAAATTGTGAAATATCACAAAATGAAATAACTTTTTTTGAATAGAGGCATTATTGTGTAGTTGAGTTTAATTGACAAAATGAAAAAATAATACTCATGAGGTCTCAGTTGATTTGGTGAGTGCCTAAACTGAATGAGCATTAAAGTATTAAAGTTCCCTCCTAATCTGGAGAAAGTGGTTACCGTAATGACTCTACAAGACAGGTGTCGTACAGACAATAGGACGTTTATTCATTTACAGTATTTTGTAGCATTGTACGTGTAGCATACTTATGTCGCTAGTCTTGAGTATTTTCAAACCTGTTATAGTGAGTTTTCAAAGTTAATTGACTTAAAAGTTTTAGTTTGGTCCTGTTTAGCCTGTCTGTGAACGCTGCTGTCACCCTGTCACAGAAGAACTAAATTACAGACGAATGAAAAGGACGTCTTAATGTCCTAACAGTGTCATTTGCAGAAAATTAACTTAGTTAAAAAATGCAATGCTGGACATCCCCACGTATAGACTTTCAATCGCAGCTTGTTTTGCGTTTACATAACTGCCCATGCTAAAGTCACGTAGTGATTCCATGAGTTGTGCAGCACTTGTAAGAACAAAGAAAACAGTCTCTTAACCTTTTTATTATCCTCTGCTTCTTTTCCACAGGCTCATCTGGCTCTTTGAGTGTGAATGTGTGGTTTCTGAGGGACCATATGGCACAATACCACACATTATAGGTAAGGAAAAGCCTTTTTCCACTCTTATTTTTCTCTAGTTTCAAGCCTGAAATTACATACGAAAAGTCCTTGAGCTTTCTTGTCCAATCGCACACAAAGTGACCTCAGGCCTCAGCAGGAGGCTTTTCACTTTTCAGAGGTCTGTGATACATGACAGAGTGCTCAGGTCAGGAGGTGATCTTTTTCAGCCTCTAACACTGGGTTTGTGGATTCGGTCTGTGAAATCGTCTTGTATTCGCCATCTTCCACCCTGCAGCGACGCTAAGTATCTACAAGATTAAACATTGTGTGGTGTTTGCATGAAGAAATAGCTCAGTAAACATAAAACTGGCCAAATTGCCACATAACATAAAGAAATCAGTCAGGTCACCTTTCAAATCAAACCCTCCCACTCATGTTACATAGTTACTTTAACATTGTACTCAGTGCTTCCATCTGTAGCTTGTAATTGTTATAATTTAATACATTTAAATGAACATGCCAGTTCAGATGGCACATGCTAATGCTAATCAGAGAATTAACAGTATATTTCTGGTTGAGTGGTGACTTTGGTAGTAGCCTCCACCATGAAAATAATAAAGTGTTGAATCAGTGGCTGCGGACATTTTTTGCAGGTTTTCCTGGCCTGTTGTAAAAATCTGCAGATAATGTGTAAATAGAGCAGGAGATTATCCGTGGGAGCAGCCGCAAGTGTAAACAAAAATAACGCAATCACCTATATGCGAAAAGCTACCATACAAGTGGAAAACAACAATTTGGAGAGGTGCTGAGATTTGGGCACTTTTGGCGATACTTGAACCACCCTGCACCTGAACACTCCTCCGTGTATGTAGAGCAAACTCCGGGGAATTTCCAGACCCCATCTTAGCTTGGCCTTGAGATGACTATATATTCAGAATATTACGAGTTTGTATTGATGGGGATTTAACTCGTTGACGGTGTCCATCAGTTTTGTAGTTGTTGGTCAATTTCTAAGGAAATGACGTACTCGATTGTGAAAACAAATCTGAATTGATTCCTCAGACGGTGCAGGAGTCAAGCAATGCCACTTATCTAGAAAAATATGCAGTCGGTAGCTTGATGGAGTTTTTAGAAGCCTTGGTGAAGTACTTTAATTTCTCTGTAGTTCTTGAGGCTTCACAACACTAGGGCCACTTTACAGCAGTGAAATCATGAGTGGAATCCAAACATAAATAGCTCACCTTCTACTCAGGAGTAGTTTTCCCCGTGAAGTGCTACTGTCCGTTTGTTGAATGGTAAATATTTGTCGTATGTGCCGGTTCATGACAAATGTGTGGGACTTTAATTTGATGTGAACAATCAAATCTGTGAATGAGCAGTTGACAAAAGTATGTGGACACAATACTAATCAAAACACATTTGGGCAAACCTGAATCTTCAGGATAATAAGAAACTATTGTGCTGCATAGATCGACAAACACCTTGCATTGCATATGTGGGTTATTAAGTGGTGGCTGGGGGGGGCGGGTCAATCAACTAATCAGAAGGTCAGCAGGTCATACCTGGCAAAGTGCCCTCGGCCAAGATACTGAACCCCAATTTGCCCAATGTCATACTTGCACAGAAATTAATAACACTTTGTTTTTTACCCTAATATGGGTTGTTTTATGATAAGTCCTATTCTAAATGACTGGACTGTAAACAGTGTAAACTGTCAATTCAGGGTTTCATCATTACTCAGTGGTGAAATAGCCCCTGCATGGCCGTTTAAGAAGTTTATTATAAGCAAAATGATTTGCCACACTTTACATCCAAACGCTGACAAATCATTATCCCTTAAAGAGCCATGAGCACACAGTGACGAGCTGTCTTACCATGAAGCTGTTGTTTATTCCTGCAGCTTCAGTGTAAAAAACCCATCCACAGTCTTCTTCTAACCCAGATCTGCCACTGATAGACTCACAGATACATTCCTCTCATTATTTTTGCAATTTGTGCAGTTTCAGGCACAAACACAACTGTTAGTGTTGATCTCCTCATGAATTCTGTTATTGTTGGTTGTTTTCTGTCTGTGCCTGCAGGCACTTCTCGCTAATGACGTAATTTAACAGCTTGTATTTTGAAAGATGGCTGACTTGGTAGTTAAAGATCATTTATTTGCGGTAAACCACTTATCCGCTGAGGATTGCGGGGTAAGTGGAGCCAATCTCTACTGACATCGGGCTGGACAGGTACCCTGCTCATCGCAGGTCTGACATATGGAGACAAACAACCATTTACACTCACATTCTCTTCTCGCTGTGAGGAAATGGTGCAAAACACTGCACCACTTATGAGATAGCTGCGGCTAGACTGATGCTAAAGTTTGGTGTAAATTTTCCCATAGCTATCAAAAATGTGTTAAAAAAAATTGAAAAATCAATTTAAAATCACATATTTAAATGTATATAAAAGAAAATGAACCAGAATTAACAGCTGTGTTCAAAGCTTTTGAGAAGTCATTGTTTTGTCAGCTTCAGGAACAACACTTACTAGATTGAAGTTGATTGGGTTAAAAGTAAATCCCTTTTCCGATTTTAGATCCTTTCTTGTTACGATGATTAGCACACAGCTAAAGCCCTGTCCACGCTATTGCTAATATTTTAGCATTTTATATTTAGGCCTTGTGTCAACATGCAAGTGGCATTTTAAGTCTTGTCTGAAAAAAACACCTCAGACAAGACTCAAGTTTTAAGTTAATGATCATTCACGCTGAAACAATCAATCTGTCCAACCAATGACCCATGGTGAACAATTTTTCTTTTCTTTCCGTCCATGTGTAATTTATCCTTTATTACAGGATGACAGTCTCTTTTCTAGCTGAGATTAAAAATTGATCTTGACCTCAAAGAGAGAAGTTGACAAAACAGTTCTGTCACAGAGTCCACTCAGCAGCTGATTGTATCCCTCCTGTCAGTGTGCATGAAATATGTTAACACTGCAGGTATTTGTACGAGGACGGCGGTGATGGGTTACATACTGATCAACTCATGATGCTGTCACTAATTCCCACTCATCGCCTGCGTCCTACATTCTTGACACACACGTTCTCTCCTGCAACCCTACACGATCAAAGGAGCACTTTCATGCTTTTGATGCTCTATGCATGTTCACTCGGGAGGATTTTGAAGGTTGTATGATTGCTGTGGAAAAAAATAACAGCAAAGATATTGAGAAGAGATGCGGAATACAAATTTCGCACTCTTACCTTTTATGATGCGCAACTTTCAACAGCTTAGCCCCAGTCTCTGTACGTCCCCGGCACTGAAGGAAAACAATGCTTGAACTTGAGCAGTGGAGGATTTATTTTGATTCAAAGTGTGTTGAGCTTAGTGTGTACAGCACTTGATCAGAGGGAAGTGGTGTCTGGCTATATTTGGCTCTCACATTAAATTAAAGGATATAACAAACGGAAATGGATCAAAGCCATGTTGCAAATCAATTCAAGGTGTTATTTTGACTCCAAGATGCCTTTTTTTTTAATCATGCAGGCTTGAATGGGATGAATACAATGCATCATTGTCAAGGGATTACTGTATTATTTACAATGTGTTGCAGTTTGATGATTCATAAAACAGCTTTATGAGGTGGAGGTGGTTCATTAACATTTGATGTTGCTGAACACGCGGCTGAGCAAGAAAAACAAAGGTGCAGCTATAGATGAAGATATATTTCAGAGCAGAATGAGTGAAAGCTTGATAAATGGTTTTTGACCTGCGGTGAGGAGGAGATCCAATGAGCTGGGGCTGGATAAGAGAAGTTGCTTTTCCTTTCAGGAATGTCTCAGGAAATCCATCATGCATTGTCTCAATTAGCTCCCCACTTCATCCAGTGATTTGTCAGCTGTGAAATCTTAATGAAAACATTTTGCACACACACTGTCGATGTTAACTGTAATGGGCATGTTTAGTGTGACGGGGCGCTGTGTTATATTTAGGTAACATCTACTCTTTAATTCGTCTTTATATCTCAAACAATAAGAAGTAAACAAGGTCTGTGACCAAAGGTCCAATATATTGTATGTTATTTAAGCTTGTATTTGTTGGGGCACCACACATCAATACTGAAAAAGACATGTCATATCATTTGGACTGATTCAGAGAAACTTAACTTGAAACCCGTTCCCTTGCCGCTATAAAATATTTATCAGCACAACCTTGAACATGCATCAATTAATTACAGTATTATCATTACTTCAATGGATACATGTTGGTCCTTGTGACAAATCCAGGTATATCTGCTCAGCTCTGCAGCTCTCCTCAGCTCTAGAGACTGATTGACTGTTTCTCAGCCCGTTGTTATGGTTTCACAGTCTGTAACTTTAATGTAGTTTGCAGTAGGTAACTTTTTTAAATGAAAACATAGCCGGTAGCTAGCAGTTAGGTTTGTGTCACGGAGCCAACTGCTCTCGATGGACAGTAGCAATGGACCTGAAATGTTATTAGATCATGCCTCACGATAATATTTATGTTCGTAATATTGTCATAGAACTATCTATTTATATATTAAGGATAAAATAGTAATAAAATACAATCTAGACATAACTGAAACTATTTTTTAATAATGCACCTTTCATAGATTGTTATAAAAATCTAGGTAGAAAGTCACTAAATTGGGACCATCGGGGCGTGTAGCAGCTGTAGAACCTGATCTTTGCCACAATAATTGATGTAGACTATTAACAGAAGTAAAATGGAGAGTGAATTGAGCTTCAGCAGGAGCATTTAAACATCACTCCAAATGAATGCTAATGTTGCCCTATATTCACTGGTATGGAAATTAACAACTGCTTGCTTCCACCTCCACTATATCATATTGATGAAATGTCAATAGTGTGGCTAACAGCTCATTTATACTGGCCTCGCGTGGCAATAATTCACTCAATTCAGCTTTTAAAATGTGTAACTCAGGGACTACAACGATAACCTGTCCCAATATATTGTTTATAGTGTGATTTTTTTTCTTAAGAAATACTTGTAGGTGTATAGTTCTCAAATGTGACATGTATTTGTGTAAATGCCCACCCTCTACATTTATATGTGCATTATACAATGGGGATTTACATTTTTACCGTAAGTCGTCTTATCCGGGTTAGTCTGAATGACATTATGCTGCAAGAGAGACCCGACATGCAGAGTTTGAACAAACCCTCTGTTCGTACACAGTGTTTGTTTCAGAGCCGAGGTGCCACGTGTATTGGCAGGAGGAGAGGCAGGTGTGATGAAAGGAGGGCGAGCTGCTGGTGGCGGGGTTGTGTGTGTGTGGGGGGGGGGGGTTCTGATCAGGAAATGGTGTAGGGAAATCTAATTTATTTTTCATACGCTGCTGAGATGGAATGTCATATATCATGCTATGCAGCAATTTCGTGCCACTCTCAGGCTCACGAAAGATGAAAGAATAGTGATCAAAGATACAGAGGGTGAAGTCAGCTGCTGGAGCTGCTGTGGGATCCACTTCTGTACTGAAAACAATATAAACTGTGCAGAAATAGTCATCCAGTAAGCTGTCACTGCTGGTTTCCTCTGTAGGACATCTCACTTCACACATCCAACACAGGAGGCAACGGCGGCTAACTGAATATGTTTATTGCTCTTTATCGCCTCCTGGTGGCTTTTTTGCTTTGTAGTTTTCTCCAAGGTGTTTTAGGTAGTTATCACACTGATGTGCTCCTTTTTCTCTTAAGTTGGTTTTAACTAGTTATGAGACGCTATAAAAATGAGGTGACACGTCCTGACGGACAAATGAGACTGACTCCAGTTGGGAAATGTTAGTTAAAATTCCAGAAATTCAAACAAATTTACCAGTAATCTTGTAATCCTGTCACACCTATGTGACGCTTGACCACTTATAAAGATGTAAATAGATGAACAACATGACTGCTCCGTAAAAGTGAAGCTGCAGCATCTCGATCGCCACCTGGTGGCAGGCTGCAGTATGGATCTTAAACTTCACCCCCACCATGTTTGTGGAAGAGATATTGGTCAAACCCAATATCTCTTATACCCAGACAAAGTTAAATAAACTTGTTTGTATTAGCCTTCAAATTATGTTCAAATTGTGTTACCTTTTCCATTAACTTTGGTTTTAATAGGCTATTTGATAATATAAAAATGAGGTGAGCCGTCATTATTGATAGCTAAAACTGACTGGAGGAAATAGAGTTTTAAGATATTTTAAACATTTTCTCTTTGTTCATAAAATACATGTGACATCGTTCGAACCATTGTACAGTTGCATTTAATAATTTAGTTTTAACACATTTATGTGTCATGATATTTTCAGTTTGACTGAACACTATGAAGCTCCCTCAGTCCAGTTATTTCTCTAGTTATAAGTGTTGATCAGTGTTGAAATCTGTGCAATAGCCATGAGAACCAAAAGTGTACTCTAGGAGCTGGACCCATAAAGAGGTTGAAACCCCAAAACTAATTAAAACCTTATTGCACTGTGTATGTGTGGTGCAAATTGAGTAACACACTTGAATATCTGCTAACATCAATTAAACGGGCACAGCCTACTGTCTGGGGTGCTTTGTGAGAAACACCAGCATTTATTTAAAAGTCAGCTCCTGGACTTCAGAGGGTATTAAGCTCTAGAAACAAATGTGAGAGTAAAGTAAATCACAACTAAAGGCTTTGTTTGTAAAATGCAATCGTTTTAAGAAACAAAAATAAACGTTACGGTCAGTTCTTAAACATGTTAAGTTCTACTGAGTCCACATTACCTGGAATAAGTTATGTACAATCTTAACTCAAACAAAGAAAAGCTACTCTACTCTGTTCATTTCTTCATTCATTAAGTCTGTCATTGATTGGCTGCTTTGAGTTTGAGCATTTCCACCATCTTGTTACTCACCAGGTATACACAGCAACTTCAGTAGCTATATCAGGCTTAGACGTGATTTCTATTTGCAAAATGTACCATGTTCCACTTTATGATTTTATAAAAGTGGCGCACAGCATTAACTGGAGAAATATCCCTTTTAGCAACCCATTTGTTCTCCAAAATATCGTTTTTTTTGTCCTATCTAATTTGCTAGTGGATGTGTGCTCTTATCTTCAAACAAGCAAAGCTGATTTGCATTTGGGAACAAGCACACTTTTACCCCACTGGCAGATACAGTATATCAGTGAAGATTTAAATACTCAGCACAAGATTAATTGACTAGCTGGGATTTTTATTTTTTCTAGAATTATAGAGAGTAATTATCAAGATACAACTCTCAGCCAACCTTACTCAGCACGTGTATTTTGCTTGATGAAGATGAGCATCTACTAAATTGGAGAGGACTGTGGGTGGGTGTAGCTAGTGGGTGTATTACTACATTAATCTTAGCTACTCTATAGCCTTCAACATTAACCACGTCTGAGAGCTACACAATGCAAGTGTCTTTCTGCTAGAGCCGGAATGTACAAGGCTACAATTGACTCAAAACAGCGTCTTTACATGGATGATGATGTAAAAAAAAAGCTCTGGAATTGAATCATGATTTATGACCTTGGCATTTCAGCTTTGTTTCATGGTCAAATGATTTCTGAAGGAGTCGAGAAGCAAGAAAGGGGTGTCAAAGCTCTGCTTATAAGGAAGCAAATATCTATATAAATATGCTTTTGAGTTGTAAGGACAAGTTTGACCCATCCGAAGACGAAAAGTTAACACTCTTAAGCTTCTGCTGCATTTTTACCATTCACATTTTAATCTGAATTTTATAAGTCCCAACTTCAGGAAATTTAAATAATAAGACGAAAAAAGGTTGAATTAACCTTCTTCTATGTTCTGTTTATTGGCGGATGGTAACCAATTCCAACGTGCATTACTGCCATCAACTGTGTCTTCTTCTTCCTTAGCTGATCCATGTTTTCAAAAAGAATAAGTGGGCTTTAAGATTGAGTTAATCGATATAAGTAAATGCTTGAATCTCCTTTTTTGGGGATATACTTCATTGTATTTACCAAAAAATGACCTTTTGGATCTTGTCTTAATTGAACGTTTCATTTTTAGGCTGAAAATGGCAACAATAGTTAATCAGGCTGAAGGAATGATGCTGTTGTTGTTGTTCTACCAATACAGATAAAAGCCACACTGAACATCTCCTTGATGTTCATGCAGCATGTAGATTGGAGAGTGGAGAGTGAGGTATGTCACATGATTGGAACAGCGCAGCTCGAGTTGGCTTTACATTCATACACGTGTAACAGCTTGTGTAATTATCATGATAAAAGAAGCAATTAGTGAATACAATACATATAATGAGCTGACTGTACTTTAGCTGTAGCCTCCAGAAGCCAGTGAAGAGTTTGAAATGATCCTTTGTTGCGTTGATCATGCCTGTACGGCTTAAAATCACTGAGTGTGCGGCCGTGCTGAGAACATGATATCTTGTAAACACTCCCACACAATGGACCTTATGCATTATGACATTTTAATGTGGCAGACTGACATTAGCTCTACGTACCAGGCAATGTGATATATGTACATTATGTAAGTATGAGTCAAAAATCTCCCAGCAGGGGTCCGTCAGCTTGACGACGGAGAGTATGGCTCATCAGATCGGAAACATCAGAAGATGTTAATGGATCAGTGACGGATTGTTTTCTTCACCGCAGATGAACATTTTCGTTGTGGCGTACAGAGGGGAAAAAAAACAATCTTTCTTTATTTGCCTTGTTTAATTGCTTATTAACTTTGGATTACTTTGTGTTTTTGTTGAATGATTGTACATGATAATTAATCAGTTTCAGTCGGCAAATGAAACCCCTCCACAATAGAGCCCATCAGCTAAACAAGCTCATATGATGCATTTCAAACTGGGCCACCTCTGACGATTGTTGCACACAATGCACAATTCCTTAGAAAGGGGAGCCCTGATCTGCGCTAAAGCGGAGCGGGTTTTCTATCCCCACCCAATTTGATGTGACAAACCCAGTGGGGCTGAACTAATGCTGTTAAAAAGCCGCACCAGCCACCATGTGCTTCTGTCTATTCTTCCACTGCGGAGGCACAGGAAGTCGTCATGCAAGTGTATGCAGAGATGAGTCAAAAAGCTGAGGAACTCAGCCTTGCATAGAGCAAGCTCGTCTAGCTCTTTGGAGACCCCAATTTTGAAATCTCTGCCGTGGAAGCAAATCTATCTTCCACCTCCGTCGGGTTGGGTTTTCATGTTGTGCCTCTGTGTCCCCACCTGTCTCCCCTCTGTGATTAGCTGTTTCACTTTTATTACAGCATCAAGGGTAAAGCTTTTGCGGACAAGTACGAGGAGGGGAATCTTTTTCGTTAAGCACATTAAATTGCCCTCTGTTGCATCATGACATCAGGATTATTTTCATGGCTTGGAAATGTTTTTAGGGGGAATCATCAGTGCAAGGTCTTCTGTTATCCTCCCTCATGTGTTTCACAAGTCTGCAGAAGGAACCATGGGCATTTAGAGAAGCCTCTGATTGAAGGGTTTAGATGGAAGCAAGGACATTTTACACGCGTTTAGAAAAATATATTCCCAGATTTGAGGCTTGGTGGCCTCTGAGTATATAAAGCAATCTCTCTTTCATAGTGTGTGATTACAAGATATAAAGCTATATTACTGGCTACTGGACATAACCTAACAGATACTGGGGAGCCAGATGTTTTTTTTTTTTCTTTCTCAGGGATGCTGCAATTAATTCAGCTGTTTCTGGTTGAAAGTAAATGAAAAATGATGCTACATTACCCATTTTACAATTCAGCATATGTAGAATATGAAGATTTACTGTTGCTACAGTTTAGGATGTTCTATTTTAACCTACTTACATGCAATCTGTATCTGTCTGTCGCATCTGGTCAAAGAAAAACCCATCATGCAGTATGATTTAATTGCAATAAGATTCGATTGTGTCCAGTTCTTAGTCAGCTAAAAAAAATGAGCAGCTATTTGAAAAGTCATCTAACTCTATTCCTGGTTTTCTTATACCTGCAGTATTCTCTAATAAACAGGTTCTACATGTATATACACAATCTTTAGGTGAGGGACGTGATTTTTTAACCAGACACCTTCTAGTTTATTTTTCTACTTTTATCCAATCAAAGGCCCAAAGTGTGAAGAGCATTATTTTCATTCAAATAATCGGCTGTAGCTCAGGAGGAGCGGGTCGTCCACTCAACAAGGGGTCCACTACTCAAGCCCATGTCTCCCTTGTTCCGAGTGTTGAAGTGTCCTTGGGCACGATGCTGAAGCCCAAACGGCCCCTGAGAGCTGTGCCAGTGTATGAGTGATGTGTGATAGAGCTAATAGAAGAGAGAAGTCCTGCAAACAGATTCACTGTATGAATGTGTGTGCGAATAGCAAAACTGCCAAGACAATTTAAGTAACATATTTACCAGATGACTATATACCATATGCAGAGAGCTGTTAATAGAGTCAAAAATAAAAATGTTGCCTTGACCCCAGAGGCTTTTTCGTCACCAGTTGAAAGCCAATGGGCTCCGAGATATTTTATGTTTTAGATTTATCGGGTTTTTTGCAACTATGATCTTTTCTGTAAAACATGAAGAAGGGTCACCACTGGACTGTGAGGGTTAGGGTTAGGGTTAACCAGGTTAGGGTTAACCAGATGGTCACAGTTTCAGATGCTGAAACTGTGACCCTTTCAGCATCTGCTTGGGGTTTGCTGCTGAGAAACGACGCACACTATTATAATGACCATTTTCGACTGCTGTAGGTGCTGCATGAGTTGTAGCATTCTCGTTAATACACATTAAGAGGAAATGATTAGCATCTATCTATTGTAAGAGCATGTTGAATAATGTCACATGATTTGGTTTAACCCTACCAGACTGAATGGGGAGGCCAAAGGTAACCGACAGTTCTATGCCAAACAGTAATACACATCTCACAAGAGCAACAAATGAGAGATCTTGACAGTGGTTATATTTTTCTCCTGCGGTGGGCTGAGTGTAAAAGCAGATGATTTCTAAAGTAAAGTTTGTCCGAGGTGTCCTTCTGAATATCTTACCTTGTCGAAGGGAGCTGTGAGAAGCCGGCGAGAATCGATAAATGGATTCCAGGAGCCTGCCGACCCCCCCCCCCCCCCCCCCCAGCATGACTTTGACAGTGTTCCCATTCTTTTTTCTCACACTACTTGACTGGTATGTTTCAATCAATGGACTCCAGTGACTGGATATCAGCACAGCCATCCCAATGACCACAGAGCAGATCAAGTTGCTGTGTGCACTATGAACTCTGGCCACATGCAATTTCTGTTGGTGGATCAATGATGCAGTGTGAATCACGCTGAGTGAGTGATTCATGTTGGGATCGGGAATCCTCTACCCCGTATTGTTGCTCTGAAGTGTAAGATTACAAACAATTTACAAGCCATATTTATTTTTATAGCACTAATGTACATAATCATTATACCTACTACCTACAAAAACATTGAATTTTATCCTGCAACAATCAATATTTGATCATGACAATGTAATATGTAAAAAGCGTCACTCACAGTTACAAACTAAGAATAACCAGCCAAGATCTGCATTTCCCCACTCAGCTCAGACCTTCAGTGTCTTTCACATCATGGTCGCCAGCTTTAATATACAGCTATGGAGCATCAATCAGCTACTGGGCACGTTAATAGGCATTTAAATCCTTTACTACAAGTATGTAGCTTATGTATATATTAATAGGTGATGGTCAATATGGTGTTGAGGGTGTCTGTGCCAAATAAATTATGAAATGCAGCTTTTAACTTGATAGTTGAATTAGTATTTTATCTAATCTTCAAAAACACAACAAAACAGTCATGTGGTAAACACGTGACAAACAGGACAAATAGTGAGGGTTTAAACAGGAACACACTGCAGAGCTGTAGTCAAGATGCATAAGCTCCTTTCAGACATGCACTGAACTCTGCGCTCTATTTTCTACCGAGGAGGTGCCTCTCTGAATGCAAATGTATGAGTGAGACGCTCTGCAGTCTCTGCGGACTTTCTCTTTCTGGCCTCTGTCCATATAAAATAAAGGAGAAGTCGACGTGGTTAATTTGAGATGATAAACAAATTAGATTCACACCTACAGTTGTTTGGTTGTTCTCTGTATGTTGACCCATGCAATACGCTTGTGACCGGCCCATGGTGTACCCTGAGTCTCAGCCTTTGTCCTCCACAACTCTGAAAGGATAAACAGTATAGACAATGGATAGATTCATAGAATAACATTTCATGTGCACAGTCTTGGGTGAGGATATTACCAGTAGTACTGTGGTCGCAGCTATTTCTAAACATGAATGGGTCAGACTGGGTCCAAAGTGTCGAAATGTTCAAAGGATGCTTCAGACTGAAGATTTTAAAGGGATGTTCCAGATATGACAGATTTAAGATGACAAAAAAAAATCCTGTAACACCGAGACTGAGTGTGAGGGAGAACTTTTCTACACCAGACTAATGGCGGTGTGCTACAGCCAGGGCAGTCACACAAACGCTAAGCTACTCCTACACTGGTGTTCATCTTTGACTTTCTGGGACTATCACAACCCCACAGGAAGACTACAAAAGAAATTCCAGAAGTAAACCAGAAAAGCAAAAGTATCACCAGCGGGTGATAGAAGCCTACAGAGATCTGAAGAAAGCGGGGCTCTACCACCCAGCCGTATGTGCACAGCCACAGTGTTCTCTGCATGCACTAAAGAGCCTCACTAAGCACTATAATTTACCGGCTGCCTTTGTTGTACAAGTTTCTGCTGATGGGGGATCTTTTTCTTGTCTTTTGGTGAGTACTATCTCCTGCGTGACACGGCTGGTTACCGTGCAGAATACGCAGCAAAGTGCACCCCCGTATCAAAGGGGAGCATTCAGTATCTCCGTATCGAGGGCCCGCTTTAATCACACATCGCTTTAAATTCCCTTTTATTATCAAATTTTCTGAAGCTAATTAAAAGGGACTCTTATCGGGCTTTGAAAGCAGATCACGTTTTGAGCGAGAAACTCAAATTAATCCTATTATTGGAACGAGAATATTGGCTGACGGAATCGCACGCTGATTATTTTTGCTTTGATTTGAAACTTCTCTATCAGCTCATCTCCAAACAAAACGCGAAACAAGCCGCGTTCTGTCCACAAGGGAAACCTCACATCAGACATGTTCCTGTTTGACAAAAAGCCGGCTGACAGGCCGCTGATTGGTTTTGTGCCCTTCATATTCCCTTACCATTGTGTGTCCCTGTACCGGGCATATTTCCCCTCAATGACTTCCCTTTGTCAGCCATTTTGTGAGCATGCAGCCAGTCTGTATGTGAGGGACCTATTTCAAAACTGCTTGTCTCTCATTCAGAAAGCATTAGCTCTTTTACACCTTCAGTATGAATTATATAACAGGCCTCCATATGGACCCTCGTCCGCATAAACACACATCTTACTTGCATGAGCACAGTGCAAATAGAGACTAATCTCCCAGTATCATATCTGACACCGCCTCTGTTTGCTTCTGTGGACAGACCTGAGCTCAATTTATATTCACCAACTATTCTCCCTCTGTTTGTTTTATGCATCTTGGTTTGACAGATGGGTGGGGTTTACTGCCTCAGAAGTTTTAATGTTGGGTAAAGTTTGAATTATAGATGGCTATGTTAAACCCTGTTGCAAACACTTTGCCTGTGATAGACTTCCCCCACCTGCACAGCATACGTGGCTCAACCAAATTCAATTGGGCTCTAAGTAGTTTGAAATAATAATTAGTCAGACACATGATAAGGATATTGTTGGATTAACATCAAAATGTGAAAACATTAGGTGTTAGCCGAACATGGCTCTGTCTAAATCCCGGAGCTTAGTTGACTTACTATGAAATGTCTAGTCCTACTTCAATTCCTCCTTTTCGTACCACATATACTCCAGCCAATCTATTTCACTTTAGTGTTTCTGAGACTGTGAGACAGTGTGGGACAATATCACAGTCAAGTCATATATCTCACTGTAACCTATTGTTATCAGTTTGTACTTGTGGAACAATTAAACACAACAGGCCTAATTACTTTATCAGACACTTAGCACTTTAGATGTACAGACTTACGATAGGGAAAAAGCTTACAAGTACAGATAAGCTGTGTCACAGCTCAGGGGAGGCCTCCATCAGGGGATGCCTCCACTGCATTTGAAGATTGATGGGTCAAATGGGCTGAAATGTGTCCTTCCATCCATGGATGGATCCTTCTCAAGTCAACCTATCCAAGGATTTATTGAATGCCGATAACAAAACGTGTTTTTGTTAGCGGCAGAAGAGATATTTTGGCAGCAAATATAGACACAATTTAACTCTTCATTTTTGTCTATGAAGACTTTATTACGTGTCCGGCCTTGCATGGGTGATATTTGTTTGCCATATTCTGAACTTGTCTCGTAGTCTAAAAAAGTAGCAGCTGTTAACTGCCTACATTTCACTAATTATGCTAAGCTAACCCGCTATTAGTTGTAGTCTTACATAGCAAACATAAAGTGACCAATCAGAATGAACTGTCTTCGAGAAAGCATATAGGTATGTTTCCTTAAAATCTTTAATTTAATTTGTTGGCAACAAATTTTTTTTAACTCCATCAATATTAATTCCAAACAACCTGACATTATCTGCAGGACACTGGGTGTGGTCCTCCTCCAGGATGTTTTAAAATTTAAAACCAATTTGGGGGATTTTTTCATCATCTAACCCAAAAGTTATCTGGATCTGTTATTTCTACCGATTTATAGTCGTACCACTGGCTGTAGTCATAATGTAATAAAGGAATAAATTGAAATTGAAACACATTTAAACCTACACAGTCTTAATTCAAGGACTAATTTAATCCACAACTCAGAAGATGATGTTTACTCCTCAAGACTTAAAAGGGTTGTTTTATCAGATGACTAGACCTCACTGTGAAACCAACACTTACAGTCTCTCATTTACGCTGTATGCGGAAAATGAGAGAATAATCAGAATAATGAAAGCACAAAGCAGAGCGGCGGGATGAAAGGATCATTACACGGAGCGAATCGTCCTCACATTTAAAAATAATTCCATCCAAAGTCTGAAAGTAAAAACAGATTAAATCAAAGTCTTTGCAAATCACTCTCCGTCTGTGAACATTTGAATGATATGACTGTTTTTCTCTCTGGCGCTGTGAGGAGAGCCTCCGCTCTGTCTTTCTGTCACTGGGGCTGTCAGTTCGCTCCAATTCATCAGTGAAGGGTTGGACTGAACCAACTCAAAGGGTGGTCCACAACAGTTTGATGTTTTAGTCCTTTCTTGTCAGCTGCCAAAAATAGTAAAATGATCATTGACATATGCTGCTCAAATATAGTCATCACATTGCAGAGACTGTATGATATGTTTATTTTTATACAGTCAAAGAAAGAGGTTGTAAAACTTTAACTTTGTCTCCCCTAGTTCAGCAACGGGGATGCATCTGTTCCGCTCTCTCTGTTGATCTGTATCTTATGGATGTGTTGAGTGAGTCTGCACAAGAAACATAAACTGTCTTCTTTCAGTCATCTATTCATATTCATTAGATCTCATACAGCCTTGGTCGGCTAATGCAGCACTCATAGTATAAGTTTGTTATTAGATCAGAAAATCAACCATCAACGATTCATTTTTTAAGTAATTTATCAAGCAAAAACTTATAATGTCTTATTTCCAGCATCCTTGCAGATTTCTTTGAGCATGTAATGTATCTATCTTTCTATCTTTTAATTCCTGAAATCTCCTTTTCACACCTGGCATGTGTATTGTGAACCACTCAAGGAGATGCAGTGTCAACTTTGGTATGTATATATATATATATATATATAGTGTATATATTATTAATACATATTTAATAAACAGGCAAACTGGCCCAGCAGCAAAGGTATCTGTTCTGCCAGGTTTGATGATCTGACAGACATGGTGCTGAACTGTCATGGAAAAAATTAAAGAATCCCCTTTTTTCACAATATTTAGACATTTCACTACAAAGTAAAGTTTGTTGTGTTACTGCACTGCTTTAATATTGGGCTGAATAACAGAACTTTTAGTTTTAAAAGTTGAGAACGTGAGTCTAAAAATCTAGAAATAGCCGAAATGCAATGTATGATTACGATAACAATTCAGTATATCATTCAAATTTGACTATCATAAAACGTCCATGAATAAATCTTCGCTGCAGGTAACCAGGTAGGATGAACACAAAGTTTTCTGACTTCACTTTGCACCGTAGGCCGTGCATAAAAATATCTATTGTAGAATTGACAAGGAATAATTCTGAAGTATCTCCGGAGCATTAACACAGGAGAAGAAAAAAGAACATCACAAACTGCGCTAGTAGTTGTTGTTTTCATGACGGCTTCTCGTACGTCCCTGCCTCTCTCCCTCAAAGTCAAATTGTTCCGCTCACACACTCTGACTCGCTCTCTGCCGTTTGTTTGGAGGACGACTGGTGCTGGTAATCAGCTTGCCCTGGCAGCCTGAAAAAGAAGTTAAAGCAGTGAGCAGCTGCCAGCAATCATGTGTCTGTGAGTTTGTGTGTGCACGCCGGTGTGTGTCAGTCGAGTGTGCATACAAAATCTAATCACAGATGGCTTGATCAGAGAGTGTATCTTACTCTGGTAAAGAGGGTTTCTGCTTTCCCACATGTAAAATTTAGAAGTCATCCCCCCACGGTGAGAGACAGCCTGTAGGCTTTTGCATGCAATGTGTGCATGAGTGGCTTCGCTGCGGGGCCCGCTCTCTACGTCGGAGCTGTAACGAGGGTGATGGATGGAGTTTGTTACTCACAAGTGATTTGCATCATCTTTACTGCAGGCCCATATCTCCCGTGGGAACCGTCATAAACCACGAATTTTTTCCACCTCTCGTTTTTTTTACTGCAACAGATCAAATTCTGTCAGAACCCATCAAAAGTTGCTGCTCCTTTCTTTCCTCCCAGGCACGGTGGCGGGGGGGGGGGGGGGGGGGGTAGATTGGTCTTTGATGCTAGCGATCCACCTTTTTCTGGCCTCCCTCCGCTCCAATTGACCCTCCTCCGCACTGTGATCCACTTTTCCTTCCGTATGTTTCCGGGCTGTACGTCTCTCGTTCCCTCTTCCCTCCTCTTTACTGTATCTCGCTCTCTCCCTCACTCTCCCTCCCCAGCACGACGGCTCTGTGTTGCAGTGCACCTCCAGGCCATGTGTGGGATGGTGTTGTGGGCTGGCATCTGGCAGCCTCTGATAAGACAGGCAGCGAGTGAGCCGGTGCTATTCCTTCTGAGATGTTTTAATTTTGTTTTTTTTCTGTGGTCGTCCGGGGAGACCATTTGGCCAAGGCTTTTCCTGGGTCTAAGGGACCTTGCAGAAAAAAGTATTATACAATGGATTCAGGCCACAAAGTTAACACAGTGACCATATGTGCCTCCAGTGAGAACTGGCTACATGCAGTGAAAAGATGCAATTATTTGCTCTTTTGTGAGGATTTTCTCATATGCTGCAGGAGCTGAATATGTGACTTATGACATAACTACTATTATGGCTATAATCAAGCAAACAAAAAAGCTATTCCACTTTTAAACAAACACACAGAGTGACATTAGTATTTGTCTGGAGGCATGTTTCATTCCTTTGGATGAATTTAAATCCAATATTCCCTTGTGTTGTTTAGCTTTAATCTCTACTAACTCTTGAGATCTGGGATGTGGTCCTTTGCTCCACTAGGTTCATCAGCCACTAGCAGTTAGGACTAATTGACAGACTCATTGAGTAGTATATATTTTGGTATGAGTTTTGCTGGACATGAGGTTGAGTAGAGCAGAGTTTGTGGGCTGGGCAACCAAATCAATGAGCTAAAAGAGAGTGCAATTTAGAAGAGATGAGGGGAACTACACTGTTGCTGGTTGTTAAATATAAATAAAACATAAGCTGCTTTCACAAATGCACTGAATTCTGGAGATGGAGGTGTTTACAAAAATGAAAAATTTAAATTAAAGCAAATAACGAATAACGAAAAAAGCAGTACCAGACATGGAAAAGACACCCGCAGAGAATTTGTGGTAATGAGGGCCGACAATGGAGTTGACGTGCTGTTAAACAAGAACTCCCTATCTCCGCTGCAGAATGTATTTGGTATGTCCCGCATCCGCCCCGCTGCACCCCTCGCCTGAATTCTGCTGAGGAATAGTCAACACTGTGAACACGTCTGAGCAGAGAATCTCTGGCTGTGCACAAGTGAAAGGCAAACTGCGGATCAGATCTGCAGGTCAAAACAGCCATAATAATTTGTTAAATTTTTAATTCAAAAATATTATTTAGTCCTACTTAGGTTTAACAATTACATTGATAAACTTCACAAAGATGTGGACTAACAGTAATTGTTTTTGTTTGCTTTTAGCCAGTAGGGAGCACGACCCCTCCAAAAAAAAGCTTTATTACCAAGTTTAAATTAATCTGGCCGATATGATAGCAACCACTACATATTTATACATCTAGCAGTAATGAAGCAAAAATTAGCAGTTATTCAAAGTTATATGTCTAGCAAATCCAATTATCTACCTTGAGCTCATGTTTGAGCTCCACCAACTCTTGATGGAAATGTCTGGCTCTTTAGCTGCGGAATGTTCCACCATTGTTCCTGTGTTGTTGCTATCCATTAGCAACAATCTGACGCTGGGGAGGAGACTTGAAGTCAATTTATCATAGCTTCCACAAACACTGCAGTCATTTTCTCCATTGTTAATATGAAGAATATGGATTACTGCAGCTTCAAGATTGGCCCATTTATCTAAAACTGTCAAAAAGGTTAAAAAATATGGCTTATCTTCAAGATAACAAAGGCAAAGACTTTGACGGTACCCCAGGAGAGTCTAGATCTTGCTGATACTGCTTCAGATCCTGGCATCCCATGTCGAGGTGGAACATGCTCCAGGTAAAGCCTTGGCCTGGTTCACTGGTGGTGAACAGATAATCTGAGCCACAGGCTGCACTTTATCACGCCGATAATCTCTTTCCATGAAGTTTCAAATGAAGTGTTCACCTCAGAGGATAAATACTGCAACATCTGTTTATTAATTTCACTCCTAGGCTTACTTTGTTGATTCGCATACGTGCCCCTTCTTGATGGAAATGTGTCCCACGTTACAGGTCCTCTCAAGCTTAATTCTGTGTTTGACCTGGGGCTGTGGGGGTGGGGTATAAGGGTCTAACATTATTTGTAATTCAGCAATTAATTCCAAATGTGACTCTTGGGAAAGAGGCAGACACACCTAATTGCTATAATCATCCTTCAATTCATAAAACCCTACAGCATTTTCTACGCTTGTCATGAGAGGAGTCAGTCGTTAGTGTTGCACTCGATGCTAATGGCTGTGTGCTGAGGATGGGACTTTTTGTGCTGCACATTTACAAATCATTTTTTTCACTAATGCACCTTCATCTCATTGAGTGAAGTTGAATGGCTGTACTTCTGAGAGAAATATCTTTTTTATCATAAAGTATTTTGTGAAAAACATAACTACCACACAAACCACTGAAAAGGTTCATATACTGTACATGGCCAAACAGTTTATGTATATGATTGTATAACTGTGTTTATGTAGACGGTCTGTATTTATGTTGCGTTTCTCTAGTCTTGATGACCACTCAAAGCATTGAAAGAACAGTTTTGGCACTCACACGTTCATAGAGTGCATCTATGTGGAGCACTTTCTGAGACTGAGATCGAACCTCTGAGCTTGTGGTCAGTGGACGACCCGCTCTGCTTCCTGAGCCCCATCACATATCACTGCCTACCTCCTTTTGTGTCTGTCATATACATTAACTTGCATAAAACAATTAAAACCACTTGTTCATTACAGTCGTCTTCCTCTTTTCCAGAATGAGAAGCAGTGTGGAAAGCCCACGTACTTTTGACTAAATATTTGAAATATGTAAAAATAGAAATAACAATGTTAAAAAACATATGTTAACTGGTTTTCATCTACAGATGGATTAATATGCATTTCATTCTTGCCAGAGAAGTAGAATTTTTTGGCAGTGAACAAAACCAGGTCAACAAAAAGTCAGACACATAATTTGAAATGCATGACTTTTCATCTGCAACACCTTTTTCTGCCCCTCACGAATCTCAACTCTCAGGAGTCAGAAAAGTAACAAAGAAAATCAATCTTCAAAATAACTCAAAGGTCATTTTTACTTTTTAAGTTATTGGATTTTCCCCCTTGTGACCCTCACACAGACCTCCACTGGCATCAATATGAATAGGAGTTGAAGAATGTATTGCATAATTTATTCTGTATAAAGGCTGTAACTTCATTTTGAAGTGATGTATCCTTTGTCATTGAACCTTTGGGCTTGCAGTTCATTTTCGGCCAAATTACTGTCGAATGCATTATCACCTCGTGAATACTTCCTGGATCTTCCTCCGCCTCGCTTCCTCAGGGCTGCCCTGTTACAGCATCTTGATTCCACTGTTAGACATGAGCATCAACACATCAAAGAGCGTACAGGAATAACATACACAGTTAACACATGCACACACACCGACAAACACACACATACCATCTGGGCCCTTCGTATCTCACCCTTTTCTCCATCTCACGCTTGAGAGGTTCAGAGGCTTGGGCCGGAAAGTTCAGCAGTCAGGAGCGCAGCGATGTGCCGGGCAGGGAGCCAGCCAAATATTAAATGAATAACAGACACAAGTGAGATGCTTTGGCTGGATAAAGGAGCAAAGGCATGAGGCGTAGGCAATGGCCTGTCAGTTACCCATTTATGTCTGATATAGCGCCGAACCTGTGACTTGCCTCGGGAGGTGCGAGCGGTGATATCTGATGGGTACAGGAGCAATCCACCTCTCGGGATACATGTGGTCATCTTTAAACTCAATTTGTGTGGGAGCCGTGTGAAAATGTACAGCGAGCTGAGTCATCCCTACATTTGTCTCTTGTCTTGTACTGTTACATATCAGAGCCTATATAGTATCCGCTTATTGAGCAGTCATGGGAAAAAAATAATATTTTGTGTTGCAGTCATTGAGGTTGTTTCTGATTCATCTGTCTTTATATAAACATTGTCCACTATAGGAACTTTGTAACAACCCAGGAACATGTTTAGATTGCTCAGAATTCTTCAGGACATTTTAGAGGAACTGGGCAACAGTTCCCGGCCTCAAAACAAAGTTCTTCTGTGACGGTGTAAGAAGTCATGATGGAGTTGGATGTTCTGATTGGTTAAAACAAACTCTAAACCTGCTACAACCTGTGGACAGCAAATCATTTTGTATTTGGAGAGAGCCACATATTTTTCAGTTCGCCATATAGCACTTAAGCTTCACAGCAAGAAGGTTCCCGAATAGAAAACTAATCTCCTGGAACTCCGGGGTCCTCACACAGTACAAATTAATGCAGTTTTATGCTAGGTTAATTGGAGACTCAAAATTGGAGTATCCCACCTCTTGGCTCCCACTCTCTCTGCTACCCTAAGGAAGATGGATGGACTCAAATCACTGCTCAAATATTGGGGCGACAATTCAATCATCAGTTTAAAATCAAATCTTCATTAGACTCATGTTGTTTTCTTTGATTACTTCAAGTGGATGGCTTCCTCTCTAAAGCTGGATTTATATCCTGAATATCGCCTGGTTGACCCCCAGTTTGTGGAATATGAGGTTAAATATAGTAAAAATACTTATACAAGCACCACATTAGCGCAATTAAATAAAATTATTTTTATTCAACCCCAGGACCTGACGTCTCGGTATTAAACTACCTAATAAAGCAGGTCCTGACGCTGCTACTTCATGTTGGAACACAAGGCTGTAGCGACGGAAATATATTTTTTACGAAGTTTAGGCTTATGTATAATTGCTAAATGAATTATAGGAAGAAAAAGAAGCGAATGAAGAATAAACAATGAACACATTTTTAATAAAGACTATAAACATGTAAATCGTTCAAGTAAGAGCTTTGCTTCAGTCATCTCATGCATTAACATACACATTAGCCCCTTCTCCACCTGAGGTCTCTCTCTTTCTCACCCTCTTCTCTCTGGCTGTGGACCTGAGAGCAACTTGTTTTTAATACATTATCAGATATACTTTAAATCCGAATTGACATTTGTATATTTATTATTTTAAAGTTATGAAATGGCCATCAATAGTTGTTTTGTTCGATTAGCTACTGTCAAGGTGAAAGCCCTCAGGTAACAAAACTGCTGCTGGGAGAGAGAGGACGATGGTTACACACCGTAGAATTCCGTAGAACTCAAGCAGAGCTGGAGGAGGAGGGCAAAATAACTCACCGAGCCACAGGGTGGAAGGAAGATATCACAGGGCGCATGAGTGCGCACAGCAAGTGTGCACACACAAACACGCACACAAGCAAACACTGTGAATAGTGTTGGGAGAGCAGGCTGCAGTCCTTACACACAGCGTCAGTCAAGAACCCTCATGCAAATAAGTGAGAAGGGAGCGAAAGCACATGTCAGCAGTAGGTGCTACACCGGATTTGGATTATTATTCTCCACATTTTTTTATCTTTGAAAAGACTCCAAAAGAGCTCTGTGTATATGCAAATTAGGCAACTTTATTACTACAAGCTGATGATATAAAAAAAAAAGCCTTTTCGTAGGAATGAAGTTACAGCAAGTGATTGGAATTTCAGCTGGCACCACTCCTTTCCAAGAGGAGGCTGGGTTACTAGGTTAATGTGTGAAAACTAACAAGGATACGATTTGGATGAGAATCAATCCTAGACATCCCACCAATTTCTCTTTTGCATGTGTACTCAGTTTAACGGTATTAAATTACCTGTATTGCTCGACCTGATTTCAAATATCTGCATTGAGATAATTGTGCAGAGTTGAAAAAGGAACCCACAACTTAGGCCATTCAAGAGAATTGGATCATTTGCAATGACTTCTACCTCTTAATGCTTATATGCCTTAAAGGACCCATCGTATGCCCATTTCACCACAGTTGATATGGTTCCTTGGGGTCTTAATGAAATGTCTGTAACATATTTTGGTCAAAATACCACAAGGATCATTTAAAACAGCACCCTTTTTACCCTGTCCAAAACAGCCCTCCTCAGATTGACATGTTTTGAGTGACCCGCCCCCCTCCCCCCTCAAATTAACGTGTAGAAGCACCACAAAAGTGGAATTTTCATAATATGTCCCCTTCAAGATTATATTTTGTGTAATAGCTCTGAAAAGAGCTCCTGAGAATGACTGTCTCTCAGTGATTCTATAGAACTCCCACCTTCATGCATCTATATGAGCTTTTCATGGTGTGAACTAGTGTGTATTGGAAGTTCCGTGCCAGGCGCAGTGCAGGAGCTGACTGTAATGAGCTGGTCGGTCAGTCACTGAGTACACACAGGTTGCAGATGCAAACTCAATGGAAACCTCAGTTCACATTTGCACAAAGCCACTGTCTGACCCTTGGAGCTTTTGTGACCTCTGGCACCCTCCAGGGTAATCCAGCCTTATTCCTGTATCTACGAGTATGATTATAAATGCTTGTTCTGCAGCATGGTGAAGCTGCTTTATGTGACACTGTCCATAAACAGGCCTATAAAATGGACTGAGATAAAGAAGAGAGTGTGTGTATATATGTATATATGTATGTCAGTCATCATGTCCATCGCTCTGTGTCAGCAGCTGTTACACAGTAGTTTGTTTTGAAGAACTGGTCCTTCTGGTAGCTTGTTCCCTGCCAACCATCAGTTACAAGCCTTGACAGCAGATTCGTCACCAGAGTATAGCTGCACATGGACAACCATTAACACCTGCCGACAGTCAAACTGCAGTGTCCAGTGGAATTAACTGAGTAATTAAGGCAGAGATGAGATCACACCAACAGTGACGCCTGTCATGAGTACTCAACACTTACCAATCATTACATTAGTATACAGTAATCAAAATCAACGATCTTCATGATCCACAATGTGGCCACAGCAGCGATCCTTGATCTGGAAACGATAAAGCACAAGGACTCCAGGGAAGAAGTCAATATTGATGAGACATTAATGTGATAGAGAGGGAGAAAACGAAAGAAAGCTCCACTTGTGTCATTTGTGTCCTCCGACAATCTAGGCCTATAGCAGCATAACTAAGAGCTGGTCAGAGAGAGATGTGAACCCACTCTATCTAAAAGCTTAATCAAAGGAGACAGTTTTAAGCCGAGTCTTAAATGCAGAGAGGGTGTCTGCCTCCTGAATTGAAACCGGGAGGTGAGGAGCTTGATAGGTGCAGTATCCTGCTCTTACTCTACTTTTAGAGACTTGAGGGTGGTTATTATGTGAGTACTGAGTAGTTAAACTCAAACATGTTAAACTCATGGTTCGGACAGCAATCATCTTTCAAGCTGTTTTCAACTACAAACATGAAAAGTTTTGTGACTGAAACTTTAACATTTTTGAGGCGATCAGCCACAAGTCAAGCTATTCAAACCCACCTGGTAGTTCTCACTACAGGTGTCCCCGGGAACCCCACAATGACACACAAACACGGCCAGGGCCAGTAAATATACAAACATATAGTGCGACTACACCAAAATGACAATGACCAACAGTGATTTCTGATCCAGTTTGAGTAACTTCAGTTGCTCCTCCATCGTGGGACAAACTCCAGATGGTTGGAGCAACTTGCATCATCATGGAGCTTGAAAAATAAAATAAAAAACCTGTCCAAGCCTGATTCTCCATCTGCAGCATCCACATTTTAATCATGCGTCTGGCACATTTTCACCGCAGAATATCCCTGACAATTCGGTGCAACCTGCTCAGCTCAGTGGATTCAGCTTACCTCCGACGGCACATTTGCTGCTGAATATGAATTAAGTCCTACATCATCCCAGACTGCCCGTCTACATTCTAATGTCATCACGATAAAGCTTCTTACTTCAATTTCACCAACTCATGTTTACTTAATTTATTTAATAAATTATTAACCTCTATTAATTTGTACGTCTTTATCTCTAATCTGAAGGCCGCAGGCATCCCAGAATCCATCCTCTGACTTCAGCACTTCCTTTCTACAGCGTACCAAATCATTACAGTCTAATTTCAGCAGGAAATGAATAAGAAGAATTGGATTTATTAAAGTATTTAGGTGCATTCAGGGACCTAACAGCCTCTACAGGCTAAATGTTACACCAGGCAAAACACAAAGACAAATAGACACAGTCTAATGCGATAAAGGTTAATTAGTTTGGCAATGGTTTAAAAAAATTAACAATGTTTTTATGTTTTTATTAACTCCTGGCATCAAGCAGCATCAATTAATTTGATCCTGTTCTGGGTGACAGTGTTATGCAAGGGAGGCTTTTATCAAATACCAGGCAGGGTTGTGAAGTTTTGTTAGGTTAATCAGCATTTGTGACAATGTGTGTTTGCAGTCAGGTGTCAAAGGCATGTATTTAATTAGCACAACACAGTCCACCGGTACACAATCCTGAATATGTGTGGCCTGTTTGATGAAAGAAATATCACACAGGGATCAATGGAAATCAACTAATTGAAAATTAACAACTCATGGATAATTACTTCAAATTCCTTCATAACATGCAAATTATGTGAATGTGTTTGCATTCTGAAACATGGAGGCTCACAATATTTGTGAATGTGGTTCAGAACGAGAAGCTTTTGAGAGGGAAAGCGAAAATGTTCCCAGGTTCCTGGGTACAGCATGCAGGAGGCAGGACATGATGTATAAATTCTCCCACGGATATTGCATGTTTCTGCTGACAGCACATTTACAACAGTGTCAACCCTTCATCACAGAACGTTTTCAGATCCCAAGTTGGCATCTTTGTACCTGACCTATGTGTATGGCACTTCTTTTTCACTCTGAAATATGTGTATTCATTAACAGCTACAACTTCATTTGATGTCTGAAAGCAGCTTTGGTGATCGTTTGTCCTAATGATTCCCCTTGGAAAATGACATGTCCATTGTATCCTTGGAAGGCTCCCACTTGATTGTACACCTTATAGCCAACTTGTAGAACATGAAATGGGCATTTACTTCTGCATCCCCGGGCACCTGAAATAAGTGCTTCCGGTCGGCCACTCCTTTCTTGTGAGTGAAGAAAAGTGCAAACTGTGTTGCCAACCACAGCACTTTGGCTGCAAAGGAGTGAAGTAGACTAATGACCTTCCTGTATACTACCCAGTAAACACTTGGCAGTGATGACGCTTCAAATACAGTCACACTTGTTTATCTGAGCAGAGAATCACAGTTTCCCTCGCTCTGTAAACACCCGCACAAGCTCTGTTCAACCAGTGCTCGTAGATAGCATATCCATTGTAAAAGTGTCCTTCAACAGTCCAGGGCTGAGTTCTCCTATAGGGTCCCAACTGATCAAAGTGAGGAGCTTGTCAGGAAAGGTAGCAAAGAGACAAGCTCGCAGCCGGTTGATGTAATCCTCAGTAGCTGACTGTCGCTGTTCTAGAAAGGCAGAGCCCTTCAGGTAGTTATTTCTGATCTGGCAGACAGATGAGTGTGTGTGTGTGTATGTGTGTGTGTGTGTATTTGATTGAGCAGAAAGATTACTTTGATTATCATCCAGAGAAAGAGTCAGGTCTCAGCCACACTCTGATAATATCCTTCTTATTGTCAAGATTTTCCGTGTTGCCAAGATACGGCTTTAACATGCAATTTGCTCCCGATGCGGAGATGCCAGATGAGTCACGTGAGAGAAGAGGGAAAAAGGATGAGAAGTGTTTGTCAGTTTAAAGCAGCGCGAGTCAACTTCACACGTGCTGGCTCCTCCAAACCGCACTGAGAGATAACTGTGAGCATCTGCACCCGCGTATGATGTAACATGGCATCAGTGGATTGCACCCAGCACACTCAGGTTTACCAAGCTGTCATGCCGTGACCCGCTTTATCAAAGCGTAGCAGAACAAAGACAATGTAATGTAGTGTTGGTGAGTCTAGGTCTGTCTGCTCAGAGTGCTCACTCCATCTTTGCAGCCATCGAGTTTTTCCACCCCCTGCTCTGTGTTTGTGTGTTGAAGGATCACGCCAATGAATACACCTGACAACGGCAAATTATCACTGAGGCCGAGGAGGGCTGGAGCTTTGCCTTCGCCTGTTGTTGCCTCACTTTAGCCATTTTCAGAGACAGACTCCGAAAAATGTCCGCACAATATTGTTGGGATTTCTTCCTGATGCTGCCTTTCAGACATGAACAAAGCAGCAGGGGATTGACCGTTCAGACGTGTTCACAACAACACAGAATCTCCAGAGCAGTCAGGTGAAGGGTGGTGCAGCATGTAGGCGGCAGGATGTAATAATGTATTCATTCCGCTGTGTAGATCATGTGTTTGTGTTCGCAGCACGTCAACAACTGAATTGGCTCTTACCGCCAAAGCTATCTTGACATCTTCATCAGTGTTGTCTATGCGGAGGTGCTTCTCACAATCAGCCCCTCCTGAGAATGTCATGAGATTATCTGGAGTTTAGCAGCTTTTGTGATTTTGGACAGTGAAAAGGTCTAAACGATTCAATGGACGGAGACATGAGGTATTTCCATAAATGCCTCAGACCCCATCGAAGGTCTTGCTTTGTTGGGGGCCAAAGCAGAAGAAGCCATCAGAATGACTCCGTCCTCTCCCTCAGGACTCACAATACGCGGAGCACACTCTTTTGTCGAACAGATGGCAACACAGCTGTCTAGGCATCTGTTTGCACGAAGGTTACCTTTGTACAACAGTCTCCTACTCACAAAGATGGATTTTATCTTGACCGTCTCTCTGCCAGGCCTGTTTGTCCTTCACAGTCTGTTTTGTGTTTTCATCCCTCCATGGCAAGAGGTTGTATGTCATTACATTACAAAATGTTTTGCAAAATATGTATTGCATGTCTCTTGTCTGATCTGCCAGTCAATCAGAAGTCAGGGATACGGAATCATTGTTATCATTGTGATGTGAGTATTAGTAGGAGACAGGACACTGGCCTCCCACACTTTGTTGTATCACAATTATGTCATACTATTCCTACCTTTGCATATCAACTCAGTCCTTTGTCTTATAAATTACAGTTAATTCTTGATAGATTGTATGAACCAATACATTTTTAAGTAAATTATGACAATTATGATATTTCAATCAACACAATGATAATATGATAGTAATAATTCCTAGACCTGACTTAATTATTTCTGTCCACCATCTTGTCTTCATCTTAGTCGACTTAAATATGTCCTTGTCCCTTTTTAAATATGTGAAGCATCCTTGGGTAGAAAAGTACACTGGTTCAGACTGGTCCACACCGGCTCCGCTGAGCTTTTAGTCTTACATACTCACCAGTCGTCTAAGAGCAGCTGACTAATCAATGTCCATCAACATAGTCAATAAAATAGGTCTGCTCTGATATCACTGACAGGAAATCAGATCCATAAATACATGTTCCCTTTCAGGAAATGCACAAAGAACAATTGATAACTGTCACCCAGACTTTCTCCTTGCCCCTGTGAATAATATGTACTTGCTCGACGTAAATTCACACTATCATACAGTAAACAAGAAAATATCACACTGAATAATCTGTAAGAACTCACATGGTGATATATATCAACCTCTTGTCAGGACTCCCATGTTGAGTGTTACTTTAAATGCTTTGTTGCCTGTCTATGACCCTTTTAATGGTTTGATAACCGTCCATATCATATAGCTTTTAAAGACATTAACAGCTTTTATTGCTCGTGACTTTATTTTCCCCCTGCCGCTACAATCACTGCAGGGGCCATTTAAATGCATGTGTGGCAGCTATTACACTTAATGCAAATTAAATAGATCAGACTCAAAATGTAGCCTTATGCAACGCATGCAACACCCACACGAAGAAAAAGTGTAGGTCAAAAGCTTAACTGAATTGTTTGTGGAGTGCACATATGACTGATGATCCCCAGATGTGGACTGTAAAGAAATGTCTTTTTACCCCTTTTATTCTCCTTTGATTGATATACCACCGATACTGATCGTACCCCAAGTGAACAATGGGCCATTTTCAAAAGCCTTTATATGTTCAGCTCCAAACACACAATGGGGTGTTTTTTTATCCTCCTGCTCTGCTGGGAAAGTGATGTGTCTTCACTTTTACAGAAGGAACAACAGTACATTTTATTTCATATAGCGCAAGCAGAATAAATGTAGCTGTTTGCACTCTGCACTTGATGCCTATTAATCTTTTTGGGACAGTCTTGACAGTCAAGTTGCTGTCAAGATCAAGAATAGGGATTCATCCGGCTTCTTCATTTGCATAAAGGGTAACATCTTGTAACCGTAAAATATTCAAAGCAACACTCCGTTTATCTAAGTTAGATACAGAGTTCAATTTATGACAGTATTTTAATTAACAATGTAAAAACAATAGCTGCAGTTTGCAAATATAAATGTCCCAAGACAGACACTTCACCTTTGCCTATTAATTCTTAATTGCTACATGCATAATTCTCCACAATATCTTGTATCACAAGCCAAACACCATTTATTTCCCCTCAACCACAATTACCAGTGTAGCTATAGGGATCATTACTAACTGTGATTTGCTTTTAAAAGTGTGTCTGACACATCGTTAAAGACAAACCATTGTTAATTATGCACTTGCCCGCTGATGATCCTCTAAAGCAGCTCTATCTCATGTCTGTCTCATGTCTCAAATAGTGTTACATGTAGCTTCTATTATGTAATTTTAACAAGATGGCAATTTCCGAACACCATTTCCAATTTGTTGCTTACCTTACAAAAGACTTAGACAAAGAATTGTTTGACAATTGCAGCAGGACAGAGTTGCTAATGTTCCCCCCGAAAGCCTCACATTTTTTGACCAAGCTATCAATATTTCATTCCTCATCATTAGCTTGTATAACATTATATTGTGGGCTTCAGCTTATGATGAGCTCGTCTGCCTTTTATCATCAAACTAAACTGGCCTTTCTAGTATTAGTTGTGCACTAATTAGCTATATATGCTAATGGCTGCAGCTAATGTTGGAGTAGGCATTTCCTTACAGCAACATTCCTGTTTGTCTTGTGGTTTTGGATTAAGTAAAAAGATGGCAAGTGTGACTTAAACAAGAGCCCCTTACACACTGCTTCAGAATGTGGAGAAAAACAGAGCATTGATGAGTTACATTGGACTTCACTGTTAGAGAAGGGCCTGATCAGCTGCTATCTTCCACTGATAACACATCAAGCAGTGTGTGAAGTTTAATATGCTCTTAATAAATAACTGAGGTAAGCTGTACTTGAAACACTTTAAATGAAAGAAAACTTCAGTAACCTTGCTGTACTTGCCACAGAGGCGTTTAAGGCCAGCACTGAATTCGCTGAAGAAGCCACAGGGTCTCTTTGATTCAAACTAGTTATAAATAAATGTCATCGCCATTAGTACCCTATGCAACTATATGTGTGGAATGCATGCAAGTATTTCAGGAGAAAATTGGACCCTTACACTGAATGGTTGATGATGTTGCAGGCTTGGTAAAGGCCATGGATAAATTGATGTGGACCTTGAACATCATCCTCGGTTCCCATCTCTTTGTGACTGAACCTCTTCTGTTCCTTAAAGGTCACCTCGCCCCTCTTCAGCCCAGTAGCCACGATGCTCCCTGCAAATCACGCTAGATTTAATGTGAAACTGCTGCAAGATTGAACTTTCTAACTGAAGCAAGCCCACATTGTGCATTTCTTCAAATTTGTATATTCTTACCCCAGTTTTTGAAAAAGCCTACCCCGCCCACAATTGTCTGTTCTCAGTGGAAAGGAAGATCAAAAGAAAATGATAAAAGGCTGCTGCTTCTGGGTTTTTCATTCAGTGTTTCTAGATGCCGTCCATTAAAATGAGTCCACAAGAGAAACTGTCTGTCATCAGTGACAGCCCTCACCATGAGGCCTTATGGGGGATTTTCTGCTGAGTGCCAAGAGGGACAGAACAGTATGGATCAAATCTGGAATTATTTGGCTTAAATGAACACTGTGCAGTGCTGATATGATTTTAATGGCCCTTCAGAAACATGCATCTGAGAGTGAACAAGGATTAACTGTAGGATGGTTGCATCATACATTGTTGCATGATGCCTGATAAACCAAAGTGAAATCAAAATAAGAAATCAGTATATGTGCTTTTGACTTTTTTTCCCGTAATAATTACAATTACAAAGATTTATATTTCCACAGTCCCTATGTTAGTGCACTGGCTGTACTTTTCTATTTCAGCATGGCTGGCATCTCATCAGTGGTTTGGGCACTCCATATGTTACTCTATTTCTGTCCGCCTTGTGATTCAAACCATCGCGCAGTGTACATGCTGGGATTACAGACGAGCACTTGTTGTCTGGTCTGGTCGTTTGTTACCATCGCAATTAGGCCCATGAGAGACAACTTGCTAGACCCCCTCTAATATATATCATGTGCAAAAACACTGAACGTGAAAGAACTGCCGATTATCCAGCAGGTGTTCACATAACAGGTAAATGATAAGTGATGCCTATGACCTAAAAGCTTTTAGTTTTACAGCTACATCATGCTCTTACAAATGGTTTCTAATGTTGGCTAATGGTAAAAAAAATTAAAAAAGCTGACATCGATCACTGTGTAGTGTAGTACAGAGTCAGTTTGCTAAATGTCATCACTCTACCTGTGCGACTCCTGCACTTTCTGATTTGGAAACAACAACTTTTTGGGGAAAAGTTGTGTAATCTGAAAGTTCTGAGGCTCCTTGTGTAAATCTTGGGCCAGTACTCTTACGACTTCCATACTTATTCATACATTTGTCACAGGTTCCTTTTTAATTAGACTATGTTCGTGTAGTATTAAAAAGCAAACAGTAGTACAGTACTTTGCACAACATTTGGTCCAATAATAAATTTTGCACATTTCATGAAGATGTTCTTTGTAAAATTGTAATGATTGTTGCAGACTCTTGAATAAATGGTTTTCAGTCAGTCATTTCATTTCTAATTATGTGTAACACACGGTCTAGATGCAGTGGCACTTCATGGCATAATTGAAATATGGTTATGACTCCTTGACAGGGAGAGGGATTTATTTATAGGCTACATATTTCCTCTTGTAATTATGAGTTATTGAAAATAAGGGTGTACACATGAAGGGGTGTTACAGGGAAGTCGGCGATAAGAAGTCCTCGTGCTGCAACCAGCATCTCACATGAATAATAAATGATAGCACAAACATTTGGTTATCACTAAAACATTACAGCCCTCCCTCCCAGTGGTTCTAGTGAGAAACACACAGACTACAAGGCAGTTTTCCATTAATGAATTTTACTGGTGGAAAAAAAAAGGAGATTATTGAAATAGATTTTTACGCTTTGAGTGTATTCGAAATTAATGATACAAATGTCTGAAGGAATTAAAAGCTTGTTGGATTAAGCTGAGTGTGGCCATCCATTCAGAGGAGTCATCCAGGTGTGAGAGCTTCTAAGACATTCACAGAGGCGTGCAGATTTTGTGAGCCAAGTCTGATGAGTGTAACACCTGCAGCTCGAGGAGTGTTTCTTTCCCAAACTGTATTGTCTCTCACCAAAACTGTGCAGCGATAACGGCTAAAGCAAACAAATAAGTCACAAGAATAAAGACGTACACAGAGATACAGATTGAGGAGAAACACTGTAAATACATAGAAAACACACAGAGCATGAGACGCAATTGTCTCTTTCCATCTTTTTTCATATTGCATACACGTGCCACATGTGCCACACACATACATAAACACATTTCCATTGTTATTACATCTATAATGACAGCGAAGTATGTAAGTTATTGCAAACTGCTTTTAGACAATCCTCATCCTTCTCACTCATTCTTTGCATTAAAAAATACATGCATATAGAATATTAATGTATGTGCCAGCTCATCACTTGGGCAATTTTTGCCGATATGGTCTTAGGACCCCAGCTGGATTTCATTTGACCATTTTATTTAATGGGAATGATGGTTTACTTGTCTCTTTTAATCAGTGTTGGGTTACTGAAAATTAGTAATTAGTTACAGTTACTAGTTACTGCTTTTAAAAGTAATTGAATTACTTCACCAGTTACTGTATACCAAAAGTAATTAGTTACTAGGGAAAGTAACTTAAGTTACTATGTCTTTACGCGGAAGCTCTCTGTCCACTGGTGGGAGTGTGCTCACCTGTGTGTGTGCGCATCGGGATGGAACTCCGCCGTGAGCGACACAGAGAGCAGATGAGAAATCTAAACGCGCGACCATGTGATTTCAGTAATTGTAAATTCGTTACTTGATTTAAAAAAATACCTCGTTACATGCTTGTTACCGCTAAAAGTAGTGGAATTACAGTAACGCGTTACTTTGTACTGCGTTACTCCCAACACTGCTTTTAATGTAAGACTTGACTGAAGCACCTCCACCTGAAACAATCATGTTGCAAAAATGGTATAATCTTTATATTAAATGTAACCTTTTTTCTGTTTTCTCTCGTTTTACAGGTCCACTTTCTATGAACTAACATGGACAAAGTGGTCATCAGTCTCCTGCTCCTGGGAACCGCAGTCATGATGGTCCATGCATGTCCCAAATACTGTTCTTGCCAGAACCTCTCAGAGTCTCTCGGGACCCTGTGTCCCTCCAAAGGTTTGCTCTTCGTCCCACCGGACATCGACCGGCGAACTGTGGAGCTCCGGCTGGGCGGCAACTTCATCCTCAAGGTCACCACTCAGGACTTTGCCAACATGACTGGTCTGGTGGATCTAACCCTGTCCCGCAACACCATCAGCACCATCCAGCCTTTCTCTTTCATTGACTTGGAAACCCTCAGATCTCTGCACATGGACACTAACCGGTTGACCGAGCTGGGGCCGGACGACCTGCGAGGGCTGATCAACCTGCAGCACCTGATACTCAACAACAATCAGCTGAATCAGATCGCCGATTCAGCCTTTGATGATGTGTTTCTGACACTGGAGGATCTGGATTTGTCATATAATAACTTGCGCAGCTTGCCTTGGGACTCCGTCCGCAAGATGGTCAACCTCCATCAGATGAGTCTGGATCATAATCTCATCAATTTCATACCTGAGGGGACTTTTACAGATCTAGAAAAACTGGCCCGTTTGGACCTCACCTCCAACCGTCTGCAGAAGCTCCCCCCAGACCCCATCTTTGCACGCTCTCAGAGCAGCATTGTGATGAGCACGCCATACACACCTATGCTCTCTCTAAGCTTCGGTGGAAATCCACTGCACTGCAACTGTGAAGTGCTTTGGCTTCGAAGGCTGGAACGTGACGATGACATGGAAACCTGTGCTTCTCCTGCCAATCTCAAAGGACGCTATTTTTGGTCCGTCCGTGAGGATGAGTTTGTCTGTGAGCCCCCTCTGATCACACAACATACGCACAAGTTGCTCGTCCTGGAAGGCCAAACGGCAAGTTTACGCTGCAAAGCTGTTGGGGATCCCATGCCAACCGTGCATTGGGTCGCCCCCGATGACCGCTTGATCAGCAACTCCTCCCGTGCGACGGTATATGAAAATGGCACCCTGGACATTACAGTCACCACATCCAAGGATTACGGTGTCTTTACTTGCATAGCTGCTAATGCTGCTGGGGAATCGACAGCCTCCATTGAGCTATCAATCATTCAACTCCCTCATCTGAGTAATGGTACAAATCGTACCACACAATCCAAGTCTGGGCTTTCGGACATAACTAGCTCCACCAAGATAGGTAAAGGGGAACCTAAAGCTCCTCCAGAGAAGGTGGTGACTGTATCAGAAGTGACTGCTGTCTCGGCTCTGGTCAAGTGGACTGTGAGCAAATCCACTCCGAAGGTCAAAATGTTTCAGCTTCAGTACAATTGTTCTGACGATGAAGTCCTCATTTACAGGTAAGAATGATTAATGGAACTCAATAACTTTCAAGTAGGAGCTGATATCTTTCTGTTCAAAGGAATAAATTAGGTTTCAGAAAGACGTTTTAACTTCATTACAGTGTCTTCTCAGCCTCTGACGCCGATATATCATTGTTTTCTTGCTGACTACTTGAGATACTTACTTTGAGGTATCCCTTGGAGATCAACTTCCTTTTTCTAAATCCCTGATTTTCCTTTTTTTTCCTTTGACCTCAAATTGACCATTGGAAGAGACGTTGCTTTCGAATTTTTAGCAAACCCAAAGTGAAACTGTTAATTACAAATCCAAGTAGAAAAGGATTATAGGCCCCCTTTTAATGTATATTTGCTAAGCTGGTCAAGTCCATAAGATATAGGCTTTGAGACTGCGGCTGGAGATCTTTGGACTCTGTGAAATCTATTGCATGTGTCAAATGAGACAGTGAAGCCAGTGACATTAAACCAAGATAATTAAACCTGACATTTCAAAACAGCTTTTCCCTAATATTTAATCACATTGGGGCATCAAAATGATCCCCAAATTTTGGGATGTGTTGTAAGAACAAACAAATTGAACAATGCAATTCATTTATGGCACATTTTGGCAAACAATACAGCTTTTCATATTGCGTTCTTTCTTAATTCCCTATGTGCCCCTGAATCAGCATCGTGTGAAATCAGTATAGCCCTACAGTTAAAGCTGTTTTATGTCATCTGTGGCAATTAATGTATCAGCCCCTCTTCATGAATTAGCATTGACGTTTCTAATTTATTTAGTGCAATAGTACTGCACAATGTATCTGAACTGTACATTCCAGCAAGAGCCATTTAATGAAAGATAACTGATGGAATATGGCAGAGCAAAATTACTTATTATGAGCTGAGAATATGAGATTTAAACTGTACACAATAATCAAGAAATATATTTCTTTGCTTGGAACACATCCCTGCAAATTCAATAAAAAGGCGTTTATCTGATTTTCTTTCTGTGCCAGTTTGTCATGCCAGAGCAAAGAGAACAATATGAATTCTCTATTTTGTTACTTCCAGTGATAGAAAAATTAATCTGAGAGTAATCTGTGTTTCTTCTAAATGCTTTATAAAATAGTCTCTACTCTATACAACATTACAAACATAACACAGATTTTCCCTTTGAGAACTTTATTTATTTTTATTTCCTGAAATATTGTTTACTCTTAATGATGGTCCTGGTACTGTAGAAGCTCAGTTATTGCAAACAAAAAGCATAGCAACTTAAACATTTATATTTACATCACTATTATTCTGTGATTTTCATTCCTAGTACTGACATTTATTCTCAAAGGGAATATTATGCTCTGCAGGTAACTTATGTTAAAAATATGAACTGCTACAAACGACTGAGATTTAATGCATTAAAATGATTTCCGCATTATAATCAGGGTATATTGAAATGTATGTATATAGAGTAGTAAGAGGAACGAAAGGAATACATTTACTGTATGTGCACTTATAAATTATGCCTCTGCAGGCCTTCAGCAGGTCTCAAGGCAAATTAGGAGATTCAAGGAAAAAAGAATACGCATAGGGGGGCCTACTGCTTTTGAATTAATATTGATATGACTTTATTGACTGCACATGCACACCTACTGTGCTCTAGTTGGCTGACACAGTTTCCCAGGGCACTGCCCGCGCTCAAGCAGCAGCATGATTAAAAATCAATCAGAGCCATGTGGGGGAGGAGAAAGATTGCACGCATCGTCTCAAACACGTGATGCAATACAGTTTCTTTCAAGTTATTAAGTAGTGGCGGAGATGCTTCAGATGGATCAAAACGGTGGACGCTCGTTCTGTAGGAGAACAACAAGCTAACAATGGATGGATGACTGTGGAATCTTTTCATAGATAACTACCAATATGGTCATGACCCCAGACAGACATTTTATACCCAAACTTCAAGTTGAATTCTGAAGTGATTCTCATCCGTTTTTGAGAGTTTAACCTAAAGCCCTGTCAGATAAGCCTTAATGTGTTTTTACAAAATTTATTTCATGAACATTCTTTTTTGTGTGGGTCTAGCATCTTTCAGTTTTTTTCAAAAAACAAATTGCTTCTCAAGACAATTTGATATAGCTACAGGACAACCAAACACATGACGTAGTCCAGGAAAAATATATTTATTCGCAACTTTATCTGCAATTGCCTTGGTTTAAAACTGTCGCAATTGCAGATACAACAGAACACTAGCGCCATCTCAGTTATAAACTACAATGTTTTTCAGCACATCACTGTAAGTCAACATATCAGACAAAGGGTTTTGATGAAGAGCATGGGGGGAATCTGTCTTCACAGAGGGCAGATAAACAGTAGGTTGTTGATAAGTCTGGTTTCTAGGCTATTTGCATCCCCTAACATATATGTTTTATTTTTGAATAGGAGACCAGTGAGAGGTGACTTTTTTGAGGGGGTTCATGTCATCTTCATGGTGTAGCCTTCGATGTAACCTTGAAACCAACACATGTCGGTAAAATGTTGATAAGACAGAAATATAAATCCAGTTTACGGTTATGGAAACAGTATCTATTTAAAAATGGCAATTATTAGACGTAGGTTAGTGACAATCCAAACTTTTGCTTAAATGAAACTCAAACAGGCTAAGTGCCCAATCAGCAACCCAACCTCCACAATCTCCAATCTCCAAGACCTAATTCTGTGTTTACTTTTCCTGCATTAGTCAGCAGACAAAAAAGTCGGGTGTTCACATTTGTCCTTTGTCCACTTTGGATGTTACTCATTCGGATATTTGGCTGTGCAACGTGGTTTCTGGCCACAATGCTCCATTCTGTTAGTGAAGACATGGTGAGTAGAATTGATGCTGACAGTCCATCTCAGCAGGATTGATCTAAATCTTTCAATACACAGCACTTATACTTCAGCTTGTGCAAGGTTTCAAATTGTAACTGCAGTATGTTTGACAAGTCAAGCACTGCGTGGAATTGCACATCAATAGAAACAACATTCATTAAATATGTGCATGCTTTGAATATCTTATCTGTGTCCCTATTCCGAGTCATGTATAAGGGGCTAATCAGTGATACGGACAATATGGCAATAAAAGAATAAATCTCATGTATTTTTCAATTGGCATGTATAGCTTTTGACAGCAAGGCCTTTCATGTAAGGGAAGAGAGGTTTAGATACTGCCAGGGATGTTTAAAGCTCGACAAGGCATAATGCGACAACTTCAGTACATATTAATTAGAAGTCTCTGATCGATCTACAGTCTAGACGGATGAGCTTGATAGATAAAGCTTTTCTCATTGCACAGTACACAACAAAAACAGAGCTTCTTACCGCATTCCATTGATTGGCATGACGTGGTTAAACAAATTAACATACATCAGCATTGACTTTCAGTCGAAAGCAAGCAAGGCTGAGTTAATCAGTCATATTTTAGGATCTGGTATAATAACAGTTCAAACAACTCAATGAATGTTAAACTGAATCTACAAGAAATTACATTCCGCCAAAACAATATTCAAAAAGTGGCCATTCAATAGTTATCTCATTATCTCATTACTATTGCTTCATACATATCAAATATAATGAAACTGGGGCTAATGAAGTCATCTTTCTGAATTACTCTGTGCATATAAATATCTACTTAGCATGCGTTATTTTGGCTCCTTCTTTGATCTGCCCCAACTTAATAAATTAACCAAGTGCTACTTTTAATGCCAAAGTTATATAACCTTGTCTTGAACTCTCAAAGCCAGAAGTCCATATTGCTAAGGCTGTTTCTGTCTGTCTCTTTATCTTCCATGTAGGATGATTCCCATGACGAACAGAGCCTTTGTAGTCACAAATCTTGTCCCGGGGGTCCAGTATGACCTGTGTGTCTTGGCCATCTGGGATGACACTGCTACCACCCTCACTGCCACCAACATTGTCGGCTGTGTCCAGTTCATCACTACGGAGGACTACCCTCAGTGCCAGTCTCTTCACAGTGGATTCCTGGGAGGCACCATGATCCTGGTCATCGGTGGAATCATCGTGGCCACACTGCTGGTATTCATCATCATTCTCATGGTGCGCTACAAGGTGACCAGTGGGATCAACACTAATAAATTGCCCACTGTGAACAACACGTACTCGCAGACCAACGGGGGATTGAACAGGTTCAACGGGGCGCCGCCGCAGGTCAAGTCTACAGTGGTTGTCATGCGTGAGGAAATGGTGGAGTTCAAGTGTGGATCTCTCCAGAGCAGCCTCTCCTCATCCTCCTCCTCCTCTAACTCATTAGAGAGCCAACCGGGGAGAGGGGCTGGTGATCGCTACAGCATGCAAGGCAGTGAATGCAGCACCTTGCCCAGCAAGTTTAGAAGGCACGGGCATAGCGCCAAAGCACGGCCAAACCTGGACCACCTTTTAGGGGCCTTTACCTCACTGGAGCTGCGAGGGGCAGCAAGGGACCAGCAAGGGACTTCTGGCCCTTCCACCGCTCCCAATACTATGATGACGGTGGCTATTGCTCCCCTGTCTGATAAAGAACCTCTGCTAGGAAGAGCGGAGTCCACCAACATGCTGGGACGTCTGCTAGGGCTACCCCAGGAGGGTAAGCCCAAGAGGAGCCATTCATTTGACATGGGCCATGTGGGGTCTACGCCATGTCGCGGCAACTACCCCCGCAGGATCAGTAACATCTGGACTAAACGCAGTCTGTCTGTGAACGGCATGTTGCTGCAGTATGATGACAGCGAGGATGAGAAGCCCGCATTTGAGAGCACCGAGTGGGTGATGGAGAGCACAGTTTGAGTGCAGTTGGTTGAACTGTGAGGTCTATGGTCGAACTATAAATCTATATCAGGAACTAAAGGACCATCAGTGCAGAGGAACGCGTACTCCGTTGGGAATACAACTTTGCATGAAGATCATCCATGTGAATACTGTCTAAGTAACTATGTGTGAAAAGACACTTGAATTAATAGATTCCCGGCCATGATCTCAACTCTCTCTGTATTTGAAAAAAAAAAAAAATCCATTTTGAACAACACCAAATCTTGGATTGTGCAGATATATGGCCCATGTGGACAAATTCCCAATCTAGAGGGCACATGAGAGTGTTCTCTGAGAAAAAGGAGTTAAAAGTGGATACACTAAGTCTCGCGCCAAGAGGATTTTCCTCGACTGTGGAACTGAACTGAATGCACATCACAATGTCGTGGATCCTCAGCATGAAATGGGACTACTGCAATGGTTGAGGGAGAAGGACCAGTGGAGCGAGAGGAGAATTAAAACAAAGTCATCTTTATTTTCATGTGGGGTTTTCTATCATTTTTACTATTTATTATTTGAGGTGATTCATCAGCAGGCAGACACCCAGCTCTGTAATGAGGTAGTTATAGATGTTGGAATCCAAAATACACACATAAGCTACAGTGCCCCTTCACAAACTGCAATCTCACATCAATTAAGTTAATGCTTTATATCGAGTTTAAATCGATCACAACCTGACAACAAGGCAAAAAGCAGTCCTGGTCTCTAGCTATCTGTAACACCGAACCAGTCCTGTTTTCTACCTCAGGTTATGTATCATATGAGGTTATTTATATTATAAATAGAAGTACAACCAGAATTTAATGTAAATGGGTGGATTGCAAACACAAAACCATAGTTGTTGCAAAATAATATATTTAGTTTCGAACCAATTGAATCCAGTAAGTTCTCATCCTGCTGCAACAAAACATCTTTCTAAATGATTTGATGAACTACCCCCCCCCCCTCCATTGATTGTGGGCTAAAACTCCATCGATATTAACAGAGAGTTCTCTCAGGGTATGGTTTTCAGATGCTATTAGCGCACACTACAGTAGCCAGATGTGAATGGTCTTTGAAATCCATGGGACCCCGCATAATCACATGATTAAAAACACAGCAAGATGTATGATTCAGCTGTGATTTATCTCTCCTTCATGTTCATACTGGACTGTACATTGCAGTGAAATACTCTGAATTATTGACTATTCAGATGAACCACAACATCCCCACACATTCTGATGCCTTTCTCAGTACCCTGTTGGTCTCTGCTGCATTTCAAGATGTGGGGTGGTCTTCATTTTTTTTATCATTGTTTTTTTCCCTAGGTGTACTGTTCTGTATATTGGCATTTTTTTGTACAATACATGGGTGAGAATGTAAATGGGGAGGGGGGGGGGGGGTTGTGAAATAGTACTCTTATTTTCCTGTGAAGCAAACAGTGGGAAGGTGCTTTACTGTGGTGTAACAACTTGGTCATTGTTAGTTGGCTCACTGGAACGGTATTTTACATGACGGCAAGTGGAGAGAAGTGAGGGAGTGGCTGTTTTCAAAGGGCCAATTCACCCAAATTACAAAAAAAGCAGGTTGTCTGGCTTAACACAAGTTATGCTAAACCATGTAAATATGCTTAGTTTTTATTTTCCCAGGGTTTGATATGTGCTTCTATGAGATGTCTACCTTTACTACAATATATTTCGGGCTAGGGTGTGCAAAACGACAAGGTGAGACAATATGTGTCAAATGTCAGAGATCTTGCCACAATGTTTTAACCATACGAGTTGTCCCTTTAATATATATCTGGCTATTTTAAGTCTTGTGAGCAAAATTTTGTCAAATCAACTGTGCAATATTGGTTATGTTTAGATACATTGAAGATACAGATGCAAATATACTATATATATATATATATATATATACTGTATATATATATATATATTACAACAAATCCTATGAAAAGACCACTGATTTACAATAATACGCAATAGTCTGTGTATTTAAAACCTGATATTTATTATTGCTCTCTGCCTCCATTGTTATCCACAAACTATTACAAAGACATCAGTGAGCCACTCTCAATTGAACACAAACACACACGCACACGCTGTACTGTCAATCCAATATACACAAACAATGATGTAGCCCATTGTGTATTAATCTGCTGCTGAAAATAGTCCCCTACTAATGCACATTGAGCAACTCAGAGTTGAGTGCATCATTTATCATTGTGTTGTTTGTGGTCTTTTCATGAGATGTGTTGTTAATATGAAAAATACAGAAATCTCCATTCCTCAGAGATTGCAATGCCTTTTGATAATTGATATTCCTGCATAAGATGTCATATATCATAAGGATTTTATCCGTAATCCCCACTTCCAGAGTTAAGTGGAGGTAGACGGTTTTAGGTTAAAACTTCCTTTGCTAAAATTAAATTTTCCTGTATGTTTGACAACATGCATTATTGTTTTCAGGAAAACTTCTTTGGATAATATTTGGGAAATATGGAACGATAAGTACAATTGCAACACCTTGTAGTTTTTGGTGAAAATGTTAATGTTTTGCTGAAATCTGTCCAGATAAGGGGTTATGTGAGCTTCATTGAGACGGATTGCTTAATTATTGTAGCAACATTTTGTAAATACTTAAAGGCGACAATCTCAAAGACAGATATCTCAAATCCTGAACAAAACTATTTTCATGGCTGGACTCCACAAGAGGTATATGAACAAAAGTTATTTTTTTAAGTGATTTGGGTGAATGAACCCTTTAACTTCTCTACTTGTTGCATCATGTAACAATCCCTTTTACTCTGCTAACTGAGAACACCATTTAAGTGTGTACTTGAGTCGACATAGACATGATTCTCACCTGAGGTTCTAGGATAAAAACGAGAAAAAAAAACTGTTTCTGTGTGAAAACATTTTGCTACAAAAGAATATAAAATACTGATTCATTCCTATGAACCAACCTGGCTCCTCTGTGTTTTCTCTTCTGACAACCTCTCACAAATGATGTCATGGGCCTCGGATTATGTTACTAATTAGATTCCTCTGGGCTGAAACTGCTGCTTTATTGTTCCTGGCCACAAAGAAACCAGGCGGCTAATGGCGAGTCCTTCCTCCTCTCGTTGTCTTTGTTTACCGTCGATGAGCCAAGGCTTTTCCTCCTGAGGTCCAGCTGCTGTAATCAGGCCAGTCCGCTGCTGACTCACCTCAGCACTGCCCTTATTACAAATCACTGGTACACGCAGCTCCTGGCCAGAGCCTATAATAAGGTCTTATTTCATATAATCTGTCAGGAAAGGTGCTTACGGCAGCACAGAGTAGATATAATCTCCATGAGGGCCAAGTGTTACATGATAAGACAGCGATGTGCACCTGCTGAAGGCTTGTGAGGAACATGGCGGCTGGGAGTTGAGTGGAGGAAGGTTGGTACTGTCGGTTTGTACTGTCATGACAGAGAAGACGTTGAAATCAAAGCAAATATATTGGTTGAGGAGAAAAAGGTGTCATTTGGCAGAAAAACTGATTCATCAAACCGAAAATTTGATTATATCAAATTTCTCCAAGTGTAAATGCAAATTTTCTAAAATGTAATTCATATGCAGCTTCAATTATTTTTGCCAACTGTTCATTTACAACTCAGGTCACAAACTACCATGGGCTGCAGCCTACACCAAAACAATAAAACACGAGCAAAGAGGTAGCTCTGAGTTCTCTGTCCTAACAGCCACTCGACACCTGCTTTGTCCAACAACACGCACAAAGGACCAACAGCAACACAACATTTCCTGCCTCTTAACAAATCCCCCCGATCTTCTCCTGTCTGAGATCCCTCCCATCGGTGGCCGACCATGTGTTACCTTCTGAAACTTTTCCAACAGCATTAACAGCCCTTTTTCTTAAACGAACTTAACATTAACAGAGTGATCTCGGACACATCACTACAGTAAACCCAGTCCATTATAATATTATTATAATATTTCCTTCTCCTAATATGCAGGTCATCTGATTTGCATAAATCCCAGCATCAGGTCTTGATTATTTGCATAATATTGCTCTGATGCATACTGTGAACGTCTTTCGAGCGATGAAGCGCAACAGGAAGCGTTTTCTGATGTCTGAGCTTGGACAACTGGTTAATGACAAGACACTTTTGAAACTGTAGGTGTCCATTCGTTCTAGCAGAGGAAGTCTTGTGAGGAAATGTGTCTGAAGCTGTTGAGACATGAAACATTTTGATTGAGTGATTTGATTGTAAAACTTCAAAACTCATCAAGCTGTTTCAATGTTACTGGAACAAAAACAAAAACAGGCTGACATGTTGTTGCTCTCTGCTTTGTGTAACCGTGCTGAGTGGAGAATGAACCCTGATGTTATGAGGCATCTTTTAATTGGTCTCTCCCCCCCTTATGAGTGACCTAATAACAGTATTTTAGAATGTCTCATAAAATTGCAGGAGATTTTACACTCAAAGTATAGGTTTCAGAGTCAGCAGAGTCAGTTTCCTCTGCTGAAATGATCAGTCTGTGGTGGTAAATCAGGGGGCAGCAGCCACTTGCACAAGAACATACGTACATTAATAAACACTCAATATCTGTTGGTTAGTCCCAAATTTTGCATTTTTTAACTTGGATACATTTCCTGACCAAATGTACAGAAAGTCTTATACCCTTGACGTCAGCCAATAGCCAATTAGCTTTCACAAGTTGTGTTTAAACTAAATTCAAAGCAAATTTCCATCTGGTGTTACTCGTGCATGCAGCCACTGATCTGTTTAGTGGATTAATGCAACTGATGGGGACGACCGCTAAGGCTAGTATGAACAACATATAAATTACTGAAATCAAGTAACTTACCTGGTTGTCCAAATGTTGCGCCGTATAACTCACAGATGGCAACAATAAGTTGCAAGAGTCCTTGCATTGACCTCTTATGTAATAGTGTTGTAAGAAAAATTGTTTACATTTTGTGTGAACACAGTGGAATGGTTTGCATGAGCCAGGGATAGATACATTATTGTTTCAGTCCACCCCTACTGAGAGACTGTGCTCGTGCACAGTGGTGTGTTGAGCTAAATGCTCCGATGTAGCTGGTAAAAGGTTAATCATATTCACCTTATTAGCCTTACGTGTTAGCATGCTAACATTTACCAACATTAATAACAGGAAAACCTTGAGGAAAGGCATCGTGGCAAGATGAGGTAAGTGAACATATTTGAATGCCCCTGTTTTCTGTATAAAAGCATAGCAAAATATGATTTCACAACACACACACTGAAATGATCGTTCATGTCTGAATTGAGGAAATAACCATTCTCAAGCAGTAGAACAAAATTGACAACAGGTCAAACCTCCTCTAGCTGTATTAACCTTAAACAAGTGCCTCAAGTATGTGTGGATCCTACCTGACACTATTCAGGAGAAATGTTGTCTCATTCCTCCTCACGTTAGTGCTTCAGCTCAGCCATTTTCTTAGGAGGTCTGCTGTGAGAGGCTCTCTTCAATTCAAAGCATCTCTCTTGAGGTAAGTGTTGGACCTCAGACAGTAGTAGTTAGTCTGCTGAGCTCTACATAGCAGCACCCACCCTGACGTTAAACTGAGCTAACCAGTCCCAGAGGTATTAAAGGCCCAAATCCTGAGGGTCCCTTAACCGTACTGCACTGTTGGGTTGATGATTTCATGTCCATGTGTCTTCCTCTTTACAACATTCACAGTGCTATGTATATATTTATTTATTTTTGAGGGCAGCAGCTTCCTCCATAGTGTTCTGGACACAATGAGGACACAGGCTTCCTCACGTGATTTTTACATGATAAGGGTTGGTATTGTTATGGAGCTTTTCAGGAAGCTGGTGAATGGAGATCTCAGGCAGCAGCTGATGTCTTATGCAGAATATTTTAATGTAGACTTGATGCATCAAGGTGACCAGAAGGTGAAACAATATACAAACGCCAACAGATTAACATGAGCAATGTCTACTACAAGTCTGAAGATGTCTCACACAGCATCCCCATTTCAGTCACACAACTCACGTTCAAACATTTATTGCAGCAGTAGAACAGGTTCAGTGTTTGGAGTCTAGGCTCCAACTTAATCACTCCCCAATATGATTACACTGGAATGATGGGAGTTATGAGCACATACCTGTAACCCCCCCGTTGGAGCCGTCAGGTGGATGCTTGGTTGGAGGAGGGGCTGAAGCAACTGGTAGCTATACTGCAGCAGCAGCGCGAGCAAAGGGGATGATGGGAAATGTATGTCACATGATGTAGGGCACATGATTGGAGCAGTGCAGCTCGAGCTGGCTGCCTGAACTAGCTCGCAGGCGTCGCTCCATATCTCCATCTACTTGCATCACCCATTCCAGGACCACATCCATTAATGGCTAGAATTGCAGTCACTCTCCATATTACATGCAGGTGTTTGCATCCTATTGGACAGATAAGCCTAAATAATGCATGCCTATATTACATTGTGTCCTTGCATCTTGCCACTGGTGAAATATGCAAAAGAGTTGAAGCTGGTGAGAGTTGAAGTTGCCTCTCTGTCTGGCTCATCTGAGTTAGATGTGAAAGTCTCTAAGCGGAGACACTACAGTGTACTGTTGGTTCGTCCTTTATCAATAACCTGACCTTTGGTACTGTTTAGAGAGAGACGGGATTCTGTGGAATTAGACACTTTTCTCCTGTACAGATATGATGTGTGATAAACAATATACATACTATATAGTGGCATATACAGTAATGTTGGAGGATGGTCAAAAATTCCATTGTCATGAAGAGAGATGACCAGCTTTAATTAGTTACTCTTTTTCTTCCTTTTTCCCACTCACACATGTTCAGCCTTTGGCCTCATTTTAGCTGGCCGCTCACTTCCAGGAAGAGTAGATGGAACGAAAACTGTTTTCCAACTGTGGACTGACAAATAGGCTATATAAACTTTTTCACATCACTTTGCAACTTCAAGGAAATCAGCATATCTTAGCCATACGTCTTCTGAGATCCATTTGTCTGTGAGGCATCTTTCACATCAGCAAATGCTCGTTGTAAACTGCAGACTCCGAATGTTTGAGTTGTTTTGTGAGTCAAAGTAGCTCCTACCCACAAATGTATTCAGAGCTCAGCTCATCCACTCCACGTTTGCTAACTCCTGACTCCAGGGAACATGAAAAGGGGGTTCACCAAAGTTGTTAGAATTCAAAATCAGTCCCTAAAAGACCCAATCCAGAAGGCTTTCTGTTTTTTTGTATCAGAACCCAAACAGAGCCTGATGCATTTAATCTAACCGTGTCCCTCACATGCAAGGTTATTGCTGATTGTCGACCATTACAGACGTGTAATGACAAAATACAGCGCAGCCAAGTGACCAACTCGAACGGATATAGTGATCAATAATTATGTTGTTTTAAGTTTACACGTGTGTGTGTGTGTGTGTGAGGGCAAGAGAGCGAGCAGTCAGGACGAGCTGAATTAATGAATGAATGTGCGCTGCCATGAAGAAAGGATTTACTCATTATTTGTCCTGCTCCTCTCAGACCTTTTTTTTGTGTACTCTGAGAACTGTAGCAAAAAAGACTTGGCAGGGCACTCACCTTTTTTAGGTTCTATGAAGCACTGTATCCTCCATAAGAGTGTGTGTTCATCACAGAGAGCTTAGTGAAAGCAAACCTTATCAATTGTCTGCTTCTGCAGCTCATCTCCACTTCCATGGGGATTCTTGAGTCCCAGAGTCACATATTATTAACCTCATTATTAGTAATTCCTGAGGGCAAGGCTGACTAAATGTGTGGGCTTTTGTTTATTTCTCACACACAAAGTTGTCCGGGCAGAGATAAGTTCCACGGCAGGAATTTGATCCTGCCACAGTTTATTTAGTCTCGTCTGGAGAGCTGGTGTCCTCCTCTCACTCAGTCTTAATAAGTATCTCATCGGCTGTCACTCTTCCTCTCTCACTAATGAGCAATTAGGTGATAGCTGCTGCATATTGTAATAATGTGAATGCAATGAAATGCTCCTCTGGATGTCTACAAAATGCAATCACATCAGCGCATTATTACATCAACTGTCATTTGTGGTATTTTTTCATGGAGGTGTCACATATTTTCAGCTTGGAATGTCCAGGCGAACACGTGTCTGGCATTACGAATGTGTGACGTTGACTATACTAAATATAATGTGGGAAAAATGTGTGTGAGTAATGTTTATTTGTTGAATTATATTGTGCATAAAAGAGGAGTGACCACCTTGTCTTTTGGATTTGTGAATAGGCACCAGTTTGCTTATGACAACATGAGGTCCAGTATATGTTGGGATCCAGAGAGTGGAAACCTGACGCGAGCCGCCCCAACACTTCTGGCCATGTTCAGAGCAAAAACATTCAGGTGATTCTGGCTTGGTTTTGGTCTCTTTGGATGGGCTATCTACACACGTACCTGTCAGCACTGAAAATGTCATGTTCGGGTTGAGTTATTTGGCTCTGTCGGGTAAGGACAGAAAATTGTTGCCACATCCTAATTTGGAAAACATCTTGTTCTGATGAAGAATTCATTGAAACATCCTTTTGTAAATAGTCTGAATTTAAAAAGTGCATCTATGTGCAGCCCTTTTCTATTTCCCTTGGACAATTCGACATGGGGAAGACTGGGATTGAATCGCCGACCTTTTGGTAATAGCTACAGCCACCCAGAACTAGGGTATTATGAGGGTGACAAAAACGTAAATAGCAACCTCATCGATTTCAGTCCTGGTGGACTTGGCAATACCATAGTTACTGGGGATGACAGTAAATGTGGTTTAATACTACATGTCACAGAATTCAGCAAAACAAAGAAGACAGTAAATAATTGGAATAATTTTATTTTTACAATCATTCTACTTGATATCTCCAACTATATTAAAACCATTTGCAGGGACATATTTGACGATTTTTTTTTCTTTTTACCCCCTTTTCTTGCCCCTCAATGAATGATGTCTTGTTCAACTTTGTAAAATCTCCGCCTCGTGACTTTTCAGAATCTGAGCTCCCCTAAACCTTCCAAACTGGGTATACATTCAGTTTTCAAATCAATAGTCATTGTGAGCCTTGGGTTGCATCAACATCTCTCCACCTCAAGTATTTAATTTTTCATAACCTCCCGCTTCTCATCTCTTCTCTTGGCACTGCAGCCAAGCTGAAGGACTCCTGCAATGTTTTGATTCTGACCCTTTGTTCTCATACGTGACAAGAGATTTAGCCCTGAAATCACCTCTGTCTGCTGTCGATAACCGAGCATGTCAGTTTCTCACAGAACTTCACAAAACTGAAACATAAATCTCCTGTCAAATGGGCTTATCAGCATACACATGCTGCAATAAGTTAAAAGTCTGTTTGTGCACAAGGTTTTAAACTTTATCTTTTCCGTGTTGCAGTTTTGCACATGCCAAAAAACTTCTAACCTAATACATCAATCACTTGACAGCTTATCACAGCAATCTGACTTAAAAGGTTGAATCAAGAACGAAGCCGATAGAGGGAGCTTAAGTTACTGGGCACAAAAAATAAGTCAGTTACCACAAATGGAAGCAGTAAGTACCACAGGTGGGAGCAGGAAGCAACCACCATAGAAGGGTCCAGAAGGAGCAAGAAAGTTCTAGAAACGCAGTTTAGGTCATTTGGACATCCCCTAACTTCCCCAATGTAATGTTACACCATTACAAAAATGGTAAATTTGATATATCCTAAGAAGAGGAATGGTGAAGACTCACATGAGAATCTCACCCCAAATGCTATTGGTTTCATAGCATTTTGGTTCCTGTCTGATAGAACCTAAACTAGCCGTACTTCAGAATCAGAATCAGAATTATTTTTATTGCCATTTATATTTGCACATACAGGAAATTGCCTTGGTGTGGTTGGTGCACTTTACAAACAACAATATAAACAACAATATAAAAGACAACAATATATACAATAAAAGATTTACGTGCGGTTCTAAGGTGCAGAGATTGGTGATAGTGCCAGTAATATAGAGTTATAAATTATGTGCGATGGTGGGTGGGGGATGGGGTCAGCAGAGTCAGTGTGATGCAGGGGACTTGTTTGTGAGCCCCACTGCCATGGGGAAAAAACTGTTAAGGTGACGTGAGGTTTTAGTCCTGATGGCCCGGAACGTTTTTCCGGACGTGAGTCTCTGGAACAGGTGGTGACTGGGATGGGAAGGATCAGCGATGATCTTGCCTGCTCTCTTACTGGTCCTGGAGTGGAACAGGTCTATGAGAGCCGGCAGGTCACAGACGATGACCTTCTCAGCTGAACGAATGATCCGCTGCAGTCTGCCCTTGTCCTTGGCAGTGGAGGCAGCGAACCAGACGGTGATGGATGAGGTGAGGATGGACTGTATGATGGCTGTGTAGAAGTCAACCATCACTTTCCTCAGTTGCCTCTGCTGGGCCTTCTTGATGATTGAAACAGTGTTGGAGGAGGACTTCCACCGGCCCAGCCCTGCCCCTGCGACCCAACAAGACTCTTGGCCGACTCCCTTGCTTTGTTCCAGTCTGAGTCGTGCCTCTATATACCTGTCTCTCAAGTTGTCTGCCTGCTCGCTCCTCCAACTTACCTTTTGCCAATCCACCCTCACGCCAGCCAACCATTCACCAGCCACGTAACACACGCCATCTCCCTGCATTCAGCTAAGCCATCCCCAGTCAAATGCCTGTTCCTTTTAACCATCATTCACCTTTTTCAATAAAAGCCTTTATATATTCTCCACACCAGTGCCCTTGTCTGCGTTGTAGGTTCTAACCCTAAAATGCGCCAAAACAAGTTTGACAGTTTATAAAGTATAATGCCAGCAGTTTTAATCAACCCTTTTATATTAAATACGGCTCAGGTGACAATATGCATAATGGCTCTCTCACAGTGATGAACCCACAGAGAATTGTCTTCCAGTTGAGCCCATTGTCTTTTTAATGAATCTAAAAAGACGTTCAAAGAAAGTCCTATCATTTGCACAGTTCCCTGTGTGACCAGCGAAGACTATCCATCACATTAACAGGGGATTATACCAACAGCTTATTGCTGACTTTCAGCAGTGTGATGTAGAGGTGAACACTTCTCGCTAGAGCAGCCGGTGACAGGGACACATCGCCTGCCAAACATGGAGAATAAATATTATCAGAGGCTTTAAGAAGGTAATGTTATGTACTGATTCATGTCGGCGCTGTACCTCAACCGATGAGCACAGTATAATGTCACTCTGTGCGACGTCCGGAGCGCGCCATGATGTATCCCAGCAGCTCACCTCAGCTCACCTCTTCCTAGAACACTGTGTAAATGTCGCTCAGTAAATGGAGCAGAGGAAATGTGTGTGTTTGTGTGTGTAACCTTGAACCGCTCCCGTCTGTGGTGCCCGTCCCCGACGTGACGCCATCCACCTCCGTGTCATCCAGCTGCTCGGGATGATGAATGGGTCGAAATTATTACATCCAACTGTAGCAGGTATATGGGGTAAAAGTGTTTTCAAATCTCATGCATAAAAATTGCCTCAGTAATTGAGGGTAGATTTCCTTTTTCAAAAACAAGCATTATGAATAATTTATGTCCCACTTTCAGCTGTAAATGGTGCAGGAAATAAGCGGCATCCACAACTCCTATTAACAGAAATGGTATTTTCTCAGGACGATCTGCCAGGTGAGCACTCATCTTCTGGTTATATATATTTTGTTAGCCTCTACTAATAGTTCACATATCTCACCAGAGGAGGCTGAATTTGAACCAGTGCGCTTGATGTACTCAGCTGAGATGAGGCACATTTATACTGTGTAAGAATCTGATATGACATGAAATCAGTCCACATGCAGGCCTCCGCTGCAGATACACTTCTGGTGCGGGCTCTGATCTAAGGTCAGCATAATAGGACAGGAAATACACTACACAAAATAAAACCATGTGAAAGCAATTGTTGAATTGTACTAGGAAACTATTATTTTCCTAAGGTGTGACTTTAAACGCACAACATATTTATCCAGGTTTTCAAGCTATGAGCGATGGCTCCAAGAGCAGCACACACACTTTTTTAGAGAGATGTCGTATCAAACAGTGTGTATGTGTGTGTGTGTGTGTGTGTGTGTATGTTCATGGCAAAGACAGCCGTGGGACACAACCGGCTGGTGGACATCTCTGAATGCTATGTGATGGTTTAAGGGTTTACGCTTCAGCATAGATTTCAAAATGACGCAACTTTTGAGATTCACACTCACAAGCTGCTCCAGGTGGTGGGGAGCTGTCCACCTTTGATTAGAGGCTGTTAACCTTTTCAAACGTACATAAATGTCACGATGTAGACACATCCCAAACAGTTGACTCTATGCAAGGATTGGCTCTGAAAGGTCAAAGACTGTTTGAAACACTGGGTATGATTTTTTTTATGATTTTTATCATATATATATATTGCCTGTATGTCTTTATAGCACATAAAGTGGGTATCTATGTCAGTGTAGGAGCATGTAATGATTCAATTATTCTTTAAGGTCCAGTATCTCCCCACTTTTGCTTTTTGATTTATTTTAATAGGATATTGGCTTCATCCATGAATCTTAGCAACATCAATAAAACCACATAAAGCTTTCTGATTGAACAATTTGAGTGAAAGGCGCAGTTCCTGTCTTCCTCAATATACACCAACACACTTCTCATGGAGTTTCCCTTCGAAGAATCATATACTTTGACATATCACTGCAATCAGCTGAAATGAATGTAAAAAATATATGTACATAAACCCAGTAAATGGTGAAATTTGACAAAGAAAAGACGAAAGGCAGTTTTTTTTACAATGTTCCCATTTTTGTGGGGTTTAATTACTTTTAAATCGATAATTCCAATTTATCAAGTTGTACACTCATTTTACCTTGATTGTAATACAATATTAATAATTGATGGCTAATATTAATTTCAAATTAGACACATTTATCTTAATTCTAAGTAAAAGCTTTAACATATCTCCATTTGACAAGATCCGTTGTTCAGGCGAACAGCAATAAGGCGAAACAATAGAGAAACAACCGGTAACTAATGATCCATTTCTACATGAAGGACCAAGAGTACTAAGGCAACAGTATACTTTGTCACAGTGGGGCAAAGAAACCAAGACATAAGGATATTAACACACATAATGTAGCTCCATATGGCTGTTGTTTAGTGCTGTTGTCCGCTTCATTAACCTGCAGCAGTTAGCTACAGAAGGCATTTATACCGTACATATGTGTAGGCAATTAGTGCTTTGATGTTTTCCTCTTCCAACTCACATAGTGAATATGGCTGTATTATAACTTCACAGGGTGAGTGGATGTACAGCCGCATGTACAGGGAGTATTTTTGGAAACGCACATCAGAGACATCACCCCCACTTCTCCCTCTCAGCTGTGGAGGTCTCGGTGATGCAGTAATAAATGTATCAGTGGGGCGTACATGAGCCATCAATCCCAAAATAGAGCTCTGAGCAAAAGAAAATGGTGCGATTATTTTTGCTCCACAACAATCACGGGGGCGAGTTTCTAAAAATTGTCTCCTGCAAGAACGGTGAAATTTTGCATAACAGAAAAAAGATACTGACTTTAAAAATAAAGTAGGTAACTGGCCCGGGAGTGTGTATCCAGTATCAATCCTCCAGCAGCAGTCTGATAAACCAGGCTCTGGGAGAGTGAGAGCCTCTCCCAGGCCGATATGCAACTCAGTTCAGAGTAAAGCTGCCTGTGCGTCCTGTGTCCTGGAAGTTATTCCCTCTGGCCGTGACTTAAATCCCTCTGGACGACCTGTGGAACCTGCTGACAAACACACCGGCTCAGTCAGACAATCAGCACAGAACTTGGATGGGAAAAGTGGAAATAAACAGCCAGATTAACAGCAGGGACTCGCTGTGGATAGCTCGCTGCTTATCAGTTAGGTCCATTTTGACATCAAGGGATTTTAGAGAAATTAAATGCTTATTCCTTTCTTTTCTACACCTGTCAACTGTAGCTTAGAGTCCTCTGAGGCCGGAGTTGACTCATAAAGGACGGAGCGAGCAAATTATAGAAACAGTTCTTTGCTTAACCAATATCAGTCTTAACAAACCTATTGATAATTGGATGGAATAAACTGAAGAGAAAAAGGTCTAAAGCATAACATTAGATGTTGTTTATTGTATATGTATATTGCTAATAAATTGTTAGCAAAAGACAGAAAAAGAAATAGTTCAAACATAGAACAAACCTGAATGAAGCAGAGGGAGACACAAGAATATAAATATCAGACGAATCGGTGACTTTTCTCATTTGATGTCTACATTTTCAAAGGTCACTTTATACAAATGTTCACTATCTGTCATATTAGCAGCTTCTGTAAGGTGTAGGTTAGGGAATTATTATGGTGTGAACTTTATTTTATGATTAATTAGGATTATAGTCAAATAAAAGGCATTGTCCATGTATGGTGACACTATGGTTTATGCTACATTACTGACCCATTTAAAGGGGACATATTATGAAAATTCCACTTTTGTAGTGCTTCTACACATTAGTTTGGGTATCTGGCAAAAACTCTATTTCAGAAACTATGTGCTAAAGTGCGTCCAATGGAATTTCCCCCGAAATAGACGTCATAGTCGAAACATGCCCATTTAGTACATTCCCCCATAGCTCTATGCACTCCCCCACTACCACTCGACCCACCCCTAGATGGACCCTCCCACTTTATAGAAGATCAGTCCACCGATGTCCGCCATTTCATTCTTGCAAGCCTTGGAAACACTTGGATTAGCTAACTAGCAGCATGAATCGGTGGTCGGCTGCAAACATGTCTTCATGTGACTCCAGCTTCAGAAGACACAAGATTGAGATGGATTGAGTTCATATATGATGGCAACGTTCCTGCCACCACTTTGAATCGGACTGTTTTATCAACCTGGGCCAATATAACGCTGGATTCTCTAAAAGGTTGTTATTGAAAGAGGGGTCGGTGCCATCTTTCCATGGCAATACTGAAGAAGAGGGAAATGTAAGTATTTTTTTTTTTTATAATTCTGGTATTTGCTTCTTTTAGACATTTTGTGTGGAGGCTAGTGCTGTTAGCATGTTGTGCCGTGTGTGTGAGGGGGTGGGGGGCTAGTATGTAGTGGTGGGGGATAGGTAGAGACTTTACAGGAGTTTTCATTAATCGAGGACGGCTGGCGAGTCCACGGTGAACGGTGAGCACATGGCAGGTTCGTGAGTGTTGTGCTCTCCACGCTCCCCCCTCCGCGAGAGGACACGCGAGCAGGGGGGGGGGGGGGGGGGGGGGGGGAGAAGAGCTTGGAGAGCACAACACTCACGAACCTAACTTCCAGCTGCAGCTGCTGCTATGGCCGCTCGTTCAAGATACCGGACGATGTTGTCATAATGTGCGGGAATAGAACGATTATTCATTACCAGCCCTAGTTTGGGGAAATGTGTCCTTGTATCCTTGTATGCATGACAGTAGACAAACATGAATAACATTGCTGCTTTTGGTGTTCAGGCAAGCACATCTGTTCAGGGTGCCTTGCTACATCACGTAGCATGCCAGACGGACCCACCAAAGATGCGCACACATGGAACGCAGCCTTCTAGCAAAACACTGCGACATCACTACAAAAGTACAGGTTTGTTTACCCACAGTTACTTCGTCATGTCATTGATTGTGTCTCCGTGTTAAAGTTGTAACAGCATCTCATTTGTTGTGACTCCATGGATATTGTGTCTGTTTTATCATAGGCACACAGAAAACTGTGCTGCACTGATGTCGGTGTTGGGACCTCAGCTGTAAGAGACCTTGCTTGGAGGAGGGAGAGGACAAGATGTGACGTGAGTGACTCAATATTTAATCTAAACATTTCAATAATCACAGATTACCATCCTAGACTTTTTTAGCTTTTGCAGCCTTTTGGTGAAATCTTTGTCGTTCTAATAGAATGGAATCTTCCAACCCTGTTCATAAGACACCCACATATATTGTCTATGAAAACTGCCTCCTGGAGCTGTTTGAGGTGTGTCCTGTGTGTCGGCTGGGGACAGATGTAATATATAAGAAGGGCGAGTGCACAGCAAAGCCGGTGAAAGCAGATGCAATCTTCCATGATTCTTACAGGCTCTATTTAAATGCCAAACAATGTACAAACAGTATGTGAAACATAAATAACATATCAATTATCTGCTGTCTTTAAATGGTCTTCACCATTTAAAGAACATTTATTTATCGTCTTCATGATAAATAGAATAATATAATTATAAAAAGAAAATAATAAATACAAAAATGCAAAATGTCCAACTTTTTCCCCAATTTGTATTACAGATTACGTGGATAACCTGTTGGACCTCATCTTTCACGAGGTTTTTCAGGACCCGGCCATGGCCCCATATGTGAATGAGGTGCTGAAGATCTCAAAACCTGAGGATCTCTCTGCCTAGTATGAGAAACCTGACAAGCAGGAAGTTATAGCCAGCTATGTGTCGAGTTTCAATCAAGGGCAGGTCTGAACCCTGTATAACTTCCCTGAGCATCAGGGAACACTCTGCGTATCTGGAGCACCGAGCAGGAGGGCAGGACCACCCTGATTCTCCGACCCAGAGGGCCTCAACACCAGCTCACAGAGCTTCTGTACGCCAAATACCTGTAACGGCTGAGCAAAGTTCACATTGTATTTAGAGAATAAAAGGTGACACACAAATATAAATTGTTCCTTTGTTTACAGTATAGCTACTGATGGCACAATTGTATTTTTGTAATGAATGTATTTATTATACTTGGTATTTTTTGTATTTATTACCTCTGTCCCAGCCAGTACATTTAATAACTATGTTTAAAAAGCTCTGTGGCCTTCTTTCTAGCAATCTTTCTGACAATAAAAGTTTATAGAAACAGTTGTGTGCTTTTAATGTTTGATATGTAACATGTCAACAATTGACACGTGTAAGATGAGCAGTTAGCAAAGTAATACAGAGGGAAGAGTAATTTATGTATTTTAGTCCTCAGTCATAATTTTATTGCAGAAATGACTGATATCTCATGCATAAAAAAAAAAAAACGTACTGCTCTATTCCTCTTAGACATAAAGGCCCATAATCTGCCCTATAGATGTTGAATGCATTCTGTAGTGAGAACACATTCAAACACATGTCCTACACCTCCATGGGAGGGGGGAGAAGGGGGAGGGATGAGAGGGGTGAAAGGGGGTGGGGTAAGATGGGGGTGGGGTGAGAGTGGGGCGGGGCCCTCAAAACAGCTTGATCTGAGGAGGTCTGTTTTAGACAGAGTAAAAAGGTGCTGTTTTAAATGATCCTTGGGGTATTTTTACCAAAAAATGTTACAGACATTTCATTAAGACCCCGAGGAACCATATCAACTGTGGTGAAATGAGCATAGTATGTCCCCTTTAACATATCAAGATCTCAAGTTCACATTTTGAAGTTTGATTCGATGGAAATCAATGTAATCTGACCAGAATCTACATGTTGTCGTTGACTTAACAAGCGTCCCTAGTGATTACATGAGTTATGATTCTGCAACATGTGGGGGGAAAGGGCAGTTCAAGTATAATGATGTTTAAGGTGAAGTGTGTTCTAAGTGGCCCAAGTATGTCAAAACGTCTTCTCTCCAGTGATGAGGTGTCATTTTAGATTGATATATTTACAAATTGTGTTGTCTGGTTAATGTGTATGGTATAGTTGATAGTTTACATGTATCAAAGTTATTACTGCACAATTATTATTACTGACGTTTAGTAGTAGAATCAGCTGAATGGAAACGGGTTATTTCATTGAATATTATCAGTCTGATAACAGTGAGATCACGTTAGCAGGAAAAATACTTTCAATACTATACTATTACCAAAATGCAATTCCAATGGGCTGCTATTTTCCTATGTCTCAGGATTTTAAATTGTATTTCAGTTTTTGTTTATAAATCATCATATTTTGGATAAGAATGCATCCAGAACTTCTTTAATAATCCTCCAAAGTGGAACCTCAGTGAGGATGTTAATTACAGAACGTACAAGGAGGTATTTTTAACTTAATTTACAGAAAATGAATAGCCAACTAATATTATACGTGATTCATTGTTTAGCATATGTACATTTGAAAGTTATATATATATATATATATATCTAAACGATTTTCCAGTCCAAATCATGATCGTATTTTATAGTCCGAAAATACAAGCACAGCTCTTATATATACAGTCTATGCTCTATACGCAGGTAAACGTCAAGACTCTAAGTTATTAGTCCATTCATCTTCCGCTCCTGCAACAATAAAACCTTGTTAAAATAAATGGATCGACTCAGTCAACAAAAATGCGAGAGTGCTTTTACTCTGAAACGGGCACAGGAAGAAGTAAGTGGTTTAAGCTGATGACTTGGCGATAAGGTGAAGCATAACCATGGCCAATTCACACCAGAAACAGAAACAGCGAGGCCCGGGAGTGAACTGTCAGATATCTGGAATAGCCATTTGAGCGTTTACAGACTCATTAAATTTTCCGCGTCACCTTCACGTCGGTCTGCTCACAACCCGTAACCTGCCGTTCACCTGCTGTCGCAAACGGTATTGACGGGGACGGAGGGCTGGACCGGTCAACGCGAGGTTTGCACTTGGCGCCAGCTTGATCGAAAATATCGGCACGAAGAGTTTTTTGCTGGACAGACTTCATTACTGACGGAGAACTCCGCGACAATACGCCTTCCACGCAAGGAAACGTTGTTCTTTTATTGCTGCTCCTCATGTCTTGGTTTTAGAAATATACAAGAACAATGTCAGACCGCTGAAACTTGCTAATGAGTTCGGTAAACGGTGCTAGCTTGAAGCATCCCAATTCCCGCTTTTGAAATTTCAAAAGTTAACGGTCAAACGTTGTGTAGCTAAAGTTTGCAGTTGTTGAGTTAACATTAGTAAGCTAGTGAAAGTGTTCTTTCAAGCTCCAGTTATAGTTCTGGTTCGCTAGGCTAGATAACATTAGGGTAATAACTGTTCAACTATTTTAAAAGCACAATTCGAGAGAAAATGGAGGTGGATACATGTTAGCTTGGCATGGTGCTTTCAGGCTACACCCTGTTAACGGTCATCGGACTAAACCAAAATCAAAGTTTCTGCAGAGACTTCGAGTTCTACTGCCTAAAGGTCAGTTGTTTTAAGGAGAACAAACTATGTGGAAATGTAAATTCTGTGATTTTTCTACTGCCCTACAAATACGGTTATTGAGACATTACAGACTGTATCATGCCCAGTATTCCACAATTTCACCTTTACCATGCCTGTATAACAACTGTTTGTGTACATTTAGCACTTTTAATTCACTAAAGGTTAATTTGTCAAGAACACATTCAGAGAAAAAAGTGGTAGGTGAAGACGGTCACGATTTGAGTATTCAGAGGGCGTTTCATTGCCCTGTGTGTGATTTTAAGCAACCATTAGTTCACAGGGACATGTTTGTACAACTAAGGGGGCATTTAAGGCGGAAAGAAATAGTGCCATGTCCTTTCAGGGCCTGCGGGTTTAAAACAAATGTTTACTCCACATTTAATGCCCACAAATGCAGAGAACACCAACATGTGTCAGACTACGATGTACAAGTGGTGCAAACTGTTTCAAATGTTTGTTAGCATAGTGACATGGAGCAGGAACCAGTTCAGTTTTTAGATGAAAATGAAACTGCCACTGTGTCAGACAGAAGCAATGACGGGTTAGCAGAGCAGTTACATTACAACCTGGCTGCATTCTTCTTGAAAATGCAAACCATTCTCCATGTATCACAGAGGGCAACACAGGAAATCATTGAGCATATGGATCAGTTGTTTTCACTTTCAGAACCTGTTATCAGAAAATCGATAACAAAGATATTAGAAAAACATAACTGCCCTGTTACTGACACACTTGTGAATGACATTGTGCAGGCAGTTTCAGATAGTAATGTTTTGCACAAATCAGTTACATCTGAGGGACCACTGTCCACAGCTAAGAGACGAAAATCATATTATGAGGAGAAGTTTCCAATTGTTAAGCCTGTACAGTACCATATTGAGTCGTACCATCATAACTTTATGTATGTGCCCATTCTCACATCTTTGCAGCAGTTGTTGAAAAAACCCAATGTACTTGAGAAAGTCAAAGAAACTACTGCACAGTTGCCTGGGCATTATTCATCATACTGTGATGGCTCCTACTACAAGGAAAATCTGCTTCTTTCTGATGAGGGTCAGAAATGATCCATTATCCTCTATGTTGATGATTTTGAAATTGCAAACCCTCTAGGAACATCAAAAAAAGTACACAAAGTCTGTGCAGTTTACTGCAAGGCAGGAGGAGGCGGAGGAGGAGGAGGAGGAGGGGAGAGAGAGAGAGGAAATACTCCAAGAAACCAAACTAGAGCTAATCAGGTCTGTATTTTTAGAAAGTGATTTTATAATATTCCCACAAGGTCTGTGGGAAATCAACAAGACCAATACAACAGAAACATTATTTTTATTTTTGTATTTCCGCAGCTCTGTTTACATCTTACCGAGTAATGTTACTGTAACAATAGCTGTGCAGTACGTGTCAGTTATTGACTGTAAAATGTCAGAGACACCAGTGAATGATTTCTAGTGATAGTATGTTACAGGAATATGTGGACATGTAAACCTGTTATTGTTCTCTATATGTGCAATGAAATAGTTAGAGGCTACATCTATTTCATTGACATTATAATTTAGCCGAAAATATTATGACAAATACAGCAAATAATAAACCCTTATCTGGGCTACTCCCTCTTTTATGCCTTCAGAGACGTATTCAGGAAGTGAGCCTATAGAAGGCAGCGGGAGTTACTCTTTGATGCCTTGACAATGCTACAGCACAGGCATGGTGACCCACCTTTGGCCATAGGGGTACTTGTGGTAACTGTAAAGACGTGCCTACTGACAGGGAGAGGAAACACTGTAGCCAGGATCATGAAAACTGTGTGAGTCGACCACCACACCCCTCCCAGTACTGCCTAGATGAAGGTTTTTTATCAATTCACAGGCATTACCTTGGAGGATGTTACGGTACTAGGCTATATAACTATATTGTTAATGAAATCTATTTGTTGATCTGAGTTTATACTCGATTGTCAAGTGCACTAGATTCCTCATCAACTATCCATGGAGCAGTGGTCCTGTTGAAAACAGTGGCACAAATAATTCACATGTTGTGCACAGGAAGGAGCGGATTTGATTATCGGTTCATTATTAATAATCATCTAATGTGATTATTAATATTAATGATAGTACTAATCAAAAGTAATGATGGGGCACCACCCTGGTATCAGGGACCAATAATCAAACTGTAAATCAGTCTCAATTTAGCAAGTTCAATCAACAATATCAACATGCATTCATAGTTATAAAATGAACAGTGAAGGTTCGAATCCAAGCAATGACTATCACAATCCAGCTGTATTCACACACACACACACACACACACGTACTAATGATCACAACTATAGCTCTGTAATTACAAAATTGAATTGATCAAAAAACGCGGAATGGCGATGGGGGAATGGAGTGGTATGTTCAAACAGTCTGGTCTGGTCCTCAGAAAGTATATAGATGTGATTGTATGTGTAGGTGCCTCTGAGTGTGTGCAAGCGGGATAGGAGAGAAAGAGAAAAGAAGGAAACATGCAACAAGTGAAAAGAGGAGATCTAAATCAACACAAAAAAGAATATGTGACTTTACCACACGTAGACTGTGGACTCTATAAAATGGCGCAAAAACATGGGAATACACAGCAACAACAGAGGACACAGCGGTCAGACACAATGCTGTATTTAAACAAAACTGACTAATTAGTAGTCCCATCTGGTCTTCGTCTGTGCGTTATCAGTGCGGTCCGTGGCTGAAAGCAGGCAGGGGGCCAGTGTATTGTCCTTGAACAGCAGAAATGAGCTGGTTTCCTCAGTGGCAGCGGTGGGGAAACAGTGAAGTTGACAAAATGAGGGAACTTGGTCCGTTCTCCTTGACAAAATCGTTCGTCCTTCAGCAGGCGAAACAGCTGACTATGGATGCGATGGTTGTCTGTAGGCTGGACCAGCGGGTGAAAGGCGTGTGGCTTAGTTCTTTAAAAATTAAAGGGTAAGGAAAAACAAAAGGATAGGGTAAAACCAGGACTGAAAGTTAAAGTGGTTGCTCCCTTTGGCTACAGGGTCACACGGAATGACCTGGAGAGGTCCTTGTAGTTACAGCAGCACACGGGAAAAGGCACAGAGCTGGGGAGCAGGGTCTCTTTTATCACCTGGGTGGCAACACAGGCAGCAGCCCTTGGGGGTCAGGGGGAAGTCTGTTGGCTCTCAATGACCAGAGAGAGGGGCCAGGTTCAAATTCAAACAGAGGGTCAGACCTCCGAGGGCAACAAAGTAATGTTGGCGCAATTTAACCAACCGCTGCTGAAACTCTGGCTCAGGCATCTGGGGTTACATGTATGCCCCTCTTTTGTTCTCTTTTCCTGGCTTTAGAACCCACCTATATTTCACAATTCTATTCAGTTTTGTTGAAGCAATGACATCTCATTGTATCACAGGGTCTGTAGAGAAGAAGAAAGGCAAGACAATTAACCTGAGCCTCTCCTGACCCGGGACTGCAGCAATTCGGATAATGATGGTGCAGGAATGGGGGGCTTCTTCTACGAGACATCAAAATTCTGCGATTAGCAATTCTAATCTGTAGCTCCTGGATGTAGGCATACGATTTGTGTGTTTTCAGGGCATAGACACTGTAATGTCTGGCAACCTCTAGCCCTCTGAAGCTGAAATGACAGTTTTAAACCACTCACTATATGATATTCTTCAACTATTTTGTGACTGTGAATTATAGCTTGCATCTCTTTGCCCTCTGCAGTTATCATGGTTGGTAAAGCAATCAGCCATCTTGACTCAAACCAGGGGCGTGAACTCGTAGCGCTTGCTTGCGTACATCGGAGGGCATACAGGTCTGCAGTTGATGACAATGAGTTGATGACCAAAAAATTACAATACAACATGTGCCCTTTAAAGAGCCTTAGACATCTAACACACTGCCTTTCTAAACCCTTTTGAAGATGGGGATTAATGCATCACTTTGACACAGGAAAACTGTTGCGTCCCAGCTACCTACATCTGTTTCTTTTACCACGGCCTGAACTGAAGAAGCGTTTGAGTTGAGAGATGACTGAAACGTCTTTAAGAACAGCAAGCATGTCCAGTAGTCTATGTACACATCTACAACTCCTGAGGATACCATTAACTTGACAACTGAGAACCTTCACAGATACATGGCCTTTATCTTCTCCTCATCTTGAACACATGTTTTGTGCCTCAACAGAATCAAACCATTACAAACAGTAATCCAAAAAAAAGCCTGGATTCATCTTGTTTTGTGTGACGTCCTGTCATTTTAGTTTGTTAATTTCAGTCTCATCAGTGTATTTTCTGTTTCCTGTTTTATTTTGTAGTATCTGTCCCTTGTGTGTGGTTTCTATCTTCACTTCCTTTCCGTGATTGTGTTCCCAGTCCTCATGTGTTTCAACTGTGGTTAATTGCTCCTGCCTTCCGTCTGTGTCTCTTTTTAAGCCTCTGTATTCCCCAAGCCCTTTGTCGGTTCGTACTGGTTGTTTCTCAACACGTCGTGAGTTATGGTTTGTCTGTTCCTGCTGTCTCAACCAGCTTCTACTGCTTCCTCGTTCCTTGTCTTCCATGCGCTTTGTTGCCAGTGTTACTTGTGTTAGTGTTCCTGTTTTGTTTTTGTCTTGTTTAAAGCCTTTTTTATATTAAATACCTTTTTGTTTGCAACCTCTGCATCCTGGGTCCATCTCCTCCCTCAAACCGTAACAGTTTTGTAGAGGGATCATACTAGCCAGTGTCTTCATGGAGAATCAAAAACCAGGTAGTGGGATATTTTGGAACATAAACAACACGTGTTATTTGCTATGTTACATATGTAATCACCTCAGGAGACCTGGTGATTACACATGCTGATGAATAAAGTCCTCAAGTCATTCACTTTGTGTTATTCAATACTCACCACGCTTCACTTCTACAATCACCAACATCACAAAGTATTAAAATATTTAACGTTTACAGTGTGTCTGCAAAGAAATTGAATATGTTGATAACAAAACAAAAAACTGCCCCGTTCTGCTTAATTAACTCGATTTGAACCCTGGAATCCAGCTGTTCATGATTTTATTTCCATCTCAAACTCTGCTTATAAATGATTGATTAATGGCGCTAGAATGTGCATCTGTCTCTATTCTCTTTTCCTTGGTAGCCATGCAGACACCGGTCCCTGGGCAGCTGAGCAGTAATGGTGCATGCTGGGAAACATTGTGCAGAACTCGAAACCACGGGGGAGGTTGTGGGACAACCAGGCAGTGTTAGTTGTGAGATTTTATCTTACAACAGTGTGCAGTGTATAACCTGGTTTAGTGGGTGTACTTGTGTTGTCTTTTTGTTCCACAAAGCAACTCTTTCCTTCCACCACTTTTCAGCGATGCGTGAAACAGCGAGGTCCCTCAGATAACTGAGTCAACTTCTCTCTGCGCTGAACAGAGCGGGTCACGCTGTGCGTTTGCAGGCTTTAGTGAAAGTTCAGCATCTCCTGACAGAACTGGGACAAACAGAGAGGGAGGTATTACTTTGGTGTAGTGTAAGCAAAACAGGGAAGCTATGGTATTGCCAAAGTGAGTGTGCATTATTCACAGATACACCCCACTAAGAAAAATGACAAAGCTCTTTGAAGGATTAGTTCAGATCTACACGTTTAATGATGCTACTTAGCTCTGCCGGCTATGTCATTAATCAAAAGGTCAATCCAGACATTCATCTTAGGGCTGTTTAGGAACATCAATGGTAAATTAGCATATATTTGTGGATGTCTAGGAAAACAGTCGATTCTTCAACAAAGCAGTCGGAGTGGACTCAGAATGGCAAATAGGACAAACTAATGACCAAGAGTATCACAGTCACGAAGCAGTGATGGGCTCAGTCTGATTTTGAGTGTTCAATTAATTAACCTATAAATAAACAGCACTGTGGGATGGGTGGGATTTGCGACATGGAGAATAATCAAAGGAATAGTGATCATCATTTATTCAAACAAATCTGGATGCATTTTATCTCTGTAATATTTAATGGGCTAATTCCTGATATAAATCCCCCAAAAATGCTAACGGACTGCTCGCTAATCCCACCTCCATAACAATAACACGTTCGAGATGGATTTGGTCTGACTGAGGCTCACTTGATCCGCCTACGGGATCTGTCGGCAGCTGCAAGGGTAGAGTTAAAAAAAGGCAGGCGTCAAGTCACACTTTCTCGTAGTGTTGGTAGCGCCAATCTTGCAGCGTTTGCTTTTTTTCCGATTCAGATGAAACAGATGCTTTGGAATTCCCCTGTGATTTTGCACGAACAATAGAATGAACAACAGAGATGACTGAGATTGTTCTTTTAGAGATACAGAGAAAACTTGGTTTTCCCTTTATTAATCGACACACAGAAAAATACAAAATTAGGGAGGCATGAAGTAACGAAACAAGAACAGTTATAAATTGCCGGTGGTTATACTTCATAAAATAAAAACATAAAAGACAACACAAGTTTAGGTGAAGCAAGAAATCTTCCTCTGCGAAATTGGGACAGCACTTCAAGAGGCCGTAACATCATCAGCAGTCGTCGATGTAAACAGACGAGAGTTTTCCCAGGAATGTCAAAATTGATTACAATGTCATGGTAATAACATTGTTGATATCTAAAATAAACCAATGCTATTGCTAGCAGTTACTAAAGTGACACACCGATTATATACTAATAACATCTATGCTATTGCAGGTGAATCAATGACTTTTGAAATTGAAAAGATTCAATGTTCTACATTATTTCACTTTTGAATCAAAAGTACAAAGCTTCCATTTGCTAGCAGTGGTGTGTCTGCAACTATGGCAGGATGCTTTATTATTAGAGGAGCAGTTAAGTTCAGTATCATTGCTGCTATAAGCTAGTTAAATCAAGTGCAATGTGTGTTTACAAAGGGGGGATGAGACATGAAATTATGTGAAAATACGGGTTACTCATGCAATAATAATGACATGTTCGCATGCTGATGATTTTTATATAAGGTTGTTGTTGAAAAAATGACCACAATATATTGAAACGATATTAAACTAAGAGATTATAAACGATTATCTTAATCTTTAAATCCTTATTGATGGAGAAAATACTACATTTGTGGATGTCTCTCCCAGCTTCCCAGAGACTTGCAAGGCATTCTGGGAAAGTCTCATGGCCTTTGATTTGAAGTGTGGGTCTGAAACAGCGCTAACACTTGGCTCTCCCCCTCCATCCAAGAAAAGGCTCGGGACACACTACGCCGACATGGGAATAAGCAAAACGGAGGGAAAGGGCTAAGGGATGGGGAGAAGGGATGAATTAGGGTTGGGCCTAACGCCGGGTTCACACCGGACGCGGAAGCGATGCCGAAGCGTGACGTAAAGGCCTAATTAACCGCAGAAGGCCACGCAGCTGCATCGACGGACTCGTTTTGGTTTATGCTTCACTCACGTGTTGCGCATGTTGCAACGCAATTCACCGCCAGAACACTAGGCGGAGTAACGTTTTTTTTCGAAAACAAAACACACAAAGAAGAGAGGTCTTCTTCTTCGTCGAATGTTTATTTACATCGCCACTCCGGCTCCTCATAGCCTATTTCTGGCGGACAAATCGGCCGGTCAGTGACGGGTTATACAAGTGGTCATACTTTCGGATCTCTTCTGCCAAGTGCTCTTCTATTTGGTCCATATTCGTTCTTCTAAATCTTCCGTGATTTCCGCGTATTGTGGGGCATGAAACCGGAAACTAGACTGCGGACGGGATGTAGTAAGCCGACCAATCACAAGCCTTGCGGGCTGCGTGAGGCTCGCGTCGTTTTGTCGTGTAGTTAGAAAAATTGGCGGACGCACACAAGACGCCAGAGGGCTTGAAAGGGGCGTGTTGCGTGTCTTGCGTGCATGCGTGCGTCCGTGCAACCCGACTATAATTTGGCCTTAAGCGCTAATCCCTGGCGCGCTGGCGCTTGGCTGATCACACCGGACGCGGGTAGCGATGCCGAAGCGTCGCGCATTACTAATAATATCACATACTTCTGCTGTTATCAGCCTGCAGTAAAAACGGCATTTAATCATTTATTTCAAACATATACTTACTTGTTGCTCCAAGATTAACTGCAACAGTGTCCCAACATTTGTCTTTTTTGGTGTTTTCTTTATACAACATATGCTGAGAATCATACAACTCAAGTTACTTCTCCACTTCAATTATTAATTTAATGTCATCCATGTTGAAGAACTTCTCCGCTGTTTGCTCCGTTAAATGTTGGGTGTCGGGGGTAAATTACGTATTCTCCACTCAAGCCTATGTGGAGAATACGTAGCCCCCCCCCCCCCCCCCCCCCCGCTCTCTCTTTTTATCTGTATCACTGCTTGTGTGGCTGTAGTGGATGGGCAGAGGGGGACATTTAATAATGTGGTTGGTAAAAGTGGTAAAATTAAAACTCCAGGACAACAGAAGGTGAATACAAAGTAAGGGATGCATATTTGATCATTTATATCATATAAAATATGTCGTCAATATCGTTTAAAATCGCCGCATCTGCACGGCGCTAGGCAGATGCGGCGTGGCGCAGCGCTTCAGCGTCCGGTGTGACTGGCACAAAGGTTTAACATGGGAGTGGATGGGAGCCAGAGGATTGGCGCTGCGCTTACGCCACGCTTCGGCGTCGCTTCCGCGTCCGGTGTGAACCCGGCGTAAGAGTGAGAGCCTTTTATCAAGTAATGTTTATAACAATTCATCAGAATTAGAGGGCAATTTGGGCAATAACTTATTCAAGTAAAAAAAAAGCCAGTTAAAAGTTAAATTAGGAAAGTCTGTGTCTTAAGAGGAGACATGAGAAATGACCTGATTTCCTCACACAGATCGTTCCAGAGCCTCTGGGCTGCCACAATAAATCCTCTGTCCCCTTTAGTTTTCAGCCAGATCTCTGAGTCAGATAACAGGATGATCCTCTTTTATCATCATTTTCCTCTAATTCTAACTTAAGCCTCATTTCAGATCAAGTTTGCTTTAGAAATTAAGGAAATTAACGCTTCTCTCTACTAGGCAGAGGAAATGTATGAATGTGAAAACAAGGCTGGAAACGAGGCTATAGGCCTAATGCTTTTGCATTAGTTATATTTTTTCCAACTTGGTCTAAGCTTTATGTAAAGTATAAACAAGAAATACACATGGGTATTCACAATGAATTGAAGGGACCATTGACTCTAAAATGGATGACATGACGTTGAGAGGAGAGGCGGTGGTCTAGTGGCAGAAACTTGGACTATGGGCAGAGAGGGTCTCTGGTTCGTCTCTGGTTCGACTCCACGGAGAAACAAAAAAAGACGAACCTGGATTGATCTGTCCAAAAATCCAAGAGTCTCCCTACCCTGTCTAGTGCCCCTGAGCAAGGCACCTTACTCCCCCAACATCTGGTCCCCGAGCGCCGTACATGGACTGCTCTGTGTGTCCTTCACCAGATGGGTCAAAAGCAGAGATTAAATTTCCCTACCTGCATCAGTGTGCCTTTGCATGTCTGTGCATGTGTTTGGGACTAATAAATGCATTTTAATCATCTTAATCTTAATCACCCCCTACTGGCTGGCTGCAGTAGAGGTCATAAACCTTGACTCCTCCATGTTAGTGCATGAAATATCCACTAATGTGCAAACGTTAAGTGTTTTTTTTCAATAGAAAGTTTCTGTGATTTTAGTCAGTTATTATCACACTGATGTTTGACCAAGTAGTTTGACCTTTCTAGTAATTTTGGCTTCAATTAGTAATTTGATGCCATAAAAACTGGGTGAAACGTAGATTATGATAGCTTCGACTGACTCATGATTGGTCGAGCGCATGTATCGACAGGACCTCTAAACTCCAGCAGCACAAAGACGCAAGATGGCGGCACTCGTTTCTCTAGTATTTTTCGCAGCATTTATGTACATCAGAAGGAAGTGGAGACATTTAATTCCACTTCATACACATTCAATTGATTTACAGCCAAGGAGTGAGTGGGGTTGGAGGTGGGGGCTGGTTCCCCTCTGGTGCTTTTCAACCAGAGACTTTCCAAACAACCCATGGAGCAGCTGTTACTTTAATCAGCCAGCTCCAGCTGATCAAATCGGCCAGCCACAGTTGTACCTGCGTCTGAACCCAAGGAGCCACTGTTTCAGAGGTTTGTGTGTTATATCGGCCAGAATGAATACACAGAAACCTTGAGGAGTATTTGAGTGAGATGAAATATTGTTTGTGAATGTGCGGTAAACAAGGTTTAATGTTTGTTGAGTTCCATCGACCGCAGCAATCGCTGTTGAATGGGTAGAGGCCCAGTGCAAGAAACAAAAGCAGAGGGAAACCTTCCCTCCCGTATGTCACGGCTTCTCTGTTTGTGATCCCACAGAGCTGAACCCTCAGATCAAGCAGCGTGAGTGTTTTTTCATCCTCTAAGGCGCTCCCCCACCGCGGCTCTCTATGAAATACGAATAAATTGAACTGCAGGCTAAAGCCCTCTCTAAGCCGTGGCTAGTAATGGTGCAGTAGTGGTGGCGGGGGGTGGATATTGCTTTTTCCATACGCTCAAAACTCCCGGGTGTATTACTTAACTTGTTATGGAAAGGTCAGGTCCCGCAGGAGCTGCGGATGCAAGGACAGCAAAGATTGAAGGTTTTCAATGAATGTCAGCAAGATAATGCTTACCCGTGCAGATGTAGAAAAGATCCTGTGGTGCGAGATGGAGACGGTTTAATTGCATATTCCACATCTGACTGGAAAAAGAACAACATTTTCCCTTCAGCCTCAGGTTCTGTTTTATGAAGACAAATGAATCTGAGAACTTTGAATATCTGCATCACAGCAGGTAGCTGAGGTTTGGTTGAGGATAACAAGTCGATAGCATAACCACTGATCACACTGTTTCTCTACCTGTGGTTCCTGCTGCAGAATGAAATTCTAATGACCTGGTTTCTACACTCAAACACTTCCCAACACCAAATTCATATTAGGGTTGAGAGGGGAATTACAGGAACTGTCCTGGGCACCAAGATCTGTCTGTTTCAACTGTTTTTATTTGATCACCTATTTTCATTTACATATCTTAAAATTTTTACTTTTACAGCTTTATTATTTCATGTTTATTCTATTGAAGCAAATGTTAGTATACTGTTTTATTCCACACTGCAAATGGCACAAAGATACACCTGTTAAATCAGTCAAATTCAACTTGTTGAGAGATAAACACTGGTGGATCATATAGTTTAGTGCTGTATCTCAAATCACACACAGCAATCTCTTTGTCATCGATTTAGTGGCTAATCTGGAAACAATTAGTCATATCACATGATCGTCATCAGCAGATTAAATCAGTTTTTTTGTCGCAGAAAGGTTTCTTTTCAATTGTTTGTTCTCTCAGCACTTTTCGGGCCATGTCGTGGGAAATGGCAGAAATGTATTATTTTTCAAATCTTAATTTCATGCAACTGCTTTTCCTGTATTCCGAGAATGTACTTTTAAATTCATCTTAAAACAAGTTTTATATTTTTGGTTTCGTGCCAGAATCATTCAGCGTTTTCCAACTTTCATCATATAAAAAAAAAGAAGCAATAAATGCCCCCTGTAAACAAGGGAAGAGACAAACAATACGTGCCTTACAGTAATGATGACAGGACCAAAACTAACTGGATCAAATTTAAACTTTGATTTAGACTTTCAGGTGCTAAAACACCCTACGAAAAGTATATTTAAATTTGAATGGGGACAACATATTGCTTGGTCCTTGAATGCATCACTAAAGTCCACATACTGTTTCCACCTGAGCTGCTTGGTTGATTGTTTTTCAGTGTGAGACGTCTCACTTTTATTAAGTCCGGCAGAGACGGGTGAGCTCCATGAATTTCAGCCGAGCGCTACAGATCAATCACTGCAGGCCGGGGGGGGGGGGGGGGGGGGGCCCTCTCCCGCCCCCCTTTTCCCTCTATCATTCAATTTCACATCAGTCCACCTTTCTGATCTCACCGGACTCGTATTTCACACCTCACGGCTGTTGAAGCTCTTTTTTCCTCCCGATCTGCAGGGATGAGAGACGTCCCTTTTTTCTTTATCAGATCCTTAAGACTCTTGGTGGATTGCATCCGTGGTGCAGCTGCCGCATCCCTGGAGTTATGGTATAGGGGGCTGACCTCTCTGAAGCAGCCATCCTGACTGTGAGATACTGTCACAGTGCAGAAACAATGAGCTCAGGCGGACATCTGGAGTTATGTAACAACCACCTGTATGCTGAGCTTGTATCTCACCGAGAAGATGAGACTGTCTCCAGCTTTAACCAGTAATGAGAAACTCATTCGGCCACATTTTCTTCTGGCTATGTCAATGTAATGTCGCCACCTCAATCAGTGTCTGTTGTTTCATTTGTTACATCAAGGAAATGTCTAAAGGTGATCCTGAACAAGAAGCTATGGTTGTGCTGTAAAATGACTGGGACAATTTCCTCACTTTCTTCCTGTTGTGTGAAATAAATTGTGTTTTTTCTGGTGAACAGATAGTTTCCCCTTTGTTTGAAAAAATTATTGTTTTGTAAAATATTGACAGGCCAAGCCAGTAGGTGGCGATAAAGTCTACATGGGCGATCCTTCCAATACAATAGAACAGAGGTCTTCAACAGGGGGTCCGCGATCCCTAGGGGGTCCGAGGAGGAACTGCAGGGGGGTCGCAAAATTTTGGATGAGAATTTTTTTTTTTTTAATTATTATTTTGTATTGCTTTCCAACCAATTGTTTTCCACATATTTAAATTTCTGTAAATACACATTAACATACATCCAACATATTGTGAGACTGATATAACCCTCTGCCTGACAACTTCCATCCGTCCAAGGTTAGATAAATTGTGTGCTACCCATCAGGGCCGACATCTCACTAATGTGACAGTGTGTGTGACATCCACAGATGGCTTGAAGATTCACTGTCTCTTCTACATGTATGTTAAAAATAAATACATGAATCTGTGAATTATTGTAATAGCTCAGTGTTGTATGCAAGATGTATGTTTATATATATTTGAATAGTTTAGTATTGAATGCACAACAACAGGGTAGCTATCTTTATACATGGCACTAGGCCCAATTCAATATAAAACAATGTTTTTTACAATATATATAGTATGGGGTCCCTGCTCCATCTCTCCACCAGTTTGGGGGTCCTTGACCTGAGAAAAGTTGAAGACCCCTGCAATAGAAGAATGTGTTGGTTTTTCGGTCTAGGTAATTTTTGACAAGACAGATGCATGTGACTGCAGGTGATGTGGTGCAGTGATGCTACTTTAGATTCAATCTAAATTAGACCTTATAAGATGATGCAGTGCTAATCAAACGTATATATATAGACTGCACTTCTGTTGTTGTTTTGTTGTTTCCCATTACTTGCTGAGGTCTTTTGACTCTTGGATGTAATGTAATAAAGAGGATGTAATTAATTTCATCCCCTGACACTCAGGCTATGAATATGCACATGGTCACTTTACAGTACGTTAATGTTTTTAACTCCACCCCTGCAGCTGCCGGCAGATCACGTTGTTTTCACCAAGTTTATTTTGAATGCACCTATTATTTGACATCAACATGTGCGACAGATATCATCTGCTTGATGACACATGACCTGTGTTCAAGTGTAAGGATGCAATGTTAATGTGATTAATCACTAGGAGGCTATGCTATGTTAATAGGAGTAATACATATAAACACAGTCAATGACATAATCAGCTTTTTCAAGAAACAGTCATACAAACACATCTTTTCCTGAGTGGCTTATACAACTGATTAGTGGAACATGCCACTATAGGTACAGCATATGGGCCTGCACAATTCCTGAGTGGTACAGCATATACACAATTTATGAGTGAGGCGGATGTGGCTCAGGAGGTATAGATTTGTCATCTAACTAGAGTGTCGATGCTTCCATCCCCAGTCCTTCTAGTCTGCATACTGATAGTACCCCCAAATTGCCCCTGATGGATGTGCTGGCAGTGGATAAAAGGTGTGTGACAGAGAAAAAATGGCTGCGTATAGAAGCACTGTGTGAATGTGAGTGTGAATGTGGCTTGTACTGTGAGGTACTATGAACAGCTGGTGAACAGTCTGCATTGATTCAGGGCAAAAGACATTTAGACAGGAGCTGGAATTCGAATTTGGATTTTAAACATGAAGCAAAAATCAAGTTAAACAAAATATACAACTACGACTTAATTCAGCGTTAATATTCTGTTCATCATGTCACCATCCTCACAACCTTACCAACGTTTTTCTGTATTTTCCATACTTTGTGTGATTTTTAATGACATTTTTCAGCGCAGCAGCTTAGCAGCTGTGGGAGGATCGTTCCACTCTGACAGCTGCCTCAGAGTCTTTTTGCAGCCATTTGTCCAGTATTATCCTCAGCTGCACTGACAACATCACCTGCCGAGGGCTGTAATAATCTATCATCTTATCTCATTGCATCATATAAGGCTGTTTCAGGGGACCGGAATATAATCTAATGATAAAATCTAATAGGAGTCGAAGCTCCTCTTGAACCGGTGACATCCATCAGGCTGAAACAAGCATTTTATGACAAGTTTGTGTCTGAAACATTGATGTGAGAAAATCTCACAGAAAAGCGTTCAGAGTAGGGCTGATCGATTATGGGAAAAAATCATAATCACGATTATTTTGGACAATATCGAAATCACGATTATTCAAACAATTATTAATATGTGCCCTTATTCTGAAGTCTATGCTTTATTCTTGAAATGACTGGAGCGTGCGTAATGAATCAGTGAATCACTTCCTGTTCAGGTAAACACCGATGACGGCTGCGTGTCTTATCCTCCGTGTAACCAGGATATCGGTGCCCGGTTATTCAAACCCTTAATGATGGCAACCCTAACACTCTATGACCGACTGACTGGCGCGGAGAAATGCGGGTCTGGTCTGACCGGTCTGAACAGCCAGGCGGGAGCGCGCTTTAGAATAGCGGTGCGTGGCGTGGCCGATACATGATGTGCTGCTGCTTGAACTTTTCCTATACCCTTTTTGTCGATCAGACGGGGGATGCCCTCCCTGCTTTTCCACTCACGCTATTTTTTTAACCGCCGGTCACCACACATACAACTCGCCTCCCTCACTTTACAGCTGCTTGAAAGTGAGTGCCAGTCAGCTGGGCCACTGAATGCTTTGGGGGAAGGACTGAATTGCGCAAGAGCGTCTCTTTCGAAAAAATGTCAAACAATCGTTTCAACTCGATTATAGTAGTTTGGAGATTGTTTGACCCAATAATCGAAATCATGATTAAATTTCAATTAATCGAGCAGCCCTAGTTCAGAGTATCCAAATGTTCTTGCAGGATGCTCACTGTTCGGTGACCAGAGATCTCGCACAAGTGCGGTTCAGACACACAACTCACGGTCAAACGTTTATTTTAGCAGTAGAAGTGTAGTTAGTGTATGGCGTCTAGGCTCCGACTTAATCACTCCCCCGATATGATTACATAGATATCGTGGGAGTGATGAGCAAAAACGTATTCATGCATTGCACATTTATGCAGTGCATCTGTCGGTAGACCTTTCTCAGGGGCAATCTGGGGTTCAGTATCATGCCCGAGGGCACTTTGGCGCACGGAATGGGGGAGACAGGAAAGGAACCCTGTGTGGTTAGTGACCAACCTACTGCCCCTCCTGAGCCACAGCCGCCCACAGCAGACAGATGCAGGGGTGCAGTGCATCCTGTCACATCGTTTTCAGAATGCTGACTCTCCCTCTCCCCCCGCTGGTTCTTGGCCAGCCCGCGTCCTTTTTACTTCTCCCTGGATCTTGACGGAAAGCAGCAGCGGCCCCCCCCCCACCAAGCACCTGCATCTCACTGATGTCTGTGAAATCAAAAAGCATCGAAAACGCCTTCCCTCTATCGCTCTGTTGGCCCCTTCCTCTCTCTCAGTCTCTCTGTTCATATCCCCGGCCGTGCCTCACTCTCAGCCCCAACCCCCCACCGCCACCCACACCTCCCCCCAGGACTCATAGTCTGGGACAGATAATCAATATCCGAGGCGCAGATATTGGTCAAAGTCTTATTGACTTTGTTTTTCAGGAAGACTCCATAAAGAGACATCGGGAGGAGTCTGTCACTGCCTGTTCCGTCCCCTGGCATTAAAACTCGCTCCTTCCTCCTCCACGAGCACCGGAATACCAAGTAACAGTGGATGGAGACAGCAGTGCCACTTTCCTCCTGCGAGAGAGACAAGGTTCAACACCATGTGACGAGACTACAAACAACGCAGCGAGCCCATCGCAGTCGGGGAACTCTCCTGTGGATTTTTGGGTTGCCTGTCTGCAGGATATTTAGATGCTCTCACGTGATAAGTTGCTTGGGTGGATTGAAGGGGAAATAAGTGCAGCTTCTCCTGCCATGTAGCAGAAAAGGAGGATGAAATATCTGCAGGCGTTGATGATGTGGTTGATCAATACCAGTGACACAGCAGATTAAAGCTGCTGAGGTTTCTGTCTTTCATCTGGAGGCGTCAGATGTGCCAGGTTTGAGTTGCAGAATGTCCAGTGGAGTTGGTTCAGTTCTCTCTGGCAGGAGACAAGTCACTAAAGGTTCAAATCCATCTTCTTCTTTTGAAGACGTGATAGGGTGCATAGCGTTTTTTATTTTGATCTGCCTCTATGAGCCGCAGTGCTACAGTGGGTGACAAGTGTCGCCATTACCATTAACACACAGACTGTACTCTCATGACTCAATCCCACAAACATCATCCTGCTATCAGAAATGCAACACAAAATGTGAGTTGATCTGAGGCAAGTTTCCATGTCATGAGCTGCCCTTATTAAAGTTCTCTTTAAAATCAAAAAAAATTTAACTCAATTACCTGATTTATTTTTTAAATCATTCACTGTGTGTGTTAATTGTTTTTTTTGATTCCTGCCCAGATTTCCCACTTTTCTGCCCCACCCGTATGTGTTTCACCTGCATCCAGTTTCCTTTGCGTATTTCTCCTCTATGTTGGACTGTGATCCTCTTTGTCAGTTTGTCTGTTACAGTGTTCTCATCTTTTTTGGATTCCCGGAGATTCTCCTGTCTCCCATCCTGAGCTACGTGTGAGCCTGTTTTCTCATATTAAATATCTTTACTTCAACAACCTGCCATTTGTGGTGCAAGTCTCCATTTAGTTTAAATAATAATCAAACTAACACACCTGTCCTTATAAACAGGGCATATATATTGTATTTTCTGTGTCTGCAGGGACCATTCAGACCCAGTCCTTCCCCTATTCTTTCCCCACCACATGCTTGCACTGTCGTCTGAATGAAGGCAAAAGACCCTAAAATATGTAAATAAACAAAGATCTGCAAGGCAAAATTCAGCAATAAAGGAAACTCCTCTGCCCCACAAAAACAATGTCCCTGAAGGCCTCGTCAGCTGTCCATCCGAGGATTGGGATGCCTCAACAAATACACAAGGTTGTTTCAGACTTTTGGGCCCCAACAAATCTTGCAAACAGTTTCACAAAGTGTGGGTGTTTGCGACCAACAAATGTATGTCATTACTAAATCAAAGCTAGACCTACTATGAGATCACAAATTGTAAATTCAATACAAAGTACTACATCAATCAAACTTAAATTGTCTTTGCTGCTATCTCCTCATTTCAGCCTGACACATCCTACCTGATATTTTTGCAGACAGAATGCTGTTCTCCTGTGAGAACTTGTTCTAAAGTATAATTGTAATGAAACAGGCAGCGTGAGGATATTATGCCTTTAAAAATGAGACAGTTTCAAGTCAAGGCCTGATTCTCGCTGCAACACTTGAATTCACAAGAGGTGTGTTACTTCATCCCTGTCCCACTAATGCCTGTCAGGAATGAGGATATTGAATAATTATAAATTATAATCAGCGACAAAATCCTTTTAGGGACCAATTCCACTGATTAAATACAAAATACAGCGTCTGCCTTATAGATACGTTTAATGACTGGTAAATAAATGGTTATGGAACACTTAGTGAAATATGAGCAATTAAAGCACTTATCAAGGTTCAGGAATTAATCACAGTTGTGGTTGGTAAATAGCTGATGGGACGTGAGGTCTGAAGAGTAGACGGCTGGCTGCATAGGGAACATTAATTTTCACATTCTTGCTTAGAAACTATTAGAGGGCTCCAGTAGAGGGCACACAACCACGGAACTCTGACTAACGATGGTAGAACGCTCCACTCTATACGCTCTGTCTCTGACCGATCTTTCTCTGCAACTTCTAGAATTGTGTTTCGGTAAACTTAGGCAAAGATGGCTATAATTGACGAAAACAACATTTTACTAAAGAAAAGTTCAAGACAAAAAAAGCAATGACCGACTGTTCATATGTGGGTTATTATGGATCTGGTCACAACAAACTCTGAGTACTACACCTACGCATCAAACAGGCGTCAGCTTACAGGGCCGTCCACCACCTTGTTCTCCTCTTACGTAACCTTTTTCTATCACTGCATTCAAACTGGTAAGTGGTATTAAAAGGGATAGTTCAAAGGAAAATGAAAACCCAGTCATTATCCACTCACCACTATGCTGATGAAGTGTTTGAGTCAACACAAAAAATTCTGGAGTCTCAGACGTAAACTCTGTTCCTGAATCCGATACAATGCAAGTAAATGGCAGCCGAGACTTAAGACGTAATAAAATAACTTAAAAAAATATAACCTGCCTCCGTACTACTCGTGTGGTGTCATCAAAGTGTCCACAAGCCCAGACATTCATATTCGATTCAGAACAAGGTAATTTACACCATTTTTTAATAAAGCCTTGTAGTCCGCTGATACTATCTCCCTACGAGGTGCGTTCCCAGGCCCTCGGACACACCATCGTGTAGCTACGTCCACTAGCTTAGCAACCTCCAGTGAACTTTTCTCTTTACTTCAATTTTATTGGATTTGCCTGCAACACCTGAGACTCCAAAGGTTTATTGTGGACTCAAACACTTCACCCATCCCTTCATTGGCATAGTTGTGAGCGAATAATGAGGGCATTTTTCTTTTTCTTTGAACTATCCCTTAAATGTTGTGGCTGCTCTGTTTTGCACTCCCCTTAGCACAGTACCTTCTCCCTGAATAGATACTTGATATATATCGTGCGGTGCAGAATAGTCCAATGCAGACACCATTCCTTTGGATTCTGGGCCTCTTGTGTAGGAAGACACACTCTGTTTCTGCTGCACCACAGCGGAAAAAGAGGCCTGTGCGGACAGACAAGATAATTCCCAGCAGCATACACACTCCTCCTATAGTGAAACATGTAGGATAATCCCATTAACAGGAGGCCACGGCTGATAGCTGTCATAATGAAGGGGAATGGAGCAGGTGACAAAGCTTTGAGGATAAGAGAGGATCAAGTTAATTTGCTGTAAGCACAAGATGCGATGGGTGTATGGAAGTCTTTGAAGGATGCTCACAGGAAAGACAGAACATGCTTCGTTAGCAGTAGGTAGAGGCGTGTGCTCACGGGAGTGGTGCATGTGTGGTGTTGGCTGCATATGATGTCTTCATCTTGGGTACTAATGAAGGCCCATACTGTCAGGGAAACAGCTGGTGGAACTCAGCGTGGTAACGCGCACCTCAGGAGATAAGTTTTGATGACATCTATTAATCATCAATCAACTTTATTTTCCTGTGACGCTATCTCTTAAATTTCAGCCAGGGAGCTCATGCATTTTATTTATGCAGACAGAAAGCATCTCTCCCGTGAGAACTTGTGCTTTGGTATAGATGTGCATGGCGCCGTCCAAGTCTGGCACGTTGTGTAATTAGATCTGTGTGACAAGGCTCCTCAATTAAAGCCGTATAGACTGAAAATAAATGGCAGGTATAAGTTTTGAGCATTTTTCTTATTCATACTCTTTGTCGCATTATTGGAATGACCTTGTTTCAGCTTACCTGCCTGCACAGAATCAATATACCTTTTTCAGTGTGTGAGGACTGGTGAGAATTGGCTTATTGCATTTGAAAAAATATGACTCTATATTGCTTGAAACCTATGAGGCTTTCCAGTCCAGTTATGAGCTTCCATAAACCCTGATTGCGTTAGATTTTTACCCCTGTTGGGAAGCAGGAGAATAAACTATATGTGGGGCAATATATACAACGATATACAGCATATTGTAATGCTTTGAATTTACTGTGTGAACTCTAAGATTTATGAGAAAATCCTTATTTATTTGCCAGAAATGCAAGGCGTGGCAGTGATCCATAAAGTAATAACTTTTTATTAATGCCTGTAACAGAATTCCATTAATGCAGAAATCCTGTCTGGCTCATTGTGAAATGAAATCAGCCCAATATCAGAAGTTTTAGTCAAACTTCACCATGTTTTCAGCACAGAGACTTTTCTGAGCCCGGAAGAGATCTATCAACAACTCGCTGCTGCTGGAATAGATCAGTAGTTAATCATTCGCCCCGAGAGAAATAGACTCGGAAGGGACAGAACACAATCCTGCTACCCTCACATTCTATTAAACAGGGCAAGATGATGTTGCATTATCTCAAGATTACAGAGAAAATGTTTCCGTCAGAAATGCATTCGTATTCGAGTTGTTTATACAAGCAACAGACACCAGGAATATTGTCATTTACAGTTTGTTGTGAACTCAAGTTTTAAGAATGAACTCTGGAGAATGTCCGCACAATGGGATCCGGATTTTGTCCTAAGTTTGCCTTTCACATATGAAGAACGCAGCAGGAGCATTCTCCCGTCTTTAAAACACAGAAATATAAAGAGTTTTCAGGTGAAGGGTTACACAGCATGCAGGAAGTAATATCTATATTCCACTGCAGGGATCACCTGTTTTTGTTTACAGCACGTCAACACCAGCATTGGCCCTTATCCCCAAATCCCTTTGAATCTTGTCGTCTTTCCAAGTAGACATCTGCGTCAGAGTCTTCTCCGTGAATGGCTCTTCTTTTTCACCCTGTGATATTTGTAGTCATTTTTGTGTTTTCAGTTTTTGTCATGTGTTATAAAAGTCATGGACCTCCACACTGGCTCACAGTACAGCCACCAGACACAGACGGGTGTGTTCTCAAATAGACCTCCTCTGGATCATTTCAGTTCACTGCACGTCTGAAAACATCTTCACAGAAGCACAATCACCTTCAAAAAAGACATGTGTAGACATGGATCAGTTGACGAACGACCAGTGTGTTACCAGTCACACGGTTCCTGGACCGTGGTGGTATTTACAGGCTGCAAGAAGAGGGATCATCAGGCAGCCTTCACCAACTCCCGCCAGGAGAAGCACCCGCTGTGTCCAACTGATCTCTCCATGAATGGATACACCAAGCTTTGCTCTACTTTTGGCCCAAAGTGTAGGAGTGTTGGATCTGTGGGTGCTTCTGTCATCCGCACTTAGTCCACAGCTGCAATGTCAACACCTTCCAAGGTTCCTTTTCTGCTGCAAGGGGCCTCTTCCTTCATTTCACCACTGATCCCTCAATAAAACACCTCAACAGGATCCTTTTCAACACAGCGGCCTTGGCAAACGTGTCCTAACCTGCCTGTGGGCAAAATGCTTGGACCATCCTTAACATTAGATCTTCCACCACCAACACCACAATCTCCCTCTAAGTGTCATACCTCAGCACTAGTTCGATTCAATTGTATTTGTAATGCACCAAATCACAACAAGGATTATCTCAAGGCACTTTCATAATAAGGTTGAGACCAACTGATCGAATGTCATCGGCCAACATCAGTCTGAAATCCTCCATGCAGCTTACCTCTGCCCCAAGGAACGGCTTAGTGATATCAATCAATACAATTTGTATTTGCATAGCCCATATTCATAAATCACAATTTGTTTCATGGGGCTTAACAAGGTGTTACATCTCTTTCCTGAAAACTATCGCCAAAAATATAACAGGAAAAAATACATCAAAACCTCAGGGAGAGTTTCATGTGAGGGAGTCCTCTCCCTGGACAGACAGCGGTACGACAGATGTTGCATGTAACAGAGCACATAAACAAAATTACAATATTTACAACACTAGTGAGAAAAATCTGTTTCTTACATGAATGGATAGGTGTGTAAATCTTTATGTCTGACAGAGATATAAATGACAATTGTAGTCATAGAGGTGTTGTCAGTAATGGTAGCACATTTTAGAAGCGATATTTTATATGAGGTAATCAAGTTTGAATCATAATCCATAATCCGCTGCCACCATGATCCATGATCCACAATCCATGATAATGACAACAACCGAGCCTAAAACCTGAATCTGCAACGATAAAGCCCAAGGACTCCCAGGACAAAGTCAAGTCAGTGACATGTACTGAAGAGACCTTAATGTGATGAATACAGAGGAAAGAAAAGCTCCATGTGTCATACGCCCTCCAGCCAATCCAGGCCCATGGCAGCAGCATACCTGGGACAGTCCAGACCAATGAGCGGCACCATGGCCGTTTCTCCTGATTACTGTTGCTGCACGCTTTGCTGAAGAGAGAATACAGAGCAGATCAGATGAACCTGGTCTTTAATTACTATTATGACCTCTTCTAGAAGCATAGTCCTCTGTACCGACCTAATGTACATCATCCTAACCCAGAGAAGCTGCTCTCTGCAAACATAGACTACAAAAAACATTCAGCTGATCCTCCAGTAAATCAGGCCCATGACACACCCAGATATTATCATTATTTTTAGGAAGTATCTTGTTCAGTAAAGTTTAACAGTCTGATTACTGTTAAAGTCACTGTATTTCGACTTCTCCCTCACCCTCCAAAGTTAGTCTGCTTGATTTGACATGACCGTCAAATAAATCATTAAAAAACCAGACTGTTAGCGTATCATCAAGTCAGACACCTCTCTCCTCTCAATGAAGCCCCAATGACAGCCCACTCTCACTTTCATCAACCCAGGTAAATTATTTCTGTCAGCCTGTTTTAATCTCGTGAATTATATGACTTAGGTAATAAATGGCACTGCTCTGGTCCTATGCCCACACTTATAGAGAACTAAGCCTTAAAGCCCTTGTATTGGATTTATTGGTGAATGTCAGTAATCACAAATTCTCATTCTCAGAGATTTGTTGAACCTTCAACGCTCCCTGACCCATGAGTCCATCAATTCACTTGTTTCCTTTGACCTCAAACATTGTGTAAAAAGGCTCAACCCATGTTTGAGAACATACACTGGATTTCATTTTCTCCCCAGGTCTCTAGATCTCTGACCCCGTGACAGACGAGTATCACCTTTCTGACTGCACAGCAATCAATTTTCATCTTGAGATGCCGCACGGTTCCCCTGTCCGTCCTGCTCTTCCCAACTCCCGCATTACACAGCTACTGGGCTTGCAGCTGCTTATAGACTCACAGGCTGTGATCGTTACCAGTGTCAAGGCTGCACCGGGTCCTCTTATCAGCAGTACTGTTTTCAGCCAGCCTGCTTTGTGTTGCACCATTCACAATGGCTAAATAACAGCAACATCAGAGAAATGAAGAGAGCATGTAGAAGGACAGAAAAGAGGTGGATAAATTGCAGGTCTCACATCGAATCCTGAAGGATCTCTTGGGTAAAATAACAGTTAGCTGTCAGAAATGCCAGAGTACAATACTTCTTTGAACATATTGGGGAAAAAAAAAAAACACAATTCTAGGTTTCCTCTTAGTCTGTTAAACTCTTGTCACCTCCTTCACTTCTACCTCACACTTGGCAGCGTCTGTCTCCAAATGTCAGGATTTTCTGAATTTCTTTAAGTGCTTAACATCAAACCTTGAATTATTCCACCCCATACTACAGTACTTTAACCATCTCCTCTGAGAACTAAATTCCCTGAACAGCATCACTCTTCCTGAGCGACTTTATGTTATCCTGTCTATGAAAACTTTCATCTGTATCTCCATATTCTTCCAGCTAAAGTTTTTAAATAAATTAGGTGGTACCATTGGCCCCAGCATTCTTCATCAAAAAGTCCCTAGAAACCATCCATGTTACCAAATATAACGAACATGCATTTGACTAATTATTTAAAAAACAAAAACAAACAGCGCCTCCTCCTTCCCCTCCTTCAGTACTTAATTATTACAGACCAGTCTCCAAGCTCCTATTTCTCGCAAAACCAAATGTTGTTCCATCTGGCTCAAAATGGCATTTTTGAAAAATACCAGTCTGGTTTCAGAGCACCTCACAGAACTGAACCCGCATTACTGACGATAACAAATCTTTTCCTTCCAGCTTCACACTCAGGTAACTACTCCATTGTCCTGCAACTAGATCCAACTCCTTCCTCAGACACAGTATACTTGAAGCATTCAAATTTTATTCACATTTCCAACAAAGGGGTCAGTGCCTTAAAGCTACACCTTAAAGCAACACTAGGTTTTTTTTGTTCCTTAAGAAGTGATTTAAAATTGTTTTAGTGTTGCCCAAACTTATTATAGGCAGAATTTTTTGTCTGTCACTGGACGCCTGGAAATGCCCAATGTAACTCTTGTGTACCATGCTGGAACATTATTACTTTCTTTATGGCATATGTCACACAAATAAACAAAGAGACATTGTAGAGTACATTGTCGGAGGAAACAAAGTAGAGGTAAAGAGAAAGTCACAAGAAACCAAACAGGAGTCAATATTGGACCATATTTCACTTGGTGAGCTAAACGAAGCCAATGGAACTTTATGTGAACCCATTATGATAGAGGTGAAGCTAGAGTCTGAGTATTACTGAGAGTTAATTTTGCATTGAGACACTTTAAATTGAAGTTGCAATGTTTCTATCCTCTTTCTCAGCCTCAATGTCATGTTCTGTCCCTGATGGTTCAATACTTGGTCCGATCTATCAATTTGCATCCACTTGGCCACATTATTCAAAAACTTAATGTTATTTTTCACTGCTTTGTGATACACAGATCTATGTCCCCCAAGAGCCTAATAACTCAAACTAACTTTGTGACCTCAGTGACCTTGGATGGAAGCAAACTGTCTTTAGCCCATTGAGAACAAACTACATAAACTGACCTAAATTATTCCTCCACATCTTGGCTCATTTACCCTCTCTGTTAAATCATATGCAAAAAAAATTTTGGAGTCACATTCAATTCAGTATTGAAGTTTGATAAACTATTCAGGAGCTCAAATTAATATGCATGCATCTGTGCATCATCTGCAACCTGAGATCAGTTCTCTCCACTTCTGACCTTGAGAAAGTTATTCATACTTTCGTATCCTGCTCCCACCTCCGTTATTGTAACTCTTGTTTATCTCGTCTGCAAGTGTTTCAAAAAATGCAGCAGCAAGACTTTGAACAAGGCACAAAAGAGAGGGAGCACACTATTCCAATTCCTGCTTCCCAAAACCAGCTGCCTGTTAGAAACAGAGCTCATTTAAAATCCTTTGTGTGCAGGGTATTAAACGGTCTCTCCCCTTATGACGTTACAGATCTCTTCTTCCTGCATCACTCCACCTCAGACCAGAGAGGTGTTTACACATGTACGTAAACAAATTTAAATATTTTTTTTTTTAAGAAATGTGTTCAGTAGTCATCAAGACATGAATCAAGGTCTCTGTTTCACAAAAAAAAATTATTTGAAGAGACACTTGTTTTTCTTCTGGAGTATTCAAACTGATTACAGCACGGCCTTTGCCCATGGAGTGTGCTCATTAATCAACAGAATAGAATAGAAAGCCTTTTATTGTAACTGCATTGTACAAAATACAGGAAGATTACAATTGCTTCTCCTGGTGGGTGAGTGAATAAATAAAGCAATAGACACAAAACACAATTAGATCCCAATCTATATTGTAAATTGTAAATATACTGAATATAATTATATTAAAAGGCCCATATCGTGTAAGATTCATTTTCTGGGCTTTAACTATCCGTAATGACTTGAAGGGATCAGTAGGGACCCTCAAAGTATAAAAACAGTCTGTCCGCAGACTTTTTCACTCAGTCCATTCTAGAAATATGTTATTGAAACATCTCGTTTCATACTTCCTCTCCATGTGATGTCATTCGGGCTCGCACTCGTCGCTCAGCCCCATCAAGCCGGTACCAGTCCGGCCTCCGAACCCACCTGCCCCGCTCCCCACCACCACCCCTCCACACCAAACTCAACGCTAAGCACACATGTTGCTGAGCTAGCAGCTTGATAGTTAACACAGGCTAACCACAATGAACAACACTGAAAAAACACTGAAGAAACACTGCAGCGCGGAGAGATGCAAGGAAGAGAATGTGCCTGTACACATTCCTCCTGAGAAGGTTACCGTTAGAGACCAGCGGTTACGCATTATAACTTCTGACGGGCAGTCAACAGGTTCTAATACGGAGTATTAGATTAGAACTCTGTTTTGAAACTCTTTACTGTAACTCAGGACACTGCTCCTACATTGGCTGACTTTCCTGCTAAAACTTGAACAAACATAACTTGTCTTTCCGCTGTGTTTACCAGAGGGAACGCACAGGAATGAGACCGGTGATAGGCCTGGTCGCATTTCACTTAAAGTGTAGTTAGCCAATCAGAGAGGGGGATCAAGAGGCAGGCGAAAACAACCTGTTCTGTCTGTAGCTCCAGAGAGAAGCAGAAGAGAGGATATGGAAATACACATTGCAACAGTTCTGACTTTAAACCACTGATATATCATCTTAGAGGGACTAATACCTCAAATTAAATCCCTTTAAAATGTAAATGTCATATAAAAATGCAAAACAAATCTACTGTCCAAACAGAAAACATTGATAGGTATAAATCCTTACGCCATATATAATGTTACCTTAAAATACACAAACTTAACATGACAACTGTGTTATGTTACATTGTATTTGATTCATCACATGTTTCTGTTTCACAGTAGGAGACAAATAAATCCATACACTACAAAAAAAGTCCCAATACCTTCTTTAAACTACATCGAATTCAATGAATTGACTTATGAATAATTTATTTCATGTAATACCTAGGAATGGTAAGCAGAAGGGGTTGAAGTATGACCCACATTCTCATCAATATTTGGAACAGAATGATTATGGAAATATAATTTTATAAAAAGGTCACATTTTCATTATTGCATACTAACTGCAGGTGAACTGATCCAGTAATCCTGCAAATTCATAGCAATTTCTTCTTTTTTCAACGTAAGTCTTCGTAAGAGCTTCCCTTGGTTGTTTCCAGGATAACACAAACTTCAATTTGTCAAGTGTTGGACCGTTCCGTGCCGCACAGGCTGAGCCAGAGTGGAGCGGCCTCATCAGACCTGCTTTAATAAATCTTCTGTGACTGCTCCCGAGTCCCTGGCCAAGGCCAATGTCTCCCCAGTCTTTCACAGACGGAGGATAATCTGAGCGACCACCAGTCCGGAGTGCTGACTCAAACCCCGTGGCCAGGACGCTGCAGTCAAGCACAGAGCTGTGACCTTCCCTTCAGAAACGTTTCGCAGCGAAGAGACGATTCAACAATATGGAGGAGAGTCAAGTTGGACAAGGCCATAACTTTGTCTGCTGTTGTCAAGGAACACACAAACAGAATACCGGTTTATTTCAAGGGTTGTGAAAGACTTTCTGTGTAAATGTACACAGAAACATAACACAGTTGTCATGTTAAGTTTGTGTATTTTAAGGTAATATTATATATGGCGTAAGGATTTATACCTATCAATGTTTTCTGTTTGGACAGTAGATTTGTTTTGCATTTTTATATGACATTTACATTTTAAAGGGATTTAATTTGAGGTATTAGTCCCTCTAAGATGATATATCAGTGGTTTAAAGTCAGAACTGTTGCAATGTGTATTTCCATATCCTCTCTTCTGCTTCTCTCTGGAGCTACAGACAGAACAGGTTGTTTTCGCCTGCCTCTTGATCCCCCTCTCTGATTGGCTAACTACACTTTAAGTGAAATGCGACCAGGCCTATCACCGGTCTCATTCCTGTGCGTTTTTGTTTCATTTTTATGTTTTGCCTTTCTTTATGTGAAAATCTACAGTTCACACTTCTGTTTTCAGATGTGAGTATATTACTGCAGTTGGCTGTATTTTGTCCTATTGATCCAATGTCCAAGAAGTTTTCTGCTCCTCATTTAAGGTGATATTGATTATCTGTTGTAGTTTGTTAGATGTGACATGGGTGGGTGGGGCTCTCCCTCCTGAGTCCCAGGAGGGAGATCCACCAACCAGGGTATGGTGGTTTGGTCCCTGACTCCTCCAGTGTGCCTGCCAAAGTGTGATTGGGCAAGGTCCGGAACCCTGAATTGCCCCTGATGGCTGTATGTGAATAGTGCAGTAAACTCTGAAATGAGTGTGCGAATGGTTGTCTGGATCGTGTAGGATGAAGCACTTGGAGTGGTTGATAGCCCTATTACCATTAACATAACTTTGACTATGGAATAGTTAAATAGGAATATGAATGGGCTGAACTAGATGGCATTTGGAGAAGTGCAAGTAGTGTTTGCCTGTTTGGCAAGCGGACGTCCTTTTATAGGACCATGTGAAACATCAAATACTGTCCATGTGTGCTGTGCTCAGGGTTGTCAGGTTTGCGTGACAAAAACGTGTGAGGGACATCATTAGAAGTCTCTGAAAAGCCTTGAAGACTTCTCTTAAAGTCTGACAGCATTGCCATCATTGCCAAATGCATTGTAACACTATAAATGTTTAGTGTGGCAGCAGAAAAGGTAGTTTTCCCTGAGCAGCTCTTCCAGCTCGGTCCCAAAATGGCCTTGTGTAAAGAGATACAGTATATTATCATAAATAAGCTATAGCTCTGTACTATAGACCTGTGGTTCTCAAGTGTCAGGAAACAGATTTAGTTACTACACAACTGTCTATACCGAAGCTTGGCAGAGAGGTGGATGCAGGAGAGCTTTATAGCATGTGTGTGTGGGTGTGGGCGTGCATGCGTGTGTATATCGATGGCGATCTGGATTCACTTGGTAGGATTTGTGTATAAATATTTGTATGAATTTTTTATAGGGAAGCCTGCTAGCTTACCTAGAGTGCATACCATGAGGCTGAGTCCTTACCACAGTGGCAGAGGTTTGGAAGCGGCTTGCTGCCATTTCCTGCTTGTCATCTCCCCTCTCTCTTCTGCCCTACCTGTCTACCCTCAATATAGCAGAAATGCAAAAACATCACAAATAAATATGGATTTTTAGTTGTAGATATTATTTGTGTGATTTGAATAAATAGGTCTGCACAACCTGTGAATAAAACAATTCAACCTGCTGCAACATACAAATGTGCCCAATCTCCTGAGTTTTTGTAATCAATGATATATAACATTACACATCAAGCTACTCGTCATATTAAATGTTGGCATTTCTTGGAAAGTGGTCATTTGTCAAACCTTGGTAAAGCCAAAATTCTAACAGTGTTTACAAATGTCCTCATCAAAGACTAATGATAGAGTTATGTTTGTCCAGTATGACTCTAACATTCTTCTTTATGTGTGACTTTCTTACAGAATGGACAATAAATCACTTAGCATCTTTTTAGTCGGCACCTGACGCAACACAACATGGCTGGAAAGGCTGCTGGAGCTTATTAGAAGATCCACTCTTAGGGTTGCTCAAAAAACCAACCACAGATATCAATGCGCCAGACCATAAAAGAAACCTCCGGAACTGCAGAAAACTGCGGCCAGTGGCTCTGAATCCCTGAGACCCTCACTGCATGGGCCCCAAGATGTTAGGGATACACACATCCAGGTCTGATCAGCCTGTGTTCGGCCTGCCATAGCAGAGGGTGTCTGGTGAATAAAAGGCTGAAATACCTGATGCGATTATAGGGAGCCAATTGATGTCATGTCCCTCCTCCATTGTGGTCGCAAACATCCCCTGACATCTGCTGGTGGTTGGCAACCTTTCATGATACTAGTGTGGAAGACCCACAAATGTATCAGGGACACTCATTATCTTGTCCTGTGTTATAAGATGGTTCTAGCCTCCACCACTCAGGTTCAAACAGAGCATTTGGCATTATATTTCAGTTAGAGTTTGTCTGGTCAGCACTGGTTTCAAGATGCTGTATCCCCATTCTGGATTATAGAGGATTTTAAGAGAAGTGATGCACTTTAATCATGGTGACTTCTGATAGGATGCAAATGTGGCAATTCATTTGGATCAGATGAGCTCATTTTATTTTGTCAGCATTGCTCATCTCACCAACAATCTTCTCCAGGGAACTCTACACAGAGGTTGTGTTTCTTGCTTGACACTGCATTCTCCGTTAAGGGAAGCAAAGGTTAATTAAATCCTGCGGAGCCTTCTCATTGTCTAAGACCTGCCCTCCGACAGGGCCAGCAGCCCTCCCTCAGGCTCCATTATTTCCCCCCTCTGATATACTGGATCAAGACGCTCCTGTAGAGGGAACAGATGTTCAGAACTCAGCGTGACCCAAGGCCCATCAACCGACGGCTCCTTTTCTTTTCTTCTTTGGAAATTATGCCTTAAGGGGAACAGTGGCTTTCTGGCTGCAGGTATTGGCCGGACCCTCAGCTTTAGCTCCCAACTCTGTCTGAAAGAGAATAATGTGGCACAGGCTGTGGTCAGTGTGAAACAGAAACAACTTTAACCTAGTTGTGAGGCTTGAGTTGATTAAATCCCTGAGATGGATGGAGAAAAAGTAAAATACACTGATCTTGGACAAACATTTACCATAAGTATGTGTTAATATATATATATATATATATATATATAAAATTGTATTATTAAGCACTCAGACGTTGCCTCATCTTATATTGTAAATACAATAGCGTCCAGAAGGGCTCATTCCTCCAACAAGGTGTAACAGAACAACATTTAAATTCACTAGATGTGGAATATATTTTAATCTGCACCAAATAGTAAACACTCAGAAATATCAGTCCCCAAACATACTTTTTCATTAAGATCCATGAATTATTCTGAGAAATCAATGAAATTAATGAAAAATCTCCAATTATACAACGTTAAAAAAAAATGGGGAAATAAATTCTGGATCCACACAAAACTTATTGGGATCTTTTGTTGGTCATGCTCCGAACCTTCCTCAAAACTTCAAGGTCCTCAGTTGAGTAGTTTGTGCCAAACGACAAACAAATGCATATGAAAATGTAACTTCCACGGCGGATGTAAAATAGAATCACATCTATTAAAGAGCATACCTCTGTCAACTTCCAATATTCCCCTTAAATGAAAGCAAGCCTTACAGCTAAGGCCATGTTACGTTTCTCAAATACACATTGGTGGTCCCAAGCCTTTTTGGGGTTTTGGAATCAAATAAAATCATGACACTTAGAATTTAAGTGTGTGTTGGGAAGTTCTTAAAGCAAGACAGGCCTATATGATATGCTAGTTACATTGTTTGCATCTTGGTTGCATCTATTTGAAAGTTGGACCAAAGTATTTCATGAAATTAAAATACAATTAGCCTTAATAAAAGGCCACAAGTTGGAAGTTCAATCTGGCCATCTCTTTCTCTCAGTGCTTCAATAGGTAGATGTTACCTTTCACGAAAGATAAATTAAATCAGAATAACTGATAATATTAAATGGTTATGAAGGCCAGAAAGAAGAAGAATCACATTAATGTTGGAAAACTTCTTTCTGTTGTGTTTTTGTGAGACACCAAACAAAGAGCTGTGACACATCCAGGAGAATGCAATAAGTAGCCACAGGGGGAGGAGCTCCAGGACAGCCAGAATTGGAAAAATGCAATTCTTCCAGGGCAAATGTTTCCTTCTGCACAGCAATGCTCACAATGTGAGGGTGTGGCCGGGAACTGGTTTGCTACGAAATCTTGCAGTGTTGTAGAGTGTCATTTCCTAATTTTCCAATCTCTCCTCAGTTCCCCCACACCACTGCTATGGGAAATGTAATTAGCTCTTTTTCATCTGCCAGACTCAGTCCCTTTCAGGAGATCATTAACAGTCCAATCTCATCCCTCGCTGCTGCCCGTCCTATTCTGGGCTGTTTACCTAATCTCATACAACAATACTGCACAAGGGAACAGCGAGGGCTTTACATTTACAATTACTTTTTCTAACTTGCTTCATCGCTGTGCGGAAAAAAGTATAGAAATAATGGGACAGAACTGGAATGACCCGTGTTCATACAGCACTGGATTCTTCATAATGTTGAATTAAAAGTTTTAATTAAAGGCACTTTAATGGACTGACATAGATCATGCTGCTGTAAATGAACACTGCTAAACATATTTTATTACAATGTTCACATAACCCATACACAGTGATATATTTTAAATATTGTCTCATGAGAACAAATTCGAGCTTTCTATTTTAAAACTAACTCTATTCTTTATGACTGCTATCATAAATCCTTATAATACAAGGGTGTTAACATTGCTGCAGAAATCAAAAGAAAATGTCAATCACCATAAATATATTTTTCACAAGGAGGTGACCAAGCCTAAAATCCTAAATTTGACATATATTTATACAGTTTCTTTAATATTATAATCCTTCCATACTGGTGCAATAACTATAAAGCCCCATGAAATACGATATAATGTGACTTTTTTGGTAATTGTTTGTTAATCAAGACAACACAACTGAAAAAGAAAATAGCCCGAATTCAGTCACCTTGATAGTATCTAAACATATATCTGATTCCACAAGGCAGGCAGGAACTTAACAGCTGTGGTCCGGCCAATAAACCGCCAGTTCAGTTAGACAGAGATCGAATGTCAGATAAATGGTGGTAAATTCGAAGCCAGTGGGAATAAGGAAATAGCTGACCCTGAGATGACCCGCTGGAAATTAAACTCTGGCTCGGGCCTGCATGTACAAGACCTGATACTGTGATAGGAATTAAATGCACAACTGCAACATCTGGCAAATAGGTGCACAAAAGCAGGTTTAAAATTCAGAGACATGAGTAAAGAGGTAGAGCAGCTGAATTGAAAGTAGAAGAAGTCGGAAGTGATAAACTAGATGTCACACTGATAAATAACCTCTTAGCAAGAGATGGAAAGCCCTGGGGTTCCTCAGGGCTCAAATTAAGATCCAATGTTTTTCTCTTTAAAGCAAAGACATGATACATTTATGTTTTCTTATGTTGAATGGGAAACACATCCAAATGCATTACCTGCTAGAAGAATTAATTAAAGAATATATTTCCCTTCATCTTCTCTCAATAAGACAGCAGTTGTATTAAATCATATAATTATCATTACTATACGGTACATATGAGGTTTTAAAGATGTGAAACTGACACATCTTTCATTTAAAATGTCATCTAACATTTTAAAACAGAAGCCTAATTAAATGATTAAAGCAATGTGATAGCAGCATTACAGTTAGACAGGTAATTAGTATAGAAGAGTAGCGGGTACAGCAGCTTGAGGTTAACAAATTATAATGTTTGGAGAGGGACTGTGAGTTATAAACATGACAATCTGTAGACTGCGATATTGCAAATTTTGACATTTTGAATGACATTAACTGAAATTCAAGCCGACAGAATTTTCCTAGCCAAATTAAAGAACAAATTCTCCAACGTCTTTCTCATTCAGACACTGCATGACAGGACAGTGGTGAGTGATGAAGGCTACCAGTGATACAATGACCCGGATCATGTCAGCCTATCAGCTCACTGTCGCCTCCAATTAGTTCCCATCACTGCGTTGGACTCCCTGTCTGCTCCTCGGCTCACACACTGTGGGAGCCTGTCCTCATGTTACTTTATTTATTAGTTTGTGGACACAGACAGGAGCAGCTGGTACTATGTCCTTTTCCAGTATGAAAAAGGAGTGTGTAGTGAGTGGCAGGACGGCGGAACCAGCTTTCTGTTGAATGTCAGCACACCTACAGTCAATCACTAACCGGGTCTGTTTGATAATTGTATCAGGAATGAAAATTAAATTAGGGAATTAAGAGATATGTGCGTCCGTCGAACCTTTGAAAGCTAATTAACCGCTGGTGTCTGAACCTTCCAATCAGTAAAATAATCCACTAGCATATGGTCTATTATGGGCTAGATTAATTGGTTCACTGTCCTGGGGCATGAAAGCTCCTGGTGAAACACACACATGTAAAGGCACACACACACACACACATACAAACACACACACACCCACACACGAACACACACACATCCTACATTAATTGGAATCAAGGTTTTCAATTTCAACCCTACTGAAGCAGTCAGAGGAAAATTGACTCGTGCAGTGCTGTCACTTATAATTTGGTTTGAGTTTATGTTTGATTCATATGCTGCTCACAGCTCCCTATGGACATTGACCTACTGTATAGGGACAAGTTACAGGAGAAACCAACATAACGTGTTGCACTTAGATGTATGGCTGACCAGACCACTTGCATATATAGTACTACAGTAGTATGATCTCCATGTATTTTATCAAATTTTAATATCAGTTTCCCTTAGACTAAGGCGATATTCGATTTTAGTGATTATTTATGTCTAGACATAAATAATCACTAAAATCGAATATCGCCTTAGTCTAAGGGAAACTGATATTAAAATTTGATAAAATACATGGAGATCATACTACTGTATATATATATATATATATATATATATATCATTGATTTTCATCACACAGACCTACACAAATAATCACACACTTACAAACATACAATGCAGCCCAAACATACACAAGTATAAATGAAAACAACCACGTTTTTAACAATTCGTTTGTGAAAATAAACCTTTACTCATAGGTTTACCAATCCTCTATTGAAAGACAATACATAGGAATATATGTATAAAATACTAGATATATTTAAAATACTAGATCAAATAACTGTCAAAAGTTATAATTTGCAAAAACATTTTTTAAATAGGTGTCGATTGTCACTCTACATTCACAAACATTACTTTTACATACAATGAAATGAACATTACAACAACTTCATTGTTACTCACCCTAACAGCTGCAGCAACCTCAGCAGTAGTAGAATTGTTACCTTCTGTCTGACGTCTGCCTTGTGGAAACAGAATGCTTACCAACAGACCAATTTCCTTTACTCTACGAGGGTAGCAACAGATAAATTGAAAGACCCAGATATAGTGATTTAGATGAACAGACGTTTCTTTAGTCCCCAGAGATGAACTGCATTGAGATATCTGGTTGCTGCACAGTTTTCGCTTCAATTTGTCTGTATGTAGAATTATCATCGGAACCATCACACATATTTTAAATTTAATACCCCAAAAAATATTGGTGACATTAAATTAACAGATCATGGTACCCAGACAATGTGTCGTAATGACGCAGCACCACATGTTCACAAATATATCACTATGTGTCCCTTTAAACTCTTAATAAACACCCAGTCATTTGGTGGCTTGGAAACATAATTAGTCAGATCAGAACCAATTAGCAATGTGAACAAGAAGTATAACAAGTTTGGGAGCCAAACTAATAAAGTGATTATACAGTATTTGATCAAATTATAATTGTTTTCATTCACATAGAAGGAAAAATGTATTTGAGAACTAGAACCAGTAATTCATTCAGTTAAGATTGTCAATTTATTATTGTTTCATCAATTATACAAAACGCTACTGGGATAATGTCTTGTAATGGGGTGAATATTGTATGATATAGTATTTGTTCATCTTTTTAGTTCCAAGCTAAATCTTTTCTCTAGATAATTACTGCCATTAAGGTTGGAATAGCCCTTCATGTTTCCAACAGGATGAGCTCTGATAACTTATTTCTTAAATTACTGCCATTAAAAAGTCAAAATGTGAATTTGTCAGCCCTTTAGTGGTTTCTGACTGTAAGATTTGTGGTTGCTTTCCTTTTTTACTGTGGTTGCTAAACTTCTCGACATAGAAAGACAATTTGGAGGAAGTTGCTGTCTCATTATAGGTTAAACTTAAAAAAGTAAGACACATAAACCTAGTTAGTGTTATTGTGTCTCATACTTGGTTGGAAGCAGAAAAGGATAAAGATTCTTTATTCAAGCACCTGGTTTCTCCATCAGAGTGAGCAATATTTATATCATATAGAAATTACGTTAACCTTAAAGACAAATTCATCACCGTGCAATATATGGAAGCAGATTCAGATACAGTGAATGGCTGGACACGTGTATATTAGAAATAAGACATGAATAGCCACTTATTCTTTCAGCTGCGTGGCAGAAATATATTGTGCAAATTTTCAAAAAGCAAGTCAGAAAAACATTGCGAGAGGAAGACATCACTGAGCGTGTGTTGGTTGATTAACATGCCAGGGTTGGAGGTAGAGAACAGATTGATGCTGCACTCACCGCTGTTCATTAGCAATATCTGAACCGTCTGCTATTCGTTCTTATTTGGAATAAAACGGAACGGCATCAATCATTTTCCGACTGTGGAATTTTACCTGTATTGTGTGATTACTCTTTCTCGACTTGTTTCAATTGTCTTGCTTGATCAGTTGGAAAACCTTTTAGCCCGGCCACTGAAGGATTTATGGAGAGGATTTACATTTGTCTACTTTAAAGGAGCTGAAAAGTGGACCATGACAGCACGGCGGACCACGGCATATTTTTCCCATTCATCACTGCTAATTCAATCCAAATCAAGTCGCTGGAGAAAATAACTCCTTTAGTTTGAAGTGAAGGGGAAAAATGTGCCACTTGTGAGACCCCACAAATAATTGCTTCCGAACTGGAAATCAGGCATCTATTGTCCTGCATGGCCACTCAGAGTGGCTACTGACGACTTGACGTTGTATATGTACGTATGTCTCATTCAACCAGAGACTGACTCAGGGGAGCTAATTAAAGAGCAATCAGGTGAAGTCTTGTGGTTTATAATTGTTTCCCAGGGGTCTTAGGGCCATGGACTAAAACAGGAGGGAGGAAATTATGAGGATTGTATATGATTTTGTATACTTTGTAGGGCTGTAAAGAGAAAGGTTGAGGTGAGGAACATTGGCAGTTTGTAGAAAACAATCCTGAATGTATGGAAGTAGGAGTTTGATAATGATATTGAAGCAACATAATAGAGGATTTGCTCACAACTACTCTCAGACTCCATCTACAGGTGGAAGGCATAATTCACTGTTGTGGTTTAAGATTCTCTATGCACTGTGGTACACATTTTTTTAGAGGCAGACGGAAAAGGAAACCAGCAACTTCAGAAGCAGATGCCTGCATATTGTAGGCTGCTCTAAATATACTAAATAAGCAATAATTTTACCAGAATTTCATAACACAACTGTCATTTTATACAAAACAGAAAAGTCTTATTGTTTTATGCCGTTTCTGAACTTTGTCTCTCTCTTACACGCATACAGACAATGATTGTCTCCAGCTCCGGGACATACTGTATGTCCACAGCCCCTTAAAACATCCATGAGGTTTAATCACTGTCCTCTGTATGTAGTATTCCACATGCATGTGTCTCTCCCCTCACACAAATCACTTAAAAAATTACAAATCCAGAGATACCCTCTACTTGATTAACCAGGTGGGCCTCAGTCCTGGATCCTTCTGATCTTTCTGCCCATCTCTATTTTTAGTTTGTGTACCATCAGTCTGTTTTTAAAGCCTTTGTGTAACATGTAAAATTGTAATACCTACATAACAGTAACTTTAGGTTTCACTTGTTTAAAAAAAGCTAAAAACTATAGTTGGTACAAACAGCACAACGAATCAACTGAAAACAGTTTGCACTAACCTATGTCAGCATTTATAGCAAAGAGTTAAAATTGGATATGCATTATTTGAATAATATATTTTAATTAACTACAAAATGTTTAGTGTCAATAGAATTTGCTTTCACTAATTCAACTGACAGTACGGTTAAATGATTATTTTGTGAAATATGATCTTTTGTTTGTATGAGATATGTAGATTCAATATTAGGCACGAGCAAGCAGCCAGTCATAGCTTATGTGCTTCTTTAACGGCAAGGTCTGGGGGTTCGAGTCTTGGCATTGATGAGGTAGATGAGATGCAGGAGAGTCCACTTGAGTGCAGCTCAGCGGAGAGAGAGAGAGATAAGCCATGTCCACCTAAAAACATACACACACAAGGGAGGTAAAAAACACTAAGGTCATGACAGACCATGCCATTCTGGCTCTGTTTGAAGAAAAATACCAACAACTGTAAAGCTCACAAAGAAAACACATTTTACCTCATGTGTTTGATCTGCACCAGCTGACTGGATCGTACAGAATGACATCAGAGCATTTCTCCTGAGGGGTTTCTGCATGTCAAGCAGAAACCCATTAACACTGTATCTTTCTGAAAGTGTTGCTGAGTTGTTTCTTTTATAGCCTAAACTATTCTGCCTAGGAGCTTAAAGTTTTAAGTGCTTGAATTTGACGTTTAAGTTTGGGTTTCCGTAGTTGGGAATCTTTTTTTCACTTTAATTCTGTGCTGGCCTCTTACCCAGCTCTCAGCTTGGAGTAAAATGTAGAGCAGAGAAGGGGATTTTTTGGGACAATATGGTGAGAGAAGTTTAACAATGTTTTGCCTCAGTGAGCCCAGTGTCTGCCCTCAGAAGTAAAGTGCCCTGACTAACTTATTGTTGGGGAGATTCTGACTCACTGCCATTTGTATTGGGCTGTGAAAAAGAAAGTGGGCACTGTGCTGCCTATAAATGTGACTAGACTACGGTTGAATATTCATGTGACACATTGTAAGTCCAACTAGTTCAGGCCTCAATCTTCCTGTCTTTCTCATTTTTTTAAGCTGGTAAACATTTGGAGGCCTCCATTGTATGGCAACCATTTTGTTCTGCTTCTTTAAGTACAGCTAATATTAAAAGTTCTCATTGAATTCAATTTCAAACACTTTACATTAAAATGTCAAAAATTGGACCTGAATCAATCAACAGCATTACAAATTACCCGTGGTTTCTAACTGGTGATGGGGGGGGGGGGCTATTTTGAGTGACAGAGTGGCTACCTCTGAGTGAAAGGGATTATGTGAGTTGAGTTAAGTTCAGAGTGGGCTTTAAATCAAACCCTCCAGCAGTGATTGAATCACTCAACAGTGGGCATGACGCAGTAAGGAAATGTGGAGAGAGAGAGATAAAGAGCCGTAGAGGACTGTTGCCTTCACCCACACTGTTCTGTTTAAGTTTCAGCTCCAAACATGCACCTCTGTCCTGGGTGATGTTGTCAAATACCAGAAAGAGAAACACTAAAGATAGATTTATACTTCCAAAGAAATCAAATTTGCTGAAAGCGTCTGGCTGGCAAGTACAGTGATACAGCCTATAGCCTTTGATTTTATTTGTAGTATATTGCCGCTTTAAACAACCCATGAAAAGTGAATGGTAGCATGCATGTGTTTGTATTTGTTGCCTTGTATGCATGATAGCAGGCCGATGTAATTTGATGAAACCTCTTCTCACTCGTAAGAACTGAGTGTAAGCACTACAGAATATTATCGGGAGAGCGTGCATTATTAGCCCTGCAATAATCTGGGTTTCGAGTATTGAGCAGTTTCTCAGCTAGCCGATGCCTCTCAGCCATTAACCCTCTTCACACGTCCCTTATCTCCACCTGCTTTGTGGACCCAATGCCGCTGTCAATGATGTGGTCTCATTTGTTTTCCTCTATCAGATATTGTTCACCGAGGAGCCAAAGGCGAAGCTGATAGTCTGAACTGTCTATGTCTTCGTCTTTTCTGGAGCTTTATCCAGTGACAATGGTAGCATTAGCATAATGCATTTGTACACTGCAGCAGTGATGGTTTTTTCCTTATCACCTGATACGGCAGAGAGAGAATCTTTGAGTTATTTCCTTTCAGTGCAGTATTCCAGATATGCTGCTCACACGTTGACCCCAATACATCTGTCTCGGGAAAGATGGATCATGACAAACACAAGAGGGATGTATAGGTGGATCAGGGATTAGTGTTAATTGGGGGCACAACCGGGCCACAATTTACACAGAAGGGCCAATTATATATATAGCATCTGTGCAGAATTCCTGATTCGATAAAATACACATTCCTTGATTACTTAGCTTTTGAGCGAAGCCACACATTATTGAATATTGTTATGCCCGGGTCCGACCAAGGGGAACTCTGAGAATATAATATAAATTGCGTCTCTTTTTCCCCACTCCAATGGATGTCAAGAGCCACGACAATTTGCAGTCCGGTAAAAAGCATTGATTTGACAACAAAAGTATTGTCTGGGTGAGTACAGCCAAAACAACAACCAAAACAATCTGTAACCAATCCCAACTAATTAACCTAGAAGAAAACGCAAAGACGATACACGTGATCTTTACGGCTGAACTCGAGGAAAAGGATGTTTACAAAATAAATGGCTGCTCACCCCTACAGATATCAGGTCTGATTACTAGAACTATTTACACTATGTACAGTTATTAAAAGAAGCAGAACAGGATACTTAGATTCATTAGAAAAGGTTCAAACTAAATCCACCAAAGTCCTCCCGCAACAAAATAGCAGGGTTGGGTTGTAAGTTTGTTTAGAAGAGAATCAAGAAACAGAATGATGCCATTGATAGGTGTCATTCTTAAAGACTACTGACAGGACTGGGGCACTTCAGGGGCCCATCAGATTTCAGCTTGGGCCAGTGCCCCCCCTTTGCCCTGCCTCTTGATCTGCCCCTGTGTGTAAGCATTAAACAGCCTTCAGATTCTACACAATCTTTCTGTTGCTCCTTTGAGGTTTTACCGCAGCATATATACACAGACAGTAATAGAAATCTAGGAATGCGAATAGGAATTTGCAGTAATGTTTGACATAACAAGTGCTCGATTTAACAAAGAGGCCGATGATAGCAGGCGGCTGAAATTCCAGCCAGTGACTGTCCACATTTTTTTCTGCTGTGACAGTTGTCTCCAGCAAATTTGATCACGAGTTGGCTAAAAAAGCGTCTCCATCTGGCTTTTAAAGGTTTCCAGATGACGCATTTTAAAACCATTTCCAATAGCTCCCTGCACATGGATTTTAATGATGCACTTGATGGCCACATATGCACATGATATTGTGTTGACAGCCTGGAAGTGAAAGTTACAATCCTTATCAGTTGATTGTCAGTTTGGAAGACACCAGAACTCAGACAGTAGAGATTTTTTTTTCTTCTGCAGAATGAGCTAGTTATTGTTATAAACATAATCCATTTTTTTGATTTTCATATTGTCATGTTATTTATTTCGCTCTAATATATCTGTAGGTTTTGCAGCTTAGATGTTCAACATGTAGAGCTGCACATTTTCAAAATGGAGCATTGGCGTGAGTAACTGAGTTGTAACCTTCCCCGAATCCAACAGGGAGCAGGACCGACCTGCTCACCCATAACTGTAAGTCAAATGTCTTCAGGACTGTCTTCTACACGGTGGGGACAGAGTGTGTGAATGTGCGAGCCATAAACAGGGACATATAACCTGCGACCCCAGAAATAACCTAGTTGCCTTTGGACCACTCTGCCAATGATTACACCATAGACTGATTCTCCTGCTTTAATTAGTTACATAATGCTTTAAAAACAGGGTGAAACGTTGTGATTGACAGCTGTGAATGGCAGAACTCGTATCCAGGATATTTTGGCTTGATCTTGATAGTGGGAGGAAGTGGAGATGCACCGTCCACCTTTATAAACATTGTAAGGATTATTCAAATTACAGAGCGGATAAATGTGAAATCCATTCCATACACTCCAAACATAGCACCCTCCACACTTTAGTGTTCAGATATTAAATAAATCTCCATGTACATTGCTTTGGTATAAGGAGGGATCCGAAGCGTGACAGCTTGTTTGGGGAAGGGGTTGAGCAGACAAATGTACGACCCTATAACAACATAAAATGTGATATAATACTGTAATATGATCCAATGTGATCCGGCAATATAATATTATTATAGTACTATAGAAATCAATACACAATATAATACAGTACAATAAAGTGAATGACATTATTTGTCATGCATGTGAGCGTGTCTCCGCAGTCTGATTATTCTTTATTTGTCCTGCTATAGGGAAATTTGCAGTGTGACAGCAGCAAAGGAGAAAGGGAAAATGTACACGTCAGTAAAAATAATATATAAGCAAAGATACGATATATATACCACCAGGAACTATAAAAAATATGAATAATATATACAATGTTAACAGAATATACATAGTGTTAGAGGACTGCACATGCAGGATATTGAAATTGCAGCCGCAGAGTACTGCAGAATAAAATCCAGTTGAACCTGAGTGAGATGTGTCAGGTGCGTGTGCCGCGAGCGGAGCTGTGATACCTCTCCTTTCATCTCTGTGACCGGACAACAGGCGGCAGTGGCAGCTTGAGCTACAGATGAATCCAACGCCGCTCCCTATCACCACTTTCCAAAGAGCGACGCCACTGGGGAGGCTGCTCAGCTCGCCTCACCCTCACCACATATGCCCCCTCCCCCCCACCCCTCCGATCCTCCCAGCACAAGCAGAGCCCTCCATCACCAGCTCAGCAAGACCTTTTCCCTTCACGCTTTATGATTTCATAAATGACCCCACCAAGGGTTCAGTGTGTTTGGCAAACAATTTTTTTTTACTGGTTTGACCCCGCGCTAGAGCAACACAAGCCGGCACTGTCTGTGATATCCTGTTCTATATAATACCAGTATACAGCACTGATATCTGATGATTTCAGGCTGATGCAAAAGGTGATGTGGCGAAATACATACACAATATAACATGTAATGCTACTGAGCATGATAAGCTCTGATTCATTATTATTGATTTCTGATACACTGAGGCCCATGATAATTGAAATAGCATGGCCCCACTGCAGCATGAGAGCCTGGCCACACCCCTGCAGAACTGCTTGCTTTTAATTGTTGGGAACAGATAAGAGCTGCCACATCGGCCGAGGTTCAGCTAGCTGCTCTTCTGGAGATTCGAGGAGTCTTGCAGAGTTTTTCCTCATACTCCACAGTTCACAGCAGAATATATATAGTAGAAAGGAATATTTGCTACAATACAGTAAAGAAATAAAGATCACCCTCCTTAAAATACTCTTTGTTTCACAATTCCAGACTTGTCGTGATCAAATCTCGTTGCCTTTCCAGTTGACATCATAAATTGGCATCTGCTACAGATATGGCATCTCTTCTTCTTTTTTTGAGTTCATCACATGTTATGGACAGTCTTGAGAAATTCATATAAATGAAATCTAACAGGTTTCAACAGGCATTACAAAAGATGTTAAGCTCGATGATTAAATAATGTATTTGACAATACCATGAATACACGAGACAAATATTTCAGTAATCTCCCAATATCCACTGGTCCTGGTTTGCAATTCGCCTACTGACAGGAAACATTTCTAACTGCAACGCCTTCACCACTGCAGCAGCAACCCTCCTCTGTCATAGTTAGGGCTGATGTGCAATAAAGTGGATTAAATATACTGGGTCATTTGTCTTTATATAGGCCTAGTGCCGGTTCTGGTCCTTGTGATCTGAAAATGTGACTTCACTCCTGTGGTCCTCATGTAAGTTGTGAGGCAGAAGTTAATGTAATTTCATAAATTCATAAATGCTATAAGAGTGTTTTTCTGAAGGGATGTTTCACTGTTCCACATGAAAGAACAGACTCTGTAGCCCTGGCAAATCACTAAAGACGGCAGACATTTAATGGAATAAAGTATGGGTACATACAGATGGTATTTTGAAACTATATTCTGTACAAAAAAATTAGAAAAATATATGAATTAATGATCGCAGTCAGAGATGTGTCAGAGTAAAATCCACACATAAGTAGAGTGTACCTGAAAAGCAAAGAGCGAGGGAACACAAACGAATACATTTTCCTCCCTGACCATCTGGATCCCAAAATGAAAAAGAAAGAAAATATGTCTCACATTTTAATCAAATGCATATCATCTCTTTGAGACAGTCTGAAGAAGTTTATTTCAGACATGAAATCCGGAAAATGTCTGGGAAATTGGAAAATGAAGAACCCAGAGGGAGATTGTTCTGGTCAGGTGCCTTCACAACAGGAAAATGTCTGCAACATTCAGGCGAGAACATGAAGCATAATTTCCACTGCAGAAAACACATGTTCATCATCCGGCATCGGTCGGTATCACCGAACGCCTTTGAATCTCATTTCACTTTTCAAGTTTACATTTTAATTCATATCTTCTACGTGTATGGACCCTCTGTTTCCTCTAGAGATATTTGTATTATTTTTTTCGTTATTTTCTACTTTCTACTTTCACATGAAAGAAGCTTCATCAACATGCATCGTTTCCTCATCTATTCTTACAATATAACATGGATATTTTACTCCGGGGCTATCAGGAACCGTCCCAAAAAATGTCAATAGCAACTGACTCAGATGTTTACTTTTTCACATACAGCCCCTCAGTGGCGGATGCAGGATTTTTCTAGATCTAAATGACAACATCTCTGCAAAATTCCTTCTTCAGTAAGGTGCACATTGAAGTCATTTGGTCTGTGCTGTTAACTAGCTTTTTAGTTAGTAAATGGCTAGTTTCTAAAAAAAGTGGATCCGTCCCAGAAGTCCCTCTGAAAATGTCCAGAGTTCAGTGCACATTTGAAAGCAGCTTTAGATTATGCTGGACCTAAATTTGATTCACCTCTATTCATACTATGAATGGAGAACAAGTACCTCATTTAACTAAACCTGACTTCATTTATTTCAAAGAAATTGTCCCTGAGTGTTGATATCCTTTTTTTGGATCCAGTCCCTTAAAGCTTCAAGCACAAAGGACCAAGCAGCTCGGAGTGGAAGGTTATTAGCAAAATGTCTAAACCTAATAGGCATGAAGATGTAGTCATTACAATGGCTCTTCATGTATGTGAAGCTATTACTGTTACCACAGGCCACTGACTATTAACCTGTCTCCTTTGATTAAAAGCAGCTTTGCTAGAGATACACAGACGTGGAGGAGAAGAAGAGGAAGAGAGCAGTGGATGAATGGTTGGGGGCATGACAAGCATTAGAGAATTGCGGAATATGCCACTCAGAGTTATTGTATCTGCTTTCTTTTAGCTCTCTGGAAATAATTTAAGACAAGATTTAACACTGGTGCTTGTAAAGCTGTTGTGATGTTTCACGGCTCCAATTGTGCTAGCGGAGCAGATGGAAAATTCAGTGTTAAATCTAGTGAAATAAAAACCTTACGTGTATCACTGGTCTCAGCAGTTCTCAGCAGTTCTCCGTTCAAACTTCTGACTTTTAATCTAAATGTCAGGGGCTAAATGAAAGCTGGATTTATCAGCAAATTTGAAAGTTGCCAATCAGAGGTTTTACTGGAAGGTGCCTTTTCTTATCCTGAACACAAAATGCAGGGAATCTGTTTTGGAAACAACCCTTTCACCTTTTGAAGAGGCTGAAACTTAGTGCCTTTCATTGAGGGAATGCAGGGAATTCTTAAAACAGTAGATGAGAGATGTGTGCTTGTACTTCTTGTTTCTTAGCCTTCATTCCCCATCACTGTTGTCCCATCCAGCCTGGAAAGAGACAGTGACTATGACTATCGGCTGAGGTGCAGGGTACAATCTGATCAGATCGTCTGTCCATCACAGGGCCGACAGAGACACACAACCATTAACACTCACATTCCAATACAGGGGGATTCAAGTCTCCAATTACCTCAGCTACGTGGACTGTCAGAGGAATCTGGAGTAACCAGAGAAAAACCACAAAGACGGGGGGAATTTGACGCCAGGTTCTAAACACATAAACTTCTTGATGTCAGAATCAGAATATTTTATTTGTCAAGTATATTTACACAGACAGGAAATTGCCTTGGTGTGGTTGGTGCATTGTAAATAAAACAAAAATCAGACATAAGACAACAATATATACAGAAAGAGCAATAGGTGCTATCCACTGTGCACTCATTCTCTGAATGCACCCCTATATCGCTCACTGTACTGACTGCTTGCCAGTGCCCGTTCTGAATCTGCTTTAATGGAATAGGATGTATGGTCTGTTGAAACGCTGGTTGCATTTTTCCTTTAGAAACTGTAAAAGCAACGTGCAGTATTTCAGCAACCGCTGCTGCACAAAGAGCTGTTAACCTGTTTATTTAAGGATTGGTGAAGCTCCAAACTGGAGAATCAGTCAAACCGGCTGTGAATGCGCTGCTGTCACTAACAAAAACGTCACTGTGCTGCTACAGAGTGCTGGTCGCCTTTACATTCAAAATTTATAGATATTGAATTAAGTTCCAGAAATGCACCAGATTCAACACTGCGCTTCCTTGGGGACATTAAACATACACATTTCAAGTGTGACGCAAGCAACATTTGTCGAGGTTCTCCTTACAGAATTACATTAAAAAAGGAATCCTTCTGTGTCTTTCACCTGTACAATTCTCCTGTGTTTTTGCAATCGTTATCCATCCTTTAATATTATAAGAAACAATGTTATGTCTGTCTTTACCTGTCAATACAGGTGATGAATGTGTCACGCAGCACAAATATTCTTGCCCACTGCCGCAGAAGCCCAGATTCAATCCTCGGCAAAGATTTGTCTGGTGCATGGGCATGGCTCAAGCATCACAGGAACCCAATTCTAGCCCGCTACTGTGAAATCTCATTCAATTCAAGTCACACTGAGGATGACAGATCCATTGTCCAAGCTGACGTCTTTCTTAGGAATCAAAAAAGCTTGTCGCTCTAAAGTCCTAGGCAGTGTTGCATCTGTTGCAAAGCTTGTGCGCAAGTCGTGCCCAAGCCGCCCACCACCACACACTCCCACATTCAACCTGTCACCGAGATACTTCCCTAGCACGGGTGCATTCAAATGGAACATACGTCTCGCTTGCTATCAATGAGTTCAAAAGCAGTACCGCTTGCAAGAGCAAGTTCACACCCATCTCTGCAGAAATCTGCGTTCAATTGCCAACACACCTTTTCTGCACAGGTTACACATCAGCTCTACTAAAAGGCTGTGAAAAGAAAAGTCAGTCATTTGTCTCTTAACATACTCTACATGTCAGTGGGTGAGTACCGTGAATAGAATGGGAAGTATGTCGTGGTGAATAGTGAAGTTTGCCCGATTTAAAGCATTCCTTTGTGTCTGAATTTTCTGAGAAGGGCACCACACGTTGTACATTCCCTTGGTCTGTATGAAGTGCGGCCCTCATTAGCAAACCCCTCTCCCCCAAACTATATAACAGCTAGAGTGCAGTAGCATCAACTGTTCTGTCGCCGAGAGCTCCTTCGTGAGGGGTGCCGAAATGGAAACCAAGATTTGCTCCGGCGCTCGAAGGCGGAAAAGCTGGCGCTACACACCAGCACCTGCTAACAGAATACTGCACATTTTTTCATTATTTTTAAATCTATTTTTATATATATTGCATCATCTTTTTTTTAACCAATCATATTTGACTGGGTGGTTTGATAACACATTGATCAAACGTATATGTTTAAATGCTTTACACGGTCTTTAAATATGTCTGAGTCTACATCCATGTTTACTTACAAACAGTGTTTTCAAACCAAAGCAATCTTTCTCCACACAAGCGTTTTGGCTCTGTATAAGTTTTAAGCAGCAGCGTTTTGAAGCAGTAATAGTGAAAAGTTAAATGTAGAATTACAATAGCGTTTGGCATAGACAACAGGGTCAAGAACAGTTGCAATTGATTATCCATGTTGCAAATTTCTCAATTGTACTGTGGACGTCAGTTCAAACAAAGATCTAACAGTATGGATGTGGCCAACAGAATAGGTCACACCAGACATTTAACAGACACCCACAGTTTCTGAACATTCAATGCACAGTGTTGTAGACATGCTACAGGGACCACACTCCCACATCTCTTCAAGGGTTTTCTTGCAAGATTTTGCATTGTTTGACAAAACGTGAGCTACAAACCAAACAACCTTTTGGCCAAACTTTGGCTAATTGTACTGACGTGAGTGTGGCTCTTTTGGACTAACCAAGTTTAACATGTTGGGCAGGGATGTTTTCTTGTTGCTGGTTGAATTTACCGGCTGCTGAGCTGCGTACATGAAAATGCAACACAGGCTCGGCTGTGTCTGCATCTGTGTTGGTCTGTAAGTAAAATATTAAAATGTCATTATTAAGTTTCATTCTACTTTTTAATCTATTGTTTTATTTCCTTCAAAACATCCTCTCTCTCTTCCAGCATTTTATTACTTTATCTTTATCTTTTTCTCATCTCTTTTAATATATTTCTCATCTCTTTTGGTATTTTATCTTCATCTTTGTTTACCTGCCTTTGGTGCTTCCTCATTGCAAATGTATGAGATTTATGATAGTGTTTCCTCAGTTCCTGTTATTATTGTTTGGCTTTGTGCTATGCAGGGATAAGGGAGGGGGTATTTTTTTATTGCTTTCATTCTGTAAAACAGTTTGTGTTACATTGTTTGTATGGAAAGTGCGATACAAATTCAGATTGATAAGGACAGATAATAGAAAGTGGCTACCATTCCTCAATTCTATGCCTTTTTTCTTTATTAATTCCATTGTCTGATGAGGCTTGCTTTAAATGTAAGACGTGCAAAGTCTCAATTTCATCCTCTGGTACTCAGGGGTTGGCATTTTGGATGAGAATTTTATCCACTAGTTCTGCTCGCTGAATCAGAAAACAGTTAGGGTCATCTATAAATGAAACGGGTCAGCGTGAGTTTCAGAAGACCCGAGGCCATAGTGTCACTGAAATATGACACACTAAAGAGCAGACTAAACTGCTGTTAATTTGAAATCCATCTGTGGTCTCAGATGCATTCATTTAGAGAGCAGCTCCTGCCTTCACGGCCACAGTTAAAAAGATGTAATGGAAAAGACTCGGGGAGTTTTAGTCCCGCTAACGGAAAACCCTCTTTGACAATATCCTCTTATTTCTACTCCTTTGTACCTCCATTGCATCTGACAGGAACATTTGCCAGTAAACATCATTGAAGTGATGCAGAAAGGTAAGGCCCCTCAAAAAAGTTCAAGGGTAACTTCAAAGGAATGTCTCACACTGATCAAACATAGCATTACTGCAATTTTTTTGCACTTGTCACAATTTCATTCTGAATCTGTTTTGTTGCTCTCATGCCACTTTTGCTTTACAAGCGATTGGGCAGTGAGTCTTTCTTTTTCTCTGGGTTGTACTACTACTACTATTACTGAATACTGTGGTAAGATATAAATAAATAAGAATATGAATTGTGCTGCTTTTTAACTCCTAATTATTGGATCTTGCTGAAGAAAAAAATGGCAAATCGAGTTATCTGAGGAAGACTAATGGAGAATGTCAACACAGTTAATGTTTTTTTGAGATGCAACCATGATAACAAATGATTCCGTGAAGCCTGGGAGAGGCCATACAATGCTGACCCGAGACCAGCCCTACTGCATGAAAGATGTAATCACCTGATATGCCGAGCAATATCTCTTTATTTACTGAAGTATTGATTTTGTTATTCAATTTTAAAATGGGGTCTTGGTCACATATTGGGTGACCGATGAGGGATAAATGTTATAAAAACAGACAAAACACTAGAAGCCAAGATTTACTCAGTGCATCACTGTTGTCCATCCATCGATTATTTATACCGCTTATCCATTGAGGGTCACTGGGGGAGCTGGAGCCAATCCCAGCTGAGGCGGTCACACCATGGACAAGTCGCTAGCATATTGCAGGGACAACATCTAGAGACATTCACACTCACACCTACAGTCAATGTAGGTTACATACATACAACTATGTTCATGTATGAATACTGCGTTTGTTTGAGATTGCTCAAAGGATAGCTCCTCACCTCCTTACCACACATGTAAGCAGTTGTAAGATCTTCTAATGCATAATTTAACTGCACAACAGCTGTTAGCAAAGATTACAGAGTCACCAATGCTTATACATGAGGATTCATGTTGTGTCCTACACTGGTAGCGGAGGCTTGTTTTCTTCAGGAAGAAGATCCAAGCCAAGAATTTGTCGTGAAAGAAGAGACCCAATCAGCAAGTGGCTGTCCACATCATTGCTTCCAAACAACTCAGCTTCTGCCAGTCTATACTAAAACACAGCCCCAGAGTTTTCAAACTGAAATACGACCAACCGCGTTTCCTTGCTTTTCAATTTTAGTGGGTCTAAGAATCCAGAGTAGTGTGGACGCCAGGGGTGTCCTTAGCAGAGTTGATGCGTTTTCAAGCCAAAACCTAGTAGGTAGATGTAGCCTTGGACTCGTCAATAAACCCAAACGTTAATCTGCATGGCTTTGGAAGAAAGTCGGAGTAGCCAGAGCAAACCTTCGCAAAACACAGGGAAACATGCATCTCCACAAAGTGAGACCCCTTCTTGATGTGAGGCGACAATGCTGCATCACTGAAAAGCAAACGTGAGGTAGGAGCGGCTGAGGCATGGAGGTGCAGCACATTCATCCTGCTTATTTCTCTGCAGTACCCGGATAAGGTCATGGCAATCCCCGCAAAAATAAATAATAGATTTATAGAGTGGCTCATCAGACACACAAATGTAATGTTCTTCAAGTCCCACTTCAGAGAAGTCACTTAGGATTATTTACTTCAATGTACTGATGAATAATTGATGGTAAGGCATAACACAGTCTCCTCTGTCTGTCCTAAGTGTCCAGAGTGGAATAAAATCATATTTATTTATTGTTTATTCTGCATCTAAATCATGTAGACAGTGTCATATTTTTTTCATATTACTTTTTTACAGTGCTGTTCCTGGCAGCGGGCACATTCACTCTGTATTCACGGCAAATACAGCAGCAAACAAACACTACACTTAAAATAATTTTGATTGTGATTTACTCAGACCATTAAAATGTTCCATTAGTATACTTCAAGCAAAAAGGAGCTTACACAGAGTAATGACTATATAAAGTAGCGAGAGGCTGTACTAACTGAAAAATAGATCCACTTTCTGTGAATACAAGCCTTTTCCATGCATATGGCCACCTAGCAGGAAATGGGGCTGTAATTGTTTTCCATGCTCAATAAACTACCTGGCATTATGTTATAATAAAGTGCACATTATTGGCTTTTACACTAGAAGCAATCATGCTGCATCTGCTCAAGGCTTCAGAGGTCCACACTTGACAATTATGACTACCGCGATATTGCTAAATGATGCCTAATTTCACTGTCAGTAAACATGAGTGATTGTATTCAAGGTGTTGTGAAGATCACTCTTCTTGAATTGAGATTCTATTTACAAGGGAATTGCATTTACGTCAACCTGTCTTCTTAAGTAGAACATCTGGGTCTTTGTTATCAGGCTTGTTGCATACACCTTCAGTTTTTGATCACAGGAGTGTATGCCATGACTGTTTATAATAATGGATGAGGCGTTTGGCTTAGCTAGGAAGCCATCGTTTTATTCATCTTCAGTTTATGCTGTGGAAACTATAGATACAGTAGCTACTATTCCCCAAAGAAAACCTACTGGACATGAAGTTACACCGCCCTCCCCTTGTCTCAGCTCTGCCTTACTAATCACACTTAGAAACATTTAGGGCAGCTGCTCTCCTTCTGTTCCATGTGGTAATTACATACCTTACATACTTTGATTTGAGTTCTCCAGGTTGAGTATTAGTAGAATACTGACTTACTTGTACAACAAGGTTTGCTAACTGTCGGCTAGCAATTCCCCAGTAAACATAGGTTTTACAACCTAGTGTTAATTAGGGGAAGTTTACAGTCATGGTTTCTGTCTGCTGCTTTTTTGTCTATTCAGTGGGGCAGCATCTTCAGCACTTTGCCAATCATTAGTCTACTTTAGGTAAATAAAGGTTTAAGCCACAAAGTAAATCAGTCACTTTAAAATAATATTGTCTAAATTCTATGAGCATCTCCACAGAATAATAACTTTATTTGTATTGCACTTGTCTAAACAACGTTACAAAGTGCTTCTCACAAAAACATCCATAGCAAAAATGAGGAATAAATTATAACAAAACCCATTTAGTTCAGTTCAACTTTAATAGCCAGATCATAACATAAAAAGGTCAAGACAAATATTATTCATTAAATTTATATAAACCCAACAGTTCCTACAAAGAGGGATTGTATTATAACCACAAACCTTTATTTTCTTTTGCCGGTCCTTCTGCTGTAAGCTGAAAAATCCATTTTACTTTTCAATCATCAGGTTTGTGCGTCTTCTCTCGCAGTGAACTTGGTTATTGGTATTGGATATAACCCATTTCCTGACTGTGCACTCTTCCCAGGTGAAATACCTGGTTGAAAGCTTTCTAATTCAACCGGTAGTCTCACTTGATATCATCCCTAATTCAATTCATCTCTCCATACTCTCAAACTATATTTATATTGATTTTTAAGGATTTCGGACTACAAAAGTCAATTTACAAACTTTAAGGTTGCCTTTAAGGACCATAAAGCTCCACCATGACATGACAGGAGTCTTATAAAAAATCCTCTCATATGGTATTGTCGGGGAGCGAGAGTCGGACCGATGCTGGAGCTTGATTAGGGGTTTAGTCTGGAGATTTCAATCAATAGAGAAGAACGCTGAGGTCAAGCCCAATTAAATGCCTGGGCCCAGTATATCGGAGCTGATTGCATCGACAGCAGAGCTCCCCACTCGGCAAAGAGAGCAGTGATCAATAGACCACCTCATAAGTGGACAGGCTTAAGATTGTAGATTTGTTCGGCAGAAGTAGGACTAAGACAGATTTTTTTTAATAAGCTTTGAGTTGGAGTTCTCAGTGTGGGGCTGCGATTAACGGCTGTCGTCTAAAATTATCAGGGGCAAGAAATGTGAATCCCATGTTGGTTTGAGCATATGATTTGGACTGTGGCATTTGTAAATACGCATTAAATGGTTAATATTTCTCATAGATGTTGGCCATTGACTTATAATACCAAGTTAATGTATGAGCAATAATTTGTAACACCTGCCTTTACAGGCTAATTTTTGTGTGTGTTTTACAACTAATGTAGCAATGATTACCCTTGAATGAGATGGAGTAGATGTTGTCATTTCGACAACAGACTTTTTTAATTCAGAATGTGTACTACTGTACTAACCCTAACCCTAACCCTTTCATGCACTGCTGCTGGGTCCTTTATGACCCTTTGGCCCTCCTCTCCGAGCTGATGGATCTTACCCTACTGCAACGTTGTCAGCTTTTCTGAATGCTTTGACAAGATATTCTGGCGAATGGGAGAGATGTTGACATAGTGAGCAACAATATGTTCGTGGTGCTGCCCTCCTCATTTTTCGCTGAAATATAGGGTCCTCCATGTAGCCTCATCTAAATGCCTTGCTGTGCATGCAATGTATGAATCGCATGCAGCTAATTATGTACCTGAAATAAACTGTTTGCCAATTCAACCAATCTAATTGGTTTTGAGTCAGTTGAAAGTGGTTCTTTGAAACCCCTTGTAAATATGCAATTTGTTTGTATGCAATTTGGTGTCGAGCGTGTGTAATTATAATCATGCAAAGACATGTATTAGAAGCATCAGTTTACAAATTCATCTCATTATGTGTAAATAAGACATTAATACTCAAACAGCCAGTTAAGGTTATAATCTTGCATTGTAGACCCTGAATCAGACATTAGCTTGTTGTGCAGAATGACATTAATACTATGACAAGAGTGTCTAGGTGCTATTGGTGTTGATTTAGTAAGCAGACAGTATAACACAATGCATTGAGTTCACGTCCTTAAAACAGGCATTTTAAGAAGTCTTTAATTTAATTATCATAAATCATAAATTTTATGTCTTGCCTGCTGTTGCCAGTTTGTCACGTATTGTTCTACACCATAATGTGACAGAGCAGGAGGTCATTCAGTCATTTTTGTGGCAGTTCAGACACAGCAGTGTAAGTCACTGTAGCTACAATGAGGGAAGGTCCTCTTCTCAGAATGGTGAAGTGTTGATTTTTTTGTTTTATTAATTATTTGGTTCTCTTCCACCTAATGCCGCATTTGGATCCAGGTTGCATTAATTTATAAAAAGCTTTTATTATAGAGGATTAGGTCTTTAAACTAGTAATTATATCACATGTCCAATAACAATGTTCCTGTCAGAACCTGGCCTTATGACCAAAAAAAAACATAGCCAAATGTGATAATGGCCAATCAGCATTCTAAATAAATATTGTAATGGATTATATCTTATACAACAGAAAACCCCCTTCACTAATATAGTCTGTGTATAAACTGACTCGTTATCGTTATTGGGCTTCTTAAATCTCAATCTGATATGTAGCCCAATAAGAAAGGGACGTGTCACTCAAACATGTTTGTGGGAAACTGAGAGTATATACTGTATGAGCAGTGTTGAGTCCTGATTATTACTTTCAGCTGAACTACATGACACTGGTTTAAAAAGCCTATTCTCTCAAGTGTCTGGTGGAAAAGGATCAGGCAACTTCTCTTGTGCATTGAGACGTTTCGTCGTCAGATTTATATTTAGAATAATCATTTAAGTGTGTTCCACTCTTTCTTGCTTCAATCACTGCTGCGCTACAGTACAATGCTTAGAACATAGCAGGGCCCCTTTCAGTGGGATTCTTTAATCAGCACTAGATGATAGGACTGGGAGGGAAGATGTGAAGAGATCCAACGTCTGCTCTGTAATCCCAGGCTCTAATCCCAAAATATGTTTCCATAACTATGTAAGTGAATGTGATGGAATATATAAGAGAAACAGCTTGTTTATGATCAAGGTATTGTAATACCTTAGCTAAATGTTGTTTACTGAGGCGATTGCTCTAACTTTTTTGTGCATTCATTTCCAAAACTATCTCGCGAATAGCGTATTACAATTGATTTTCTTTCTTGCCCAATTGTTTCATAACCTTTCACTATCCTGGAAGTCTCTGCCCTTTGTCAAATGAAAATAACAGGTCAATAAATCCAACCTTTGCCACTACAGGCTATCTGTACTGTCTTTTATTCATACTCTCACCTAAAGGAGTGCACTTCCTTACTCTCTTATTTCTTCCATCCCTAGTTGTCTTGACAATCAGACCTGCTTTTATAATTTTGTCAAGAGAACTGCTGTAGTGCATAGACACAATATGCCCTGATAAGATTCAAGTTGATTCCTGACCAGCTTTTTCTTGAATTTCACACACTGAAAACACTGAAAACACTGTCACCATCAGCGTTATCACGAGGAATAAAGGTGTTTGCTGCTGTTATCGTTATTTGAGGTGACACTGTTGCAGCAGGAAGCAGCACCACTTGTGATGGAAACATTATGTTTACTAGCAAAGTCACGTGGATAGGTTGTCTCCACGTGAAAAATCACTCATTATCTTTTGTGTTTGAGTCCCCAAAGCACTTTTTGGAGTCTCAGGGTTAAACATTCTTGCATCATAATCCAATACAATGTCATTAACTGGTGACTCCTTCTTCAAACTTAATAAAACAATAGCAAAAAAACAAATCATGCCTCAATACTCCTCCATGTTTTAAGCTGTGGCTTCCTGTATAATGGTGCATCACGCACACATAAGACAACTCATTGCAGGTATATGCTGCAAATAAGAATTGACCATTAACCGATATTTACAAGGCCATTTTATTGGGGCACGAAGCTCTAGTATTATTTTAAATAAAACAAATAGTATATTAAGCTAATTATTGAGTCAACAAAAATATCTTTAATGTAATGCATTTAATGCAAAAAATGTTCAAGTCAAATTTGAATCGTGGGGCTTACAGACACAAGGATGACAGGATGTTTTTTCTCTTAACCCAACCGTCCATCGTCATAGTGGTGAGTAGATAATAAATGAATTTGAAGCAATATTTATCATTCGTGTAGTACATTTTTATAAATGACATTAGCTTTCGTAACATACAAAAGGAAAGTAGGCAGGTGATGGTCTAAGCTTCTGTCACTATCTGACTAAGTGTTGGGGCATGGCTATTTCCCGGAGGCAACTCACACCAGCGTAAACTCAATTTGGATCAAACTCACAAATGTACGAGTTCAAATAATTTGTTTTGTTCCTGTGTTGGCGAGCACAAGTAAAAAAGATAACCCCACTTCCAAACTGGAAATCGGCAAAATTGTACAAAACATCCTCTAATCATCAGGCAGATCTCACACACTTATGTGTATTTAGTCACAATTGCCTGTCGAGCACAAGACATATTTTTCACATCTGACATTTACCGGAAGCTTTTACGATCATTGTGTGCCATGCTCGGCTTCAAAACATCACAAAGGAGGTCATCAGTTTCTCGTTTTTCATAATAGATAAAAGCAGAACAAGGTAGTCAGAATGAATTGTGGGAATTACAGTCCATTTGTGTATCTTTTCATTTAAATTACGGGATTTTTCTTTGTGTATTGGGTTTTGTTAAAGTATCCATAAGATTCTGATGCCTACAAGTCATTTATTACGCTTTTGACAAGCTCAATTAGTTTAGAAAACTTGGTGCTCTTTACTCGAGGGCGTAATGACCACTGTGGGCAGACGGGGTTCATCATACTATGTCAAGTCGCTCCGAGGGCTGGCATATTTGCAGATACTCATTAGTTCTGACATTTCATTCCGCGCAGTATTCTTGGGATGAATTTGACGGAACACGATGTGATAAAGACCTATGGTGCCAAGTGTTTGTTCAGGCTTGTGTCACAGTTTCCTCACTGAAACACCTTTTTCCCCGAGTCTCAGCGTATTACTGTCTTATCTCATTGTGTTTCTACGTCAAGTACATTTCTTGTCTGATTTCAGGGTTTTGCTGACTGGCTCCAATGTGAGTCTTGACGGATGTTTTCAGTTGGTGTGTGGAGTTACGTTTTCTCCTGGCATTTTTCCTCTTTAGGGAAAAGTTTTTTTGACATTGCGGGTGTCACCTCACTGATTTCCGTTATACCGGCAATAAGAGAGGAATACGTGTGTTTGTATGTGTGCACACATTTTTCTTAAGACAAGGGGAGGGAGAGGGAAAGAAGAAGAAGAAGCACCACTCTTCCACCTCATCTCTCTCCCCCCTCCCACACACACACACATTCTCTCTCCTCCCACGCCATCCGTTCCATTACAATGATAATAGGATTTGGAGGGCTGCATTATTGCTGCTGTCTGAGCCGGGCCTTGTGATATCCCTGTCCGCACCAGTCCTCCTGACTTGCGTGTTAGTCTCCTGATTCATACTCCATTCACAGAGGCCTCCATTAAAGACTGAGGGGAGTTGTTTGGTTCAGGGTCGTTATAGCCCAATGCTGTATGGACTGTTGAGTTTTATTCTTGGCAGACTGCACACGCAAAAACTGATCTTGTCTATAGGGGACTCCTGTTTAATATCTACGTAGCCGGTCTTATTGCTCAGACGGAGGTCGTGTTTAAGACCATTTATATAGGCGGATTTGAGAAGTTCAAATTTTGGGGTCACACTTCTGCCTTTGGAGTCTTGCGCTCATCACCCATCAGCCAAAAAGTGCAGCAGAATTGCGAAAGACAGAACTGAAGCCAAATCCACACTGAAGTCAATGTACAGTATGGAAGTAAGGGATAACATAATAACAGCAGAGAGCCGCCTTAGCTCAGCGTTTAACAACACACAAAGGCTGCAGTCCTGCTTGCAGCTTGGAGCCAAGTGCTGATGTCAGCATGCTATGTGCATGGTCATAATGATACTAACATGCAGATTTGTAATTATGGTGAGGTTAGCTTATTGGGTGTGCATGCCAACAATTGCTACCAATACACACACAAGTGCAGCATATGGTCGATAGTTGGTCGTGAACCTAGTAGTGGATGAATTAACATATAAATCTGATGGTGGCAGTAGATCTGAACTGATGATATCACCAGAGTTATTCTCATTCGTTCAGAACACAAATTTCATCATCATTAGTTTCTAGAAGATTTAACCACAGACATGGTCTTATGTTACCACATCAGGAAAAGCAGTAGGATCACTAAAGTCAGTATCTCATCCCTTTGGGAACATTCAATTAAATTAATTGTTATTTGTATAGCGCCAAATTGGAATATACATTATCTCAAGGCTCATTACTTAGAAGGTCAGAACTTTAAACGTGTTCTCTGGCGAATGTGGTGATAAAAACTCCCTCAGTAACTGAAAGAAACCCCGGACCAAACTCAATGTGGGCGGCCATCTGGCTTGACCGGTTGGGGTGAGCAGGGAAAAATGGGGAGGGGAGGAGAGATTGATGGAAAAGAGTGAAGAGGAGAGATGGATGCAAAAGAGGGGAGATAAGAGACAGAGATAGGGGGAGGAGGAGGAGAGGTGGATAGAGAGACCAGGAACTGCATCGGGTTTCAGCTCTGAATTGTTATAATTAAAACAATACGAGTTAAAAGATGTTATAATTGATGGCAGCAACAATTTATATTGATAATAATTGTAAAAAACACAAAGTCAGTCAGTGAGATGATGTAATCATAAATAAATGAATGATGGAGCAGAGTAACAGAAAGGAGGGGAGAAGTGCTCATTGCATGATGGGAGTTCCCCCAGCAGTCTAGACATATAGCAGCATAATGGTTCAGTACTAAATCTGGCAATATATATACCAATTCAGCCCTAATTAAACGGTTTATCAAAAAGGAAGGTTTTAAGTTTAACTTTTAATGTAGAGATGGTGTCTGCCTCCGGAACCCAGAGTCGAAAGTAGAGGAGCCCGGTAGCTGAAGGCTCTACCTCCCATTCTGCTCTTACAGAGTTTTGGAAAAGGACTGGAAAAAGAGAGAGCCTGTCATTTGGGAGAGAAGTTATCTACTGGGACAATAAAGAGTTATGAGCTCAACATTGACACACAGATGTCACAGTGACATCTGTGTGTCAGATGTCCCCCCCCCCCCCCCCCCCCCCCCCCCCCGACCCAACACCAGGCTGGCAGGGCTTTAAACTTATACTCTCACTACGGCAGGGATTGAGGCAGCAAAGCCCCACAAACAGTTCAGAGGTAAATCACCTCCGCACACAGCAAATAGCTTTGCTCCTCAGGCACAGTGTGATGGCGTTTGGCAGCTGGTAGCTGGACACACCAGGCTAATTCCTTTCCATGCCATTGCTAAGTCAGGCCTCAAGTTGTGTGCATCAATCAGAAAAAACACCATATGCAAAGGTCACAAGTGATCATAGTTAACTTCATATTGAGATATTTGGGCATTCCTGTCATCCAGAGTTTCGTACTCCTGCTCCCCTGGTGTATTTATGGTAGTTGTCACTGTACCTTACTCTACAGTGCTCGCAGCAGCCTTGCACATCTTCTCTCCTGAAAATGTGTCCTCCTTCTCATGCATTACTGAGCAGGCCACAGCAGAACAGCCCAGCTCCAAGCATTGTGCATGGCAGGTATGAAAGTGACATGGAAGTGCGATATGTCACTTTGGATTTTGCAAAAGCTTGTGACACCTTTTGGAGTTTCTCAAGTCTATGCCAACAGGCATCAAGCCCTCAAACAGTAAAAAGAAAAAGTAGAAGTTCCACTTGCCTTCACCTACTAATTGAGGGATTTCCTTTTAGGAATGGCATTGGCGTGGATCCAGGAATTGAGATCAACCCTTTGGACCTTGATGTTGTACCTCTCGTTTTCACAACTTGGTCCTGACCTACGAACATTTTTTTAACTACTCTGCAAAGGTAAACAGATTTGCTGACTAGGACGAAAAAAGAGGAGTAGTACCTGAGCACAATGTTCTGTACAATTTGGAGATAATTAGTGTTGTGAGTGTTATTATCTCCAAACAATAATCAAACCGTGAAGAAATATAAGCATGTACAGAACGATTTTAGTGTCTTTAAAACTCAAGATCGATCTGATCCTGTATATATCCCTGAGATGGTAAAAACATGTCTGAACAAGTCTGTTAACTTGGCTCTCAGAGTGTCCGCTAGGATCAAATATGACACCAAGTTTCTTTGGTGACAGACCTGACCTTGTTAGACAGAGGACCCACAGATGACTGAATTTGGGAGTGTAGGTGATCTGGGCCGATAATGAGAATTTCAGTTGTGTGTCGTTTTTTATAAGCAAACTACTGACTACAAAAGATATTGAGATACAAATACATGTAGGCCAAGTGTGTTCATTCGGATTAGACTGGTATGATGTCTTTATTTGGGTATAATCATCAACATGAACCTTTTCTCACTCACCGGTGTCTGTACTACTATTGGACACCTGCCCCCCTTATTTAATCATTTACCCTGAAAAATTGACAGTAAAAATGTGAAGCTGTTTAGCTGCCAAAGTTCCGCTGACTTTGCAATTATGTTAAACCAACTAAATTCAATAATGAGTATGTATTATTTTCTTTATTACAAGTGCAGTGCCAGTTCTGAGCCTGCCTGTTTGGAATGGGCTGTTTGCTTGGCCTGTGTTAAATCCCGTTTCGAAATGACACAACTGACATTTTACAACGTGTCAGTACACTTTCAGCAACTTCTACCAATACCACAAACTGGGAGTGACGACAAAAATATCGTACTGCATAATGTGGAGCTTATCAAACTGTATCCTTTGATTCCTAGTTCTTTTAACCCACAATTTATTATTATCTGGATTACTAATCCGTTTTTGTTAGACATTATGGAATTATAAAATAGATTTTTGAATTATCTTAAGAGCAAACTAACTTGTGAATTCTGATCTGATACAGTCCTTTCCAGCAGCCCTTATATACTACCCCCGTTTCTGCGAGCTTCGTTTTGAAAGGTCAGTGAAGATGAGACGATTCCTTGCCTCGTTGCCGGTGCAGCCGCTGCATGTGAGAGATGTGATGTGTTTAACTGCAACTGTGGAGAAGGCAGCCTCGCCCTCTCCACCCGACCAATACCCCATCCACAACAAGCCGGCAGATGTGCTTCTTCAGTGAGACCTCTGGCTCATTAAGCTGGCGTTATTGATGGACTTGAGGAGTAGACTCTGGCCTCTTCTCAGCCTAATTAGCCAAGTCTCCCTAAGGATGACATAATTGTAACTACCAGCCTTTTTCAGCACTTCGAGATTGAAAATGGCTTTGATGAGGCAACTTGTTGTGCTTAAAGGAAATAATGATCTCATTGGCCTTTTGCTGTGCATACGAGTGCTGCTTATCATCTCCGGTCTCCACCGGCTGCTGCTGCTGTGATGCTCATTGTGATTATGCTGTTCAGTAAAGGTCAGGGGAGTGGTTTCAGAATAAATAATTTTGTCGAATGGAACTTTGCCTCTAGCACAGGAGGCCATCACCTGGACCACATCAGAGGAAATTACAGTCTATACATTATAGCATGCTGTCCATTGTATGTATGTTTATATATATAGCAGTGATCTTTCACTGAGAGGCAGCCTAATTTTCCCGGAGACAGGGTTTTCTCTGGTCCTGTAAGATCCTACTACTCCTTCAGCAGATTAAACCTGCAGCCACGACCCTATGTGACAAAGCCATTGTATCTGATGCAGCATTTTGATAATTGATTGAACGTTTGTAAAGGTTAAGTTTTGGACTTACACTCTCCTCAGTCCACAGTTATACCTGGCAGTGAGTTCCCTGGCTTGGCAAAGCATGAGAATGAGTGACTCCTTCATCACTATAGCAACCTGTAGACTGTAATTCACACTGCTTGTATTGGTGATACCTTAACCAATAATTCCCAGGACAGCAAAATGTGCCATCTTTTTTTCTCCTTGTTACGGCAGAAAGTTCACTGAGAATTGGTTTCCTTACTGTGAAATTATCTTCTATGCCCTTGTGTATCTATATTTTTGTAGTGTGACCATCATGTTTTCTTATATATAGTATTTCTTCCTTCCGTGAATGTTTCAAGATATTAAACGTCAATCCTTTACGTAATATTTAAGTTTTAATGCTGTATTTCTACATTTTCTGTGATCACTCCAGGTTTTGTCCTCAACAACTATGGCCTTGCTCGTGACCATATAGTTCATTAATATTAATCTCAAAGTCAAGCCTTGATAATATATTTGGAATCATTAATGATACAGGAGGGAGCACAACTCAGGCAGGTGAAAGATGTTGAAATTACATTTCCTCTCTGCCTTCCTGATTAATTTTCCCTGCACTGAAATTGTTTCTAATTTGATCAAAACCTCAACACTGGACCTGCTGAGGTCTTGTGTTCACACACTGAGCCAAAGCATCTGATTACAGACTTTTCTGCCTGAACAGTGCAGCTCATTTGAGATCACATAAGAGCAGTGTGGTACTTTTCTTGTACAAATTAACTTGTGTTTAAGAGTCACAGAGGTTTAATTAGAATTTAGATAAATATGCACATTTGGTTGGTTCTTGGATGTGATTTATTAAAAGGTGCATTAATAAGTTATTTTCACGTATTACCACTACATGTAAAAATGTTTAATACCACATCATTTGTTTCTATATTAACCCCTGACCAGATCCCCAACTGTAGTCAAATGCAAGATGAAGCCATAATATCCTCAAAAGTGGCATGATATTTATATCCAAAGTTATTCGTATCTTTAATAGCATGTGCATTATAGTTTGAGGGATTACAATTTCAATGTTTGAGTTTTAGAGATTCCAGGAATACCATAGCCATCTGTCATGTTTGTTAAATTTTCTAAAATCAGTCACTAGTCACTATGTACTCTGTCATATTGTAGAGCTGTCTGAATGTTTTGTGGCATTGTTTATCCTCTAAACGATATAGTGGAGTCATTGTTTCCCACAATGCATTGTGAAGAGTACTTTACAACCAAGGGTCATTAATTGAGCAAACACCATCAAGCATTGCACTTGAGAGACGAGAGGCGAGAGGCGAGAGGGTAGCAGGAATAGCCTGACCTGTCGTACAAATGTAAATAGCACAAAGTGAGGAAAACAAGTTTATTTCTCCATTTAAACATGATCATTCAACATTCCTTTTACCTTAAAGTATTAATACTTATACTAATAAATGCTTTGTTTATGTCCTGTAAACTTAGTTACGACTACTTATGTTCTAAGCCATTTATAAGTATCCATATCGTGCTGATCACTGCAAATTGTATTGGATCCATAATGTCTGCGAAAATACAACTGATTCGATTCTAATCATTTCTTTACTGTTCTTATCTGTATTTTGTCCTTTGTGTTGCAGCACTGCTCTCCTTTTAGATCCTCACTTCAGCCAGCCGTGCCAGAATTTCTGGTATATGGACAAGTTATTTGTGCATCCTGTCAAAAGTGATTTTAAATTCTTACATCCAGGTTGTCAGAATACTCAGATTCACTAAGCTGCAACCACAGCTCTGTCATATTCGCAAAGCTCAGTGAACAAAACACTCGGCTAACAGCTTTTCATTTGTAACCAATGGTGTCCATAAATTCCAGTATACGACGGGTCAAAACAAAACTGGCTTTTCATGCTCAAACTGCGGCTGATGCACGTGCTCAGCCAAAGATCATTTCTAAGGGAAGCATCTCTGTAAACCTGTAACACCACTTTTCAGTTTAGAGTGCTTCTGTAGTTCCACTCCTTCAAAGTCACAGGCCCACGTCTTCTCTATAGCAAATCACGTTAGTTTCAGGAACCAGTCAAGAGACAGGTCCTTAGACTTCCCCTCATATCGGTGATTAACCATCATGGACTTGTTTTGAATGGAGACTTTTGGTGTTTGGAGCAACACGGATCTGCCAAAATGCGTCATCTGCAGTTGTTTTTTCAGTCTTTTAGTTAGTCAGAGATTTTAAACATTACATGTCCTTTGCCCCTATGGCAACATTAGTATCAGATCCCAGTCAATATTGGTGAAATATCAAATAAATATTTAAAGGACTGTTAGACATCCATTGTAGTCAATTACAATGTTTAATCGTTATATTAGCTTTTACAAATATGGGGCAATATTTGTGTTCTTAGCCGAATCAGAATAATTTTATTGGCCGAGTATATTTTCACAAACAGGAAATTGACTTGGTGTTGTTGGTGAATAGGACATAAAACTACAATATATACAAGTGATAATTGATAATTGGCAGAAGAGCAAATATTAACAAATAGCGAAAAATAAAAATAAGAGACCAATGTTTTATGAAATAGAACAATAAGTTATTTAGGTCTGCGAATGTTAGCCACTGCTAAAATTGCAATTGGCAATCGTCTCTCTTATAATATTCACAGGTTTTTCTCACTCTTCTAGTGTTGCTGTGGATAATTGGCTGAAATATTAGCTGCTGTCAAATTGTCTTCTCCATCACTCATGTCAATTTTCTACATAATTTACACAGCTCTAATCCATCACACTTGATGACACAAGTTTGGGTAAACAAAACTAATGAAGCTGTGGTTTCTTCCCAGACTTACAGGCGCCTGGCGTCTGGTACCTGTGCATCCATCCATTTGTGCAGTCCCCCCCCCTGTGAAACACCTCCAGGTGCTTCCAACACAGTTCAGCTCAACTAGCCTTAGGTACTGTATTTATTTTACCTTTGTTTCAACAAAGCAATACCAACAGTGCGCTGACTGGGGACCCTGGGCGGAGAAGAGTGACAGCTTCAAATGTGACCGTGTGCACATTTGTCAGGTTCATGTGACAAAGAAAAAAATTAGGTAAGGAATGGGAGAGACAGATTTTTTCTCCCGTGCTTTCTCCGAGACCGTCCTCAGTTATCGACTCGACAGACAGCATGTGGCAGCTGCTGGAAAAAGTAGCTGAAGTAAATTGGGGGACTGAGCCTGTGGTTCTTCTCCGGGGAATTCTTTAGGTTATAAACCCCCAGGGCAGAGGAAGTGTTAGTCAGATTGTGTGTGTGTGTGTGTGCGCGCGTGTGTATGTGTGTGTGAGTGTGGCTAGGGGATTTAGAGAGTACAACTATAGTCTGTGTCAGAGGTTTCATATGGGAGTAACTTTCAGAGTAAAGACCAGCTTGTCCAATTAGGGACAAAAGTAGAATCAATAGTGCCCGCCTTGTATGTAAGCTCATGTATGCTCAACGTATGATAAGGATATGATCGTACTCTGTGTTCATGTCATCTGTATTTGTGTGCACATCTCCTGAAAGCTTACAGATATGGAGCAACCGTGGAGGGGGGGATCATGGGGAACTATAGGAGAAATTTCAATAATGACAGTTTTTATAGGAGAGTTGACGAGTAAGTAGATTGAACAACAGCTCTTTACAATGATGCCGCTTTTCCGTCTTTCTTGGTACATTATCACAACCCCATCCACCATCACTATGTGCTCTTGTGGGTTTATTGCTTAGTAACAATACCTACATAAGGGACACATGGAAGAATGTGGACAGTGATGGTTAAATCACTTGAACATATGATGCGAGTCCCCTAAATCAGTGTGTGTGTGAGTGTGTGTGTAGAGTCTGACGTAGATGGAATAACGATAACTGCCATTTGCATGCCATGATGCCACAATAGAATTCATCCCAAAGGACACACAAAGGCAATAAAGAGCTCATCCATATACATGTTATACAAACACACACAAATCCACACTAACAGCACACAGACTCAGGCTATGAGCCAGTGTTTTAAGAAACTGTATTCCCTCCAGGGCCAAGAGCAAAGTTTTGATGTATCTCTCCTCCACTTCACCCAGCTGGGAGAAGAGCCAATCCATCTGAGGCAAGGGGTTAAACACCTTCTCTCATCCCCTCACACATCATCACATGTCACCGGCAAACCCTCGGCCCAACTCAGCAGTCTATCAGCTCACTAATAGCTGGTGTAACACGGGTACATCTCCCCGCCGGCGGTCCATCAAGCTCCCTCCTGTTCTTCCCTCCCCACCCCTCACCTAAAAGGGGCTGCTGCATCACAGGGGAATCTGAGAATGCACATTATTCAGTTGTAGTGGGTTTTACTTAATCTTGTCATGGTGGTGATTTAGCCTTAAAGCGTTGTGTCGTCTCCCCAGTGCTTGTATTAAAGCTTTAGGTCGTAAAAAAGCTTCAGTGGAGAGCAAGATAACCTTGGGTGAAAACATCACATTCTCTACACATGTATCTGTTACCTAAATATACAATTGCTTGATATTAGTTTTCAGCTCCACAGCCAAAATGTAGTGGATTTAGACTGTGGGTATAAGCCATGGACTGTGTAAAGATGGACAACAAGTCTCCACTTCCTCTCATTGCACAAAAGGGAAGCCAAAATATCCTGGATAGAGGTGCCACCATCTCGCACTTTGGCTGTCATTTGGCCAGAGTCTGGTCACTGTCATCTATCAGTCTACCCCCCCCCCCCCCTTTTGCTTCGGGCCTTTTATCAAAATTCACTTCAACATGGGAAACAACATCTTCTAAGTTGTGACCTACACAGAGAAAATGACTTTGAGGAAGATTTGGATCATGCAATAACAAACTGTGTTAATTATTTTTAGGGAGATATCACAAAGCTCACCTTCCCATGAGCAAATGTTCCACCAGAACAAGTTCACCATTTTGCAGGAACAGTGTCACTGCATCCTCAGCCTAGCGCCGCCCAAGACAACTGTGATTGGTTTGAAAGAAACACAAACAAGCCAGAGTGCTTTATTCCCCCCCTGCAGCAGAATGATAATGGCTGCAGCCAGACCATTCTCAAGCACTGACTCAGGGCTGTAGAAATTGAGAAACTTTTGACTTTGGGTTAATATGACACATATGTCCTGTCATGGAGGGAATGCAGATTGAATCCATTCTCTTTGCAAATGACAGATCTACTGAGTGTAAGTGGGTTTTTCTGACCAGGGTAAAATGGACTTAATTGAAAGGTGAGTTGCATGGTGGAAGAAAAGCTGAATTCAATGCGATCAAAGTGGTGCCCACAAATATTCTAAACCTTTACTCATGACGTGTTTGCATGATTGATACACTATCAATCAATCAATAAAACTTTATTTGTATGGCCCATATTCAAAAATCACAATTTGTCTCACAGGTAGGGTTGCAAAGGGGCGGACAATTTCCGGTAAATTTCCGGACACTTTCCATGGGAATATTCAGCTCGGGAATTTTGAAAAATATATATATACGCAAATTAAACGCTGAGCAATAAATACATCATTCAAAACTCTATTTTTAACCCTCCACTGTGCATTTCTCACTTGTGCAGATAATTCCCAGCATCCTGCACACTACAGGATGCTGGGAATTGTTCATCTGTTCATCTAGCCTTTTTCTATTAATTAATCCATCAATCTTAAAATATTTGTAAAGACGATTCCATTTTTTGGCCAACTATTTATATCTCTGGCTTTTTTCTCATCTTATTCTACAGAGCAATTCCATGTGCACTATCTCATGTGTGGAGACATTTCACCCCAGCCAATGTAGAAGGAAAGGCTGTGTACATTTGCAAATACGATGCAAAGACCTATGTCAAATCAGCCTATGACAAAACAGATGTTTATATTTATGTCTGTATATGACAAGGTAAATACAGTTAGTATAAATTACCCACAAAATGTCCTGTTAATTCCTGTTATTCCCGTATATTCCCGTTAATTCCCATGGAAAGTTTCCAACTTTGAATATTCCCGGAACTTTGCAACCCTACTCACAGGGCTTAAAAGTGTGACATCCTCTTTCCTTAACCCTCAACAAGAGTAAGGAAAAACTACAAAATAACACAGGGGAAAAGAATGTAGAAACCTCAGAGAGAGCCAGATGTGATGGATCCCTCTCCCAGGTTGGACAGTAGTGCAATAGATGCCATGTGTGACGGAGATCATTAGACACACTACGCTGCTGACACACAAAGCCACCATACCAATTGTTGCCTTTTATCTGCATTTGAAATTATACTACTTTTGTATCCTAAATCAATCACTTTCCCGCAAGTACAAGTGTTGAAATCTGAATAATAAAATAGCTTTTTGTCCTACTTTAACTTTTAGAATGATTTATAGGAGTTAGTTTGAGAGGCTTAATTAATACAAGCCCAGATCTGTATTAGCGCTGAAGACATTATCCTTATGCATCGTGTTATTTTATTTCTTAATCTACCCTGTCAGAGGGAGAAGTCAGAAAACCGCAACGAAACAATTAATCAAAAATAAATAAGAACATTGTTTTTTGTGGAGAAAACTCAATTGATCTGTGTGAAAAAACACAGCTGTTATAAAATAAACTCAATAATGAATGTGGGGATCTCATGGGGACGTTCAGGGGATAGACGGCCCCAGTCCCTTCGCACTGGGCCAGCGTTAATCTCCTCTGACAGAATCGGTCTGAGTGGGAGAATGTGTCTTGGAGTAACTGTCTGAATTAGTGGTGTTACTTCTTGGTCCTGTTTGCCTTCCACTCTCTAGCTATCTCCAGTCCCCTCACTAATAACCCTTCCTGGCTGTCTACCTTCATGACATCCCTTCAGGGCATAACATTTAGTCTCCCTCGCCTCTTTCTCTCACCCCCTCACACATTTCCTTCTGTCCTCACCTGCCCTGGGAGTCTGTCACCTGGTGAACTCAAGTTCCTGAGCTGAAAACCGTTGATAGAGAGGGGCAGAGGTCCAGGCCCGCCGGCTGGTGGAGGATGGAATACACTCCATAAGTTCTAAATTTGCACCGGGTTATATTAGTTTTTCGGTTTTCGATGCTTAAACACTGCAAAACAATCAATGATTGTGTTTTACTGTGAAAAGTTCCACATTTTATTAACAATCTCCCAACAAATCTACAAAGAAAGTAATAAAAGAGCAGAAACATGGTTGAATGTGCAGAGAGAGAGAAACCTCCAGGCTACACATATATGCCATGTCATGAACCTGTCCATCCTTGTGTGAATTAATTTCATTGAACTTCCTGTTTTCCTTGTGGTCTATCCTCATCTATAAATTAATTTAGTTTTTAAGATTCTTTAATTATCTCCTGCTCCTTTCCTGGACTCCAAGTTTGCTAACCCCTGCAGTTAGCTCTTGTTATTCACATTCTGTTTCCACCTCCTGTGAATGAGTGATATGTTGAACAATGCACAGATCTTTGTGTCCTTTACAGATCACATATACAAAACAAATGGTTAACAAACTACAAATAGCACACAGATTGGGATACAGTTACAACACACACAAATAATATTGCTGCAATAAACGCCCCGTAAAAAAGATAATTGCAAATGGTTCACATATTTTTGCTTGTTGATTTAATCCAATGTTGTGTTTACAATGTACTTTGCAACCCCTACGTGACAGTAATAAAAACATTATATTTCCAAAATCAGCAGCTGCATACTTGGCCCACTCCCCCAGACCATTGGTGTTGGTCTGCGCATCCTTCAGACTCCCATCATCAACTACATCATCACGTCAACCACTGTGAAGGAATCTGAAGGAATCAATGTCCAATCGGTTTTCAGCCATGTCTGTACCTCCACATTATGTCACTTTTTTCCTTTCTCTTTAAAACCAGCTCCCTCCAATCAGTTCTGTCACATCGGGTTTGGCTCCAAACTGCTCCTCTGTGTTTTATTCTGTGCTGTCACTGTCTGTCTTGGGTGCCAGAAATCACCGCTGAGCCAATAGTGGAGGTGTCACGGGTCTAATGCAGTAAAATATCTGTGAGATGAAACTGTTGCATGGAATCCTGCTGCAGTGTCTCCTCGTGTGTTTCACCAAAGCTTCTCCGGTCTAAAGCCCCCTGCTTGTTTTTGTTCAATTCAATCCGACATCAACAACATTTATCACCATCTGGTCGTTCCCCTCTTTCATGGCAACAATGCTCAACACTGCTTTCTCTCCGTGATGTGACTCAGGCCCCCACACAGGACTTCCTGTGCAGCTAAAATCGAATCATCAGACATTTCACCCTGCGCCTCGAGCTTTAGCCATCTTCAATTCTGAAGTGCAACTTCCTCCTGAAACACTCATCTACAGCTGGCCGAGACCTTTGCAAGACACCTTCCCTTCTTCCCCCGGAGATTATCTTATCTCGCCTTCCTCTTCAGAGCCCCTCCTGGGATGGCCTGTGGCGGCTCAGTTCTAAACCCTGATGTACACGGCTGCTGAACCCGCTGAGTTTTGTTAGAAGTTTGTGTAAGTTGCCACTGTTGTAACACAACTTTCACATGGAAAGTGGGACTTGGATCAGTTGCACTATGCCTGTGAATCATTACAACTAAGGCCCTGTACAGACCAGGTATTGACATCTGTCCTGAGAGATGCACAGCTCTTGGTCCATCTGCTCACACCAGGGGTTACAATGTGTCAGTAATGTGTCTCCTGATACCAATCGTGATTGAACTCACTTCTCTGCTACATATGCCATAAATATGTTGTGATTTCTGATCGCATAAACCAAATATTGTTTTCACCCAGTCTGAGTGTACATATGTGTCTGTTGTCATGTGCGTGTGTGTTGCCGCAAGCTATGGGTAAAGAGAAAGTTGAGTCAGGAGGGGGTGAGTGAATCAACCCTCTGCTATCAAGTAAGATTTTACCCACTTTAGAAAAACGATCAATTATTATGTGACGGTCAGTGTTGATATAGCGTTGGTGGCTAAAGACAAATCAACGTATTGACACTGAGAATACAAAAAATACTTTTAATTCTCTGTGAAGCTGTAGCGGCTTCCTGTTCAGACCTAGTTTTAACATGTGTCTTGTCTGAACGCACCCAAATGCTTCCTGAGAGCTGATCACCAAAACCACATCCAGAGGTGGTAAGCCCAGATGTGAGATACCTGTTGAAAACAGACATTTACCAACCAATGCGTCTCACTCAGAGGCTCAGACACTGTCGGACGCACCAACTTGCAAATGGGATGCGGCGGATCCATTAACCAGTCTGCACGGCAGCTAGCAGCTCAGTCTGACTGGGAGGGCGAACTCATCTACCATCTTTCCGAGGGCTTTTACGGTCTTTCAAAAGCAGCACCTTTGGTCAATTTGGTGTTTAAAAGTGTGTTTGTTTGTTCCCCGTGACATAATGGCTCACAAATGGTGGATTGATCTTTCCTCTTCAGTCAGAACAGAAGTGTCGGCGCCCCTTTCCCATCGTAGGTTAAGAATTATTTTCTTCCAAGGGTATGTGACATCAGTCTGACTGAGTCACCTCTGCTCACCTCTGCTCACTCTAATCCTGCTCTCCTCCTGCTCTCCTTGTTGCTCTCCTCCTGCTCTCCTTGTTGCTCTTATTTCTTCCTCTGCTACTTTTCACTTGTTCAGAATTTCACAGAAAATGTTAAGGTCACTCTGACTTTGAGTTTTGCAGCTCTTGCAGTTATGAGTGTGTGTGTGTGTGTGTGTGTGTGTGTGTGTGTGTGTGTGTGTGTGATGTGTGTAATGGCTTCCTGTTGTAGTTGTCACACGGAGGATGATTATCCGGACACTGGTGGAGTAGTTGCTAATTTTCCCGCAGGAAGTACAATGTTTAATTCTCTTTCAGATTTGAAATATTAATAGTCACATATATGTTGTGGAGTAATTGGCTCACCTGATAGATGAAGCCAGTTAAAAAGTATAAATGGGAGTCAGAGGTTTTATAGTCGCATCAATTTTATAATGCAGAATTGTCGCTAAAATCCCTCAGGCGATGGAGCAGCAAGGCCTTCATGTTTGTTAAGTGTGAAATTATTCTTTCTATGGAACAGTGATTAGCTCTGTTGCCTCACAGCAAGATGCTTCTGTGTTTGAATCCAAGAGGGCCTTTTGGTGGAAATTCCATGTTCTCTCCAATCTTTTCTCTGGCTTCCTCCTACTACAGTACCTGTCCAGGGTGTACTACACCTCTCACCCACTCTCAGCTGGGATTGGCTCAAGCCCCACTAAAGGATAAGCAGTACAGATAACAAATGGACAGATGTTCCTGTTCCAAGTTGCGTTGAGTTTTTTTTTTTTTTTTTTTTTTTTTATTCTTAAATATGTTCTTTCAGTTAACCAACAATCAAATGTTTGCAAACTAAATGGTAGCTTAATAGTGGGATATGCCACTTAGAGTTGCAACCACTAAGGTTTCTAGGTTCCACAATGTCCCCCAAAGAGTGAGAGAAAATGATCAGTCACATAGAGTAGTAGAGAGCTCTCCACTCCACACACGGTTTACAGTGGCAGATCATAGTCACAGCTCTACAAATAGGCAAAAAGGTTGATGACACTTTCCGGTCAGCTCGCTCTTATTGGCTAGTGAGGGTTTCAGTTGGAGCAGATTATTTTGGAAATCCCTCATAATCGGCCCCAACTGGCCTCTAGGGTACAGCCGCCCTGAGTTACTTGTAGAATAAAAAAGGTTGGATTTCTCTTAGTATTAATTATTAATGCTTTATGATTTATTACTGTCCCATTTAAGACAAGAGTTTAAAAAAAATGGGGTTTCTTAAAATGACTTTTCCCTTCTAGCATTACCTAAACGGACGTATCCATTCTGATTAAGCCTCTCTCCAGTGTAACACATAACGCCACATGTGGTTAGCTAATCAATTGCAAACTCTTGGTGTTTAAAGAAACAATTCTGAGTTAAGCTACTACAGTCTGTACTGTTACTCGGCTGAGTATGCTAACTTTACAACGTCCCTCTTGTATTTTTGGTTTGAGAAGGCTATTGAAAAGACACGACCTTCCAATCGACCACTCTTATGAGTCCACCTCATTTCACCACCTCAACATGTGGAAATCCTTCATGAATAAATGGCCTCAAAAGAGAAGATTTTTATAAAACACAGAATTAATGTACAATACAAGTGAGTCTCTTATCAGTGGCCTCTCCAATAACACTGGAAGCTAAGGTCAATCCTTCAACTTCTCCGATAAATAATTCTAACCTGCCTTTTTATTTCATGGCATGTTTATGTCCAAGGTAAATCCCTCTCACTGCAATGAAGATGAATTCAAAATGCTAAAGGTTGCCTTAATTGTTGTTAGCTAAGTGAGAAATAGCAGCCATCAATATTTCACTCTGGCTGACCAAACACACCCAGAAGACTTCATAAAGGCTGCATACATACTCTTTTATGTGGCTCCTACAAAGCTGGGGGCTTGTGTCAACACAGCAATAAGCCGGACTCCCTGCTGAGATGGCAGAGATCCCAGCACTCTGCATTTACAGGCATCAGTGTTTTTAAGTAGAAAATTCAGCTGACATGCTGAAGCTTTGTTTTACCGGGCCGCAAAGAGTGAAAGGGAGAATTTAAATAAGGACCTTCTGAGAAGTCACTGAGAAACCCTCATATTTTCCGTGTTTTTCAGTGGAGAGAGGAGATGATGTGAAGTCCAGTTGACTTCCACCATGTGCTGATGGGTTTTGACATCAGTTGATGGCAGAAAGTACAGAGAGAATGATGCAAGAGGGCTTTGTTATTACCTGCTCAGCTACGAGGGTTTAAAGGGGCATTTGGGCCGCTAAAGTGACTTTCCACTATGTGTGCTTGGAGGATACTATGAATTATTTTGTGGTTTATGACCTGTTATCAGAGTCCAAGGAGATTTTTATGGGCCACATTGCGCTGCTGAGGTAAAACCAACAAAGTGAGGCAGATGCACAGCTTGGCCTGGAAGCAGCTCAGCTACAGCCAGATGGCACAGAGTTTTATAGCGTGGACTGTTGTGGGTTCTGCAGCTCAGTGTCAGTGACACTCGGAGGCTGCGGAAGTGAGTCCGCGTCAACAGAAACAGTCGACGCCAGCAGAGTGACTTCCGTTAAGTGATGATTATATGCAAATGTGCTGCATGATCCAGCTGTAGGTTTACCGACAATATTTTGCAATCAGTTATTTCATTTATTTCCCCATATTACGGTGGTGGAAATCTCGTAGGGCAAGACACGTGCATTCTGCTAACAGCAAAGTCGTCCAAAATCTCTGGAGCGTTCAGCCAGGAGAGATGCAGCAAGCAGAGGCATTCCGCTGTGGAGATCACATGTTTTTGTTTATGGCACATTAACAGTCTTTATTTGTGTTTCATCCTAAGTGTGTTAAAAAATACATCATATACCCACTCGCTATGGCTAATTTGTACATTCTACAGAGTTTTTACAAGGGGGCTGGCTGGAGAAACTCTGTAGAGCATGCAGAGACTCTCACTCAGACACTTGCGTCACACATACAGCTCCTCCAGGGAATTTCCCGGAGTTCAGTGCATGTCTGACAGCAGTTGGTGTCTCTGTATGTTGGTCCTGTGATATTCCAGCATATGGGATGCACCCAACCTTTTGCCCTATGTCAGCTGGGCTTCACCCTAACCCTGATTATATTTACCAGCTGGGTAGTGCTGCATAACTCCACTCCACTTTAGTGTGGTTTTGTAAATGGTGTCCACTGTATATTTTAAAGCTGTTTTATTTGCTTTTTTGGTTTATTTTATTAGTATTATTATGAGTATTGTAATTATTTTTGGAAAGCAGCTCTGCTCACTGATGCTCATTTAATGTGTCTTTAACTAAGACTAATACACTAAAACCACTGGCTGCTATTTATTTGCTCACTTGAACACAATCTGTTCAGAAAAGTCCAGAGCTCTGCTTAGCACTAATTGACACAGAGAATTTTTATGAGCTTGCATTTATCAGGAGAGCAAAATCAGTTGCTTGTAATGAGTGAGCGTGATACCCAGGTTCTACAAACACTCACCTGAACGTACTCACTCTATGAGCTGGACTGGTCTAAGTGTTCACTGGTGGCAAACACCACAGCCTGCCCAGACCTTGATACAGCCGTTAGCAGAATTACATTCGATTATTGACTATTGTCAATGCTTGATCGTTCACCTGACGCCTGCTGTAAATTTAAAGCACTCATTATGAAATGTATTAGCTGCTGCTTCGTTGCTAAAACAGAGTCAGCAGTAGCATTAGCTAAGCATACCAATAATATCATATTGCATTTTGGTATGATTAAAAATTACTTTATACAATTTAAGTGCTTTTGGGGGTCCGCACGTGGTCTCATTGTGCCTAACCAGGCATTTAGTTGTGATAAGTGAAGGGCCAGGTAAATATACACCAAGTGCACCAGAAAATTAAGCCACTAAGGAATTGCTTGAAACCTGTACTGTCTCAAATGACCATGCAGCAGAGAGCAACTATACTGGTTGCAAACTAAAGTTTGTTTCTATAGTAGTCAATGAGTAAATGACTGTACTTGTCATTTGATTTTTAACATAAGTAAGCAGATGTTTTTGGTCTCAATCTGTGGTCTCAAATCATCGTCAAAACAGCCTGAGGTTTATTTAGTAAATTATGGTCCTTCTTGGTGTAGAATAGACAAATAACATTACAGCATAGTATGCATTGAGAGTGGAAATCTACTACCATCCAATAAGTACACGATCACAACAAAAATAATTCATTAGAGTTCCCTTGTAGTCCCAGATGGTATCTGTACTAACAGCAGTTTGTTTCCACTTATCCAAACTCCACATTATTTATCCAATCATTTACTTGCAGACAGGCTCTGTGTGTCGAGCATCATTTGAAGGATACAAAACGACAACAAACAAAACAAACACGCAACATTTCGAAAAAATCTGTGAAGTGGGAGTCTTCTCCTCCCACAGAACAGCATACAGACGTAGTGAGTAGGATGAGTCAGGAGCTTCACAGCACTTAAAGCTTTTTTTCAGATAAAACAACTGTTTTCCAACCTTCTTTTGCACCAAGATCTGATTTGTTTTTTCTTTGCAGGAGCAGGTCTCTCTGCATGGCAAAGCAACGAGTGTGAGGAGAGAGCTGTGTTTTGATGGTGCAGGAATACAAGAGGTAGGTGCGACATCAATCAATGTTTCCATCGTCCTTTCCTGAAATACCTCAGAAAAATGTAAAATGACTTTTAGAAACTAGAAGAGAGACAAAGTAGGTCTGTCTCTCGGGCTCAGTATGTCGTGTTTAGGTCAGGACCTGATTCACTGGCAAAGGAAAATAGGATAAAAGAATAGGTTTTTGTTATTACTAAAAATAGTCCAAGATAATGAAGAAATGGTGGGTGAGTCATAGAGGTCCCTGCCTGTTCTTGAGAGCTTTATCCAATTCACACACTTTCTTTAGGTTTTGCCAAGACGTTATCTTTAATTTGAAGCAATTTGCCTCCAACGATGACATACATTTTCTATCCACTTTATATGACTCATTCTTGCAAGATTAGTCCCTAATAAATAGAGCTGTCAGGATAATCTGTCATTTTTGGAGGGTAAAACAAGCAAACACAAATATAAAAATATATGTATATATATATGTTGCAAGCTTCTGAAGACTATGAGTGTCCACTATTTCCTGGCAACCCATCCAACAGTTATTGGGATGGAATGGACAAACCTGTCTGACTGTCATTCCTATAGTACAAATCACTGAGGGCACGACCCAAGAAAATAAAAATGTATGCATGTGCTGTCAGAAGATAAACACTTTAAGTACCCTGCAAATTTAATTTTTCCTATCCACTTTCCTCTTGGTTTGGAAAGGTTTCAAACCCACAGGAGATCAGAGAATGTTCATAAATTACAAAGAATCTGACCTTTGACTTTAACTTTCATGAAAATAGTCAGGGAACAAAGTAACATGTTTCGTACATAACAACAAAGTTGGAACCTCCTGCGGCAAGGCAAATTTCTCTGCTACTGTCAGATGAGCTGTGTCTGTGTACATGTTATTTAATGTGCTTCGCAGCCTTTTTTACAATCCTCCACTCAAGAACTCACACGACAGGCTGAATACGCCCATGAGTGGTGAGCAGTGATTCACCCTATTAAGGATGTTTCATTTAATTAATTATCACAGACCTTGAGGCTTCAAATGATTCAGTGGAAAATATTAGCTATTTGATCATTTATCTTTGCAGAAATAAGATCTGCCGTAACTCTTGCATTAGTAATTTCACGTCCCCTCTGGCCTATCGTGGGACACTTAACCCCCCAGCGTGTCCACCACTGAGTTAGCAGCTCCCAGCTTTCTTCAGAGGTCCGCGCTGAGTGACAGGCCTGAAGATCAAGGTGCCAATTAAGTTTCCACTTGTCCGAAAGTCAGTTCTCACCCTCTGACTGTGAGTTTCTGTGTGGTGGTAGAGAGGCGTCCTCTATTTTATGTACATACACACACACGCACACACACACACACACACACACACACACACACACACACACACATACACACACACACACACCCTTCCATCAGACACTTAGTTGATGCAAAGTCAATACACCCATCATTGTTAACTGCCGTGGTCATTGTGTCTTTAACATTCACCCCAACCTCTCACTTACTCTCTCTCTCACACACACACACACACACACTCTTCTTCTTAGTGAGAACACTCATTGGCATAATGCATTCTCAAGCTACTTACCCTAACTAACCCCCAAACAGCCCTTTGAAAGAGGATCAGCCAAAATGTCTTAATTTTCCTAAATTCCTCACTCTGTAAGCTCTTGGCTCAAACTGGTCCTCAAAGATGCTATTTCCTCCATAATGTGTGCTATTTACTGTTCTTACTTTTAATGTTGATCGATCATCAGTATAGACACAGATAAACATTGTGTATATAACCAAATTGAAATTCTGTGTGTCCTCCTAATGGTAATCGTCTATGCAGAGTTACTCAGTGTTATTTACCAGTTCTGACGCTTTGGTGACCCTTGATCCCAAAGATGGCAGACAGGTTTTTAACATAGTTTCATCTGAGTAAAATAAAAAAATATATATATGTTATCATTTAGTTATGAAGATGTTGCAAGGCCATAGATGAGTATTGATTATTCATTTCTGTTGTCCACATTTGCACCACTTAACCCACACTGTTTACCAATGTGCAGACAAACAATCCCCAAAACAGGCCAGTTTACGTCACTCCCCGGTTGCTTTCAAAATATATAGCTGCCCACTGCTTTGTGTGGTCACTGCCCTTTTGCGTATTGTGTTCCGTGTGCTGTGTCCATCTACAGATGGGTTAAAGGCAGAGGTTGAATTTCCCAATTGCATGCAGCATGATTGATGTGAGATGAATGAAGGCAATCTAATCTCAAATGTACTCTGATGGTTTTGATTCCCTTAAAATTAACCTTTGGTTTATGGATTTTATTATTTTTGCTCTGTCAAAAAAATCTGCACATGGCAACTATGTTTGTGTTAAGGGAAGAGAAGAAAAGAATATTGTCGCTGTATAGTTCAAGTTTGAGTAATGTTAGTAAAACCATCGTTCTTGGTATAGAGTTGGGTATAATTGGAGTGAGGCAACCATGAAAGTTTAGCTAAAGATGTGAAAAAGAAGAGAAGAGAGAGTGGAGTTTGGGTCAGTATTATGGGTATCGCATGTGGATTGAGCTGCTCTGATGAATTTAACCTTTATTCCAACACAAACACTTCTCCAAGGAGCCTCACTGATGGTGCTAGACATTGGAACTTGGACATTATTTATGCAGTTGTGAAGTTGCCCCAACTTGTCAGAAGGGTAAAAACAATTGGGCTCCTTTTATGCGTCCTTCTCATTAGTCTGCTGCCGGCCGCGAGCTGTGGCTATGTATATGCAGAAGGAACAGACACCGTCTTGACAACTGAGACTGCTCCGACAGCCGCGTGCAGAAAAAGTCGACTGTAGCTCGACTATCATATCTGCATCCTCATCATCTAGTGCAGTGCATACAATCTCACTGCTGCTGGTGGCAGTTAACTCCACTGCTCGAGTTTGTCAGTGAAGAGAAGCCACCGCTTGTCTCACTCCTCAGGGTATAGTATGTACCAGTGTGTGGGTCTGTGTGTGTATGTGTGGGAATAGATTTCGCTCTATACTGAGCTGCAGGAGAGATTACACTTTAGTAGGAGAGACGTTTACTGCAGATACTCACAACTGATGGACAGAAAAAAATACTTTTTATCTTTAGTGTTAATCTTAAACAAAGATGAGCTTTTGGAAATATTGACGACATTTACATGTACAGCAATAGTCCAACTATGAACATTATTCCAGTTATGATGTTTACAAGAGTTGCTAGTAAAATATACCATTCATATTCACATTCACATACAAGCAGTTGTCAATCTCAGAGCCCCTCGGCTATCAACTGACAGTGGATTAGCCTCTGGGGGCTAAAGCCAATACTTTAAGGCCTCCGGTGTAGACGGTGGATGTTTAGGCTCAGACTCCATCTTTCTTTTACTGTCCACCGTTTACACTCTAACGAGATCATTTTATCCCACAAGACGAATGTTTCTTCACATGAAAACAAACTGACACTTTGAAGGGTGTTTTAGTTTAGATGACATTTTGGCTAATCTCTTTTTAACAGATAGCCACGTATGAATTCAAATAAATTAATAAGCTGATGGCCGATGCATTTTGGATCAATGTGATTATACTCTTTTGCTATTCACGCTGACCTGCTCAAATGGGATTGGTCAAACTACAAACCCAAAACGTGTCCACTCTGCTGATATTCCCCCGCTTTGGTAACTGGTAAAAGGAATCATGTTTGTGTTCTCGTCAGCCTTAAAGAATCGGTCTTTTCAGACTTTTCCTCCAACCTCTACAGGAGATTTCACATGCAGAATATCAGATTAAAAAGTTAGTAACTGCCATGTATCAATGTCGCAAAAAGGCTGCAAAAACTCCAACAAGACGTTGTAGATTAAGATATGTTTAAATAATGCAACTACTATCAGAATACTACACTTGTCTAAAAAATTTTTTTGCTTATTCAGAGTAAGACTTTACTCTGGCTAATTACATGACAGTGTCTAATTTAGACTGTTGAAATATTGGTGTCCATGCAAACATAGTCATTAATGGGTAACGATCAAATACAGCGTTTGTATAAGAAGGTTGTAATATTGTATGTTTTCTATACATGGTCATGTATGAGGAAATCAGAAACATGATAAAGTCAGAAATGTTGTGATTACAAAGCCTGGTGTAAGAAACAAAGGGTTATGAAGTGTGTTAAACCAGTCAGCTCCAGGCTGGAAGGGAAACATTTAAAAATAAGTATAACGATGGATTTAATGTTTTTAGACTGATGGTTTGCTTATAAAAATGCAAAATGAATTTATTAAAAAATCTGAAAGGTGAACTGTGTGTCAAACCTTTATCCAAACTAACTGTCAAACCATACAGACCTTGACTTGAAAAGGTTGAAAAGAAATGTGTGTATAGTTTTCAAAAACATCCTAACAATATAAGAAAATATCCAGTTAACTTTCCTTCCTTTTCTTTTTTCCTTTAAAGAATGTTGTTGAAAAAAATTTGTTCGGACACAAAATGTCACAGCAATTGTTCTTGTATTGTGATTTTTAACAAACGATGGTCTGAGTGCTCATGGGAATAAAACGTACAAAGTGAATCACACAATGTCCTGTTTGAAGAAGGCTCTGTTCCAAGACTGCTCATTTAGATATGTAGTTTAAATGTCAGGAATGTGATGGAGTCTTCTTCGTTCTGGAACAGAACTTGAAAGTTTTGGTTTCAATTTCTCAGTTGAATACTCTTGAGTTCTCAGTTTAAGTGAAAAGATTGTTACTAATTTGAAGTCCAGCTTTAGTTTTTGATTGATTGTGTTGTGCTCATTACGTAACCCATGCTCAAACTGGCTTCAAATAACCATTATTCAGAAAAAGAAAAATAAATAAAAAGAAACCAGAAACGCAGCATCAACAACAAAAGGAGATAAATAAACATTCCCTTTGTTTTTTTCCAGGATTTAGAAACAACGGCAGCAATTTATCAGCATTCAAATTAAACCACAATTCTATTCTGTCATTCAGGATTTTAAACAGACATTTCATATAGATTAATCTTGACTCATTATAATAAATGATGAGGGTAATACAGATAAATATTACATAACCTGTCCTCTGGATGTTCTTAAATTGACCAACCTCGAGGTCCAGAGGATGATTCCTGTTCTCAGCTTTGCAACTTAAGATATTTGACTCATATTTGCTGTAAAATATGATTCAGGTGTTGATTTCTTTTAAACATATTTATTCAAATGTAGCAAGTAACTACATTCTGTCTATTTGACATGCTCACAGGGAAACTAAATGTGGTTCCTCTGTGCATCATAGAGCAGACATACAAGCGCCACACAAACTGTAAGAGTTGAGACCTCTGACATTAATTTCTCTCATTTTACAGCAAACTGTCTTTAAATGTTCATGATTTCAATCTTTTTGCATTAAAATTGCAGATTGTCTGTCATCACAAATGTTTGTGAGAAATATCAGTTATCTGTCTCGACCTGCTGAAAGCCCTTTTTTCGGCCCCCCTCTCATCTGAGTGAGGAGCCCACCTCTGCGTTTGGCAGCAGGCATCTGTCTGACGTGGTGCTGTCACATGGGGAGTCATTTTGGCAGCTCCTGCCCTCAGAGCTTGCCAGTCCTTTTTCGCAGCCACTGGCTCACAGTGCCAAAATGAAGCATGTTATCTGTAACTAATACAGTCCCATCTCTGCAGTGGGATTATCTGAGCTCTGAGTGGGCTCTCTGCTGCCCTGCGTCCAATGTGTGAAGTGTCGCTGGGCGACCTGGAAGGTCTGACGTGACCGGCATGAATCTGAAGCCAGAGAGCAGCTGTAAACCTGTTTGATACTTCAATCAACAGATTAAGGCACCGCGAGTCAGTCAGCTCCTCGGTGAAAAACCAGGAGATGTGTAACCACCTGGGCTCTCAGCTGAAGATCCAAGTGAAAATTCTGTTTTGCTTCAGAACTAACTAAATATTATCATAATCTATTTAGAAAAAGTTATAATATGTGGGCAATAAAGGCTCTCATTTCATAAATTAAAAAGAAAAATTGTGATTTATTGTGGAAAATATTATGAGAAAAAAAATTGTTGTAATTCAACAGTTCAAATTTAATTAGAAAAATCGTATTATTTCAAGGCAAAAATCTTTGAGTGTGAAGAGCCTGTGTGAGAGTTCCGATCTATGGATCCAAATTCTTGAACCAATGTCATTGTTTCTTGAGAAATTACAAAACTATATTGAAAATCATGCAGATGTTAAAAAGGTTATATACAGTCGACCACTGCCAAACATTTCCTCCTCAACAAAAGACACACCCGCCTCCAAGTAGGTGAAAGGATGATCTTCTGGTATTCCCCTTCTAATATAACTCATATCCTAAAATGATGTATATTTATTCTTGAGATCTCAAATCTTTTTCTTCAACATGGCTTCAATACTCCTCGTAAAAAGTGTGATCTGTGTCATATAGTCATCTAGACTAAAATATAGGCAGAATGAAGTGTTGGTCACATTTTTTCCTTGTTTAATCTTTGGTTTCATGCAGAATTCTGCACCGGCTCACTCGTGCATTTACTCAACTTTTCAAAGCAGAACGGAGACGTTCTTCTGTCCACGCAGCACCACTCTCCAAGTCGACTCCATCAACAGAAGTAATATCTCCGCAGACAGAAAACAAACTTCGAACACTGGTATCTTGCGAGCATGTGGTTGACAAAACTCCAGATCAGTGGGTGTCAATTTATTCACCAAACACATCTAAGTTAAAGCTCGGAGTCAAATGGAGGTTCAAAACTTATGGTTTGTTTTGGTGACTGTGTTTTACAGAGCGGTGCCCCGGGGAAGGCTACGCCATCCTCTGTTACTCGTGTTTGTGTGGCTGCTGTTTACCAGAGCTGAGGACACACAAGTGAAAATTCACATTTAGTCTTAAAACACACACATTTTCTCATTCTATTTTAACCACGTTTGTGTTAATTAAACACATGGGTAGGCCCAACTTTATATTAAATTGAAAGAAGAAGCCCTTTTGGCAAGTTTTTTCTCTTTTCGCTGTTTTGGTCAGAGGTCTGATATCAAGGAACTCATAGAGCCCCTACTCCAGATAGAGAGATTTCAAAGTTAGTGGCTGTTTCTCTAACAGTGAATTATCACTGTACGACCTATAATTGTCCAAATTTACTTAATCTAAATGAGTCCTTGCTGTACAATAAAACAAGTGTTCTGACTGAAGTACTGTGCTGCATGATACAAATTCTACTTTCAGAAGAATTTTAGTTTTATTGTGCTAATGCTGACTCAGGCTTTAATTACGTGATTCGTTCAATAATCCGCACTGATGTGCAAACATCCAAGTACAAACACCTTTGATCTCCATGCAATAAACTTTTCTGAGCATATTTAATATTCTTATCAGTTCCAGAATTGTGGTAGTTGCACTTTGTTCAAAATGTAATAGGAGACATTTCAAGAACATATTTATACTTTGTATTCATGTACATATGCATGTTAGTGTTGTCTTTGTTTCTTGTTCACCTGACTACAAGTTTTCTACCTGGAATTATAAACTGAATACATGGGCATGACAAATGAAGCTCGCGTAAATTCAGTCAGGTAGACTTAACCTGCAGACGATCAGCTGATCAGGGGCGTTCCTAAACATAGGAACGCCCAACGGAGGACTTAACCTGCCTAGTGATCAGCTGATTGGGGGTGTACCTAATCATCCAATCAGGTCGGGCGCGGTCTCGTCAGCCAGTCATTCAGCAGTTGTCAAACTTTAAAAGTCCCTTTCCTCTCTTCCTCAGCCTGCCATCATTCAGCGACTCGCGAAACCCCTCCTCCACCCCATTCTCCTCCCGGCTCGAAGGACATTCACCTCATCCGGATCCCGACCTCAACGGATCGCGGATTACGCCAATGGATCGAGGATCTTAGCAGCGCCTAATCAGCATTCATTGCACTTCTGTCCATCCTGGAAGAGGGATCCCTTGCATGCATCTCTTCCTGAGGTTTGCCACACTAGCAAGTTCAATAGGACTACGAGCATAAGATTTGTCTTCTAAACATACATTAGACGATAAACCGCCACCAGTGTCTAGACCCTGGGGTGTATTCCTGTTCGATGCTCTGCTACACCCCCTTCTAAATCCTGATGACATCTCACAGGGGTCTAAAAGGCCAAAGACTGTTTAACATTCTCATTTCTGTGCGTGTAAAAAGAAAATAAATAAAATCTGTTGAATTGGAAATCAAGTCTCTCCTGATTGAAATACATTCTTCATTGTGTAGTCTCAATACAATCCCTACAAAGGTGTGTTTGTATTTGAAAATGTGTAATTTCACCAAGCAAGTAAAACTTAGTCAAGACAACAGATTGTCCTTTAATATGAGGGAATATACTGCATGTGTGTGCATGACTCTGGACCCTGTCAATCTGTTGCTATCTCTGAGAGTCTTTTTTTCATATCTTTTGCCACTAATTTGTACGAGCAAAGAGAAAGAGAGAGAGAGAGAAATAGGATTTCAGTGTTCATAGTCATTATAAAAATACGTTGGCACATTTCCAGGTGATTGCTAATTAGGATGTGTCTTCGAAACTTAAAATGTTGAGTCAGAATAACTAGAAAATTGCTCAACACAGACAGAACATCTGTTCATTTACCATGTCATTAGCACAATTGTTGTTGTTTTTTTGTTTTTTTTAAACAGTTTAGCTAAAGTTTGGAAACTGGAAACTGAAGCCCTCATTCAATTCCAGTTTTTAACTACACATTAGGAAATGTTAACTAATAGGATCATCAGTTAAAGTGAGCGTGTTCCAGGAGTGTAGAGGTGAAGGAGAAGAGGGTGCACAGTTTTATTCTGTGCTCCTCTGAAAGGCTGAGGGCAAAAAAACAGCGCACAGAGAGGTATTAATGAGCATGAACAGTGGGAGACCTACTGTTGAAAGGGAGCTCCATAATGAGCTTGGCATTGAGAGTGGAGAATAGCCAGCATGTTGGTTTAGTGGAAAGAACTAATTTGTTGAAGGTATCTTGAGATACTATCTTGGGAGGCTGTCTCAAGCCGAGCAATTACAGATGGATCACAGGGCACAGGAAGTGCATGTAAAGTAAGGAGCCACAACTCTGAGTGTGTGAAATGTTACCGGACTACCACATTGCTGTTAAACCAGAAACCCCATGGAAACAGCCTAGTTCAATAAGGGCTACATACAGTAATACTATGGCAAGGATGGCAGCCATGCTAACTAACTGCTTGCCACTATACAAGCCCTCTGAGGCTACATTCATACTTCTACGTTTTAGTATGTAAAATGGTGTGGTTGTGTGTTTAGGTGTTGGGTAACAACTGAAGTCCAAATGAATGTCAAAGTTACTTTGTGTCTGCTAGACGTGTGAACAGGCCACTGTTTGTTAGCTGCATGTTTATAATCCAAACTGCTTCCCCACAAGTCCAGTAAATAAGTGATGATAAGAACAAACCGTTCTCTACAACGACCATGGCGCTGCAGCTTCCGCGACCGGCCAGCTCCGCGGAGCACGTTAAACTGCCGGAGTTTTGGCAGAACGACCCCGTGCCGTGGTTTCTGCACGTCGAGGCTCTTTTCCATCTGTGAGGAGTAACGGCAGACGACTCCAGGTATTTTTTGGTGGTCGCGGCTCAAGCAGCTTCTCCTCCGGCGCTACAGCTTGTCAGCCGCGGACAGAGCGGACAAGCTACTGTCGCTTCCCGGTTTGGGCGATGGTATGGCAGTGGACCTGATGGACGAGATGCTGTCGTTGCTGGGCTCCGAGGATGATGGTTTCCTGTTCCTGCACATCTTTCTGCGCCAGCTACCGCTGCAGCTGCGCGCAGCCCTCGCCAACTCTTCTTGTTTTTGGCGGCCGGCAACTTCCGTGGATTGGCTGAGCAGGCGGACCGGATCCTGCTGACTTCGAGGAACGTCTCCGTGCAGAGTGTGGCCGTGGAGTCCTTGCAGCCGACGTTGGAGGACGAGGTTCCGGCATTGACGGCTGCAGTTTCCACCCGCAGACAGCGCGGCCAGCTGTGTTTCTTCCATCAGCGCTTCGGCAGCAAGGCGCGCCACTGCGTTCCTCCGTGCGCGTTCGAGGCACCGGGAAATGGAAGAGCCGGCGCTCGGTAGCTGCCGTGGGCACTGGCGAGCAAGAGGAGCTGCTGTTCGTTCATGACTCCATATCAGGTAATCAGTTCCTGGTGGACTCCGGCTCGCAGAAGAGCCTTCTCCCTCCTGCAGCTACGGACCTCTCGGCCTGTGGCAGTGGTCCGCGTCTGACAGCGGCTAACGGTTCGGCTATAGAGACGTTTGGTACCAAGTCTGTGACTGTGTGTTTCAATGGACGCAAATGTCTGTGTGACTTTGTTGTAGCCTCCATTACGGTTCCTATTATGAGAGCAGATTTTCTGTGCACTAATGGGTTGTTGGGATGTAGCTAATCGCAGGCTCATTGATGCTGTGTCTTTTGCGTCTTTTCCGTGTCAGACAGGGAGACCCGGGCCGTTAACACACGCTTATTTCGCGGCGTCAAAGGATGTCTTCCAGCGCTTACCGGCGGAATTTCCTTCGCTGACAACGCCCGCATTTTCTGCCGCGGTTACTAAACACGGAGTGGAACATTTCATTCCCACTGCGGGTACGCCCGTTTTCGCACGTTCGCGTCGCCTCGACACCATGAAGTTAGCCACCGCCAAGGAGGAGTTTGCTACCATGGAGCGTTTGGGGATCGTTAGGCGGTCCAACAGCCTGTGGGCTTCGCCGCTCCACATGGTGCCCAAGGCGGACGGGTCTTGGCGGCCGTGCGGTGACTTCCGCCGTTTAAATAACATTACAGCCCATGACCGTTATCCCATTCCGCATGTTCAGGATTTTTCGATTCGTCTGGCGGGCATGACAATTTTTTCTAAAATCGATTTGGTGCGAGGTTATCATCAGGTGCCTGTGCGGGCAGAGGACGTGCCCAAGACTGCAGTCATTACACCGTTTGGGCTTTTCGAGTTCCTGCAAATGCCGTTCGGCCTTAAAGGCGCAGCGCAGACGTTTCAGCGCTTGATGGACTCGGTGTTATGTGACCTCGCGTTTGTTTTCGTCTATTTGGACGACATCTTGGTGGCCAGCCCGTCGGTTGATGAGCATTTGTTGCACCTTAGGCAGGTTTTCCAGCGCCTTGATGGACATGGTGTCATTGTCAACACAGCCAAGTGCCAGTTTGGGCTGTCTGTCATAGACTTTTTGGGCCATCGCGTTTCGTCGCAGGGTGCGGTTCCTTTGCCCTTGAAGGTGCATGCGGTTGCGGATTTTCCCCGTCCGGTCTCTGTCAGGTCGCTACAGGAGTTTTTGGGCATGGTAAACTTTTACAATCGTTTCTTGCCTCGTGCGGCCCAACTCCTGCAACCATTGTATGGTGCTTTGAAGCTTAAGAAAGCCAAGGACCAGGTTGACTTGACCCCTGTGAGGATCCAGGCTTTTGAGGGGGCTAAGCGCTTCTGGCGCACCCCGCGTCTCGGGCGCCCATCGCCCTCACGGCCGATGCTTCGGATGTGGCTGTCAGTGCAGTTGTTGAACAGCGTGTTGTGGCTGCGTGGCAGCCCCTTGCATTTTTTAGCTGCGGTTTGCGAGACACTGAGCGAAAATACAGCGTGTTTGACCGGGAACTGTTAGTGTTGTACCTGGCTACGCGTCATTTCCGTTTCCTGCTGGAAGGCCGCCCTTTCACAGCCTATGTTGACCACAAACCATTGACGTTTGCTATGGCGAAGGTGACAGAGCCATGGTCTGCTCGCCAGCAGCGCCATCTAGCGGCGATCTCCGAATTCACAACGGACATCCAACATGTGGCGGGTAAAGCGAACCCGATGGCAGACTGCCTGTCGCGGGTGCTGGTGTGCCCTGTGCATCTTGGGATTGATTTTTCAGCACTGGCTGCCGATCAACCTGGGGACCCGGGTATCGTTGCACTGAGAGCTGCGAGTACCGGTCTGGAGCTGGAGGAGGCAGTGGTGCAAAATGGTGGGCCTGCCCTCCTTTGCGACGTCTCCACGGGCCGCCCCCGCCCGGTGGTGCCGGTTGCTTGGCGCCGTCGGGTCTTTGATAAGGTGCACTCTCTTTCTCATCCGGGTGTCCGGGCGTCGGTGAAGTTGGTGTCTTCGAAGTTTGTGTGGCCTGGCCTTCGCAAAGAGGTCAAAGAGTGGGCGGCCACATGTGTGGCGTGTCAGCGCGCAAAAGTTCACCAGCACACTAGGGCGCCCCTCGAGCCATTTTTGATTCCGGCCAAGCATTTTGATCATGTGCATATCGACCTTGTGGGGCCTCTTCCCCCTTCCCAGGGTTTTACACATCTCCTTACCATGGTAGATCGGACCACTAGGTGGCCAGAGGCGGTTCCTCTGTCTTCCACGACATCTGCGGACGTGGCACGTGCTGCTCTTTCAGCTTGGGTCTCACGTTTTGGTGCACCGTCTGATATCACCTCTGACAGAGGCCCGCAGTTCATTTCGGATCTCTGGTCGGCGCTAGCAAAGTCTTTGGGCACACAGGTCCACCGTACCACTGCCTACCATCCCCAGGCTAACGGTTTGTGTGAACGTTTTCACCGGTCGCTTAAGGCGTCATTGCTCTCAGACGCGAACTGGTTGGATCGGTTGCCGTGGGTGATGCTCGGGTTGCGCTCGGCTCCTAAGGCTGACCTGGATGCCTCGCCTGCAGAGTTGGTGCTCGGTCAGCCGCTCCGCGTCCCAGGGGAGTTTCTGCCTCAGAGCTCGGCCCCCTTTCCGGTTCCTGTTGCGCGTCCTGCGTCACAGGCCGCTTGTGCACCGGTGCCCGTGCATCATTTTTCTCCTCGGTCTTTCGTGCCAACGGATCTCGCGACCACTCGGTTTGTTTTCGTGCGTCACGATGCTCACCGGTTTCCCCTCCAGCCCCCGTATGACGGCCCGTTTAGAGTGTTAGAGGCGGGTTCTAAAAGTTTCATTCTGGACATGGGCGGGCGCAGGGAGCGCGTTTCGTTAGACAGGCTTAAGCCAGCTCATCTGTTGGCCGGCGAAGAGGTGCTACCGGCCCGGGTTCCCCGTCGTGGTCGCCCCCCTTCTAAGGCCCCTGTGTTGTTTTCTCCAGTTGTACCTCCTGATCCTGTGCCTGTTGTAAATTATGTCCCTTCTGCCTGTTACACCCCTGCATTTGCGGACGGGGGTCGGCGTAGCCGTTATGGTCGCCTCGTTAAACCCCCTGAGAGGTACTGACTTTTGTCCCGTTTTTTTCCTTTGGGTGTTCGGGAGGGGGCTGTGTGGCATGCACTCAGGGGTGTGTCCTCTCACCCAGTGGGTTGATGGGTAATGTTAGAGGCTGTAGCTATATATACTTCCCGTATGGGGAACATGTGCTAGTTCTTCCTTGCTACTGAATAAACGACAGTAAACAGTACCTGCGTCTCTGCCTTTCCTTGTCTTGCCACAACATCAGTGTTTTACAGACTGTTCGTCTGTCTCAAAAGTCCAGCAGCGATCATAAGAATACAATGTCTAATATTTTGTATGTGCTGACATGAGTAAGGTGTTGTTAACAAATACAAAGAAACAATATCCACGTTTGACATGTATGTCAGGTGCTTTACAAATGAAGTTTATGATTATTATAAACAGGCTGACAACTACCATCAGGATTTGTAGGACAATGTCATACAACCTGAAAGCCATGTGTGCCTTGCAGTTATCCTCATTAATACCACACAGAGCGGACACATGACACTAAATTGCTCTATACTTCCCAACAGCTTTGCATTAATGAAATGCCCAGAGGGTAGAGGAGAGCCGTGCAGCTAAAGCTTGAACATATACATCAAAATCCAAGCTCCAAAGACTGCTGATTTCACACCAGCGAAGTTTTGTTTGTGCCAAATTGCCATTTTGTTTAGTTATTTCTCTTACTTACTGATCAGATGTTCAGTCGTGATTCAGACATGATTCAAATTCAGACTGATTGTGTGGAGAGATTGCACAGGGCAGAGTGAAGAGAGGTCACACATTCTGGAACATTGTTGTAATAGTGACACCAGAGGTGAGAGGAAACAGACGTAACACAAACGTGGACAGCTACTGCACGGTTGAAGAGATGAGCTGGTGGTGGAGGTGGCAGAGGAGGAGAAGGAGGAGGAGGAGGAGGAGGAGGAGGAGGAAGAGAGGGAGGACATGCTGGTGATCCAGCTCCACATGAGTCATGTGTGTTACTGGGTTCACTCAAGGACTTTGAAGGCCAGTGCCTGTGCTGTTAATCTTGTTTTGCAAGTATTAAGAATTTTAGAATTATGGCAAATTCGTCACACAAAGACTTTCCTCCGTTTCTGGCGGTTCCCCTGGAACTGCATACTGTCTTGGAATGAAAATTATTCCACCAGCGAATATTCAAACGTCTCTTTCAAACTCATCCTAATGAACTTCTAGTAGCAGCAGTACCTGTAAGACTTCCTGAAATGCTTTAAATAACTCAGCTTTAAATATAAACTTAGTGTCTGAATAAAATCTAATTTTATTTAAGCTTTTACAGAGTTTCCGCAAACTTTATCCAGTTTGACTTTTTAAGATCATACTTGCATGAAGGAAAATCCCATAAGTTGAAGAGGTAATTGAATTTACATGCATTGATCATGAACATGATGTAAGAATTGTAAAAACTACGATATCTAACAATGGTGTACTCTTCCATGTCTACACTTGTACTCGTCCATATTAGATGATTGTAACATCCGCATAAACTATTTTAGTTGCGGCAGAGGTGGATGCACAGGCAGGGCCAGGGGGCACTGACCCCAGCTGTAATCTTTTTGCCCCCCTTAAATTGTTAAAAACGCAGTGACAATTTTCTAAATATATCCAATAATGGGTGACTTTGCTCAAAGCTATAGAGCTAACAGTAACAAGGAATGACTTAAATGTGCACATTCCTAAATCAGGAATTGCACATAGATGTTGGACATATAATTGGTCCCTCCATGTAAATTGGGGCCCCTTTATGGCCCCTGATTTAAATAAATCTTTCATCCGACCCTGAGAAGAAGCCATTTCTTAAAAGAGAGATCCACATTAGCTCACACACCACTAGCTCACTGTGCTTGCATCTATTCGGACTGTACAGTTAATACTATATTGGTGGTTATTGGTTTCATGATGTTTAAAGGCAGTCTGAAGATTTTGCAACTTGACATTCGACTGTAACTCTGAAAGGAATTTTTTTGATTAGATAAGACTCCAGAAAAGATATAGAAACTCTGATTAAGAGTTTGTTTTTGTATCGCTGCGAAGATTGATATTAATGCGTTACTCTTTTGGTGAAAACAGCCAGGTAGATTTTTTTCTGTTTGCACTAGGGATGGCAATGTTGTTCTGGGTGTTGGCTGAAATGTCTTTTTGATGGATGCCATTAGATTGGTTTTAGAGAGCTCTCTCTTCTGGATAAACAACTAACAACTTTTGGAAAACCTTAATTTTCAACCAGCCACCAGCAACGGGTGAAACATGTCGCCCGTCCAGTTCATGCTTACAAAATTACATAATCATCACTGTCAGCTGCACTGTGTGTTTCATCATAATGTCCTTCGAAATTGTAATGAAACATCTACTGATCTACTGATGTTAAGCAAGGGATCCGCTCTCGTAATCCAGAGCCACCTGGAGGCCTTCTCTGCAGCCTCCGTGTTGTAATGGATGGCAAAAACTACTGAATAGATTTACATGAAACTTCTAGGGTGGGAAATGGGTCAGGAAAAAATATGACATCGATCTGGACAAAAAATACGATCCTGAAACTTTTCTTCCACTTTCTTTCATAGTTTTTTAGTCACACATTTTTTAGAGAATAATGCGTGGATCCGGATAATGAATTATATTTTTGGGTGACTTATATCTACAACTTGAATTTGAAGGGCACTGTTGGGCCTTTATGCACTCCACTGAATGGCTTTAAAAAATCACATTAATCAGTAAATGTACTTGATTCACATTAGCATATTATCATTGCACTGCTAACATGCAGATGTGAATGTCATTTCCTTTGAGGTGTGTGGATTTTGGTACCATAATGTACAGTATTGGCACTTTAATGTCTTTATTGATATCCCCTCAATGCCGATGGCCCCACCGACAGTTATGCATTTGGGAGGTTGCTTCTCTGCATTTCTCAACCACAGAAGTTGACAATGAATATTGTTTCAATGTAGTCTTTCTGTTAATCAGCCGTTACCATGGGACACAACCACTTAGGGGCCAAAAAATCCCCAAAAAGTTGTATCCTCTTTTATCCTGTGATTATTGTTTCTGCAATATTTTCTGACAGAAAAAGGGTTGAGAATTACAATTTTAGTAGAATCAAATAAAAAAAGTTGAACAAATTCATTGGCAAGTCAAAAAAACTGTAAACCTATGGGCCATAGTTGGTCCTCACCACTCTAGCACCTATTACCTCAGCCTGCACCTCCAGCAACCCTTGGACGGTCCTCCACCTGTAGTGGCGTTATCCCAGCAGATAAGGTCCCCCGTCAGTCACGTCGACCCCTGGGACATCATGACATTTGGTGAGTAGAGCGACGTCACAGCTGCTTACCTGACCTTCAAAGGCTCCGGCAACACTGTGATGGAGGAGCCGCGGAGTTGCTCTCAGCTGCGCCCGTGGACAAGGGGATCTCTTAACAGGAATTCGATTTGTTCTTTTGGACTCACGGGTGTAATGACGTTGTAAGTGCATGTTTCTTTCCATTGCCCCCTGCTGACTGTCTCTCACATTTTCACCAACACAAGAAATGTGCGACAGATGGATGGGTGACGATATTATATATAAAGATTGACTTTTTAATGGGAACATCTTATGTCACACCTGCACACACTTTCATCTTGGCTCTGGTTTCGTACGTCCTCTTAAAGGGCAGTGTGGTATATGCTGTAAAACATGAATAAGTAGAATAAACTGCTAATTAGACTTTCCTGGTTAATAATCATCAGCACTAAATTAAGGGCAGGGTACCAGGCCGAGAATCCTTTTGCTAACACTGCCACCCGGTGCACAGAAAACTGTTGCAACCATTTTCCAAGTGATACCAGTTTTCAGAATCACAATGCAAAAAAAACAAAAAAACAATGCAGCTCCTACATAATGATACACTTAAATGAGCTCTGTATGTGAGTATGCACAGATACTATATATATAAGTATACATTGTTTCTTTCACTGCATTTATCTGATCAGACCCACTCTTAGTTTGCCAGTATTTTCAGTCTTCACAGACCATGAATGCTAATGGCATTATTGAGATGCAGAGCATGCCGGCACTGTGTTGGGACCCCAGCCTTCATGCAGTGAGTTAGTGCAAAGTCCAGAGATGTATGCGCACGCTCTGAACTAATAGCTTAGCCTATACAATATAAACACACTATTTGTCTCCGCTGGCGCCGGGGCATCTTTAAGCTGGGAGATCTATTCTTCATATGCTGATTTCTTTCTCGCCGCCGCTCTGAATAGTAACGCTGACCTGCTCGCCCTTCCCTCCTCCCTTTCACTGCTCTTTCTTTTCATTATAGCCCATTATCATACAGGAAACTGATTGAACCGTTTCCTGTTAATCATCCCATCTTCAAATTCACAATTAAGCAGCCTACAAAAATCTCATTCTCAAAAGTCTCATGTCATGGCAGATTTTTCTGCTATCTAAATGCAAATGACCCATGAAATTCAACTGAGGCTCAGTATATGGTGAATTCTTGTTGGGAACATTGTGCCAACAAACCTGCACATAGTGAGCATCAACTAATAAAAACCAGGTCACATATCCAGTGTAAAGAACCTTTCCAGGGGTGATGTTGTTATTTATTCGCAGCATCCGCGCATAATTGTAATAACAAGTTTCAGTCCCAATCTTATCAGCATAGTGTTTGTGTACGTCTGTGTATGTCCAGCCTAGCTGCTGAATGTGCACTCTTGCCTTCTCTGTGAAAAACCCCTATGATTTGCAGGGTCATCCGAGTGCAGTAACACTACATTAACAGAGCACAGCAACAGAAAAATGTCCTTTCCTAACCTCTTTTCTCCACGACCTCGTCGGAGCACGTCACGTAAAGTCAGGAAAAAAAGGCTGTGAAGGAAAATTCATGAGGACTTGGGACTAGACAACAAGCGAATACGGCAGCACTCGGGCCGGGTGTTTCTTCTTCTCTCAACTTTATTTATTATGCATGGAAGATCAGTACGGTGACAAACTCATTGCTGTGGGGGCTACAGTTCAAGTAAGGGTTCCAATAATTACTCGGAGTAGCTGACAACATGACAGATATTGTTAAAAACACAAACAGGACTGAAATGTGGACTTAAGATGAATAACATGAAAGGAAAGTACAAGTGGGGAGAATTGAGTGGTTCATTTAATAATTAAATAAATATAAAAAATTCAGCAGGGGGCCAAAGTCAATTATATTCAACCATGAATATACAGTTTCCTGGTATAGGTGCTTTTGACTTTTTTTATTCATTTGTTTGGTAAAAATAAGGTTTGTCTTTAGTGCATTCTTCAGTGAGTGTTTGTGTTTGTCAATAACTAATATGTATTTTGTTATGATGATTGATATTGATCCATTGATATACTGCTAATCAAGATTTGAAAGGGTCAGTCTACATTGATGATTTGAATTCATGCCAGGATTTTATATGTTTCACATTAGGTCACAAGCACCAAATGAGTATCAGTTTATTTATCTGTGTTGGCATTCTGTTGAGTTCATGTCTGGAAATGGCAATAGATACGTGCGGGTCCTCTTAGTTAGGAAACTTATGATAACAAAAAAGAACATTGACATTAATGTCGCATGTAACTAATGCGATTGGAGAAAAACCTTCACTGTGCAGTTCTATCTGCTGCCAATACGTCATCTCAAAGCGTAGCTTTATTGAGCTTTTTCTTCCCCTGTACCTGTTCAGCCCAGGTAGAGGAAACAGCAGTGGATGGTCGATCGTGGAAACTCTAGCCTGCAACAGAGAAAGAGCTCTGCTGATGGAGGAGGCACAGAAAGCGATAGATGTAAAACGAGATCGAACCTTGAATGAGCATTCCCTGGATGGAGAGAGCTCTGAGGCTTGAGAGGGTTCAAAATCAACATTACCTTGGATTTTTTCTACGAGATCAATAAATAACAAAAGTTACTTATCGATGCAGCTGGGTGTTCTACTCTGCCTTTAGCCACAAAAAATGGAAATCGATCTTATCTTTGCGACAACGGTACCAATAGTAATGCCATTCGAAAACACTTTAGAAGAAAAGTTGGACAGATAAGAAAAGCCAGAGCGTCTTGATCGCCACCTGTCGGCTGGCTATAGCATAGGTCATACATTCTGCCTTGTCTACCTTAACGGATGCCTGTAGTCTGTTCTTGTCATTTTGGATACTGATGTATGTTTAAGTGTTGATTTTACCAGTAAGTTTGGCTTTATAAACAGTCAATGGAAGGTTGAATTTATAGATAAAAATAAGAGCATTCTCAGTCTCCCCGTGAGACTACTCTCCCTTCATTGAAAAAGATCAAAACTATTCACTATTTTGTTTCTGTTACATTCCCTCGACCCCTAACAATGTATCTACAGTCCCTAACATCACCATGCCTGTCTCCAAGAGCTGGCACTTGCAGGGAAATAAACAAATGTAAAGACATTTACATAAATATGAACACGTTCAGAATCCAGCTCGATCGCTCCGATGGAAGCAATGAGTAAAAAATTACCATCATGAGACGGGAGAGTGTGAGCCACAGTGTAAGGAGATGAAAAGAGTGTAAGCGCCTGAGGGTGCCCGGATAACAAAACAAGAAACAGCTGATCTGACTAGATGAAAGAGAGTGGTATATGCAAGCAGTACAGAGATGCTGCTGGTGAATACATTAGTGAAAGGTCCATTAGTATAAAATCGGAACACTAACATACTTTTACAGTGTGTTTCGGGATTTTCTTTCCTTTATTGTCCTCTTACTTTTAGAGGACATTATAGTAGCAATATTTTAACTGTGCCTCTTCTTTGTTCCGCTCCATTCAATGTGAATTGAAAAACCTCCCTGTTACCTCGGGCCAAATATTGCTGCCTCACTTGAGCTACTGTTTCTGCACCGATGAAATAAACACTGTCAATATTATTTATCCTGCATGATTAATACACATATTCATAACCAGTTACTCTTATGTCTCACGTCGCTGCACTCTTTATCAAACCACTTCTCTTTATAAGAACCGTTTTTGCTCATGTTTATTTATGAGGGTCTTCTAACTACCCTCATTTCTCAGAGTCAAACAGGTTCTGCAGGCTGGCTTCAGGTGCACGGTTCAACGGCGAGTTTCTCCTTTCACTCTGGATATAGGTGCCACATCTTTATGTAATAGCTTACAATAGAAAGTCAATGCTCTCTGTTGCCCCTGGTTAGTTTAAGAGATGCCATTAAGAGCATAAAAGAGGGCTCCTGTTCCTCATTGTGTTCTTCAGGACGGTAAATGGGAAAACATCCAGTGTGGGCAACTTTGCAGTGTGTGTGTTAGAGTCACATTCCTAAAACTTCTTTGCGATGACTGGATTCTTGTTTTTCATCTTTTAAACATATCGCAAGAAACTTAAAGCTGCTTGCAGTGAGGCACTGAGCTCTGCACTGTTCCTCCTGATTTCTCCAAAGGAGGAAAATATGTGAACGCATTTGTGTGAAGGAGATGCTCCACTGTTTGTGTGGACTTTCCCCTTCTGGCCACCTGGTACAATGTCCGGAGAAATCCAGGAGAAGTCGGAGTGTGAGCAAATGAACAATCTCTCCTTACACATTAGAATTAAGTTGCAATGGGCATGATCTTCCATTTTGTCCAGGATCGTTTCTGTGTGGCATTTCTGTTCTTACTCCGGCCTCCACCAACAGTCCAATGTACGGTGGCCCTGAGAGCTCAACGAACAGCAACTTAAGAAAACACATGCAAGTTGACAAAACACATGCAAGTTGACAAAACACAAGCAAAGTAAGAAAACATCTTCATCAATTTCACAATACAACACAACACATTACAGAAACGCGCTGCAAATAGACACACGCGCTGCAAATAGACGAACGCGCAGCAAATAGAGGCGACAACACAACGGAAGTGTTTCCAGAGGACATCTAAAAGGGATGGACACCGCTGCCACAGGAGACACTAAAACTTCCAATACACCATACAATTTGTGTGAAATTGATGAAGATGTTTTCTTACTTTGCTTGTGTTTTGTCAACTTGTATGTGTTTTGTCAACTTGCATGTGTTTTCTTAAGTTGCTGTTCGTTGAGCTCTCAGGGCCACCGTACCAATGACATGCAGATTGGGATAAGTTAAATCAGAAATTTTTCTGTGATACACTGGCAACCTGTCCAGGGTGCAAAGCATGAAGTCGTGATTTTTTTTCATTTGAGCATGGAAATAACCACTTAATAAAGTATATTTTGTAACGATGTAGTGATAACTAATTGTAATATGCTAATAAATAAACAACAGTCTGCTTTTACAATCTGCTTTTGGATACATGACAACCATCATGCCATTAATATTTTAACACTTCTCCCATGAGACAACAAATGTTTTATTCTCGGATTTGTCAGTAAATCAGACAGATGAGATGTTTCAGCTATGTCCCCTCGCCAGAAATTTCTGCATGCTCGTCACGTCCAACCCTCCCATTAGGCATCAGAGCTCACCTTCAGGCTAGGGCCATTTGACACAAACAGTTATCAGATAGTATTATCCAGGAGCTGCCATGTCCGGACCAACACTGAGCACACACAGGGCCTGATAAGAGGCATCCGTGGCAGCTGGTGGGTCATGTTTTTTCTCGGCCCCACTGGAACACAGAGTCCTGTATCTGCCAGCAACCCAGAGGAGTGGGTCTATGTACATGGGAGGAAAAAAGAGATAATGTGGACTTGTGCGTTTGCTTTGGCCTTACTCTGTGTGTAATGAATGGAGTCTGGGCCAGCTCAAGATGAGGAGAGTTTGGGATAAGGATAGTTCAGTTTACTCTCCTGGCAGAGATCTACTGCAACGACAGCTGGCGCCATCTTGGAGGAGACCCTGGACCATATGGTTGACAAATAGAAAGACAAATCAGAAACCAAGTATGTGGGTGAATGTTCAGGTAAATACTCTGGAAATTTCAATTTGTCTCTTCGATGTAGCAAAGCGCTTCACTAATATGATGTTAGAGAGAACATGAAACCACAGCGCTTGATCCTGTATCTTTTAAGGTGCTTTCACATCTAACTTGTTTGGTCCAAATCTTTGGATTTTTCACCTCTTATTTGGTTCAAGCCAAAATAAGCGGTGTTAAAGACGCCTGGGACCACAAAAGATAGGCCGACTAAAAGTCTGGTCTCCGTCTGGATCGAACAAACCATTCACAGGAAGTTGAGATAGCATTGTCTGTGTCTCGTAGGATCGCTTTAAGTCTTTGATTAATAGCTGCATATATTATTGTCAAAATCTGCTCCTTTGAGTGACTTTCTACTTGGGCTCAGGTTGTGTTTACTGTTTTATTTTGAAAACACGTCCTTTGCATTTGAGACCTTTCCTTGTGTTTGCTTGACCATTCATATTCACGGATCAACGTCCAGTGTAGTAGCTGGAGGACGTGTGATCCCCGTGGCAGCTTGTCTTCCCTACATCACCTCCAATTATAGAAAGATAAGAATCAATAATCCGCTATGAGTCACTTTTTATGTGAGTTATTAGGTGTCCAGTTACTGTCTGCGTGTCTACTGTGTTTGTTTGGGTGCAGTCGCATGTGAACTGATGCGACGCCGTCATATCCAGACAACAGAGTGCAACTGCTGGAGCCCTGACATCCATTTCAGAGCTTGGAGAGCAAAGCAAATGTTGATTTCACCTCCTGACAGGCTGCGCAAACACGCAATAACAATGTGGAGTCGACAATTATGAGGGGAACTCACTCAGTAAACATCACGTTAGCTCCATCTCATTAACAGGGAAACAAACCAAAAATAATGAACAACATTACTACATCATTTAACTCACCATTTACCTCTGATGAATAACGTGGCGCGTTCCACTTTTTGATTAAGAAGTGTTTAAATATGATTGGAGCGGCACTGGGCTGAACTTTGCATACACCAGCCCCAGCGGCCTGGTTGTTTCCCTCAACTGGGAGAAGCTGCCCACGCGTTTGTTTTTCACATCGATAAAAACCCAAGGTGCCTGTGAGTGTTTTTTACGTCAACCACCTGTCAACACCCACACAGAGCCACACATTTTTAAGTTGCTCATTTTAGCCTTTCAGTTGTGCTGAATATGGCTATATATTCTAAATACTCATTTAATAAAAACATAATATTGACTTGACTTTTTTCTAATTTGCCTACATTGCATGTGTCTTCGAGTTAACATATTCAGAACTATGACATTGAGAAGTCAAGCAAAGTTTTGTCTTTTGAATATTCCCTTCTTTTGTTAATGTTACTACTTCGGCATTTTCTACACACTGTGTTGGTCTGATTTCTCCTCTCCTCAAATTGTTATCATGCTCAACCCAGGATACAGTGATGCCAGGCTGAGGTCAGAGATGTCCACTGATTGCTGCGTTCAGGACGAGCACTGTTTCTGTTTAGCTGGAATGTGGAGGACATGAACAATATCACATTTCCCAGGAGGCGACAGAAGATGTTGTTTCCAAACTGTGTGGCTCTCACAGCATGTTTGGTCCCCTCTTCTGAGGCTGTTGACAAGCACTGTACCCTGAAAAATATCCATCACACTGTGCTGGTCTATTTCAAAGCAACAACACCTAACCCAAACCCCCCTGGGACATCCCAATGATAAATTATACGACTAACACAAACTACCCTCTGTCATTGATATATTGATGAAATCTGTCATTGGGACTTGACAAAGTTAAGGAATACTTTCAAGAACAGACTACTTGCAACAGCTCTTACTTGAAGGAATTGTTATGGTCAAGTCACACAGGCAACACGATAGACACGAAATTTGCACCATTCCACCCTCCCGAGTTGAAAAATGTGTGTGACACGATGATGTGAAAGCCAATCAGTCCATCAAACCGACCTCTGATCCACCACAGATGGAGCATGAAACAGCAGTCATCAGACGCAGCTCTTGGAGAAGACGGTGTGTGAACCTGCGAATGGTCTTGTGGACCCAAACACGATGGCGGATGAGAATGATGGGCAAAGATTATCCTGTGGCCAAACTTGCTTGAGTATGGTGAGGCAAAGTTTCCCTTTGCTTTTGGCGTGAACGCAGCATAAGAATGATCTTGACAGCAAGTTAATTTCCCTTGCCAATTTTAAGCTGGAACAACTTGACAAAATTTGGTAAATACAATTAAGTGAAGAGTACAACTTAATGAAGTAAACATACATTAAGACTAACATACTTACATGTTTCATGGCAATCCGTTTTCTAGATTTCATCAAGTAAGATTAATTCATCAAATTGTACCCGTTGCCACTTGTGGCCCCAGGGGCTGCTTTTTCAGCTCATATGGATTGGCCTTTCCAATATGTGTAATGAAATTAAGCCAAAACTTTAGGAATACTGTTCAACTGGTTTGAGCTCACATAGTTAGAAATCTTGTTAGTAATGTATTATCATCAAACTATGTCTTTTCCAAGACAAATCTCCAGAAACCAACCCTAGCTTGTTCAGCTTCTATTTCACTCCTTGAATTGTACACCTGCGATCCACCCCAACCTCTTCCAGCTGACATGAATAAATGTAGCACTTCATTTATTTGAAAACTACCTCAGCTCCAAGCTAAATCAAGCCAGAGATTCATTTTCCTACTAAATAGATTCGCTGTTTCAGTTTAGGCTGAAGCAGGATTTCTAGGGCACAGGGTTGTAAAATGGGACCTGATTAGGAACCTGATTGTAAGGCCCAAAGTCTAAAAGAAACAGAACACCAAATCCTGGACCAGGCAGAACTCCTTCATGGTTCAAATGAATACACTTCACATAGAAGCAGTGGCTCTAGAGATTGCAGCGTTGGCTGTCAGGTCTGTGGAGCTCAGTCGGTCAGTCACCTGTCAGACAGATGCCAGAGAGTCAGTGGACTTTGCTTTGCCTGTCATAGAAATGAGGTTTGGTTTAATTTCAGCTCAGTGGCTTTAATATGTCGTCATACACGTACCCATGGCAACACTGAAACCAGTGCCCCCACTCATAACGAATCCCAGTTTAATCCATGTTCACAACCCATTAATCTATTCATGGTATATGATGCAGAAAACAGGGGCAGACAAAATTCACATAATCACAAGTCAATAATGTAAAGAATTGTTCCAATTCATATCGAATGTTCATTTTAAGCTTTTGAAATGTTTTTCCTACATTTTTTCTCAGTTTCTGCTATTATCTCATATCATCTGACGTGTGAGAGCATTTACCGCAAATGGAATATCTTATTCTCATAATCTAACGATAACAAAGTGAGATCACATTTGCATTCCACCTGAGTCTGAGCATCCTAACCAGATTTTATTGTGGCTGCAGCGGGATGATAGAGGTGGATTATGGGGCGAGACACTCCTCTGGTGGAGAGGAGACTTCATTGCAACCCTGACTGCATGCAGCCTGCGCTTGTTACTAAATGAGTTAAACAGAGGATGGATAATTAATAATCCACAGCCAGATTATTGAAGCTCATTTATTGTGGTTGGCTTGATTTATTTCAGGGGAAGAAAATAATGTTCACACAAATGTCCATTTATTATTTAGAGGACAATATATAAAGTAGTGAAAGAAAGTATCTATTATTAATATTAATAGGGATTTTATTGTTATGTTCCCCCTGCTGTAGTGACCAATCTGTTCTGTTTTTCAAATCGTTTTATTGTGTATTAAATTATTATAATTTATATAAACAATACAATAATTATTATAGATATACTCATAGTTTAGTGATAGGGTTGTAGCCCTTAGATTAATAGGTCGGTTACAATTTTTAATAGATTAATTAGATCTTTATGGAAGAAAACAAGCCAATTATTCAGAAAGGTAAACATGACATTACCATGTAATCCAGTTAAATCATTACAAAAAAGAAAATTGAAGAATGTACATTATGGTCCAGTGCCCCAGGTATGTCTTGATAAATAGATGTTTACTTTTGGCATGCAACACAGTGTATTTGACTCATATACATACATCAACACAGAGGTGGTACGTATGTTAAATCATGGAGGGACATTAAAGAACATTCACTGTATTTTCCAATGAGTTAAAGTGGAGTACATCCTCTACTGTTAGGAGAACAGTTGTACTGAAAGTTGTGCTTGTCAGGCAAAAGGGAGAACACAGTGTGAGTTTTCATCGTTTGATAGCTTTAGTTCCCATGATGGAAACAGTAAATTATCTTTGACCTCAATTGTATACAAGGGTGACTCCAAAGATTCATAATCAATATTCTTTGTTTAAAATAAAAGTATTTGCGTTGGTTCAAAAATCTTGAACCCTGATATTTGAGCTATTATACGAATAGTGAAGAGAACAATATCCATTCGAGGGATCCACACACATTGAGTAGGGATTTCTTTTTTTTTTATTTGTTAGTATTATAAATCTAAAATTGGTAGTTGTGGCACTTTTGAATTGAATATATATAGAGCACAATAGGCCACAAGTACACACAAAACGTTACAGCAATATTCAGCAAGAAACCGTAGGCCCAGGCGGTAAGCAATTATTAGCTTATCATGAATTGTTTCAGTCTCTTTGATCCTCACATCAAAGAGTTGCCTAGTCATGTTTAGTTATTGGTGCCAACTTCTTTGTATTGATGCTTCATTTCATTACTGACTTAAATTGTTTGAAGGAGGCTGATGTTTTATTCAATAAAGTAAAAACACAATCTTTAGTGCAGCTTCATTTCAATGCAGGACAGAAAATAACAGGCAATACTTCCGCTGTCAGGTTCTTCCCAAGGCAAGGTGCACACATTATTGTAATCCACTTTCAATTATGTGGTAATAAGCAATGTGTAAAGTGATGTAAAATGAGTGTCTGCGTTGGGACTGCAGGTTTAAAAGTGTTGATGATATTGTTGACGTGGCAAATCTGTCTCTAGAGAACTCAAGAACTCTGATCTCGACTCCCCCTTGACATTTTATAACAACCTATTTTCAGCTCTACAGAGTCATTCATGCCCGAACCACACACTTGATATTTGAGATGATGATGTTGTCTGTGCAATAAAGGTCTGCACCACAATTACCACTGCCCACTGTAGACTTTTACATCACAGTTATTGCTTTTAGTGCATGCTATTAGATGACACACATACTCACCTCTCCTCCCCAACAGTGGTGGTAATTTCAATGGTTGCTTTTAAAATGGCACTGCCTTTTGTTTCTTCATGGATTTGTTCTGTTTTGCTCAAGGGCCTTGGCCACAATAAACTTTAACTGACCACGGTTGTTATTCGTTTAATTTGCAAATTGGACAGGACTAAATGTTAAGATAAGTTTGAACCCAAAGTTGGCATGTATTGGAACATGAGGAATCACTGAAAAGATAAAACATGACTACATTGTAAAAATAAGTTTGTTTGAATAGGAAAGGCTTGTTTCCTATGATATTAGGTTTTTATTTGCATGTGGCTTCATTTGTTTGTGCTCTTGGCAAAATTATCATTTTCACAGCACTTCTTAGCCTTTTGGAATCAAAGAAGTTTTGTTCACATTTTTATACAGATCTATAAAACCATCTGTTTCTTTTTGGCAAATAAATGTCAGTGTTATTGAACAGAGACATGAACATATTTCTGATTCTGGACATTTGTAGAATCCAGCAGCTCTGTGATTATTTTCAGTTTAATATAAATTGAGATATATTATTAATATAGGTTTTATTTCCTACAGATTGGCTTTAATTACTCCCTTATATTTATCTTTTGTGTTATATGTTGTCTGGTGATTCAATCTATAACACAGCATCATATTTTATAAGTCCTTCATGTGTATATTGTTGCTCTTAACTGTAATGAAGTAAAGTTTTAAAGCAGCATGAAATGAAAGTATTCAAGTACCTCAAATGTTTACTTAAGGGCTAGTGTAAGAAACATGTTTGGCTCTGTAGAGAGGACCCACTCCTGATGTAAATATTATTATATGAGTATTTAGATACAAAGGGCCCACTCAAGGGTAAAAAGAAACAAACGTTTTTACAATTTAGATGAAACACAATATTGAAAACATCACTAGGATTATTTTATATTTTGTTTCTGCTCATAGATCCTTTGACTTAAATCTTGCACACTGAACCTTTTAGTAATAAAGTAAATACACTTTTTACCATTTCACAACTGTGTAAAATAGTTGTTCCAAACACATAGAGATTGGCTTAATTATTAGTAATAAAACACTCAAATGGGTCATGTGAAATAATTGTTAGTGCCTTTTATTAAAAAACAAATAGCAAAAAGTTAACATGAAAGACAGAAAAATAAGAATTGGCAGACATATATTGTTTTAGATTGTGGCTAATGACAATAGAGAAAATGCCATCTCATTGAAAATAAAAATAAAAAAATAATAATCATAATCATACGATATTCCATTATTGACAATGACATTATTGCACTTCCAGAAAATCCCAGAGACAAATCTTGGAAATGATTTCTGCAAAGGCTGTGAATGTATGTGATGTACTTTACTGGTTTTCCTGAGGCTTGAACCTTTTGACCACTGAGCCACCAAGACTAACTAGTATCTGCATTTTGATGATGTAAACCTGTATCTGAATGAACTGAAAGCATGAGTGAATGTTTTTCTTAAATACATGCTCTGCAAAATAAAATCAAAAGTATATATATATGCACAGATACAGTGAGGTTTAAATAACATTGAAAAACAATTCAATTATAAGTGAAGTGGAGGTGTGCGACCACAACAAGTGGATAGAATTAGCTCTCGGTCTATTCTCAGTGTAGTAAACACCATCACCATCACTTTAAATCCTTTGTAAGGCCTGCTAATCCATAATCTCACTGGCCTTTCATTGGTCTCTTTTAGTCTCTGTGAAAGGCCTGACCAACAACACACAGATCCGGGTGTGATGCAGAGCGTGATGTAGCTCTGAGGTCTGATTGGCTGCCCCATAATTCAGCGTACCTGTTTGGTTCATCGTCCAGCCTATAAGAATGAATACAGAATGTTGTCAACAGAAATTAAGAAAGTACACCAGCTGGAGTGGTGCATTACTGTGATAGCAATGTGAATTCACTCAGTTACTTTGTAAAACGACCACATCACAACATTCAATGTTGTACTTTATACTGTGAAAAATACTTAATTTATGTTGCATTCAAAAATTAACACAGCCTTAAATAGAGCAGTGACAAGATAAAGTAGTGGAGTAGTGGCATTCACTAAAACTTGAAAACAGGTCATCTTAAATTCCAGCTTGGCCTATGGCAAAAAAAATCATTGATGTACTAAAGTACTGTAAAAAGCATTGTCAAATAAGTTAAACTCTTGCTTATTTCACAGACATAAATCAAAGTTCAATAGTTATTAAGTTATTTTATTGTGTTCGTATAGTATTTTCCTACAACTTCCTGAAAACCCCAAGATTAATAAGTGAGTACTTGAGAGCTGAACTAGAGAGATTCTGAATTTTCCCTCACATTAGTACAATATTGTGCATAATAAGGAAAAATCTTAGAATAGTTTCCACTCGATCTATAATAGTTCCGAAACTTTTTATAAAACTAAGGGACACAGACAAGGATAGTATATTGAAGGATTAACATGAAAACAAAACACTCACCCCTTTGTACATAATGATGGCTCACTCCCACAAGTCTCAGCCACAGAGACACCAGGTGATCTTGGTGGTAAACTTAGACTTGGCCGTTGGTCTGAATGACTACGTCTGATGAATGGTCGAGGTCCTTGAACACATACAGGAGACCGTCCACGATTTCCCGAAGGACGCGAGACAAAAGACACCCCGGTAGAGATCCATGCTTGAGGGGGTCGGGGAATGGAGGCTTCGAACAGGGATGGGGACACAGGGCAGAAGACTGAACGAGCATTACTGATCATCCGAGCACTAGATAAGTCTTCACTGCTGTTCTGTCTTGACCATCTTTGTAATTTTGGTGAGGGAGGTGGAGATGGTGCTTTGAAAGGGTACGAGGAGGTTGAGTTTAAGTTGTTCTTCCTTGTAACTGGTGGGCTGGGGAGCCTCCTCTGAACTGCTGGAGGTGTGGGGAGTTCCCTGTTTACTGGGGGGCTGGTTGAAGTTGCCGGAGAAGGTTGCCTTTTACAGTTATGGGGACTAGGAAACCTTTGATATAAGCTGTTTGGCGTAGAAGGTGTGGATGGTAACATTCGACTCCTAGACCTAGTTGGCGTGGCAGGTAGTTGGCTATTGACCACTGAAGAGGGAGGCAATGTGGAGACTGTAGTGTTGGGTCCAGGCACAGATAGGTTGCCAGCATCTTGAAGATCTACTAATCCTTCTTGACTGGAAGGTGGATTGTTTTCTACATAACACTCTCTCTGAGAGTTTGAAGAGTGTCTTAGGGGTATAATCTTTCTTGCTTGATGGTGAAACAAATCATTTTCCTCTCCTGGGTCTGCCTTCGGTTGGGCGACATGTTTGCTAAAGTTTGATGGAGTAGACGTGTCCTGTTGGTCTGCTCTAGCATGAGAAACAACCTTTGAAGCTTGTGGCAAGCCTCCTTTGCTTGGCAGCACTGTCACCGACTGAACTGAGGCCCTTAATTTTTGTGAAACAGTCCTTTTTAAGAGAGGCGACTTGCCAACTTTTGTTTCCCCATCATCTCCAGTACCAGTTGAAAGATTCTTGGCACCCTCAAAGGAATTGTCCATTAATACTTCCAGTGGAGGTGGGGGGAGATTATCCAGATCTAAATCATCCGTTTTCTCAGATGAGATGTATTCATTCCTACATCTAGCTAACCCAGCACTTAGCACGGCTTCCATATTTCCTAAACCAGGTAATACAGGAACACCACACTTTCGTACTCCGACGAGAGGCCCTAGAACTTTAGGACTATCAAGTTCTTCTATTCCTTGACTAAAGGTATCAATCAGTTTTTTGACTGAATTCCTGCCTCTGTGAAAACCTGATGATGGCCTTGGTGATGAAGGAGGGCTAGGGGGTGGGGTGGCTTTTATGGGTCCCTTGTGTGTTTTTTTGTTCTTTTGTATATTGTCTTCCACAACACTGGTTACTGACACTTTTTTGTTGTTGCTCCGTCTTAAGTCCACTTTGCATTTGGGTGGTTGGTTATTGCTCTTTTCTAAGGATTGAAGTTTGCGATTTATTGCCGGAGACTGTGCTGGTGAGCTTCCTTGATTTTGCTTAGCTGGAGCTGTCCTTGCGTCTACTCCTGTTCTGCTTTTACTCATCCTCTGCAACCTCTGGTTTAAATCCTTCTGAGTCCTTTCTAGTTCGAGCAGAGTAGGATCTTCACCTTTGCTCCGTAGGGACTCTGCTGACCGGGAACGTTGCTGTCTAGCCACTGTGGTCTTTTTCACTAACGCCTTCTGAACAGGTGCTGCTGATTGAGGCCTCCTTGGAGATCGTTCCTCCTCATCTGTCCAATGGCGTCTACTGGTTTTGGGACTGCCTCCTACCTTTGATTTGGCACCAGCATTCTGTGATGGGACAAACTGTATCCTACCACTTATAGCATTTTTCATTTTGAGAGTCATTTCTGCATTTTGAGGATTCTCTATGCGCTTTGGGAGTAGGCGACGGGGGGGCTGTTCTTGTTCTTCCGGTGAAGAATTTGATCGCGTTCTAAAACTAACATGAAGTACTCCCACGCCTTTCTCCACTTCCTCGTCATCATCATTTTCATCTTCCTCCCCATCATCTAAAGAGAATGATCCTAGTAATGAATCTCTTTGGTCATTAGCCATTATGGTGCATGTAGAATCGAGTGAGTTGAGTGAGGTGAGGGAAACACTTGGACTTATTTGACTTTGACAGTTTTGCCTTGACACTCCTTGTGTCATGTTAATGGAGGTGTGTCCGATAAAACTAACAGGTGTAGTTCTATTTGTTGCAGTGGACTCACAACTCTCTCGTCTGCGGCGTCTATCAGATCCAGCAAGCGATTCACTCTCAGCCCCAATGCCACTGTCCTCACTTAGCAGAGCAGAGTCCTCTGGCCCAGGCTTGCCAAGAGAGGCCAATTCAATACGAGATAATACTTGCATTAGCCTAGTCTCTACAGTACGTTTGACTTTCAGTTTCTCCTCTAAAAGCTCTGAAACTGAGGCAAAGTACTCCACTGCCTCCTCCAAAGCAGAATCCCCGATTCCTGCAACAGTCTGACTCACATTTCGCATTCTCTGTGTGGTGTACTGAAGCAGCTGCTGCAACAAATCCGGTGGGGGCTCAATATTAGCAGAGCCAGACTTCAGAAGTGGAGAAGATGAAAGATTTTTCATTTGACTGGTCCAAGCAAGATGTTGTCCATTTTCTTTTAGAACTCTTTCTCCCTCATCTGCTACCTCTTCCAGGCCCTGGATTATTTCCTCATAGCGTAGGGCCATAAAAGCAACCATAGGCTGAACGGAAACCTGAGTTTGGGTTGCTTGTTCCAAAAGTCCAAGCAGAACATCGTACTTGTTTATACTTGGATTTAAAAAGGCATAAGCAGCTTGGTGAGCTTTTACCAGAGGTTCTGGGAAGTCCACTTTATTCTCTGCAGATAGCTTGTCTTTGTCTTTCTTTTTAAGGACTTTCCCACCCCTGTTTTTCTTTGGTTTTCTGCTAGTCTTTTTCTCGATTACATCCTGCGTGTCATAACATTTCTCTTTTCTCTGGGACACAGTGTTGTTTTCCATTCCTTGACTCCCCAGTTTATCCATGTTTACCGTCTCTGGTGCAAAATCAGTAACAGTTCTCTTTTTTTGTGGCGTCATCTGTGCCTCCTTCTGAAATACCTTGGCCTGCTCAGCTGTTCTCCTCTCCTTTGTATCCACATCCGTAGATACAGCTGAATTTCGATGATTTACGTCTTCGAGGAGGGACTGTCTGGGACTCTCTTGAGGTGCAGCCGGCAGCATTCTGCTCCTATTCAGGGAACCCAGAGTCCCACAATTGTTACCTTTGGATGGTGAGCAGCCCATTTTAAATGTTTTTCAGAAGAAGCAGATTTGTATGTCCTCTTGGAGACTCCAGCACTGCACAGCCGACAATGTGGTAAATGATGGAAAGAGTAGTCACAGTCCTTAGCCACCTGCTGTATCCGTCAGTTTCAGGTGACTGAGGTTGTTGAATCGGACAAGAGCCCTTTCCAGGAGAAAGCTTACAAAACAAAATGTTGATAAATCCATTTTACATATCCCTTCCAGCAGTCATAGATAGGCAAAATATATTCCCATGTAAGTGGTTATGTTTATAAAAAAAATCCTTGACGCGTGCTCTGAACCATCCCTCTGAATCTTGCAAAGAACAAGCAGCTGAGAGGATTAGTGGGGCTTTCAGTGAAGTCCTCAGCGTGCACACATGTCATGTTAAAGCATATAAAACTCACCTACTTGTAAGTCCTTAAGCTCATTTGTGTAATGAGGGCTGGCCTGAGGTGGCTTTTTATAGCCGACAAAACAATATCCTCCCATGTAGAACTGGGGCTATTTCAACGAAAATTAAAAGAAAAGAAAATCATCTTCATAAAAATAAATGTGAAAGTATATCTATTTTGCTACAAAACATGCATTTAAATTTATGTTCCATCATCATCTTTATGATATGGAAACAACATTATGTAACAATAAATGAACGTACACTTGTGGTTACACTGGCCATATTACCCAAAATGCTTAAATTGCTGTCATTCAGTTCTATTTGGAGATTACGTATCTAGGATCAGATCATTGGACCATTGAGCTTTTAAAATAAAACAAACTACTGCCTCTGGAAAATCCTGGTCAAATGACCAGGATAAAATCTAACTGTGCTGGGATTGCACAAAATTCCCTATTATGTGTTATCTGAGGTATGACGTAGAATACAACCTTATTATTCATACCAGGTGTTTCATTTGTGTACTGGGGACCAGGTGTTATTCATATGAGACTTTCTACAACTTTGCATACACATTTTAGGCTTCCACCAAGAGTAGGGAGGTTTTGTGAATCTTTTGTAACAGGCAGTCAGGGCAAACTTCAAAGAGACTCATTAACCTCAGCATTAATACAATGGCATAGTCACAGCAACCAGAAGAGGTTTGTTCAGTCTCTAAATATCAAGGAAACCAATGCAAAACATCCTTCTTCGTTTGCTGATGCTGTGGAGCAACTGAAACTGAAACTAAACCCTGTTTTCAGACATTTTGTGGCTCAGCAGTTCACTCCCTCTCAGAGGTTTCAGGGTTTTAATGCACAGTGGGTACATTTAAACAGTTGTCATTCCAGGAGCAAACATCTGGTTGAGAGACAAGGTAGGAAGCCATCAGTGACCATAACCTTAGTTTAAGGGTAGCCTATAATTGTCATATATATATATATGTATATATATATATATATATATATATATATTATAATCATTATGCGCTTTCTTTTGTTAAACCTCCCAAGTCACTGAGTGCATGACTTTATTAAGTATCTTGGCAACTTATATGTTTAATCCTCTAAATTAGTGTGTCCTTCAGGGGGTTCAAATGCAGAGGGTTCCAGATAGAGAAAATGTCCTCAAGGGAAGGTCTGTAACGTCAAAATGTCTAATGATTCAGTGCAATATGAAATATTAGATGTATCACATCTGTGTAGTCAACAACTGAAAAGTATACTGCAATAATAGTTGAACTATATTTATTGTGGTTGTTAAAATGGAATAAGTATTCTAGTAAAAATGAAATGTCTAATGCCAAGTAAAAAATTAAATACATGACAGAGACTTTTAAAGAAATGTTCTTTAATGTGTAAAGTGTAAATTAAGCTTACCTTTTGGTTTTCACTTAACAATCTCAACAAACTATTAAACAATTTAGACACATCTTTTCGACTAAACAGCTCTAACAGTGGCTATTCTCTTCCTATGGAAATAAGATGATGAAAATTAAGTAATAATATGAAGAGACAAGCTGTTGAGGTGAATAAATTATAGTATTACCAGAAAATGTTAGCATTAAATATGAATTTTAATATAATGAAGTCCTGATATTATGAGAAAAGTCATAATTTTAAATTCATTTTAGAGGGTTTATACTAATATTCAGACTGTGCTCTTGTAAAATACGGCTTTATTCTCAATATGACATTTCCCCCCCATTAGGTGGCTCTGATACTTTGTCTATAATACTTTGTATAACAACTCTGTCTATAATACTTTATATAATACTCTGTATAAAATATTCGAATATGTAATACTCTGCATATAACACCATCCATGTAATACTACACATATACAAATGTTTATAATACTCTACACATAAGACTGTCTATAATACTCTATAGTAGATGTACCATTAAACTGTTGTGAATATTGAGAGAAACTAAATGAAGGAGAAGTAGAGGATACGACGCAATAAGCGTGCGCGTCCCCGCGTGCAGTTGTGCGAATGGCGCGGATCCAGGAGCGCGTTCTCGAGGCGGCGTCACCTGAGGTCCGAGGTGTGTGAGGTGTGAGTCCGTCGAGGTGATGGATGCTTTCTTTATTCTAGCTCGTCTACACATGTGAACGATGATGTTTCTGCTCGCTGTTGTCCCGGACATGTTTCCCTCTTCTAACGGTGTCAGCTGTTAGTTAACTCTCCAGTCGGTCAGGAAGGGTCGTTTTAGTTGCTGGTTTCTTTCTCTGCTTTAGCCACTGGAGTTTAAAACAAGCCCCGCGGAGGTGAGGACGTGTTTGAGGTCTGTCTTGAAGTAAACCTTCGCTTCTTCCGCAGTTAATGCCCTCACTTACTTTATATTACACTCAACTTCCTGGTTGAGTATTGAGTCCTAGCTTCGCACACGGTGTTCGCACTGCGATGGAGTAAAGTCAGAGTTAGCTTCTGCGAGGCTGGCAGTAGTTAGCTGTTTAGCCTGCTAGCTTAGTGTCTGCTCAGTGTCTGCTCGTCATGATGAGCTCAGGCTAAACAGACTGAAGTACAATGACAGATCCAACAGTCCCCTTGAATCCAAACAAGCCGCTCCCCCTTTCACACGATCAGAGATGCCAGTCCATTAAGTGTGCAGTGTTGCCAACTTCTCAATAAGGAAAGTAGCTATTGGCTGTCCTAAAAGTCGCTAAATGACGTCATCGCATAATTTGCATAACGGTACTGGTGGTAATGGAACTACAAATAAGCTCTCATCTAAAGAAGAGTATAACATTCACATCACACAAAAATAATTCAGTTTTTCTGAGATAATTATCTCGGAAATTCGGAGACAAATGCCCCAAAAAATAAAAAAAATATAAAGTGAATGCAATACGCTTCCGTATTCTTCTATTGATTATTATTTTTTTTAATCTTGCCTTTGAAATAGGCCATCACTTCTCAAAATAACGTCATGACTTTAATGCTGTATCTAGAGTCTAGATACAGCATTAAAGATTCTAGACCCACATACATAAATCAATTTTGTCCTGTATTGTTAAATGTTAAAATTTAAAATGTAATCAAAAGGCTGTTGTGTGGGGTGGAACTGCTAGCTCTACGTCCAACCCTCCTCCTTTATCCGGGCTTGGGACCGGCAACACGATCCAAAAGAGACAGAGAAAGGGTTCAGTTTCACCACGTTCCACACTTAGAGACTGAACTCAATGACTCATGTTTTCCAGTGACAGTGAAGATACATTCACACTTCCATCTCGCTATGTAAAACAGATCAGCGACGGCTTTGCACAAGCGCGATTCATTTGCAGTTTGGAGGACGCGGAGCGTGGGTCTCCTCTCTGCTCTGACTGCAACTGGGACTGCAGCGCAAGGCTACTGGGAGACTGACTGCCTGTGTTGGCTTTGTTGTTCTTTCAACATCTATGAAAACCTGTATGTTATTCCTGTCTTTATTCTAGTGCGTGGTCTTTCAGTTTCACGTCGAGATTGTGAAATGCTTTCACTCGAATATAACCTTTGTGTGCTCCAGGTTCAGTAATTTAATATGTCATCACCGTCACCTTCACATCACCCAAAATGTAATGGTTCCATTTCCTGACCCATACTGCATCCCTCCACCAAGTTTCCTGGAAATCAGTTGTTATTGTGTTATCTTGCTTCAAATCAAACAAGCACACAAACAGACGGCGATGAAAACATAACCGTGATGGCCGAAACCGTACTTTGTGTATGTTACCCAACTAATATGAAGGACCTGTGGGTTTTCAGCTAAGCCCTTCATGTTATTTGGTCATTTGTCAACCACCTCTCCTCTCATCCCCTCTCAGAACAGACCTCACTCCTCCTCTTCCTCCACTGATCTACACTGCCTTGCAATGAAGCACCCACACAGGAGGTGCAAGACCCCTCCCTCAGTAACCGTCCGGGTCAAACCCAACAGCGCTCACACACTCCAAATCAGGAGAGGTCTTCGATTGAAGAGAACCAACGGCCAAGAGGCCCAGGGCCCTGCCGGGAAGAGCACGCCGAGCCAGCTGCAGGTTGGGACGCTTAAGGCCAGAATCCCCTTGGCTCCAACTATTGTCATCCAGAGTCAGGAAATGGCGTCGTACTTCAGACTTTTTGGTGAATAGTGTTAAGATAAATCACATCTTTAAAGTTCAAGTGATTAATCCTACTTTAAAAGCCTGATTTAAAATGAATCTGTTTACAGATGATGACCTCATTCAAGACTTCCTGTGGACGGACTGCTGCCGCAAACTGACAGACAAGGTAGAAGCCGTTATTTGGCTTTAAATTATTTCTGAAGCTTCACGTTGGTCACTGTGTACTGACTCCCAATCTGTCTCTCTCCAATTCACCAGTACCTTCTAGCCATGACCTTTGTGTACTTCAAAAGGGCCCGCTTCACTATTGACGAGTACACCAGGAAGAATTTTTTCACCGCACTGTAAGTGTCAGAGGATAAGCAAACGCTTTGCGTGTTATTTTTTACCCCTCGTGGCTGATTCGCTGGCAGGAATGAAACCAGCTCGTGTGCTCCATCTCTAGGTATCTTGCCAACACCATGGAGGAGGAGGAGGAAGAGAGCAAGTACGAGATTTTTCCGTGGGCGCTGGGCAAGAGCTGGAGGAGGCAGTTTCCCCGCTTCCTCAAGCAGCGAGACAAGCTGTGGGTTCGCGTTGAGTACAGAGCGGCTGTCAGCAGGCGCTGCTGCGAAGAGGTGCACACAAGTTAAATTGCCCGAGGAGGCTGATAAACGGTGTTTCCCTGTGAATTATTTCTAAGGGTCTTGTTTTTGCTGGACAGGGCAATATTTATTTCTTTGGGTTAACGCCAGATATTTCATCTCTGTTTATTTTTTTGCAGGGGTGTTTTTTTTCTGAATTCATATATTCCTTTTTCTGCGTCTCTCTCTCTCTTTCCCTGGTAGGTGATGGCCATCGTGCCCGCTCACTTTGTGTGGCAGCGGGAGCGATCAGAGCACCACAGCGGAGCCCAGCGACAGTACAGTGACAAAGTCAACATCAGTATCCCCCGTGGACCCTTCGCCTCCCCAGTCACCTGTGTCCTCTGTCACCACAGCACCAGGTTAGACCAGGGCCTGGGCTCCTCCCATCCCAACAGAGGATCTCCTGCACCGAGCCCCAACGCCACCTATCCAGACCCGTTCACGGCCTTGCTGACTTTGGAGACCACCCCGCTCAGGGCTGCAGCCTCTGGCAGGAAGGCGGCAGAGACTAAAAGCCACGTCCAGTCTCCGTCCTGCTGCTGTGCTGAGGGGGTTCCTAGTAGGTATCACTAATCCAGATGTGCTTCTCCTCCAACCTCTAAAATCAGGACATAGTCGCACACTGACAAAGCCCTGATTGTGACCTCAGTACTATTTAGGTTATTCCATTATTCAGTCACATAGCAACCCTATATCCTGGAAAAGCTAGGAACAGCAGGCTACACGTTAATATTATGTAACTGATCGATCCCACCATGATGGGTCATGTTTGTCACAGTCCTGTGAAGGAGGCGTGACGAGGATTCCAACAAATAAGATGAGATCAACTTTACTGATGCCACACCTGGAAAATTAAAAGAAGAAAGTCCACATGGAAATATCAAGAAAACAAATGAAACTATACAGTATTTGTACATTATGTATGAAATAGGCATATACATAATACGATAAACAAATGACCAACACTAAACCTTATTATTCTTTTTCCCTTTTATTTGGCAGAGGCTGACCCATTCTGTTGAAACATTGCAATCAAATCATATAGATCAATAAAAGTTGGATCACAAAATTACCTTTAAAGATAGAGCCCTCTGCCGGTCATTGGGACAAAAATACCATTTAGATTCAAGAAGCTCTTTGAAAATACCTTAAAGTAGAAAGATGATTAAAAAGTATCCCCCCCCCCCCCTCCCTCAAACTGTAGACAGTTGAAAGGCTCCAGAACCTGCAGGAGCCAGAAACTACACATTTTTCTTATGTTTTAATGGAGCAGCTGAATGTTGTTTGCCACACACTTTCACAGAGCAGACAAGGTTGAATAACTTAAGCAAAATAATAAAATGACAAAATGACGCTCAGAGTCGATGATGCACATCTTCGTGAAATCGTCGCCACTGGCTTTGAGCTTTTAATATGAGTTTAAGGGAGCATCTGTCTCCAGCAGCATTATTATCAATCAGGCTTTACTGTCTGAAACGTACTTGCCCCCAGTAACATACAGCAAACTGAGAACTATTAAATGCACATTAAGCTTTGCTTTTTTCATACCAAGCAAATCCAACCATTACACATTACACTAGTAGCTGCTGCTAAAGAGACGTTTCTAGGGGAATCATTTTTTTGTTATTATTTGGAAGTGGAGCCCTCGACTAAATGAGTGGAACATTTCCACCTCTTATTACAGGGAGTCTGTGTGTGTCGATGTGATTCAGGTGGATTACACCTGTGACGAATTTCACAGAGGAGGATTAGGAATTCAAACTGAAAGATTGTGCTATATCCCGGAGAGACCGACTTCAATTCGCAGAGCATCAGCGTTGTGTTGGGGGATAGGATTTATTCCAGCATATTAATGACCCTCTATAATTCGGATTTAGAGCATTTTCCATGTTTCTCTTCAAAGTTATCTTGTTACCAGTGTCTGCTTAGGGAGACGCCTCACTGGAAAAATGTGTGTACCCAGTATAAACCCTGAGATTGAGTCTCTTTGCCAGGCTGCTGCTGCTGCTGCTCTTCTTCTGGTAATATTTGGACCTTTAACAATTTCTTTTGAGGATTTTTTAGACCGGCACCATACATTTACTGACGGACACCTGTACACCTGCTTTTTCATGCAATTTTCCAGTCACACAATCATATGGCAACACTGTAGTGCATGAAATCATCCAGGTACAGGTCTGGAGTTCAGTTAATGTCCACATTTAACATCAGAATGGGTCAGAATCTGACTTCAACAACATGAATGGACCCAAACTGACTCTTGTCAATAGTTCAAAGTGTACTGGTTGAGTAATTGTGTGCGATGTGGATTTAGCCCCTTAAATACCAATCTATCATGGTGTTAACGCCATGGTTCATCTGAGTGATGCTGCTGATCATGTGCGTCCCTTTATTGCCAGTTTACAATCTTCTAATGGCTAATTCCAGCACGGCAATCCATCATGTCTAAAGCTTGTTTCATGATCATGTCAATGGGCTCAACAGCACCAAGTACAAAGTGGCATCAGGCACCAAGCAGATTCAGCTAGTTCTTTGCTAGTTTTAGATGAACATAGTGTGGGTGGTTCTTAAACTGAGATGTGGTCAGGCACAGAGTTATCTTGAGGGAGTGCAAAGCGATTGCATCATTAGCCTGATCTGAAGTCAGTGGTGCAGTATTTCACTGTTATTTTAAGGGGCACATTATTGTGATGATAAAATGCACCTGCATAGACAGATTCACAATGCATTCACACACACACACTGATGTCACACACTCACTGATGATGGTCTGCTCGTGTGCTTTCAGAATCAGAATCAGGTTTATTGGCCAAGTAAGTTTTCACAAACAGGGAATTTGACTCGGTAAAGTGGCTCTCAGGTGCTTACACAGAATACACATCACAAAAACAATCATAACAAAACAAAACAATACAACAGTCCGAACAGTGCGACGGTCTAAGAAAAGAAGTGCAGGTGTGCATATTACAATTATCCAGTGAGAGTGAAATAAGTAAACATAATTAAATATAATTAAAATATATATTATATATAATATAATATAATTCCGGGAGTAACTGTACAGTGGTTATTATAAGGATCCAGAGTTATTGCACAGTGCCAGAGTGGGTTGACTGTTCAGTAGTGAGACGGCGAGGGGGAAGAAACTGTTTTTGTGTCTGGTGGTTTTGGTGACCAGCGATCTGTAGCGCCTTTCACTTTGCACATTAACAGATCTGTTCACTCTGCAGAGAAGCGTGTCTGTCTTACTGCTCTTACACCCTAAACACACCCACGGGTAATTAAGAAACTTAACTTACACCCTAAATGTATTTACACCATGCACTTAAGACCAAAGGCTTGACAGCATCAATACTTGACCCGAGCACGAGGGGTGCCAACCGGCTGAGCTGGGTTCGGAAAAAAACATCATTTGGATGCTCTGTTTGTTTACATGTCTCTAATCAGGATAACTAGCATTAACCAGTTAGCGACAATGTGTTAGAGGTGTAGGAATTAAATCAAATAGATCCCTCTAAGTTCAGTGAAATTGAATATTGTCACCAGATGTAAGTTCAGTGACTCAAACGCATTTAGGGTGTAATTTGAACTGGAGATTTGTAGCATGAATGTAAAGCCAACAACTGCAGCAGTGACGTGATAGTCATGTCAACACGGAGCAGAATCTCAAACAACTTGTTGAGTCCATGCCACAAGGAATTGAGGCTGCGTGTTGTTCCTAACTACATGTGTCTGTCTTCCCTCTCTGTCAGGGGAGGAGTCTTCCTGTGGCTCTACTCTCGACACCTCTATGAACTGGATCAGTGAAGAGTAGAGCGCCGCCACCGCCGCAGTTTTACTACAGCCGTCTTTATACCAACAAAGAAGTCGTCATATTCTGCATAACTTGCAGTCAGATTAATGTTATATGCCAAAGAGTATTACTGTAAAGGTTTGTTTAACCTGCACTGAGTTTCTGCTATATATTTAAATACATATATATTTTTACTTATTTATTTTTTATTTATCAAAGCACTTTTTGGGACAACCACTCATTAACAGATAGGGGGGAAAGTCCCTTTTGAATGAATTGAAGTTTCGCCACACAATGTCGCTCACTGTACTGGAGTTCTGTTGTGTGTGTGTTTGTAATGTTTGTGTTCCGCTTAAATTATACAACACTGTCTATTGAGTTTTCAATAAAAGGTTGAACTGGAATGAGTCTTTTTGAGATTTGTTAGTAAACACATACACTGATGGCTCAACATTTGTTTTATTTTACAGATTATTTACAGTAGGGATAGAATATTAAATCTTTTTCATCCAGGATTCCTAAAAGGGAGAGCAGCTACTGACCACACTTCCTCAGTTTCACCAGGAACGCTGAAAATAGACAAGTAGACTATGATCATTTATGTGCGTCATCATCATTTATAACTCTTTACATTAGGACTTGGAAGTGTTATATCATCTGACCTGTGTGGCTTAATTGTACAGGGTGAGGTCTGGCGATATAAGGAACACTCCCGAAGGCTGGATGTCCATCTGTGAACAACTCTTCTGTAATATCAGTAAAATGTCCAATTTAAGAAATGTTAAAAAACATCAGGGTCCACATCAAAAAACGACACATCTGCTGTATTCTCTTTAAGTCACCTTTGTCAGGTTCATCTGTCGCCTCCTCTTCCTCCTCCTCGCCGTGCTCTTCATCCAGGGGCGGAGGTTTCCTGGTGCAGAACTGGCCATTTTTCTGCATAGCCGGGGCCACCAGCCAGTGTCGCACTGGAACCTCCATGATGTGTTCACACAGCAATGGGAGCTGCATACAGCGGAGGCCTTCCAGCAGGTCAATAACCTGTGTTATGCTGGGTTATAGGGGCAGAGTCAGGAAACAGGTAAATGTCTTTCTGTTACTGCAGATGTGAGACAATTAGCAACTAAAATGAACAATTATAATGTGTTCATTTGGCTTTTATTTTTAAACAGGAATCAATTAAATGTATATTAATAAAATGTAACACAGTTATGCTGTTTAAATCTGGTTGAAACTACAACTATGTTAATACTGTAAGGACTGAATATGTATTAAGAATATATGGGAGTGGTTTGAAGACTAAGAGGACATTAAACTCATATTAAAAAGTGGGAGACTCCTTTGGTTATTTCTTTTAAAAAGAAATCAATGCGATCACTCTTATGAGCCTGGGCCTAGATTCCACATTCTTTAAAAGAGCAAAGCACAGAGGACATATCAAATTGGATCAATAGAAATCACATATGGTAATGTCCATGTACTTTACTTTCTTGTTCATATTTCTACTCTGACAGCTCGAGTTTAAATCTACCTATAAAATAAGGAGATCTGTGGTATCAATCTACTCTGCCAACTCACAGGAGGAAAGCTATTAAGTGTATCTCTTAAGATACTAAACTGTTTCTTAAAGGAACTTTCAAGAACTACCTCACGCAAGACGTGACTGCACTTTTTTTACAGCTCCGTGTCTTCCATCTTTTTTAAGCTCTATTCTTAGACCTGAAGTAAGACATGATGATATACACACTTGGCGAGGTAGATGGCACACACAACTCCAGGGTACAGATGTGGAATCACAGTGGGTAAAACCAGGTGAGGGTTCACCAGGTCCAGAGCAACCTGCAACCGACATCAGCTGAGTCAGGGTCATTTCACGTAAATCCCACAGTTCATGCAATGCTCTAAAGTTGATTACAAATCTGTAAACATTCTGACCGCGTGGAACGCCTGACCAGCGAGCAGCGAGGAGGCCGTGCAGAGGTCAGCGATGTGAAACTGGACATTGTCGGGCCACTCCTCCCCCCGACGCAGGCACCATGATGTCCGCCAGCGTTTGTAGTTTGTTACGGCTCTCTTATGGTGGTCCTCCCTGACCTCCACACTCAGCACGCTGCCCTTAGAACCAACTGGGGGAAACAAGAGCAAACTGTGATCCGATCCATCCTGTACACTCCACACAGACGTAGAATATGCTCCACATCCAGCAGCCTGACTGTGATCACCTTTTAGTGGATGTGACAGTTAGTCAGCAGGAAACCACAACTTCAGATATTGTGACCTTTCACCTCAACCACTTGTCTTCATCACATATACCTAGTGATGAATTGTAAAAAAGGTGCTTTTGGAACTATAGAACTGCTAAAGCACAGCTGTTTTGTCACAAATTTTGTTATCCTTTCATTTACGCATCCATTCAATTTTGTATTATATTACATTATTATTAAATTTAAACAACCTTTAGTGAAACAACTCCATTTATGGCTGTGATCCCAAATATTCTGAAACAAAGTATTTGTCATTCTCTGCCCATCGAGAATTTAAAACAAGATATTTTAATCAGGAACAAAAATTTGTCCTGACAGTTGAAAGAACAATATTTTGACATTTATCATGATATACCGATATAATATCAGTACACTCTTTCGGGCTGTATCTCCCTGACCTAACCTAACTATAAAATACGTTTCTCTTTCAGGGAACACAAAAACATCCTGGAAACATGAAACTTTCACTGTAATGCGTCAACCTCTTAAGGTGCTACCACTTTAATGGTGGACAGACACAAACAGATGGTTTAGCGAACACAGACCTGCTCTGGACAGAAACAGAGACATGGCCCCTGATCCAGAGCCTGACTCCAGCACCCTGTCTCCCTCTGTGACGTCCATCATCAGCTGCATGGCGGTTGCATCCTAGCGGAAACAAGGAAGTTCAAATATTCCAACAGTGTCTTTGAGAGGAGCATTTTATTCGTGCAAACCCTGAAAAGACACAGAAAATGGCGTGCATTTTGTTAAAGACGACAAAAATACCTTTGGGTAGGCGATGGCAGGCCCCCTCCTCATATACAGCACATAATCCTCCAGAGTGGCCCGCCGAATGAGGAAGGGAACGCCCAGGCTTGACTTCAGGAACCGACCTGCAGGCTGCCCGACTATGTCATCGTGCGGGACGAACCCCCAGCTGCTGTGCAGGCGACTCCCAGTCTGAAGATTGAACATCTTCCTGAACTCCACCCAACCTTTCTTGTAATACTCGGCGACGAGCAGCTCCCCGGACACAAGCATCTTCTCCCCCGGGAGAGAGGCTGGCGTGCACCTCTCTGAAGGGTTTGGTTCTGCGGCGGCGCCAGATGCATGATGGTCATCTGATCCATCCTCTCTAGGTTCCGTCTCAGGATGTCCACTCTGCTCTTGTGGGCAGTGTGTGAGTGACGCCGGTGTGTTGGAGGTGTCCTCAGCTCCCTTCTGGTTCTGCTCTCTCAGCTGCTGAACCTCCAGGCTCAGATCCTCCTGAGGCAGCAGACTGCTGATCCTCTCCAGAGGGGACAGGGCTCTCCTCCTGCCCAGCAGCGCTTGTCTGGGTGTCAGCCTGGTGCTGGGGCCTGAAGGGTCTGAGTCCTCGCTCTCCTTCTCGTTATGTTTCACAGAACCAGTTAAAAAAGTTCTGATCCCACTTCTACTTTTAGTGAGTTTAACCAGTGAGTCCCTGTGTCTGACATGTCTCTGACTGCCTGTGCAAACTCTCACCAGTCTGTGCACCAACAGAAATCCAGCACTGGGCATTTGTAGAGTCATAACTCCGGATTATGACAGAATGTATAAAGTAAAGAAAATGTCCTGAGATCCCGTTCAGAGAAATAAACCTAAAAAGCAGCTTCCGTTATTATAATCGAGATGTATTCCGCATTAACAAACAGCTCAACTAAACACAGGAGCTTACCATGGAGAAAGTTCACCTGCTGCTCTTACAGTGTGGTCATGTTCCTCTCATGGGTCTGCAGCTCGGACAGACCATAGACTGTATGATGCAGACAGAAGGTCACCATGCTGGAAAACACACGCGAACCGCGTCATCACTGAGCGACATATGTAGTGCATTGAGTCTTCCAGCAGAGGGAGATATTACAACTATGTTATACACACTGCATTAAACAGATGTACCGCCTGTATAAAAATCAATATATATGTGTTTGCATGCAGAATATATCAATATAATTGTATGTATTGTATGTAACAAATTAATTCCCCTACTGATTAACGCATTCACTCACTCAACCACCCACTCACTAACAAACAAACTAATTCACCCACCTACTAACACTTCCCGTCACTCACTCACCCACTTAATAACTAACAAACGAATTAACTAACTCACTCACTCACTAACCAACAAACTAACTCACTAACTCAACCCATATAAACAGGTTTGAAGTTGTTGTCTTTGCTGCGTTCACGTGCTATCAAAAGCTGTGCGTACATTCAATGCGCACCTTTCCAATCCATTGAGAAGTGATTTAGATGTAAATACATCGCCTATTCAAATAATTAATTCATGATTGAGTTCTGTCTGTAGTTATTGTCTAATACCTCGTATTACTTTTGTACATATCGTTTTCACCCGTCCTTAAATGTAATATTTACAGCTAGATCCGGTTGTTACGAGGGACCATGAAGCTGCTCGTTGTGCTGCAGCAGCCAATGGGAGCGAGCCTGCGCTGGCGCGCTAGTGCGCATGTGCACACGGAGCCGCACGTGGTTCGGTGTAAACGCGACACGCAGACGCACGCAGCGCTTCACAAATGGCGGCCGACGCTGGCATGTCTCCGCTGCAGCTACCTTGTGCGTTCTCGCCCAAATCGCGGCAATACTTAGCGTTGTGTGCCCAAGATGGCAGACTGCGCATCTGGAGCACGGACAGTAAAACGCTCCACCAAGAGTACGTGCCTTCAGCCCACCTGAGTGCCACTTGTACCTGCATAGCCTGGGGACCATGCCGGACAGCCAAGGTATGTGAGGCGGAGGGCTGCCCCGCTGTTAGCATCAGGAGCTAGTGAGGCCTGTGGGGCGGCGTGAGCGGTTTCTGTTTAAAACAAAGAGGCCACAAAGATGTCGCTGTTTTTTAAGAGAACGTGCACTCGAGGTCTGAACCTCTATGCTGTGTGTCGGTACGGGCGCAGCCATGTGTCAGACACTCTCGGAGATAGCGGCGTTGCCACGTTAGCCGCTAGCTAGCTCAAACCAGCTGCGCAGGACGCACATGTTGCTCCCACATGGTAAACCGAGAAATCACGGACAACGTCCCACCTTTAGTTTTCTGGTGGAACAACCTGTACTGACAGTTTAGTGCAAACACATACATTGGAAAATGTGTTTACTTATCTTTCAAAGCCGTAATTGCTAAGAATAAAGAAGTTCTTTAAGTTAGCATTAGCTCGCTAGAGCTTCAGCAGCGTGTGCCTCCATGACACCCGAGGAAGGAAAGGCTCAGAAAGTTTCACCTCGGTTTATCTCCTGTCAGATTGTTCAGATGTAAACATCAGTTAGGGGGTTCGGCTTATAAGTGAAATTAAACCTATAACCTTGCGTGTATTTCTGTTAACGATCTGTAAATCTTTTACATTAATAGTCCGTATGATTATCACATTCTCATATGACTATGATTCAGACAAAGTTTTTTCCTTTAACTGCTGCCAATGTGTTGGATTAGACTTCAAACCAGTTCCTCTCAATATCATCAGAATTACAATTAAGTCTCCAATTGTTCAAACCTGTTATTACAGATGTCATGGTTATTCATTTTAAGAGTGTCATTTCAATGTGTCTGTTTCAGGAGGGGCCAACGAGGAAGAAGAGGAAATCGGAGGCTGTGCAGGTGGAGGAGAAGGCTGACCTGTTGGCAATGGGCACAGCAGCCGGTACAGTGCTTATCTACAGTGCAACCAAGGGAGCACTGCACTGTACCCTGGTGAGTTGCACTGATTTGTATGATATCTTGTACCATGTCCAACAGAGGTGAAATAAAAAAGATCCTACACGATCAAGTTATCTTTTCTGAATGTGATGTGTTCATAGTCATCAGAGAACCTGTAAATTATAGATGTATTTCTTTGTTGGACAAAGAATCCTGAAGCTGAAATTCATCCACACTATTTTCACTGAGCTGATGATTCTGTGAAACTGCCATACATGATCATTTTTTAGGCTGTAGTTACTGTTCGGGCTGTGACTAACATTAATTGGGGTTTCCAGTAGAGTGAGGATTCAATATTAGGGACTGGCAAGATGTTAACCGCAGTTTCCTGGTGATCCTCCAAACCTTTCTAGTTTTCTCAACTTTTAGAAGCCGAGCACAGATAAGAACGTTTTTCAAACGTGTTACTTTTTGACATGTTTTGAATTATGTCAGTGTCCGTGTCAATTATGGTAATATTAGGAGAGAGCTGGCTCGTTTGAACTTATAGACCAGTATGTATTTTTTATTAAACTATATTTAATATATATTACTGAATCATCCTCAGTGGGCTCCTCCTTTTCAAAACAAATGGACCAGGAAATGGAAAGTGATAAAAAAATAAACTGAATAAAGCAGTTTCACTTTATAAATCATTGTTTCTCTAATGCTGTTTGATGGACACGGGGCATCAAGAGGAGCTGCTGGCGGATAATGAAGCTGCTCAGCTTTCTTCTCGCTGCTTTGCCTGATTTTTGGTTCTGGTTCCCTTAGTTTTCTTCACTCAGGAGATTTTCATTTTGATCCAAATTATCCACAGAGGTCTCCCCTGCTTCAAAACAAACAGACCAAGTAATTATAAGTTTAAAAATTATGATTAAAGGACTTTCAGGTTATGGAAAATCAGGAAGGGCTGTTGGTTCAGTTAGTTTCTCTACGATCCAGGCGTACGTTGACTAAAATCCTTTATCCCAGTAAAAGTTATCAAAAACTGACAATGACGTGACTTGAAACTTTTGCAATGTAGTCTAATGGAGACGTTTGAATGTTCAGCCAACAGCACAGGTATATAAAAAAACATATATGGTAGGGCCGAGCGATAATATGATAAGATAATTATCCCAATATAACTTCTCCTCGATAGAAATATAAGACTTGGTCAAAACAACGTCGATAGAATTCATCCATCCATGAGAATATTGCTGCTCCGAACCAATCATGTGGCTGGATTAAAGAGAGCCACATCATGTTAGGTTGACACACACAGCACAGAGTGTAGGACTAGCAGACACGCAGGGCTTAATGTTTGAGCTCCTTCGTAGAGGTGAACGACATTGCAGCGATGCAGAGACAGAATGTAATCAATGCATGTCTTCCTCTACGTTCATTCAGGACTGGCGCACATTAAAGATCCACTCGTCCTGTGTCAGAATCTCTGTTGGAGTCTGCTTCCTCCTCACTGCACCGCCGACCTGTGCTCACTTTACACTACAAAACAAAAATAAACACTGTACAGTACTGAGGCCCGTAATCAGGATTATGATTTGACCACCAATAATAACTAAATACGTGTATCAGTTTGTGTGAAGCGGGACAGAGACGTGCGCACACTTCTGCAGACATTAGACATTCCTCCCGCAGATTATGCCGCAACGCTGTGTTTTACGTTCATTGTTGCAGAAGAAACGACGCCCTAACATAAATATGACTTCTGATTAGAAAACATCAGAGGAGCAGGGTCACTTGTTGACCTGCGCAGAGTAATGCGCCACTGATTTGATTGATATCTCATGTGTTGATATCGACTATGAAAAAAATGATAGGGATATATTTTTCTCCATATTACCCAGCCCTATCTGAAAGTATTAAAAGTAGGTAAACACTGTAATATCATAACATCAAAAGTCAGCCACAAACTACAGCCTCTAAAATATCCATAAACTGCCGTCAACACCTCAGACAAGCAGTAACTTACATTAACAAATTTTCTGGGCCAAACCGTGGACTGTTCTGCAATAACTAGGTGATACATTACCAGTACTTGAAGCCTTTACTGTTGAATGATGGGACAATTTGTTTTGCCACTGCTAACTCTGATCTGTCTCTGCCAGGATGGAGGCCATAGTGGAGGAGTGAATTGTGTCCATTGGCACCCTGAAGACAGTTTATTATACAGCGGCTCAGATGATTCAAACATTATCGAGTGGGATCTGCAGACGGGCAAGATGCGAAGGTCAGTATCAACTTAAGTGTTTTTTGTTTTTTATCGGCATTGACGAGAATAGAGGTGACTCCTGATTACATCTGGATTACTTTTAATAACTGACCAAATAACACATTGATCTTGAGTCACATTGTTTTGCTTAAAATCTAAATGGGGAATGTTCTTTCATTTGTTTTTAAAGAGGAACATTATATGGTCTCTATAGAGCTTTAGAAGGCTATAGAGTATACTGAGAATGGGGAGTAATAAAAATTTCAATATAAATACATAAACTGTCATAAGCGTTTAGTAACAGCAGCATCTTAGGAATAGATTTACCATCAGTTGGTTATTTTCTTTTTTTTACCACTCTAGAAATCCTTTTGTAAGTTGAGCTCAGTGGACTGTTTGGTGGCTGCAAGGAATGTTTGCTCTCCCACCTGATTTTGACTGAGCTGTTTGCTTTAGGTTTCCACTCAATTTCAGCTTGCAAATGTACAATGTGTTAGAAACTGCCGGCTGCTTTGTGTGAGTTTATGCTGCCCTGCAGTTCACTCATTCATAACACTCCTATACATGAATATCAGACATTCTGAAGGGATTAATCTGTCTCGTGAAAAGTGAGCTCATGTCCTTTCTAACGTACCTTAAAAAAAAGTAAAATACTCTTGTTCAGTATGGTTGGGTATCGTTAGGCATTTTATTGATTCTGATCGATTCCGGTTCTTATCGATTGCCCATTCCGAAATTGTAACAAAAAAATTAAGTCACACTTAACAATTTATTGCAGCTTATTTTAGCCACATTAGCCATGCATGCTAGGTCGCGTCTAAACAAATGGTAGGTGGTGACTTGACTTACTGCATAAGGAAGCTCCTGCTGATTAGTTGACATGCATTTCTTAGTAGAGGTAGAGTAAAATGTCTGTGTGGACTTAAGGAGAAACTCCGGACCCAGTTCTCTGGAGTTGCTCAGGAGGAAATGTCTGGAAACGGCTTTGGTCAGTTTCAGGGTTTGCACAGCTCTGAGAACGGCACGTCCCAAGAATAAAGTCCCACAAGTCATTGACTGAGTTCACTTATTCTTTCACTGTTAAATATGTAGTTTAATCTGAAAAAAAGCAATACCTCTACTAGAGGGCAGGGCATAGTTGCTTTTCTGATAACGACAAACATGGTAACAGTGGAGTTTTGATAATGAACCTTTTAAAAAGTAGTGTCTATTTGCCCCTTTGCCCTGGAAAATGTAGATACAAAATCTCTACTTAAAGTTCCGCCAGTGTTGAAATGCAGATTACAAACTGAAGAATCAGGCTGTTTCTGCCTTTATCACAAGTAAGAGTAGCTTCCAGTTGATAACATTTTGCATCTTTTATTTAGCGCCTTTCAATGGGCCCAAGAATGCATTATATAAGTCGGTGAGGATAATTGGTCAATATAGTTTTTTTCTCATTGCTGCAATTTTCTGCTGCTTTCAGGTGTTCTATGTGTTGGAAGAATGGTCCCCATTATCCAAAGTAGTTAGTAGAAGTCTCAGCTTTTTCTATAATGGTCTTATGTAAGTAGACAGCTCTAACACTGGTGTTAGCACTTCACACAATGTGCAAGGTGTGAACAGCACCAAAAAGCCATCGTAAAAAGCTGTACCATTGTGCGTTTATCGCTGTATTTCACTGGTGGCTGATACAGTAGCTGCACAGCCAGTTGGTACAGTCATGACCTCTCATGCCCACCATAAATCCTCAATTGATGCCCTGTAAAGCCCATTCCTTGTCCACAAAATGCTTTTGGGGAGCGCTGAGTGCCCAGTACATCTCCTGCTTCTGTCAGGTGGAGTGTAACAGTAAACTGCTGAATAGAGCTGTAAAATCGTAGGTAAAAATACAGGGATGGGGAAACACAATAGAGGAAGTACGTTGGGAGGTTGGCTGTAATAAAGCAGGCTCCTGGTCCTGTAGAATGTGAAAAACATAGGTTTATAGTCTCTTTTATTTTTCATATATATAAAATGGATAAACCTCTGTACCAACTTCTGGCTGTCTCTTCATCGTTGACACAGCAAGTGGAAGGCAGACCGTGCAGCAGTGACCAGTCTGTGTGTGAGTCACGATGGGAAGCTGCTGCTTTCAGCTGGACAGACGATCAAGATGTGGGACCTGGACACCAAGGAGCTTTACAGGGTAAGTCAAGTTGCTTTGACATTTATATTTGTTCCTTCCGATCAATTTCAGCTTCTGTTGTCATAAAAATAGGAACGATGGAAGCTGCAATCTTGACATAAGTGCTACTAAATTACAGTTTCAACAGCACCTTTGTGTAACTGCAGAGCGATGATGGGCAATATAAACTACGTGTTGCTCCGAACCCTCTTAAAGCAGGAGTGACTCAACTGTCCATCTGTCTTTATTCTTGTTTCTGTGCAGACATTCACAGGCCACTCCACAGCTGTGACGACCCTGCGCTTTGCCACCACACGACCCCCCGACAGCAACGGCCTCTATTTTCTGTCTGGTGCTGCCCACGATCGGCTGCTCAGTGTATGGTGAGTACTCATCTGGAGTTGCTGATGACGCATTGTCTCGTCAAGGGTTGCGTTGCTGTTTGGCCACATTAAGTTGACGACACTTAGATTGTTGTTGAAATAAAACATTGTTCTCGCACTGCAGGCAAGTACGAGAGGACGGAAAGGACAAGAACTCGGTGGTGTCGTTCACGATGACGGACGAGCCACAGCACATAGATCTTGTCCCTTCTAACAGCAAGGAAGAGGTCAGAGAGGAGACATGTGTAACTGGTTATTAGAAGTGTAACTTTGCCTGTAGTTGTACTGAAATGTTAAGCTAAGAATCGACTTAGTGCAGTCTGATTTGACATATGAAAATGTTTTTGAACCCTGTGTGTGTGTCTAGTGTGACTTTGTAGAAAATGAAAGACATGTTTAGCTTTAAAATAAAAGTCTCATAGGGACATCTGTTTGAATCACCTTTGGACTATGTGCAGATGTTAATGTGTGTGGTTTTTCGTTTGGACAGGCGGTGAGGCTGGCGGTGGTGTGCAAGGATGGACAGTTGCATCTCTTTGAGCACTTTTTAAATGGGTAAGTCCTTCAAATACTGAATGCTTCCAGTGGAGAGTAACAAGACCAAAGCAATTGCACACTGTCCTGTTGAAGAGTGTCTGTTTCCTCCTTACGTTTAGGTTTGTGTTCTAGTGTGTGTCTGTACCTAACACCTCTGCATGCCTTCAGTTATACCTCATCTACTGACCTGCACAGTTTAAACTGCTGTTTAGATATACAGGTCCTCCATCGAGTCTTAGAGTAATTTTCATATTTGTTCACACTCAACGTTGGTGTGTTTGCTCCGTAATGGCTGCTAGGGGACACTGCACCACCAGCAAATGACGCTCAATCTGATGAGAAATATTCCCTTCACCAACAAACCAGTGATTCTAAATTGTGTTGTGCGTTATGTGAAATTCTCTTGTTGCATATTAATTTACAACACAGAAATTTGAATCAGCATTGTACACTTCCTGTGGTCATGGCTCATATCAACATCTGTCCCCATAGACCCTGCAAGAAGCCCTTGTCGCCCTTATGTACGGTGCAGATGTCAGACACAAAGGACTCACCGGTGCCCATCCCCCTGCTGGCAGCAGCACTCGGAGCTGATAGCCGGTCTGTGCTGCTGGCCTATGGCAACCACCTTCAGCCTGTGATGGAGAGAGCAGTGAGTACACAGAAGGCTGTGAAAGTAAACCTGTGCCGTGTGTTTATGCACGCTAACCACCTGTGTATACATAAAAGGATATACTATACTCATAGGAGGATGCAAGTGTAAAACTAAAGTGACAAATATATACTGTAGGACTCTGTATGTTTAATAATTTTTCCTGAGATGAGTAAGCAAAATGGGCAAGTAGTAGATGTGTAGAGGAAATGAATTGAATAGGGAGCTTAGACGCTTGTTTAAGTCTTGTGATGTGTGCAGTCCTGCTCCTGTCTGAAACACAGTAGGTCTGGTTTATGGTTGTGGTCGGTAATGATCTTGACAATGGTAGTATCTTAAAATCTTTGACTCATTATCATGTAAAAACTGCAATGTAAATGTATTTGTTTGTTGAGAACCTAATTACTTTTACAAGGCAACAGCCTATCTCGTCTGATCACCATTAGGTGATACGGACAGTATTTTCAATCTCTTGGTGTAGACAGCAGAGATCTGGTTCTTTTATCGCATTAGCAACGTCTCTCCACATAAAACACCAACAGTGATACTTTTTGTAGGTGTTTTTGGTTCAGTTGACATTTATGTTGATTTCTGTAAACAGGTCAATGTGTTTCACCTCTTTTGATCTTCACATGGATGGTTAACCTGCGGGCTACCAAAGCCGGCTCAAACTAGAACCAGCATTTTAGGTGTTGGATTATGTTTTGTCATTCTTAAGTACCTACCCACTTGCTGATTATCCCCCCCCCCCCTTTAGTAACTTCATAGGACTCTTGTTCTTGTCAGCCTTGAAGCATCTGTGTTGATCAGACTCTGGATTCACGTCTTTCCACCTTTTACAGGAGATTAACACATCAGAGAGACATGTGTGTTTGACCCGGGATGTTCAGACCCACCTCGCCCTTTCCATGGAAACCATCGTTTCTAAGGTAACACCTGGTTTTCTTATATACCGTAGAAGTCGAGACTAACATCGTCTCAGCTGGTTATTTAAACATTATATGGTGATCCATGATCACTGCTGAAATATTCAAATTGTACCTTAAATAAAAATGTCCCTTTCAGGTTAAAACCCCGATTGTCAATGCCAAGAGCAAAGTGTTGGTCCCAGGGCTTCCTGGTCACCAAGCCCCAGTAAAGGGAACCACACAGGGATCAGAGAAGAGGAAAAAGAACTCTGACACCAAAGAGGTAAGATCAGGGTCAGTGGTGAAAGCACCACTCTGTAGCTAATGTCATCTTTCTCTCTTTCATTCTTTGACCCAAAACACTTTTTTGGGAATCTCCTGCTGCATTGTTCATATTTGGAAGTCCGACTCTAGATAAAGTCTTTCTCTGGAGTTCTTGTCTTAACACAGCCGATGTTGTCACTACACATTCCATTAAAAACTTTAAAATATTGAACCGTAGAACCTGAGTAATATAGATAAATCTAGCACTTGAATTGAGCTAATTCCTTTTGACTTTTCTTTCTTTTAGATGTCAATAGCAGAGCGACTTGGTGAAATCGATCTGTCAGTCTCCTCTGAGAAGGGAGCTCCTAAAGGGACGGCCTCTTTACTGACTGACAACTTTGCAGTGCTGCTGGTGCAGGGCCTGGAGAGCAACGACGCCAACATCCTAAATGTGAGTTCTCCTCTCACAGCCCAGCATCTGAAATTAAACATTCAGTCTAGTTTGGTTTTTCATCCGAGTTTGTTTTGCCAGCGGACTCAGCTCATTTTCTATTCAAAGACTTAAAAGCTAAATGTTTTATTTTTGTCATTAGAATGTTATCTCAAACCCAACTCATTTATCAAAGGAAGTCTAAATGTTAAGGGGCAAACGTTTCTACAGTCAAACAAGTTGGTATGAAACGTCCTGAATATTGATGTGTACTCGGTGTAAACCTCTGCAATAACTTTGTCGCATCTTTATAACCTTTTTTCTTTTTTTGGTCCTGTGCAGAAAGTATTCCAAACTCGCAAAGACATGGTAATAAAGAAGACGGTTGCTCGGTTACCGCTCCCAGCTGTTTTACCATTGGTGGAAGAGGTGAGTGTTGGTCTCTGAGACAGCAGTCTGCTCTGGTCTTTTGTCACACTATCAGGATTTCGAAGTTAAGTTGTGTTGCCTCTTGTTGTTGTAGTTTAATTCATCCTTTTTTATTTCCTCCGCTGTAGATCACAAAGAGGCTCCAGGGGCATCCATTTATGTAAGTGAAAACTTAACAATCACCTTATAATTGGTCTACGCTCAGCGTTTCTTCACATTAAAGACTGTAGACGATACAGATAATGATGTTTGTTCTGCTCTTACTTTTCACCTGATTTTCACCTAGGTTCAGTCTATAGCTAAAATAGTTAAGTTGAGTTCTAGTCTCAATTCCACCATTGAATCTGTAATTTAAATTTTACATTTGAAGTCATATTTGTGTACAATGCATGTGTGATCACAAATGTCTGAGTGAGAGGCGCCACAGTTTTTGCGGAATTACTGCTGAACTAACGGCCCTCCAAGTATAAAGTCACTAGAAAATCAGGAGACTTCGTTGTGAACCCAGCAACGTGTGCGGTGGTTAACAACATTTCCAACTCGCGACAGATGCAGAAATAAAAAATATATACCAGTTTTAGAAATGGTGTCGTACACATTGGGGCTGCACAACTGTTTAAACTGTGACAAAAAGTATGTGACATGCATTCACACTCTGCAATGTGATATCAGTTAGAGCCCTTCTGCCCTAGGTAATAAATGAAAGATATCTCCTGATGTATGCGGAGGATCTGCTGCTGCTGTGAGCGCCTCTGTGTAGATCCCCTCCCGCTGTGTTGTCCATGTGTGAAAAGTAAACTCCGTAGCCAATTCTCCAGATTTTACCCACAGGTCATGTCTAAAAAGGCTTAAGTGATTTACCGGTTTTCCATGACTGAATAATTACCATTGTTGCTGTATATAAACAGTGCCTCGTGGGTAAATGCAATCAAGAAGCTGGTTTCTCTCTTGACAGCATATGCATTATTTCCCTCCAACAGGGCAGCTCTCATGGTACGGTGGCTCAAGGCTGTAATCATGCACCACACATCATACTTGGCATCGGTAAGTCTGTTTCTTTGCCTCTACTATTCATGAAGCCAAAGGCTCCAGTTTGTTGATGTTTGATTTGTGATCGCCTGAAGCCTTCTTCTCTTTTATGGTGCAAATTCAAAATGGAAGTGATTGAGATGAGAACAGACATTGCATTGTACAGTAATACACATGACCTTAATCAAATGGTTCATCTGAAATGAAGTCAAACTGTGTTTCTAATGCTGCCATCTTGTGCATTTGGAGTCAGGGTAACTCCATCGATAGACCCTTGATGAATCACAAGTCGGTTTCAGTTGTCAATCATGGCGTCTTTTTATTCATCAAACAACATTCAGTGTGGTAACCACTATCTGAAATTACCTTTTTGAGATATTAATTTGAACCTTTTTGCCCGGTCCACGTCACATCCACTAACATAGAGGTAGAATTGATAAACAATAATTGAGCAGCAATGGAGATGCTTTGGCTTCCCTTTTGGCAGTTATGGTGTCCATCTTTATGTACAGTCTGTGATCCAATCTTTATGTTGTGATTTGCCCAAAGCATAACACAAAGCTGTTTGAATAAAACACTGCATCTTATTTACACCAACAGTCGTTGCCTCCACCTTACAGCATAGATAAAAGGACTTTGACAGTCTGTACGATGGTGTGACTGCAAGAAAGATATCTCCATAGCCAGTATTTACTAAAAACGTTAATGATATTCATTTTTATAATTTTTTGAAGATAACCCTTTGACCTGTAGCATAGCACGATCAGCCAGCTAACATTTTGATGTTTCAAATGACTTATCCCCTGACCTGTGAAGAGGTACACGCAAACAGAACATTTACAGTTATCGATCTTAACAAGACAATCTCTTTTAGTGACCGCTGCGTTTCCCCTTGTACCTCGCTTCAAGTGGGGACTTGAATGTGTTTGCTATGAAAGCAGTGGTGAGCTGTAGAGATGAGTCCTTGACCATGGTCTCCTCAATCGATTGCTTTCTTTTTTGTGTATTTCCTGCTTCTGAAATGTTTCTACTTGTCTGGAATCCACAGCTGCCAGACCTGGTCACTCAGCTGGGAGTGCTCTATCACATGATCGAGAGCAGAGTGAAGATGTTCCACAAGCTCACAAAGCTGCACGGGAAACTGTATCTCGTCATGACACAGGTGAGTGTCGCCATGTACAGAAAACATGTCCTGTATCTTGAAGAGTTAAAAAACAGATGGACTCTGCGGTGTTGAGGCAGGGGTTGGATGTTACGAATCAAACTCTGCTCCGGATATGCCTGGTGTCCATGCTACTCTAGATCACTGTTGTATAATTGTAAAATTCAGAATTTAACTGCACAACTGCTTACATGTGTAGAAGCCATTATCCACTTGCAGACTTGTGTTTGACTCTTAATGCAACCAGCAGCCAACCCTTTTCTTCATACACTGGCATGTGCATAACCAGTGTAAGAGAATGGTCATGTTAGGTGCGTTAGTATGGGCATGGAGTAAATCTGATGCTAAACCTAATCATTTTAGTTTTAAAACGCTGTGGTATGGATGTTGCCTTAGATGCCCTACTGATGAGGGTTTAGAGTCAGTCACCTGTTGCTGGTTCATCTCATTGTGACTGTGATAGAACAGAGAATCAATACGTTTCTTTGTCAGCTTGGATTTATTTCCAAAGTTGCAGTTAAACTCTCTCCTCTAGACCACATCCTCATTCGCACATTCCTCCCACATGGACAATTATCAGTTCGAGAAATTGCCACGTTGACATTTGTGACCTTGTAGAGAAAGCGCTGGAGCGATCTGCTCATGAAAGTGAACAGCGCTTCTTTCTCCCACGTTTCTGCTACGATCCTCACATCAGCATCACAATAAATTCCGATGACGATGCATTTTACAAGGACAAGACGGATTGAGTCTCAGAAATGGAAAGTTTAGCTCCTGACCTTGATGAGGGGGTAGTGAGTGGGCACTCTGCTTGTGAACACACTGCTTTACTTGAAGGCCCTAACAAACCTAATCCAATAACTGTGTAAACATGCAGCCACTAAGTGGATCAGGTGTGAAGTGAGGACACTGAGGGGGGGCTGAACCTCTGGGTCTTGACAGGGCAGCTGAAACATGAACTACATGGAAGTCACTTCTCCTTTTTGCCTACTGTTCCAATAGTACAACTTTCAGTGTCTGTTAGGAAAATGTAAGGTAATATGCTCTTGTCAAACTAATCATGGCTTCATATGTCTTAATATGTGGGAAGAATAATAATGTGCTCAAATCCAAATCATTGGATCACTAATGCTTGTCTCCCTTTTGACCACTAGGTGGCGACAAATGACAGCAGTAAGACAGTTACAGATGTTGACCGCACAGCGAAGCTGGTGTATGAAGAGGGTAAGTGCTGCTCTTATAGAGTCTACTTTTGTGTTCTGTGCCACTGAATAAAATTCAACTGTAAGTAAACATGGTGCGGTGTATAAGTCAGTGTTCGCTTCCTGACTTCCTTGTTCCTTAAATCCTTCCTATTTGGTGACGTCTCAGTTCCCAAAGCACTTCAAATCGCTTGTGTAGTATATTAACCTGGATGCGTCTCTGATGAGTCAGTGTGGTGAGCGGCAGCGGACGGGAGTAGAGAGATTATCTGGTTTTAACCCGGTAACCGCTCAGTTGCACGTTTCAGAAGCATGGCGGCCTGCCGTGATGCCCTCGACATGCTGTCGTGCAACAGGTCACGATGTCGCTCTGCTGGAACGCATCGTTTCTCTTTTCTTTCTAACTCACTTAGTTTCATGTCGGTTCATCATCACTCGTGCAGGACTTTCGATGATAACCATGTTGAATCAGCAGTGTTTTAGTTTTTTGATGAATGCAATGTTGCCCATCACTCAGCCATTCTTGGCAATGCACCGCACGCAAACATGATTCCTGTTGCCTGGCAACCTGTCGGGCAGTGTTCAGATCCTCCCCCTTTTTGAGCAGGAACAACAAGGCCCCACTCTGTTTATTCTCATTTCTCATTACCTCACTGTAGAAACCGCTTTATTGAGCCACATAGAAAATTGGCTTTCATGAAATAATTAAGCGGCGCCTTGAGTTGCAGCACCTCTGTCAGTGGTCCAGGATGTGAACGCAAAACAAAACACAGTTAAGGGGGAGCTGATGAGCAGGAGGTTGTTGCAGCCCTGTGCGGATGCTGCTGCGCTCTGAGCTTATTACGGCTCCAACACCGGAATCGGACACAGGGCATCAGACCTGTCGCACTAGTTAGTGAGTCCTAGTTTGTCCAGGTTGTGTTGACAGGATGCTAACAATTATTTTACAATCATTAACAATTCTGTAGCATGAGCTGGTGTAATCACAATGCATGGATCTTTCAGAATGTTGGATTAGATTGGGGACTGTGTAAATGTACAGATGTCTCCCAGGGTAGATGTAGATAATAGAGCTGCAAGTTCGTGAATTTTAAATGTGGATAGATACCTTTTGCATAATAATTCAAGTTGACTTGTCTCATCTTCCACTTGTAACTAGGAATGTTTGAAAGCATTTACATTAACAATTTTATTGTTGGTAAAATGGTCTTTTAACATCCATAAACCTGCATCATGCATTTACTTATTTTGGCTGGAGAAAAAGAGTCTGCTCCAAGCAACAGTTCAGACTCTTAAAGATGTGTGGCTCACGTTCCCCTTTATGATATAATACTTACTTTTCATATCCGTGATACTAAGCTCTGCCTCATTTCCCTGTTCAGCAGCATCTGAACTTATTTACAGTGAAGATATTTACTCTGGCTCTGTATCAGTGTCTACTGGTCAGCGTGTCTGCAGCAGATGGCGACCGGCTGACCTAATGGTGCAAATATTCTTAGCAAATCATATTGACATTTCTCCTGCTGCAACACACTAAGTATTGTTGTCATAACCAAATGACCCGGCTCTGGCATTGAGATGCAAATACCTGCAATCCCTCCGCAGGAAATTTATGAACAAGTAAAGGCACCGCTTTCTCTGTTGCTTCATTTTCTCTATCTCTTAGTGTTGGGATTGTTTCCAGGTATTAATGTAATCCAAACAGTTTTGCAGCTTCAGCTGATGGATTTGTTTTTCTTTGTTTGCCCGTCACAGAATCATCAGATGAAGATGAGGCCTCTGGTGATGAAGGTCTTCCTGATGAAGACTCTGATGTAAGTATGATACAGTCAGAAAAAGGTTGTGTATCGTTTGGGTTTTTGTCCCTCATACCTTGGGAGGGGGGGGATCTCCATGTTGGGTCAACGTGGTGATGGCTTAGTCATTGTTGATGGAAGTATTGTGACTACTGAGTAATGTTTTCACTGAGGTGCTCATTTTTCGCTTTCTTGTGTCAGAACTGGGAGGAGGAGGAGGAGGAAGCAAAGGAGGAGAAGATGGAAGAAGACCAGGAAGAACAAGCAGCAGATGAGGAAGATGAGAATCCGGACAGCAGAACTGAATCCAAAGCTAACGGAGAGGAAGACATGGAGAACGAGAGCGAAGAAGAATGAACACCAATCACAAAAATATGGACCTGAAAGAGTTATATAAACTTTCATTTTATTTTCCTGCTTTTGATTTTATTATCAGAAAAGAGTCTGGTTTTACAAAATCATGGGGCCCCTTGTTGAAACGCGGGCAGGTCAGTGACGTCCTGCTCCCGGTCTGTCCTTCTCCCCATCTGATGAACAGATGCTACATTTCAGGGAGGAGAGCCAAACTGATGCATGTTCTCCTCCTGCTCTGTCAGATCAAGTCTGTGTACCAACTCTGCAACCTGAGTTCTTTTGGTGGTGTTCCAGTTTGCCTTTCACTGCAGACTGCATTCCAAATGCAATGTTATATATTGAATAGTATTAGAACATTGTATATCCCTGCATAATGGTAGACGAGACAGCGCTCTGTCTCTAATTGGTTTATTCTAACCCGTCTCTGTGAGTGATCTGGAACGCTTGAGCTCAGGTGTGGAGTCGGTATGCAGGACCACCGGATCTTTGTTGGACAGAAACCTGCTTGAACCGGAGGTGGGTTCACCACCCCAAGACCATATAACATGTCCCCACATAATGTAAATCTTATGTACAGTGAAGTGTTTGTATGAGCTCTTCCCTCTACAGTTATCCCCCAGAAATCCTTGGGATTAAATGGACTCATGTAAAGTCTCCTGGATGCTGTATTTTTCTTTTCTTTTGAAATTGTTTCCAGATATTGCTTGTTTTAATTGTTCCTTTTGTGCGTTTAGTTTCGGTGCATGTCCTCATGTCCACCACCTTTGACCCATAGTCGCAAGGGCGACTGAGAAGAAAATGTGAACTTTTCCAAAAAATAGGTGAATAAATGGGTTTACAAAATGGCTTAATGTGTGTGGTCAGGGATGAGACGTGCTGCCTTTTTAAAAACAAGCCTCATTTAGGCACAGAAATAATCTTTAAATTAAATTATTTGTAGTTTACATGGATGTTTTTAATTGTTCCCATGCAGCCGAAGAAAAACTAAAGGGATGAGGGGTTCAGATCAGGTAGACCAAGTGGATGAAATGTTAGTTCCTATCGCGATGTATATAAACTTGTATATAGTGACATTTATTGATGACTAAATAACATTAGAACATTCAATTAAATAAAAAAAATTAACCCCAAAAAGGTTGGGTTCAAAATCGCACTGAAAATCAAAAGGGAAATATTGAAATCACAGGCTGATCCAACTTGTGTGAATTTCTTGACTCAATGGGGTTCAGCAGTGTGTGGCCGCCACAGGTTTTTATGTTTGGGCATCACAGCTCCTGGGAGGCTACTTTTGATGACCGCTGCATAATGTTCCAGACACTCAGACTGACCACATCATGCTGGACACTGACCTGCACCAGGAGGGGTCCAGTTCTACTAGGGACGAGGAAACTGCAAATCTTGCTGCTGGCTGAGGGCCATCCTCATGCTACCAGTAGTGAGAATGATCAGTCAGGAAAGACTAAGACCACCAACTAATGTCTTTTTGGGCATCGTCTTGCTTGTGCCTCTACTGCCAATTGATTCACAATCGTTTACATTTCCTAAAACTCCTGCAGTCAGTGTATTGAAATGTAGCACATCTTCCAAAAAATCTATTGAGAAACAGTTCTAATGACCGGAGAGCAGCCAAATGTCTGCTAAAGTGCAGTTACATTCAAATGTCTAAATAGCTGTGACTGGAAGGCAAGCAGGTCATCTAATCAGGTTGGCGGTTCAATACCCGGCTCATCCAGTCTGCATGTTGGAGTGTCCTTGAGCAAGACACTGAACCTAGTTGAACACATTGTGTGAATAGGACATGATGCAGAAAGCCCTGTACGAGTGTGTGAATGTATTGTAAAGCACAGTGATTGGTCGTTAGGACTTGGAAGAGTGCCAAATAAATACAGTCCATTTACCAAGGAGAAAGCAGTTCTGCTCAGGGGCTTTGCGTCATCGCCCGCTCTGGGTGAACATAACAGAATAAATGGTCTGGCAAAATTCCTGACTGTTGACGGGCTTCATATTGTCTCAGAACTTATTGTCATCACTCGGCCCTCTGAGCTCATCTACGTTCACAAAGTCTCAATACTAAATACAGAAATGTAAATACTGAAAACAGTAGATTTGTGCGGGTCCATGAATATCATTCACTCTCTTTGATATAGTGTTTTTCAGAGTAATTCATGGTTTGTGTGTCTGTGTGTGTGTGTGAGAGAGAGAGAGTGCAATTTGGTGCAGCTTGATTGGATTTAAGGAGACTGAGTGATTTTCTTTCATAAAATGTGTGTTTTCCATGTTTTGTTGCTTGAGGTCAACTCGGATGATGAGCAGGGTGCGTGCTTCATGAAGACTTGTTCTACTCTTTGGTAATTTGTTGCTTTTCTAATTGCGGCAATATTAAGCCTGAGTCTGGCACCGGGAGGTACCGGACCTTTATCATCATCACGCTGTCATCACAAAGTAGAACACCAATAAACTGAAAATACAAACATAAAACAATATTTATTCATAGACTTAATGATAGAAACAGCAGTCACACAGTATTTATACAACTTCTGGATTGTATGAAGGGTGTCTGTGGGAGGCTTCTAGAGCCGGGACAGGACATGGTGACGTGTCCAGATCACTCATTCACGAACCCCTTCTTTACTATATAGTGACGTCTATACAGAGGACTATATAATGAGCTCATCGGCAGAAGAAGAAAATGCTTTCGGACATTGCTCTCACATTTTCTCTGCGCTGCCAACTTCTTAAAAGCTAGTTGAACGACCATGTTTAGATTTAGAAATAAACGAAGACTTTTACATTAATACGACAGGTTGTGATGTTCCTGCTATGTCCTCTCATCTCTCCCTTTCGTGATGCATTGTGGGAAACAATGAGTCCGCTATACAGGGTATAAATATTTCACTTAACATTCGGACACTACTACTTAATCACAGCAAAGCAGCTCAGCATTCACGTCGCATCTTCAGCAGGAAATGCATGTTCCAGTTAACCTTGGTGTGTGTGTGTGTGAGTGTGAGATGGGTTCTTTCATTTGAGGGCATTGGGCTCAGAGAGTCATGGATTCGATCTTTCAGAACCTTTTTGCTTTCACTTTTATAACCTCCTCTGGGGGCCATACTAAATGATGAACATAAAGTATATATCACACTAACCTCTAATGTGATGGCTCGACCTGCTGCTGCTGCTTGGTGAGGCGTCTGCTGTCAGATGATGAGGATGATCATCCTTCCACCTGGTCTCAGCCAAAACCACTTGTTCCAACAAATTCCTCACCTTTTGGTAGTTTCATGAGCGGCTTGTGAAGACAGTTATTCCTCTCTCATCTCAAACTCAGCGGGGATCCCATGGACAGAAATATCTGTTTCCTCATCGCAGCCCCGGGATATGAACTTGACACCACAATTCTGAAGCCCAGTGACAGAAGGATGGACTAAGGCCTTTCAAAATACTCAGAGTATAAGTAGAAACTTTGAAAAATTAAAATACAGCAATAATCCTAGTGTAATGTATGACCAGACAGTGTAATAGAGAGCAATTTTCAATGTTCAGAATGTGCAAACTGTGAGTTGTGCAAATGAGCTGATCGTGGCAGAATCCAGTGGAGTGTGAAAGTAGCAGCTTTGATTGTTCATCACTCGCTGGTCATTGCCCTGATAGCTTGTGGCAGAAGCAGAAAAGATGTCTCTCGAACTGGTGGTGCGGGCGGAGCCGCAGTGTTTACCCGAGGCCAGGGGAGAGAAGAGGGCTGGGGAGTTTCATGACCCCATCAGGCAAAGTGTAGAGGAAATGTGAGGGGAGCTCTGCACTAATGATCTATGAGGTGTCACAGAGAGTCATTTGCTCCAGATTGCAGTCAGTGGCAATCCAGTCGCACTGATGCTCTCAGTAATAAAGCGCTCTCTATTGTGCAGCGGTAGAAGCTGACCAGACTTAGTTCCCAGTCCAAAGCCCTTGTTCCTCCCCAGAGAGAGAGGTCTTTGCTGAGCCTTTTGGAGGATGCAGTCGGAGTTGAGGGATAAGCGGAGTTTTTGGTTGGTTATCAAACTCTGTACTTTTAAGGGTGCAGAACAAATTACGTCTACGCAAGTGGCCTAAGCATTTATACTCGTGAACTTCTGCTTAGCAAGCGATGCTACATTTTCTCCGAAGGTGTCCATCAGCCTATGGCGTCGAGCTGAAAAAACGCGGAGCTCAAGTGTGGTCGCACTTTCAAAAAGTTGACAACGACGACACTGGCTGCAGCATTTGTATTTCAAAAATGCAAAGCTGGCTGTGACAACACATCTGACCTGATCAGACACACAGTCAAACCTAAAAGCTGAGCAGCATACCATTGCTGCGTCAGCTACACGCCTGCAGCCAGTATGTTGAACGACAGACGACAAAACTTAACGTGAAGCAGAAACGGCTTAATAAAATCAACAGCTCATTCACTGACCAGTTGGAGAAGTTGGACAAAAAGCTCTTGTTCACTGTTGGTTCACATTTCCCTCTCTCGGTTTACTGGCGGATCCTTAACAATTTTTAGATGCGTTCCACCACCGGCTGTTTGTTCAGCTCGTGTTTCCCTCCTGGTGGTGAAATTACATTTTCCAGTATTACAGAGTCTTAAGTACTGACAAAAAGTACCTGGTCATCCGTAATCAATTCTTGGTACCAGAACTGGTACCAAATTTCAGGATCAGAAGCTAGCCCCACGGGAGAAGGTGTTAGGGAGTTGGATAGCCAGGAGCCTGGTGGTGTCCGGTCAAGTGAGCTGGAATGTGCAGCAGGAGGTGAGAGCCTTTGTTCTCTAGGACGTTGACGGTGATGCTCTTTGTCTTATCGATGCTGAGAGAAAGGTTGTCGGCCTGGCCCCATGTGGCGAGGTCAGCCACCGCTCTCCTGTATGATGTCACATCACCGTACCTGATGAGAATGGGATCGCGGTTGTGTTGCCCCCGTACGGCACCGCACGCGATCATATATAGGTATTCAGTCCGCGTGCAGCAGGGGGAGTGAGGCGGCAGCTCTGCGGGGAGGAGGCGCTGATGAGGTCAGTGAGGAGGATGTTCAGCTGCTGCTCCTCGATGTCTGGGGGCCTGTCGGAGAGAAAGTCAAACACCAAGCCACGGATGTAGCTGCAAGGGGCGGATGACACAGTGCCGGAAGTTGAGCTGTGTCCTGGCAAAGGTGTCCCAGGACCATGTGGAGGTCAGGGTTAGGGCATCATCAAGAGAGGCAGGCCTGAGCGGGGAGGGAGAAACTGATGTGGTTCCAATGTTAGTTTCTCTTGGCCGTTCATTACAACTGATGTTCAGGGTATATATAGGACTGTAGTCACTCAGGCAGCTGGCAGTGTTTTTGGCACAGTGGACGCTGGGTGGGTTCACACTAATGTGCACTATTACAGAGGGTAATCAAATATTAGATTTTCCGTTAAAAACCCGCTGAGAATTGAACCTAATTATTTTCCTAGAACTCGTTTTTTTTTAATGGACTAATTTTATGTTCAGATGGGATGAGGACACTCGGCTGTCCAGGCCTTGATAGCATTAACTGCTGCATTCCACTGTACTGTGCATTTTGTGTGGAGCCGTCATTAGTGTTTCTGTTCTTCCATCAGTGCTTTCCCTGCTTTTACAAGTCAAAACGTCTGCTTTGTAGAAGTAACTGCTACACAAGGAGGAAACACAAGGATGTAGTTTGAAGGTTAGGGATTAAGAATGGTACTCATTGCTTAACTAATGTTTATTAGGACATCAAATAAATCAAAAGGGAGGAGTTTCAAGGTGACTCGGAGAAAGAAAAATATGAATAAGGATTAAAACAGGTACCCAGAAATCATGTTTATTTATCTTTGTTTATTTTTGCCGTCTTTTTTTTCTTAACCCCTACATTTGACCTAAGTGTCGTAGGCTGTCAGTGATCATGTATACAATATCAGACATTCATTTGGAAAATGCAGGGGATTTATGACGTCTGAATCAGAGGGAGGGAGGACACGCTCCACTTTGTGATTTAGGCTGACAGGACAGGTGGGAGGGTCCGACTGTCCTGCAAAGTGCCTCTTTTGTCTTGGTCCTTTTCTACAGAGGAGGACAAGTATGCATCCTGCATTCACCCGCTGTTCTTCCTTTGTTCCTCTCCCCGGGAGCCTCGGCTGCATACCAACCACCTCATGTCAGGCGGGCACTTGTCAAACAGAGAATATGGGGAAGTGCAGTAATGTGTCGCCTCGGATAAAGCTTTGTATCTACCTTTTAGTGGAGCAGCACATGATTTAGCAGGAATCCACATTATGTCGTCTATATAAAGAATTTGCAAAGAGTAACTTTACCCCAGGATTTTGGCTGAATTGTCTTTCATTGGACATTCTAAAAAAGGCCTTTGGAGTGTGGGAAGCGTGGTGGTCCAGAGGCGCTCCGAACACCGGCACAGGTTATTGACCAACAGGCTCCTCAGACGCATACTACAAACTGTGTGTGACATTTTAATGGATTCAGGGGTTTAGTTTCAGTGTAGATTTGAAAATGCTTGCAGCTTTCCAGATTCCCACTAATGAAGGGTCCCTGGTGCTAGGACCCCGTCCTCCTTTGGTTAAAAACCACAGCCGTGACACGTGACACACACAAACACACACACACACTTCTCACAAGTCTCACTTGCGTATCAGCAGAATGACACGCTGTAAGTGGATCAGTGTATTTAGAATGCTGGTCGTGGTCACAGCAGCCGGCTTTTAGGCAGCATCAAGTCATTTTCAGGAAAATATTGTTTCATGAAAGGAGAACTGTGGAAGTCTGACCCAAGTTACCATGGTAACCCATCCCTCCAGACTGGACCGCTCCTGGTCTGCCTCGACTTCAGGATCAGTGTCACCTCAGGCTGAACCTGTGCTAACGATCACATCCTCCCTGTGGGTTCCTCTGTACCGTGGGCACGAATCACCAGTTTACTGCAGGTCAAACCCATGCACTCTCTGTGAACTGGGATATCATTTCCACTCAACATAAACAGCATGTGCTGACACACACGCTGCAACTACAGTGAAACCAATGATCAATTACACATCAAGGCTGTAGCCTCAGTCTAAGAAGGGTATTAAAATCCAATTGACTTCCTCATAAATTATTATATCACTATAATAGCAATAATAATAATAATATATATAATATTATATCAACAATAGAGAAGAGGCCCAACACATATGTCCATGATGTTGACAATGTCAACGACAGATCGGAACAACAACACATTGACCATCCCTGGATTCATCTGAATTAAGATACTTAATCCAGTACACATTTCCTCTTGTACAAGTATCTGCATGGTAAATATCTTGTGCATTAACTTTCAGCAGGAAAACTGTGTGACTTGGCTTGTGTTTGTGTTTGTCTTTAAATGTTTATTTTGGACTGGTAGCATCAGTCTGATCTGTTCTTATGCTCTGACTCTGGTTTGCTCCGACGGCCTCACTTCACTGAGCCTTTATCAAACAACTTCCCCTGGTCAGCGACAGCAGGTTTTCACTGGCTTTGTTTAAACCTGCAGCACCACACTTTTGGATCAACCTGCAGTCACTTCACTTCGACGGAAACAACCATGCCACTTGTCTGTTGCCCGGTTTCCAGGCCTAAATGTCACATTTGCTTTGTCCTTGGATTTGCCCTCCGGGTCTGAGATGGCGGAGCGCTGCCCACAGCGCTCATTAAAGCC